>NC_052061.1:32348768-32992101 GCF_903992535.2 Arvicola amphibius | reverse complement strand
GTTTGGGGTCAGAGGACTTGATTTTATTTCAGTTGGGGTCTATGTTGCCCAAACTCACTGGTTCAAATATCTTACAGACTCAGCATTTCAGTCTGAATCCCAACTCTTGCACTCAACTCCTGAGTTCACTCGGCTGCATTTCTTTCAGGTATAGCATGATTCAGTGAGACTGAGCATGAGGTACAAGTCACAGGAAGTACTTCTAGTAAGGTTCTTTCCTCTTACCGCGACCTTGAACATCAGCTTAGCAATCACACCTGGGTGTTCTGCACTTCTAGTTCCCTTTAGCCCTGCAGTGGCAAGCCAGGTCACCATCCACCCTCTCTCAACAAACAGCTAGAAGGGTCCACTAGCAGAAGACCCAGGCCCACTCTGTTCTTCATTGTCCACGGCCCTTATAGAACATGCAACATTCCAGAGCCATGCCCGGTGGCTCTCAAAATTGCACGCTAGGACCTGCTGTGGGAAGGAATGTGCTGGGCTGGCTGGCCAGGGGGTTTCCCAAGCCTGAGGCTACTAAGAAGATAGCCAAGCATCAATAGTTGGGCTGTCCCACAAGAGTAGTCAGCAGTGCTGAGATGTTTCATCCAGAAGTCTGGCAGACATGCTTTCTCTATACCCACAACTATCTTAAAAACCCTGTCGGAACCAGTGTGCAACAGATGGACAATGGCTAATGGGAAAGCAGGAGGGTCTTCTGTTTCCATTCAGTAGATGCTGAGGTAACAGAACAAGTCCATCACAGACAGCATTCTGCAGTCACACCACCCCCGTGGCCATTAATATGAGCTTTGTGAATCTTGGACCATGGAACTCTAAATGCTCTGGCAGCTTCAGGCAGAAAAGGAAACAGTAACCCAAGGGCAGAATCTTCATGGTGGCTCTGCATGGAAACCGTGTTAAAGAGGGAAAGAAAACATAAAACAAAATCTCTGCAAGTAGCTAATAAACCTGGGTAAGATAAGCCTTCCCACAGGCTCCTAGACCCTCCACTGAAAAGGGCCTGGGAGTCAATTTGAAGCCATGGGAAGGAAAGGGAAGATACAGCCAGCATCTGCATAAAAGGGGGCTTTTTAGGACTGGAGAGATGGCTCAGCAGGTAAGAGCACTGGCTGCTCTACAGAGGACCCAGTTCAATTCCCAGCACACGCGCAGCAGCTCACAACCGTCTATACATTCTGATACACAGTTCTGATACATTCTTCTGGCCTCCACAGACACTGCATGAACACAGTGCACAGACATTCATGCAAGCAGAACGCCCATACACATATAAACATATATCTTTAAAAAAAAAAAGGAAGAAATGCATCTTGTTTGTGTCATCATCCTGGTATTCAGGAAAGATCTAAAAATGTCCAAGAGGGTCTGGCTAGGACTAGGCTTAAATGGCATCTGTCTCACCTGGGTGAGTTATTTTTCTACACCCAGAGTCCTTAGGGAAAGTGTCGGACCCTGAACCATGTTAAGGAAAAGGGGTAGCAATGTTCCACACAATGGGGGTGTGTGGGCTCAACTCCCAGGACTAATGTCTCTCTAGGGTTGAACCTGGCTTCTGCTCATTTCCCAAAGGGCTTCTTTCAAATCTCTGGGGAAAGCTAATGGATGGGTGAAGCCTGACCTTGCGCACCCCCCAAACCCTAAGAGGTGCAGGTGAGTTCCTCAAAGGTGGCCCAGACACCATTGTCTTTTGACCCAGATCTCTATACAGAGTGCCAGTTGTGAGGGTTGGAGTAGCAACTGGTTCCTACTCTGCTCTAGCCTGATGCGGCCCCAGTCTCATCAGAGCACACTCGAGAATCTCTGCTTTCAAACGCTAACTCAAATTTTAGACCTGTCAATAAGATCCTTCACTGTCAATAAGATCCCTCATCTCAAAGGTCAAACTTGCCCTGAAAAAAATACAGTATCTTTTTTTTTTTTTTTTTTTTTTTTGAGATGGAATCTTGCTTTGTTGTCCAGGCTGACGTTCTATGTTATCCAGGCTGATCTTGAACTCCTGGTCTCAAGTGATCCTCCTGCCTTGGCCTCTTAAGTAGCTGGAACTATGAAAAATACACTTGTTGTTTAGACAGTTCCTCACTCTGTAGCACAAGTCTAGAACGCAGAGTGATCTTCCTGCTTTAGCTTCCCAAGTGCTTTTACAGGCATGAACCAACACACTGAAAACCAGTCTAAGTCTAGCATGTTTACAGAACGAATGCTACGAGCCCCAGTGCCCAGTAATAAGAATTTCCAGGTCTAACTGAGCAGCCTTCAAAAGACTGCCAAACACACAGGTCCTGTTGTGATGGCAGTAGCCCTTGGAAAAGGAGTTCACCCAGGTCATGGGGCCAAGGGCACTTCTAGACTTGAGCATAACCGCAGGAAAATGAGAAACGGAGGCTCTCACCTGAGCCATGCTCCTCCCTTGGGGACCACACACCACCACATCAGGATTTCTGACCAGTTCCCCACCTCTGGTATCCGACTGCCAAAACATCTGTATTCTGAACTGTTCTGTAACCCTGTTGCCAAGCCCCATGGCTTCTGGGCATCTACATCACTCCCATTTAGGACACTTTCCAAGGACATCTCAGAGAGAGAAGAAACAGAAAAAAGGCAACAATGGGTCAGGCAGTACCAGGCTTTTAAGCCCCAACCTCTTTTCTTATAGCGCTGGTCCTGGGCAGCTGCTCAGTGGTTCAGAGAATTTCCTAACTGATCCCTTTTACAGGTAGAACAGAACTATTGGGTAACAACCCATCAGCTTCTTCTCCAGCAGGCTCAGCTAGGAACTGGCTTCGAAGGCATGGACAGGACTGCAATACTAACGGGAAGTATGACTCCGAGTTCTGTGCCCAGGGAGTCTGCTGCAGTGAGGAGGAAAAATACCCAAAATCTTAGTGAGGCCCTGATGTTCAACTCATCCAGCTGGAGAGAAGCACAGTTTCACTCCCAGGGAGCTTGAGCACCACATGGCAAACCCTTATGAAGCACTAGCTCCTGAGAGGAAAGATGATCCAGAGACAATGGCTGAACAAAAGACCTGGTGGGTGCTGGTCAACTAATGAGCAACAAGGCTCCCAGCTTACATGAGGTAGGAAAGAATAACTCCTGTTTGGCAGGAACACATAGGCAGCGTTTCCAGACTAGTAGAAACCCACCCACATGGCAGCAATACCTGAACGCCAGCTGTGTCCCACCACCCGCTCTAGTATTTACTTCAGATACTTTCCACTGCTTGAGCTGCACCCTTACTTAGGAAGGTAGAGAGGAAGGATATTGAACATCCTGTTATGTATTCTCCCTTTCACGTGAGCCTGGCACAGACCCTCCTAAGCGTGTGCAGATGTGACAGATGAGCTATTTGCAGAATGTGGCCCAGCTAGACAAGGCAGCTCTCTTAAGGGGATACCCTGCTGATGGCTGGTGCACAGCAGGCTTGGAAAGGTGCTCAGGTACTTTCCACCATCCGCAGACAAAGCCGACTGCTCCAGCCTGTGCCCTCTCCCATCTCAGTCCCCAGCCTAGGCCTGGGCAGCAGCTGCTCCAGCAGATATACTCCCAATCCCTAACCATCATCCTTCCAGATATTCCTCTCCAACAATTAAGGAAAACAGGTCTCAGTGGGTCTGAATTCTCCTCTGTGAGGTTGTAACAATCAAAGTAATGTATGCAACACCATGAGAACAGCCATCCTACTACAGAAAAGGCAAGTCAGACAATGCCAGAAACCCAGTTCTTTGCAGATGGGCCTCCTTTCAACACAGCATGAGTTTCCCTGGCTCCATCTGAGGCACAGGGCACAGAAGCAACATCTGTCTATCCCCCAACTCTCAAAGCACCCATGCATGGACGAGGTCCAAACCCCTGCTCTCCATCCACACAATCCTGCTTTCTTCATCCAGCTTCCTCAGTCTAGGGATCCCTGCCCTTTCCTGCTAGTTCTCCAGAGCACGGGTGGAGCAGCAGGCAGCTACACTCACCTGTCAGTAGATCATTCAGCCTCGCCTCTGAGTCATTTCGCCCAGGGTTCCGACATTCTTATTTTGGAGCCACACCTGTTCCCTGGTTTCACACGTAAGGAAACTAAAGAATACCTTGTAAGAGATAACAAAACTTCCACATCTTCCAACAGAAACTTCTGACAGTGCAAACTAAGACACTCCCAATGTTCTCAAGAAACTAAGCAGGGCTGGAGAGATGGCTCAGAGGTTAAGAGCACTAGCTGTTCTTCCAGAGGTTCTGAGTTCAATTCCCAGCAACCACATGGTGGCTTACAATCTATAATGAGATCTGGTGCCTCTTCTGGTGTATATATGTTAACAAAACATTGTATGCATAATAAATAAATAAATCTTTAAAAAAAAAAAAACTAAGCAGCAGAGTCTCATGAGGGACGGAGGTGTTCCTGCTATCATCAGTGAGTCCCACGGTGCCATCTCTCTGCCCCAACAGCCTGGATTCACTGAGCCAGTAACCTACAAAAACACACTAGAAGCATCAACATCCTGACATGGTCTCAGTGGTCCACACTACTACTCCTGCTAGGACAGTCTACACTCAAGTACAGAAAACAAGCATTCAAGGGGAAAGTGCTTTCTTTCTTTCTTTCTTTCTTTCTCTCTTTCTTTCTTTTCCTCCCCTTGAGACAGGGGGGTTTCTCTATTATGTAGTCCTGGCTGTCCTGGAACTCACTATGTAGATCAGGGTGCCTAGAGCTCACAGAGATCCACCTGCCTCTATCTCCCAAATGCTGGGATTAAATGCATTGGCCACTATGCCCTGCTTCAGAAAGTACAGTTTCAATGAAAGCTAACTCCAAAGTATATGCAAACACAGAAGAATTTTAAATGCACAGTTGCTTCCTTCTTTTCACGTAGAGAAAATTTACCTTTTCCAACAAAAGATATACTTCTACTCCTTTTTGAGAGATATTTTGAGATCCTATCTTAGACCCTCCCTGCAAGAGAATTAATCTTTAATCCTTATAACCACCACCCTAGATATTTATAAGCTAATATATCCCTTCCATTTTACAAATGGAGAAACTAACGAACCAAGCAATTAAATAATCATTCTAGATAACAAAGCTGCAAGAATGCAAAAGCAGACAATGTGGCTTCCCAGTCCATGGCCTTAGTCACTGAGCCATACAGTTTCACAAGTCAACCATACAGCCCTCAATATTTTCCAGGCCGACAAGATGTCTCAGCAGGTAAAGGTGCCTGTGGTCAAACCTAGTAAGTTGAGTTCAATCCCCAAGACTCAAGGGTAGAAGAGAACTGGCCAAGGCAAGCTGTCCTATGGCCTCCATGCACCACACATTCGTGCCTTCGCATACACAAACGAACACACACAATCAATTAGTAATGTAAGATCTGCTTTCCTACATGACCAAATGTGAGCCCGCTTTCAGTTTGGTGACTCTGAGCCCTGTAAGTTCAAGCTGGAAGAGCTCCATCACAATCGATGCCACAGTTCTTAAGGCATTGGGCGTAGGCTGAGCTCCAAACCAAGGCTCATCCAAGCTCAAGGCCCTCGGGTCAAGAGAACTTGATGCAAAACTGGCTCCAAACCCACAGGTGACTTACTTAAGTTCATCGTGTTGAGGCAAAGCACAGCAAAGAACAAGAATAATTTCAACCCAAAGGGGGCTGGAGAGATGGCTCAGAGGTTAAGAGCATTGCCTGCTCTTCTAAAGGTCCTGAGTTCAATTCCCTGCAACCACATGGTGGCTCACAACCATCTGTAATGGGGTCTAGTGCCCTCTTCTGGCCTGCAGGCAAACCCACAGAATATTGTATACATAATAAATTAAGATTTTTAAAAAAATTTCAACCCAAAGCCATTATCAAGGCCCTCTATGCACTCTGTATGGGTCATGATTAAAAGATGTATTCTGCAGCCAGGCTGTGGTGGCACACACCTCTGATTCCAACATTCATGAGGCAGAGGCAGTTGGATCTCTGTAAACCCAAAGCCAGACTGTTTACATAACGAGTTCCAGGATAGCCAGGGCTACACAGTGAGAGAGACCTTGTCCAAGTCCTATGGAGCCCACAACCTAATTAAGGACATGATAAATGTTGAGTCACACAAGGCATGGACAAGTGTCATCAGGGAGACAGGCAGAGCTGAAGGGACCAAGCAAGACTGAATTAGGATCAAGAGGAAGGGCATTCCCAAGGCAAGCATAATCAGTGTCTGCCAGTGGTGGACATAGGACATCGGCAGCATGTCTGAGGTGCCCCACAGCCATGAGGCTGTGTAGTATGTGCAGGGGCAGAGACATTTGAAGAAGAAGCAGAGGAAGAAACTGTCCTCTCAGGAGCAGTCAGGGGCACAGAGGTGAAGAAACCAGTAAGGCCATGGACGAAGAAAGAGAGAACAGAGAAAGCGGCAGAAGCATGGGATGAGATCAGCAGAGATCCCACAGGCTACTCTAGCAGTCAAGGGCTGTCCGCAGAGTAAGAAGCACATGGGGACCTGGTCCCTGCAAGAAAACTTCCATTTAGAGAAAGCAAGTTCACTTTCTGCCCAGCCTTAAGAAAAGAACCGAGCTTTCTATGGGATGATTTACTGTAAAATGGAGTGGAATGAGTGCAGTGATTTGGATTCTCTCAGCTAGGGGGTCCCCTGGCTGCCCTCACACTACCCTTTCGGGGCCTGGCCAAGCCCAACCAACCATGACTCCTCGTAAGGAAGACCAATACTGCTGCCACCACCTCTCCAGGCCCTTCACTCAGCTACCCTACATTACTAAGACAGTAGATCTGGACCAGAGAAACAGGAGTCCAGGGTAGAGAAGGAAAGGAGAAAGCGCAGTTTGTCAGGCGTGCACTGTTTCTGGCTTATTTCAAACACTCACTAGATCAGGCCCACATGAAAATGATGCCCATCCACACCTGCAATACTCCTTCCTCACAAGCATTTTTACAAGGCTCAGAGAGGCAGTATTAGGAGCCGAGGGCCATGTATTTCTCTACAGTAGCAACAGTAGGGTAGATCAGGCCTCGGCTCCTTAGTTAACATCTCTCTGCCTGACTTTGACAAGAGCTGCTCTCAGCCTGTTTCTAATGTAACTGAGATTCTGCATCAAAACAGCCATTTTTAATTAATAAAAGCATTTTTCTTTTTTTTTTTTTTAATTTTCTGGGCAGTGGTGGCACACACCTTTAATCCCAGCACTTGAAAGGCAAAGGCAGAGGAGTTCAAGGCCAGTCTGATCTACAGCATGAGATCCAAGACAGCCAGCGCTACACAGAGAAAGCCCTGACTAATTAATAAATAATAGTAAATAAAAGCAGGTGGATCTCCGTGAGTTCAAGGCCAGCCTGGTCTACAAAGTGAGATGACCAGGGGTGTTATGCAGAGAAATTCTGTCTCAAAAAAAAGACCACACACACAATAATAAATAATAATAAATAAAATTTGAGACAGCACTCACATAGCACAGGCTGCCTCAAAACTTATTACATAGCCAAGATAACTGAATTTCTGCTTCATCCAGCCTCTGCCTCCCAGAGTGTTGGGACTATAGGTATGCATCACCATAGCCCATGGGCTTCTGCGGTGCTGGGGATCAAATGTTTTGCATGCTGGGCAAACAAACACCCTACCAACTGAGCTACAGTCCCATACTTAGTGAAAGATTTGTGAAAGCAATGGTCAGCAACTCTCTGGAAATATGCTAACAGCTTGCAGACCAACCGTCTAAAACACTAAGTCTTGCTCAATTACTTCTCAAAGAACCAGTCAGTCATTCCATCTTCTCCTCATCAGTCTTGTCCAGGTCACTTCATGAAGTTCTGGCCACTGAGACAGGTTTGTCTCCTTATACGTGTCCTTCCAAGCTATACTATGGTTTCCTCAAAACACGCAAGACAATCCATATTCCTCATTGGACCTTGTCAACCATACAGCCCAGTCCCATGGGCCTTACCCATTCCCTCATGACTCAGCTCTTGAATCTTCCATCAAGATCCTTATCCTACCTAGAACGTTCTTCCCATCTGATCCTCCCTCCCCACTGTCATCACCACTCCTGGCCTGACTCTCGCTCATCCCTTAGTCTCCAGCCTAGATGGCTGCCCCAGGAAGGTCTGGCCCTAGCGCACTTTCATCACCACACTCTAGCGGGCTCTTCAAGGAACCTACCAGTGTAAAGTGCCCATGAAGACTTCTCGACTACACGTTTCTTCCTACTGGGCAGATTTCACAGGGGAGGCTGTGTCTGTTTACCTTGGGACTAGACTCAGTACCTGTCACAGAGCGCCTGCACCGTGCACTATGAGGGCCTCGTGTTATAAAGAATGAGATGCTCCCTGTAAAGCATCCAGTACAGAGAGAGCCTAAAACACAAGGCTTCCAGAGCAAAGGGCCTGGGGCCACTTGTTCTCTGGTCCCACCACAGCTGCTCCCACACACCAGAACAGCTTTCCAAGCTGCCCATGGAGAAAGAGACCTGTCTGGTGATACTTCCCCAGAAGCTCCACAGCACAAGGAGCCAGGGTAGCTATTATCCACACCCAGAGCCTGCTCTAGAGTAGACAGACCTGTGAAGGGATGATGAGACCTGCCCTGACAAGTTTCCCCGCAACACTGGAAAGGCTAGCCCGCAGGGGCTAAGCCCAGGGCCTCCTTGGCCCAGGATCAAGAGTGATCCTTTTCATTCCAGGGGCCTCTTTCAGGATGAGAGAGTATTGCCTGCCACCACTTCTAAATGCAGAAGCAGCAGCCTGACACTGGACCCCTCCCAGCAATTCCAGGCAAGTTGCCAGGACATAAGAAGGGAAGGTACTCCACTCCCACAGCCAGCCAGTGGGCTCTGTGCATCCCTCACGTCACAGTTCTGATCCCTGTGAAGGGTTTCCTTTTGTCTGTCTAAAACAGGGCTTCACTTACATAGCCCAAGCTGTATAGAACAGGCTGGCTTCAAACTCAGAGATCCACCTACCTCTGCTAGGATAAACTCAGGAGCCATCAGACCTGGCTATTTGTTTTTCATCTGAAGAACATTTCACTTTATAGCCTAATCTGGCTGAGAACTCGCTAGCCTCCCGCTTCAGGTTCCTGACAGATGTGTGCCAGCACATACAATCCTGGATAAGTTCTTGTGCTTTGTTGAGACTCCCAACGGGTACCTGGATAGCCATGGCTCCCCAGAAAGGAGTGACTAAGCCCCACTTCCTAGTCCTCCCTCTGTATTGAGCATAATCCATACACCCATCTCCAGGTTACCTGCAAACAAAAGCACAAAAGGCCTTAACTACACGCTGGGAACAAACCCTGCACTCACAAACCCAACATGCTTTGATTTCTCACCCAAACAGCCCTGAAAACAAAACAAAATGCTTTCTCTAAGACTTACTGACTCCTAAGTTTTGTTGTTGTTGTTTGTTTTGTTTTGTGTGTATGCTGTACAGGAAGAGGGATGCATGCACTTGTCAATGTGCATACACCTGCATGCAGGAGAATACATGCACAGCAGGCAGTACTGGAAGTGGGATGCATGCACTTGTCATTGTGCATACACCTGCATGCAGGAGAATACATGCACAGCAGGCAGTGGGCAGAGCTCAACCCTGGATGTCTTTCCTTAGTCACTCATCTTTTTTATTTTGAGACAGGGTCTCCCGCTGAACCTTAAGTTCACTGACTCAGCTAGCTTGGCTAGTTTGTGCATTTCAGGGATTTGTCTGTTGAGACACACACACACACACACACACACACACACACACACACAGACAACACAGCACTGGAGTTACATATGTCTGCTACCACACCCAGTTTTTACGTGGGTTCTGAAGATTCAAACTCAGATCTTGAAGCTTGAGCAGCAGGCCCTTTACCAACTGAGCCACATCCCCAGACGACCTAAGCTTTGCTTTTCTTTTCTTCTGGTTTTTAGTTTTTCAAGATAAAGTTTCTCTGTGTAGCCCTAGCTGTCCTGGAACTAGCTCTTGTAGACCAGGCTGGCCTCAAACTCACAGAATCCGCCTGCCTCTGCCTTCCAAGTGCTCGGATTAAAGGTGTGCGCCACCACCGCCCAATCTAGCTGTTTTTCTAAACTTGAAAACAGTTAATAATCTATATAGGTTGAGTGGTATACGAGAAGCAGTAGAGAGTTAGCAAGTACAAGATCCTGGGTTCAATTCTCATCACCACCCTCAAAAAGAAAAAGTAATCTTCATATACAGCTATCAACATAAGGACCTCTCCCAATGACCTAGCAGGAGTTTTTTCAACCAAACCAGATAAATTCTGTTATCTCAATATACACACATTTAAAACATAACTGCCTACTTTCGGGGATCGGCAGTACTGGGGACCAAACCCACAACCTCATTACCGAGCTACATCTTCAGGTCCCATTCCACTTAGGACTAAATGCTTACAGTTACTATCTTAGGGTAAGAAAATAGTCTTTATGTAAACTATAATCAACCACTTGTTACAGTTCCCCGACCAGCTGAATTTCCTAAAGTTCCTACTGCCCAAGAACCCCAGCTTAATTCCTCTGGTTCTCCTTCCTCTACAAGGAGTCAGGGTGAATTAGTTGGTTAACATCTTGCCTATACAAGGCAATTCTGTAGCCTCCCTCCCCCCAGCTGCTTATTGAAAAAGAAAGGAGAAGGTGGAGGAGACCTTCACCATGCCCTTGGCAAGAATACAAACCCTTTCCACAACTGGCCAGTTCTGATTATCCCGCAAGGAACCGTGCATCCCATCAGAAAACATATATATTTACTCACAGGCAAAGGCATTCCTATGCCTTTGCTCAGATCTACCACTGTTCAGATCTAATCCTCAATATCGGCCAAACAAACCACCAAGAAGCAGTATTCACAACCTCTACCACTGTCTCTCCCCTCTTTAAACATTCCTGCACTAGCTTGGTGGTGGTGGCACACGCCTTTAATCCCAGCACTCGGGAGGCAGAGGCAGGGGGGGATCTCTGTAAGTTCGAGGCCAGCCTGGTTCATAGAGTAAGTTCCAGAACAGCCAGGGTGGTTACACAGAGAAACCCTGTCTTAGAAAAGAAAGAAAGAAAGAAAGAAAGAAAGAAAGAAAGGAAGGAAGGAAGGAAGGAAGGAAGGAAGGAAGGAAGGAAGGAAGGCAGACAGACAGGAAGGAAGGAAGGAAGGAAGGAAGGAAGGAAGGAAGGAAGGAAGACAGACAGACAAACAGGAAGAAAGAAAATAAAGGGAGAAAGAAAGAAAGAAAGAAAGAAAGAAAGAAAGAAAGAAAGAAAGAAAAGGGAGAAAGAGAGAGAAACAAAGAAAATATGACCAACCACTAAGCAAACTTGAATAGTCTGGCTAAGACACCATTAGTTCCTGCTAGGCATGGAAATACATACCTATCATCCCAGGACTCAGAGAACTCAAGAGGCTAAGATAGGCAAAAGTCTAGTTTTGGGATACATAGTGAGACCATATTTCAGAACAAAACAAAAACAGCAACAATAATAATTACAATAAATTAAAAATAGAGAAAGAGAGAGATGTATGCCATTTCTGGTTTGGAAGACTTAATTTTCAGTGAAATTAAGGTTTCCTATGCGAACACATGGATTTTGTGTATACATTACAAATTTTTCTAAAGATTTATTTATTTATTTATTTATTATGTGTACAACATTTTGCCTCCATGTATGCCTGCAGGCCAGAAGAGGGCGCTAGATCTCATTACAGATGGTTGTGAGCCACCATGTGGTTGCTGGGAATTGAACTCAGGTCCTCTGGAAGAACAGTCAATGCTCTTAACCACTGAGCCATTTCTCCAGCCCTACAAATTTAAAATGTCAATATGGTCAGGTGGTGGTGGTGATGCAAGCTTTTAATCCAAATGGCAGGTGGATCTCTGTGAATTCGAGGCCAATCTGGTCTACAGAGCTAGTTCCAGGACAGCTAAGGCTACACAGAGAAACCCTGTCTCAAAAAACTACCAAAAAAGAAAGAAAAGAAAGAAAAAAGAAAAATAAAAAATGTCAGTACAGCATTTTGGAACAGTTAATTAAAATGTTGTTTGTTGGGCTTGCTAGTTCCAAACTGGCCTAGCTCAAAATGGGGTGTGGTAGTACAGGCTCATAATGGCAGTGTACTCGGAGACAGGAGAATCAGAGTTTAAGATCAATCAGCTATATAGAGAGATTGAGGCTAGCTTGGTACATGAGACTGCTTTCCTATCCCCTGTTCCCCCCCCCAAAAAAAGGTCTATTCTAGACAAATATAAAAACTCTTGACATCTTTACTATATTAAAATATTAATACTCCTCCCTAAACAACACTAGAAGAAATAGCAAGCAGTTTGCACAAAGATGGTTCTAAGACTGGTCAAAACAGCAAACCCTGCTGAGTAGATAGCTCAGTGGGAGAACATTTGCCTAGCATATGCAAGGTCCTAGGTTCAATACCCCAGGAGAATAAAATTTTTAATTTAAAGAAAAATATCCAGGCATTGTGTGGTAAGCCTGTAATCTCAGCAGAGAAAAAGGTTGGAAGACTGAGTTCAAGGCCAGCCTGTCTCAAAACAAACCTCTTCTCCCCATGAAAACATACTTCCAATAGGCAGAAAGGTTTGTAGTTATGGTATATGCAAACAAATTGGCTTCAGTGGGTCCACTATTGGTGAACAAACACCGAACATGACCATCAAGTATGTATTTACACACTGATCTCAAAAGGGATATTTGAGTGGGGTGTGGTTGTATATGCCTTAATACCAGCACCTGGGAGACAGAGACGGGTGGACCTCTATGTGTTTGAGGCCAGCTTGTCTACAAGACAGCCATAAAAACATAATAGACCCTGTCTCAAGGAAAAAAAAACAAAACCTAAGCCAGGAGGTGTTCATGCACACCTTCAGCCCCTGCTGGAAGCTGGAAGGCAGAGAAAGGCGGATCTCTGTGAGTTTGACGCCAGCCTGGTCTAGAGTGAGTTCCAGGACAGCCAATGCTACTCAAAGAAACCCTGTCTTGGAAAAAAAAAATCAAACAAGTAAATATTCATAAAGCTTTGAGTCTGTGTGGACAAGTGAGCACTGGCTACAGACACAGAAGCTCAGCAGGCCAGAAGATACATTATCTCTTAAACGTCTCATCTAAAGGTAATGCCAAAGCCATTACCAGTCCCCTCCCATCAATCACACATCCAAACAACCCAATTAGTCTTCAAGGGCCTCAAGAAAATCAAAAACAGTTGGCAGGAAGGCTTGAGTTGCTACCATACCCAGCCTGCCTCCCCGCCAAAATACCTACAAGGAGTTTTGGGTCTAACTGTTAAATAAATGATGACGTTTTCAGTTTTAAAGAACATATATTCAACACACACACACACACACACCCCACACATACAGAGCAATCTCAGAAAAGTTGAAAGAACACTCTTGTATTCTAACCTAAACGCAGCAGTAAGTTGAACAATGATAGACCAAACCCACTGTCATTCCCATGAAGAAACCCTCCACTCTATCCATATACTGCCCTAAGCTAGATCTGCCCCGTCAGTCAGCTAGTTCTGCATCCTAGGCAAGTCAGGGGTGTCCATCCTTCTACCTAGAATCAGTCTGATTATCTCCAGCCATAGAATTATCAGGCAGAGTTCAGATATGGCGGGGAGCAATCAAGATAGCAGTCAGAGTGGAAATGAGGCGGCAGGGCATGATGGGGTCCATCTATGATGCCAGCGCTTGGGAAGCAGAGGCAGGAAAAATCTCAAACTCGAGGCTAGCTTGAGCTATACAAGACTCTGTCTCCAAAAACAAAATCTCGGGGCTGGAGAGATGGCTCAGTAGTTAAGAGCATTGCCTGCTCTTCCAAAGGTCCTGAGTTCAATTCCCGGCAACCACATGGTGGCTCACAACCATCTGTAATGAGGTCTGGTGCCTTCTTCTGGCCTGGGGACATACGCACAAACAGAATATTGTATACATAATAAAAATAAATAAATATTTAAAAAAAAAAAATTCAAAAACAAAATCTCTTTTCTCCACTACCAGAACAGTACAAAAGTTCAAAGATCACACTGAAAGCAAGAAACCGATCTGTATAAGAGCTAAAATGTTAGGCTACACCTAACTTACAGATTCTGATTAATAACAAAAAAGTTTGCTTTCTATTACATTAAAGCAAAAGGACAAAAAGAGAAAAGCCAAATTCCTGAAAATTAGTTGAATTTAGAGCAAGTCTAGATTGTGTTTGAAATCAGTCTGTTGTCGACAGCTCTGTGGTGAGTGAAGACCGGAGTTGTTAGGAAAGGGCACTGAAGTGCGCTCCCTCTTGAGCTCTTGAGAAAAGCCAGCTGTCTTCCGTGGCACCAGCACAAGGAATCCAAGGCAAAACCACCAGGACACTGCCTGTCTCTGTGATGGTATTAGGACAGCTCATGTCATGCCACCTCTGCCACTTTAGGCAAACACCACCTGGAAGCTCTTAGGGTAGGCTCTGTCTCCACAGCCGTGCCCCAGCAGAACGAGGAATGAACAGCGGGGCAGAAAACAACTGGAAGCATGTAAGACTGATAGAGGAAGACCAGATGCAGAACCTAGGATACTTCACTAATCTGAAGCCGCTGTGGACTCACAGCTACAAATCCAAATATCTTAATCACATCTCTTATTTATTCAGAATTCACCTTAACCAGTTCCACGTGGGAAACCACTTAAAGACTTTGATCTTTAACGTGGTGAAGTAACAAGCAACGAAGGAGCCAGGCTTGGCAGTACATGCCTCCTGGCACATGCCTGAATCCCGGGCTGGGAACAGCCAATGGGAATGAGGGTTACTGAGGCGTAGCCCCAAGGCAATTAAGGTCAGGTCACTTCATTTAACAGTAAACAGTCCAAATTCCATGAGGGACAACACTTGTCAATTTTTTTTTAAGATTTCTATTTTTAATTATGTGTGACTGTGTATGTCTTGAGTGTGGATTCAGGGGTCCAGGGAAGCCGTTGTGAGCACCCTGACATGGGTGCTGAGGACTGAACTCAAGTCCTCTGGAAAAGCAGGAAGCACTCTTAACTGCCAGACTGTCTCTGCAGCCTCCACCAACTAATTTTTGAAATGGAAGATGTCCCAACTCAATGACCATAGCTGGATATCCTGCAAACAAGACCCTCCCCAGTCTTCAGCCACTCCAACAGAGGACAGAAGAGAGCAGAACAATGTTTTCTTAAACAGTGACTCACCAGGTAGTCTGTTCATGTTGACGCCTTGAGCTGAGAGTCCAATTCCCATGTACCTTAAAAAAGCAAATAGGGAACTAATGAAAACAAAGTGGAACACATATGTATGAAGAGGCCATGATGATACTCATTATTTTATATGCTAGCTAAAATTAATTTATCTCCCTTCTCAAACAGTTCTTAGTAGAAGACAAAAATAAGAAAAGCAATGTCGCCTGGTGGTGGTGGCGCACGCCTTTAATCCCAGCACTCGGGAGGCAGAGGCAGGCGGATTTCTGTGAGTTCGAGACCAGCTGAGCTAGCTCCAGGACAGGCTCTAAAGCTGCAGAGAAACCCTGTCTCAAAAAACCAAAAAAAAAAAAAAAAAACCAAAGAAAGAAAGAAAAGCAATGTCTGTAGACTTTTTCAATACACTAATGGTTCTCAGAGAACCTTCATCTTTTGGACTTCATCTAAGTACAATCTCTCTCTCTCTCTCTCTCTCTCTCCTCTCTCTCCTCCCTCTCCCTCCCCCTCCCCCTCTCCTTCCCCCTCTCCCTCCCCCCACCTCTCTCTCTCTCAACAGGGTTTCTCTGTATAGCTATGGATGTCCTGGAACTCATTATGAGACCAGGATGGTCTTGAACTCAACAGAAATCTGTCTGCCTCTGCATCCCGAGTGCTGGGATTTAAAGGGTGTGCCACCACATCCAACTAACCTTTTTATTTCCAATGAAAGCATCTTAATATCTTTGCCACTAAAAACAGAGGACCACTAAGATTACTCATCAGGTAAAGGCAGTTGCCACCAAGCTGAAACCTGATTTCCACCTCTGGGACCCATACAATGAAAAGAAAATACGGACCCTCAAACGTCTCCCTCGACTTCCAGATCTCTCTGTGATATATGTGTGTACACACAAGCACACAAAATAAACACAGATGATTTTAAGTTTTCCTTTAAAAGAAAATAAGGGATAGTGTGTGTAACCATGACTAACTGCTAAAGTGTACTAAAATCATGGCCTCTAATCCTCTGACTTTCTAATTCCAACTAGGGCAGGAGAACCAACTCCTTAAAAGTACCTATGAACTAGGGAATGAATGGCAGCACAATGCAAGGTCAAACTTCGTCATTAGCAAGGAGCAGTATACTGAAAAAGTACAACCAGGCAGAATCTACTCTGGATCATCAGGAACCCAAACACAGTTTCCTCTCAGGACCCTCAAAACATATATACATTACCCTTCCCTGCGCACTTACGGCTAGCTTCCTAGATCACACACAGCAGGGAGGTGTTGAAGTTTGAGCTTCCAAAACCAAAACCATCCCCCATACACACACACACACACACACACACACAATTGTTCCACCCCAGGTACCTAAGTAAGGTATGCAAGGCAAGGTGGAGCCCTTCCTGTGGCAACTTCCAAAGAAGTCTTAGTGGCACTCATAAGAAGAGGTAAGCCAAAAAAGGAAATCTCTTTTTCAGTCTGTTTGTGGTATAGAAGGAAATGGGTAACTCAAGAACTTAAAAATAAAAGAATCAAGCTCTCTGTGGCTGGAGATGGCTGGGAGTGAAGAGACAGCTCAGCGGTTAAGAGTACTGACTGCACTTCCAGAGGACCAGGGTTCAATTCCCGGCACCCACATGGTAGCTCACAACTGTCTATAACTCCAGTTCCAGGGGATCTAACACAGATCACACAAATCCACATTCAGGCAAAATACCAATACACATAAAATAAATAAATAAATCTTAAGAAAAAAATCAAGCCATCATCATTTTTTTCTCCTTGAGACAGAATTTCTTTGTGTAACAGCACTGGCTGTCCTTAACTTGTTCTGTAGACCAGGCTGGCTTCAAACTCACAAAGATCCACCTGTCTCTGCCTCTCAGGTGCTGGGATTAAAGGCACGCGCCACCACCATCCAACCAAATCATCATCTTTTAAGAGTAAAAGAAAAGAGTAGAAGTCAAATATAAAACACCTTATTCTAAGCACATAAAACCATTACAACAGGCAGCTGAGGTGCTTGAAATACTTAAAACATCCAAAACACCATCCAAAGAGGCTAAAGTGAACTTTGTAACTGACTAACAATGGCAATGTATTTAATCCCATTGAATTGTACATTTTAAAAGGTTAAAATGGCATGTTAAGTGAATTTTACCATAATGAAAAAAAGTTTTGCTCAATGGTGATGGTGCACGCCTTTAATCCCAGCACTCAGGAGGAAGAGAGAGGCGGATCTCTGTGAGTTCGAGGCCAGCCTGATCTACAGAGTTGAGCTCCAGGACAGGTTCCAAAGCTACACAGAGAAAACAAATAAACAAAAAACAAAAAAAAACAAACAAACAAAAAACAGAGTTTCTATTGGTGTGTGTGTGTGTGTGTGTAGTGTGTACACGTGTGTGTGGAAGCCAGAGTTTACATCAGGTGTCTTCCTTAATGGTATTTTTCTTTTTTTAAAGACAGTCTTTCACTGACCCTGAAGCTCACTAGTTCAGCTATATGGCTGGTTTGTAAGCCACAGGACCTTCCTGTCTTCAGCTTCCCAGTTCTGAGATTACAGGTGTGCACTGCTGTGCCCAGATTTTTGTGTGAATATTAGAGATGCAAACTCAAGTCCCTGTGCTTGTACAGAAGGCATTCTTACCAACTGGGCCATCGTCCCACTCCCCAAAACTGAAGGAGCTGCATAGAGTTGCCTTAACTAGCCCACGTACCTCGATAGTCACTTGACTGCTTGTGTTATGACTTTACCAAGATCCTTTCCATGTTGATCTCATCTCAGAGTCTTCCTCCTCTAGTACAAATATACTATGCACCTGCTTCCTAGCACTCCCAGGGTCCCATTCCATAGTCAGCCTTGGCCCAGACCCTGCCTGGCATTCAAATGTAGTTAATGCCCTCTTTCCTTTCTCTCATTGTCTGTACCACTCACTGGATTTTGGAGGAACAACTTCTAATATCCAAACCGAATAGCAAACAGGAATGCAAGGCTCTGACCCACCCATCTCCCTTTGAAACCAGCAACTCCATCATATTGTACAGGTACCAAAAGACACAGACTAGCATATAGAGCTAATTAATTTAGTCCACGGTGCTTAAAGGAGATGCAGGGAGGACCAACATTTTATAGAGGGCATCCATAGCACAAAGAAAACTTGTCTTCCTTATTTTAAGCACTATTTGGGACACAGAGTTAACTCCTTTGAGGCTAAAGACATAGCCCAATACACAGCCCAAGGCTGAACAGAACGGCTCAGCCCTGCCAAGAAACACATACTGACTGCAAGAAAGGGCCAGCTTCTAGGGCCATCGGGAGCCATTGTGTGAGCCTGCTGGCAGGATCCCCATTAGATTACAACCATCACATTTCCCCAGAAAAACAACAGCCTAAATCAGCTTCCTGGCTTTATGTGGTAGAGGATGCCAAAAGCTGGTCTCCATTCCCCTGATGTCTTTGCTGACTAAGCAGTAAACAACTCGCCTAGCCTGTAGTCATCCACCGAAAATGCACGACACAGCCAGGAGGTTCCCTAACTTGGAAGGCAGCCACTCATCCTGTCCTATTGTGAGGGGCCTGAGCCTGTGTCCCACACTACATGTAGTCACGCTCCTGGCGTAACTAAGGGAAGAGCTTGTGTTTAGAGCATATTTGTTTCCTGAATGACCCTTGACAGCTTAAAGTTAGTGCAAACAGGGTAAGTTAAGGATCCCGCAGGAAGAGTTATGTTTGGTCACCAGCCAAAGTTCTGGTTCTACAATGTTCCATGGGGAAAGATCACTAAGACATCTATGCTCAAACACAAGTTGCTTTAGAGGGCTGGGGTGTAGCTCAGTGATACAGCACTTGCCTAACATGCACAAAGCCTGGGGTCTGATCTCCAGCACTATAAAAAACAAACACGAAGCTGGGTGGTGGTGGTGCACTCCTTTAATCCCTGCACTCAGGAGGCAGAGGCAGGCGGACTGTGAGTTCAAGGTCAGCCCGGTCTACCAAGTGAGTTCCAAGACAGGCTCCAAAAAAGCTACAAAAAAACCACAACAACAACAACAACAAAAAAACCTGTCTCGAAAACAAACAAACAAAAAACAAACAGGAACAAGCTATTACTTCCTACAAAAGAAGCTTCTCTCTCCATCAAGTAGCCATCATCACTTTCCTATGGGCTCTGAGTCCCCCAGGAGGAAGGGCATTTCTTAGATAACTGCCTGAGACCTCTGCACAAACTCCTGCTCAACTTCAAGATCTGATTGGATGAGTTAAGTGTAGAGTAGCCAGGGGAAGCTGACACCCATTCACATTGGGCACCATGCCACCTCTGGGTGTCAATGACATGGGGAGCAGCCCCACAGGAACCCAACTAGCAGACACAAATGAGGCCAAAGCTGAGTCAGGGTCCAAAGGAAATAGGCCCCAACTCTTCAAACACCAGATAACACTAAGTCTTTTTCCAAAGGCGGGTGCCCTGAACCTACAAGAAGACATACGTCGCTGGGCTACATGTGGCAGGGCACTTGCCTAGCATGTCTAGGCACCTGGACACAAGCCCCAAGCACTGGGGTGAAAAGAAAGTGAGAGAAAGAAGTTTTCCAGATGGGTGTGGCCACACACGACTGTAACTCCCCAACACTTGGAAGGAAGAGGCTGGCAGAATGCCAAAGTCCAATGCCAGCCTGGACTACACAGTCAGTCACCCAGAGATGCATAAAAAGACCTTGCCTCAACTTTTTGTTGAAAATAGCTGCAGACTCCCACCTTCTAGTGAGTTTTTAGGCACTGAAGACTATCATCCAACCAGCCTGAGATAACCAAGGGGAAGAGCCATAAGGACCCTTTGAATACTAAGTGCTGAACTACACTTTTTGGTTTGCAATACTAGCACTCAGTCGAGGTCCTTTTGAGTACATTGAAAGTGCCAAGTAAGGACTGTATTGTTGAAATAAATATCAGTCCACAACTATACACTTTAAGGGGTGAACCATATAGGATAAAGAAATTACATATCAGCCAAGTGAGTGGCACACACCTATAATCTAAGAATCAGGAGGCTGAGGCAACTGAGTCCAGCCCGAGCTATAGCAATTACCCTTCCTCAAACAAAATAAAATTTTAAATATTTAAACATTACATCTGGGCCAAGTGTGATAGCAATTGCCTTTAATTCCAGCACTCAAGCAGAGGCTGGAGGAGCTCTGTGAGTTCAAGGTCAGCCTGGTCTACGTAGCAAGCTTCAGAACTACATAAATACCTTGTCTCAAAACAAAACAAAAATTACATTCCAATTATACTCAACAGAGAACAGAAAGAATCCTACACAGTAACATAAGACAGCAACAAGACTCACAGCTTATCCTCTAGTACTGGGAATACATGCTCTCACCATTACCGCTTCAACAGAACACTGAGAGTTCTAGGTAAGCAGTTAAGACAAAAAAATAAATATAGGAGGCTTGGAGTGCTCACCTTTAATCCCAGCACTCTGGAGGCAGAAGCAGGCAATCTCTGAGAGTTCAATGGCAGCCTGAACTACATAGCAAGTTCTAGGCCAGTCAGGGTTACATAGTGAGACCCTGTCTCAAAATAAGATAAAATAAAATAAAATAAGGTAAAGGCCAGGCATAGTGGCACATGCCTTTAATCCCAGCACTCGGGAGGCAGTAGGTGGATCCCTATGAGTTTGAGGCCAGCTTGCTCTACAGAGCTACAGGACAGCCAGGGCTGTTACACAGAGAAATCCTGTCTTGAAACAACAGCAGCAACAACAAAAAAGTATAAGACTAGCAAAAGACAGACATGAAGACCAACAAAAGAGACTCAAAACGGGGAGCCTAGAACTAACTCTCACACAGTTAACTGATTATGATAAGGGCACCTCAACCACTCAATACAGAAATGTTTCTGGGGTTTTTGTTTTGCTTTTTAGGTTTTTCAAGACAGGGTTTCTCTGTGTAATAGCCCTCTGTCCTCCCTTTGTAGACCAGGCTGGCCTCAAACTCACAGAGATCCGCCTGCCCCTGCCTCCCGAGTGCTGGGATTAAAGGTGTATTCCACCACCAGCAAGTTTCTGCTTTTTAAACAAATTGTGACGAGGTATCTGGATAACCACAAGTAAAAGAATGATGTCAATACCTTCTTCTGTAGAGCCTGAGATTTCATTCATGCCTTCCCCAAGGATCAGCACAGAGCTGGGGGAACAGAGTAGGGCCTACACTCGGTCCCACCACTGTCAGGTTAAGGTTAAACCAGAGAGCCAGGATGTACTGATGTGAAGGGCGGGATTCCCTGAGGAAGTGAAAGCTGAGCTAAGGCCTGGTAAAGGAGGTGAGAGAAGCAAGAGAGAGCATGTGCCATGCATAAGCAACAGAATATGCAAAGGCACAAAAAGGCAAAGAAGCAGACACAGAGGAACTGAAAGAAGTTTGATGCGGCTGAATTCTAGGCTGGGCAGACTCACAAAGAACCAAAGCTGGACAGGAAACGGGGATTGTGTGCACAGCCTACATGCATCTTAAGGAGTTTAAGCTTCATGGGAGGTCAGTGGGAAGCCACAGAAGAGGTGGAGCAAGGCTACACTGATCAGATAGCTGACACAGACTGAAGAAGCAAACCCAGACACTACCAAAGTCATCCTAGTAAAGCAATAGGGACGGAATGCCATGGAAACAGACAACCACTCTTTAGAAGCAGCGAACTTCTAGGTTTGAAGGGGCTTGAAGAGCCTAAGACACTGAACAGCACAACCAGTCACCAAAGCAAGGCCAACTGGGACTTATTTGGAAAGTTTGAAGCCAACGTGCTCAGCAAGAGGCATGGCCGCCATCCGCCAACTCTGTTCTAGCACTGACACTGACACCAAGCACAAGCACCTGAATGAGAAACCTACTTGCAAACAACAATTATACTGGACATGCTCCGATTCCAATCTCATCTCTGCTCCCAAGTTCACCATAGGTCCACGGGCATGTTTCTCGGCTCTCAGGGCCTTCTCAATCAGCTGTTACCATGAAACCAGAGAGGCTTCAGTGCAGCCAGTCACCAGAACCAACTTGAGCTGGTGCTCAGGGAAAGCAGATGGATGATTGTATACATGACCCACTCTGTCTAGTAGGTCACTGTAGGTTCTTCCAGCAGGGGAATCAGATAAATCAGGCTAGTCTCAAGGGCCTGAACTTGGGACATCTAAAAACAAATGCCTGTCTATTCGGGATTACCAAGGAGAAAGGTCTTGAACGTTTGCTTCCTTGTTGATAATAAGCCAAGCCATGCTAAGAACAATACCAGATACAGGCTGGGAAGAAGGGAGTCAGCAAAAATCCTCACTCCCCTAAACAGATGACAGAATGGATCCAAAAGTTTGGCTTGCTCATTGGGCTCTCTTTTCAGGCGTCAGAAGATATGAGAGAGAATAATTTACCCCACAAGTAACTACAAAATAAACCCATTTTATTTGTTTCTTTTCTTTCTATATGACAGCAAAACAGAGGAAATAACACTTAACAAAGACGTGAGACAGCCAGGAAGTACAGAGGGACATCAGACAAGTTCCTGATGGTAGCTGGGTCATGAGCTGGTTTCTAACTTCTCAGTTTCTGCTGCTCACTGCCAAAATCACAATGCAAGCTGCAGCTACAAGGGCTGCCCCCACTGTGGCTCTGCACTGCAGGACCAAGCCAGGTAGAGACTAGGGGCAGCCACAGCTGTAGGTGGGCAGGAAGGGCCCCTAACTAACCACAGCCAAAGTGAGGCTGACCCTGAACTTCTGACTCTTCTGCTTCTACCTCCCAAGTCCTGGGATCATAGGCATGGACTGCCACATCCAGTTTACATGGTGTTAGAGATCAAACCTAGGGCTTTGACATGCTAGGCAAACAGTCTACTGAGTTACATCCCTAAGCCCTGAAATCACTTTTTTGTTTTTTTAAATATTTATTTATTTATTATGTATACAATATTCTATTTGTGTGTATGCCTGCAGGCCAGACGAGGAGAGGGCACCAGACCCCATTACAGATGGTTATGAGCCACCATGTGGTTGCTGGGAATTGAATTCAGAACCTTTGGAAGAGCAGGCAATGCTCTTAACCTCTGAGCCATCTCTCCAGCCCCTGAAATCACTTTTATAACTGTGAAAACAATCACATTGAGGAGCCAGCTATAACCATCTCTGGTTCATCCCAGCAGAGCCCTTCAGTGGCAAGAGACAGACCAGGGAACGTGGCTTTCATTAGCTCCTCAGCATATACACCTAGTGCCCTGAACTTGACGGGGGCTGAGAGTGAAACAGCAGAAATGGCATCTTGGGTCCCAGCCCAAGAACTCAGAGCTCACTCTCAGAAGATACCGCTGCAGTGAGTCAGGCTCAGCAGAACTCCAAAAGACTGGAGATTTTTTCCTAACTCAGTCATGCCTGGTGATATCAGAGGACAGGACTTAGAAACGAGAGCACTGGACCCTCGACCCTCCAGTTTTGAACAAGGCTAGCGGAGGACACGACACCTTCTCTGTTGTTTCCTAATGGAGCTGGGAAGACCCTTCTACACAGGGAACCCTTTGGAAACACATCTAGTGCGCCCTTCCTACTTCTGGAAGGGACGCATGTGAAGAATTTATTTTGGTTTTTTGAACAGGGTTTCTCTGAGTAGCTTTGGCTATCCTAGAACCCATTTTACAAACCAGACTGGCCTTGAACTGGCCTGCCTCTGCTTCCCAAGATTAAAGGCATGTTCCTTCACCTGGGCTGGCCTCGAACTCATGATCCTCCTACCTCTGCCTCCTTTAGCAAATCCTACTGGCATGTTGAACCAAACCGGCTTATTTTGTTTTTCAAAAAAAAAAATCACTATATTTCTTTACTAATTTTGGGTGTTCACTTGTGCCATGATGCGCATGTGGAGGTCAGAGAACAATTTACACGAGCTAGTGCTCTCCTTCCATCACGTGAGTCCCAGGGGTCAAACTTAGGTCATCAAGCTTAGTGGCAAACACCTTTACCTGCCCAACTATCCTGCCAGACCCTGATCAATTTTAAAGTGACAGGAAGTCAGGCATGGTGTGCGCTTTTAATCCCAGCACTGGGGAAGCTGCTGCAGGAGGGGCTGGAATTGATGCCCAGCCTTCTGAGTTATCCTTCAAACTCCCAGCTTTATTTCATCTGGTCTAGATGAAATAAAGCAAACTGACAGAACACTTCTCAGCAGCCTTAGACATAACACCCCCAACTCTGAAAGGCTGGGCTCTTAGACTCCACCCGAATTTGGGATCACAGATCTTGGGTTTCAACCCACATCTCGGGTTCCCTATCAGAAAAGAAGAAGTTAGACTAAAGGGCTCCTTCCCAGCTCTGACCTTAGCATAACTCTTTGCAAAATAATGTCAATAATGGCTGTGCACTATTACAAACCCGACGACCTGAATTCAGTCTCTGGATTCTATGGTAGAAGGAGAGAACTGAATCCTGAAAATTTCCTCTGACCTTCATACCTGTACCACTGGACACACATGCCCACAGACACACAAGCACACACATACACACATGCACTCACTGCAAAAATAATACAATACTAGCAGAATATGGTGACCCATGCCAGTAATTCCAGCCCTCAAGAGGCAGATGTAGAAGGACCAGGAATTCAAGGCCAGCCTGTGCTACGACAGTGTGTCTACATATAGTGTACCAACCAGGCAAGTGCTAAGGCATCAGACTGCCTCAGGTTTAAGAAAAAAAAAAAAAAGACCCAGGAAGTGGTGGTGCACACCTTTAGTCCCAGTGCTCAGGAGGCAGTGGCAGGCAGATCTCTATGAATTTGAAGCCAGCCTGGTCTACAGACTGAGTTCCAGGATAGCCAGGGCTACATAGAGAAACCCAGTCTTGGGAAAAAAAAGAATCCCTTATAATTCAAATAAAAAGCAAACCAATTATGAAATAGGCAAAGAACTATATAGATGTTTCTTTTGGTGTAATTTTTATTTTATATATTATTTCCGTAGGCATGAATGCAGATGCATTTGGGCCAGGGCACATGCATTCATACTGAAAACAGAGAATCATTCTAAAAGGTTGGTTCTCTCCTTCCATCATGGGTTTTGGAGATCAAACTTGGGTTTTCAGACTTATACAGCAACCGCTTTTACCCCCTGAGCCATTTCACCAGTCCTATAGACATCTGTTGAAGGATTTATAAAAACAGCTGCTGCTGAGGATGTAACTAAGTCGACAGCCCGTCTGCCTAGTACACATGAAGCATTGGGTTTGAGCTCCAGAAGAGCATAAACTGGGGAGGGCAGCACAGCCTAAAATCCCAGCACCCAGAAGACAAGACCATCATCCTTGAATACACAGTAAGCTTGAGAGTAGCCTAGGATAAAAACTGAAGAAAGGAAGGAAGGAAGGGGGAGGAAGGGAGAAGGAGCCATATACAATAGCACATGAAAAGATGTTCAATGCACCAACAGACAAACAAACTGTGTCTTTCTGTGTGCTGAGCCATCTAACTAGCTAGCTACACAGTGGGAAATTTCTCAGTCATAAAAAAGATTGAAGTTCAGGTGCATGCCACAGCATACACCTTGAAATCATTTTTACACAAAACATGTCTGACACCATAGAACTAATTTTGTAGGATTCCATTTGTATAAAATCATCTAAAATTGGTAAATTCATAAACACAAATGTATTCAGGGCTGGAAAGAAGAGGGCAGTGCTGAACTCTGTCTGTCTGAGAAAGAGTCTCACTTCCTGATCCTGGCTGGCCTTGAACTCAAATTTATCCACTTGCTTCTGCCTCCTGAGTGTTGGGATTAAAGGTATGTGCCACTATACTCAGACTGGAAATAATTATTATTCAATGGGATAATAGAAGTCTTAGAAATAGACAGTAGCAATGGTTATCCGACATTGTGACCTTAAATAATACCACCAAATTACCCATTAAAGACAACAAACAAGGCAGGCGTAGAGGCACACCCAGGCATGTCTCTCAGAGCTCAAGGTCAGTCTAGTCTATTGAGTGAGTTTGAGAACAACCAGAGCTACATAAAAAAAGAATAAAATTAGCCAGGCTTGGTCACCTTAGTCCCAGCACTTGAGATGAAGAGGCAGGCAGATCTCTGAGTTTGAGGCCTTCCCAGTCTACAGAGTGAGCTCTAGAGCAGCCAGGGGAAAAGCAAAGGAAAAGAAAAAGGAAAGGGAGAAAGAAGAAAAGAAGCAAGTAAGCTAAAAATTAAAGCAGAAAAACAGTACATTTTATGTTGAAGATCGTCAGCAGTCACACCCTTTTAGCTAAGCCAGACGGCAGGAGCCTCACCTGGCCTTTCCAGATAAGACAAGTGAGGGCCCTGGCACAGAGCTCACTGGAAAGCTTCGGAGTGGCCTACACTCTGGCCTTCTGTCGGGGCCAGAAGAAGCCCCTCTCTGCTAGCACAATACAAATGAGAATAGTGAAAAACACAGGCCCAAATCTTCTCACTGTCTCTCAATTTCTTCTCAGAGAAAAGGTAGAGTTTTTTGTTTGTTTTTAGTTTTGAGACAGGGTTTCTCTGTGTAGCCCTGGCTGTCCTAAAACTTGGTCTGTAGAGCAAGCTGACCTTGAACTCCAAAGCTAAGATTAAAGGCATGGGTCAAAACCACCTATTAGAAGGTGGATCTTATGGGCACTTTAAATAATGGTGGTGCATGGCCGGGCGGTGGTGGCGCACGCCTTTAATCCCAGCACTCGGGAGGCAAAGGCCAGTTTGGTCTACAGAGCTAATTCCAGGACACCTAGGGCTGTTACACAGAGACACCCTGTTTCAAAAAACAAATAATAACAATAATGACTCTATAAGGTAAAGGAACCAATATATTTTGCTACAGGACTTCAAAGCTTTAGACTTAAAAGTTCCATTAATAGGATAGCTCTGGTAGGAAATGATGCAAAGGAAGAAACAAGAGGCCTGAGCCTTGGTACTGAGACGGCTCTGGGGAACCGTGGGAAACTATGAGTCTATCTTCTCTAATGCAAAAAAAAAAAAAAAAACAACAACAACAAGAAAAAACATGCCTGGCTTCAACCATCAAGCCTTTACATTCAGTACTGGGGAGGCAGAGGCAGGCAGATCTCTGAATTCAAGGCCAGCCTGGCCTACAGAGTGAGTTCCAGGACAGCCAGGTCTGTACAAGAGAAACTATGTTTTGAAAAATAAAAAACAAAGGTCCAGCTCTCCAAAGAGCTCTGGGGAATCACCTGACAGTTTCATCTTGATGTCTAACACTTCAGCCATGGCTCATCAGACTGGCAGTCTTCTTCCTATTAAGAGCTTGCCCCAAGCCGGGCGGTGGTGGCGCACGCCTTTAATCCCAGCACTCGGGAGGCAGAGGCAGGCGGATCTCTGTGAGTTCGAGACCAGCCTGGTCTACAAGAGCTAGTTCCAGGACAGGCTCCAAAGCCACAGAGAAACCCTGTCTCGAAAAACTAAAAAAAAAAAAAAAAAAAAAAAAAAAAAAAAAAAAAAAAAAAAAAAAAGAGCTTGCCCCAGATAAAAGAAATCAACGGCTTCAATAACAAAGACTCTAGGGCAGTAGCTATAAAACACGAACCAGGTCTAAAATGAGAGCTAATATTTGGCACTGGGGATTTTATTTCACAGTCCGATGAGCCCGCTCAAAACCACAGACCATCATGGCACCAACTACTATGTGCATTTTGTTCCTCCAGCAACCACAGCCCACTGCCAGGAGGCCATGCAGCTCACTTAGAGGAGGGGCATGACAGGCCCCAGCACTATTGGGGGTGGGGTAATTCAGACCGCAAAAAGGCCTCAGTCAAGATGTCCCATAGAGAAAGATGGCTTAGAGTATAGATGACTCTAGGTCGTTCAGACATAGGCTCCTCTTCTTGTTTCACTTTGTTTTGTTTTGTTTTTAAAGATTTATTTATTTATTATGTATACAGTATTGTATCTGCGTGTATGCCTGCATGACAGAAGAGGGCGTCAGATCCCATTATAGATGGTTGTGAGCCACCATCTGGGCACTGGGAATTGAACTCAGGACCTATGGAAGAGCAGCCAGTGCTCTTTTTTTTTTTATATTTATTTATTTATTATGTATACAATATTCTGTCTGCCATGTATGCCTGCAGGCCAGAAGAGGGCACCAGACCTCATTACAGATGGTTGTGAGCCACCATGTGGTTGCCGGGAATTGAACTCAGGACCTTTGGAAGAGCAGTCAATGCTCTTAACCTCTGACCCATTTCTCCAGCCCCTGGGCTCCTTCTCTAAATGGTCAGCAGTCTTGAAAACAAGTCTTGCCAGGAGGTAGTGGCACACGCCTTTATCCTAGCACTCAGGAAGTAGGTGAATCTCTGAGCTCAAGGCAAGCCTGGTCTACAGAGTAAGTTTGGGGACAGCCAGGGCTATTAGAGAAACCATGTTTCAAAAATAAACAAACAAAGTAAACATAACCACTGATAAGCAGCCAGCACCACAGACCCAATGACACCAGACACTGTATAAAAATGGTACATGCCAACTACGGACTGACTCTCGACTTGTGAGATTTGACTTTGTCAGTAGAATGCAAACAAGCTGCCCCCTCTGCTGCTTCTTGGTACAGCTCTACCTTGGCGCCGTCCTGGAGGAGAGGAAACCTGAGCCCTCCGACCATCTAGACACAGCTACCCTTTCTCTGCTTCTCACCTCCAATCACCTCTGCCCAGAGGCTGGTGAATTTCATCTCACGTTCAAACTGTGATCAAAAAAGTTCAGCTCCCTAGTATACTGTAATTAAGAAAAATCCTGGGGCTCTGTCTGGACCAGAATGGATGCTGTTATCCATGTATGCCCCGGGAGCTGAGGGTCTAGGGGTGTATTTGAGCAGTGACATTTGTCATTTCTGACTGTCCTGGTCAGGGTTACTACTGCTGTGATGAAACACCAGGACCAAAGCAACGTGGGGAGAAAAAGGGTTTATTTGGCTCACACTTCTAAATCACTGTTCATCACTGAAGAAAGTCAGAACAGGAACCCAAACAAAGGAGGAACCTGACACAGAGGCCATGGACACAGTGCTGCTTATGGCTGGTTCCCCATGGCTTCCTCAGTCTTTGTTTTTGGGTTTTTTTTTTTTTTTTGGTTTTTCAAGACAGGGTTTCACATAGTTTTGGAGCCTGTTCTGGAATGCGTTCTATAGACCAGATTGGCCTTAAACTCAGAGATCCACCTGCCTCTGCCTTCAGAGTGCTGGGATTAAAGGCCACCCGTCCTAGCTTTAATCCACTTTCTTACAGAACTCAGAACCACCTGCCCAGGGATGGCCCCACCCACAATGGGTTGGACTCTTCACCAAAAATCATTATTTAAGGAGATGCTCAGTGGTTAGGAGTACTGGCTGCTCTTCCAGAGGACCCAGGTTCAATTCCCAGTACCCATATGGCAGCTTACAACTATAACTCTAATTCCAGGGGATCGAACACCCTCATACAGACATACATGCAGGCAGAACACCAATGCACATGAAAAAAATTTAAAAATTAAAAAAAAAGATGAAGAAAAAAATGCCCTACAGACTTGCCTACAGACTGATCTTATGGAAGCATTTTCTCAATTGAGTACCTCTCAGAAGGCTCTAGCGTGTGTCGAGTTGATATGAAACTAGCCAGCACACTGCCCTAAAATTTCCTGAAATCTCAAGATGCCTTCTAAGACAAGGAGAGAGGCAAGAGAGCAGTGGGAAGAACTTTCTTGGCCCATCCCAAATTCCTACACAGTCCAGGGCATCTTATTCCAGTGTCTTGGGGACAAAAAGGCTCTATCACTGCTCTGTCACCAAGTCCTCCAGTCCGGAAATCAGCCATGACTCCACATTTTGGTCGCAACCAAAACACTGGCGGTCTTGGAGCTGTGAAGACATTCTGTGTGAATTCAGAGGGTCAGAGAGACATCCTTGCACTGAGATCAGCTCTCTCTCCTCTCAGATGCGCATCCTCTTTCCAACTTGCCCCCTGACGACACACAGACCTCCTCAGGACCCCCCTCTTTTCCAGTGTTCTGCTAAACTCATGCTCTCTACTCAGCCTGACAAACCGTGACTTCCCCTCTAACTGGGATTTCCCACTTTGTACCAATCCATCTACAGAAATAAAACAAGCATTCCAGAGTCCGAAGAAGCAACGGGGATGTGAGGAGGAGAGTATACGAATTTCTCCTAGGAATTTCCCTAGAGGCTGACCTTTGACCAAGTAAGATTTAACTTATAAAGAACCCATGGGGCTAGAGTATGGTGCTGTAGATGGATCGCTATGAGTTTGAGGTCAGCCTGGTCTACATAGCTTAGTCTAGGCCAGCCAAGGCCACATAGCCAGACCTTGTCTCCAAAAACACAAAAGAGAAAACAAACAAACAAACAAAAAACCAACCACTACCACCATCACCCATGGGGCAGTAATATGGCTCAGTTTGTAAAGGAGCTTGCTAAAAAGTCTAATTAGCTGAGTTCCATCCCCAGGACTCACATGATGGACAAGAACCTATTCTTTTAAGTTGTCCTCTGACTTCGACACATGTGGTGTACTGCAGACACACACACACACACACACACACACACAAACGTGAAAATAAAATAAATAGTAACCTAAAAAATTCAAGTGCTCCCAGGCAGTAGTTGCACACGCCTTTAATCCCAGCACTTGGGAGCAGAGGCAGGCAGATGTCTGTGAGTTCAAGGCCAGCCTGGTCTACAGAGCTAGTTCCAGGACACCCAGGGCTACACAAAGAAACCCTGTCTTGAAAAACAAAACAAAAGCAAAAAGTGCCACACTCCCCATGCTGAGCTCATAGTTGGATGTAGACGGCAGCTGGAAATGAGCAGGGAGTCCCCACCAGGAAAGCAGTTTCAGCTTTCTCAACCCATGCCACAGCTACACCTCAAGATACCAAACTAGTTTCCACCCACAATATAAGTAAGTCATGTATCATCCCAGGAGGCTCCATAGCCCACGTATTTCCATATCACTGAAACAGCACCATGTCTGGAACTCAAGGAACAATGCAGCCTAAAGCTCAGCAGTCACTTGTAGTCCCCAGCTTTGGGGTGCTCAGGAACAACAGGATTCCACTACCGCTGGCGCCTACTCCTCAGGACATACGGGCAGGCATTAGCCAGTCCACAAACACGGAGCTTCAACAGCACTGAACCATGCACAGAGACCCGAATGAGAGGCCCAGCTGCAGGCTGTCTCTAGACTTGGGTGACCCTAACTCATGAGACAGAAATGCCTGGATGGCTTTGAAAGAGGAGCTGGCAAAATCAACCACCACACAATTACAGGATACGCAGAGAGGCACTCTCTCTCTGAAAGGACCACTCGAGAAGAAAATCACACTCCGGGTGAAGAACCTAAACCACTGGCCCACACAGACACAACTCTAGTAGACCAGACAGCGGGTGTCTTCTGCCCTAGCTAGATTCTGTACACACAACTGCCCTCAAAACAAAGTCCAAAATCTTTGGCCACAATACACAAGGGGTTTTCCATCTGGCCCCTACTTACTCAGTCCTTCAGTCCTGGCCCCAAATATTGTTTCTCCTCCAAACAAACATGGACTCTCTGTATAGTTCCAGGCTAGCCTTGAAGCCAAACTGGGTTCAAGTTTCAATCTTCCTGCCTCTGCACATGAGTGTTAGGATTACAAGCTTAAGTCACCATCCCCAGGCCAACCTACACATCTATGTGTCTTCTGCTCGAAGCATCCACGTCTCACTTTGTTCCCCTTGAGCATTCCAGCTGCTCTTCCCACCATCGTCACCATCTCTTCTATGAAGCATCCCCTAAACGCAGGGGTGTAGAAGGAAACGGAACCTCGGGGCCAGCCAGCTAGGGCACATACCATGGGCTAACAATTTCTCTGCCCCTGTGAGGTCAAACACAGGGGTGTATCCCTCTTGTCTCTAGAAAGGCCTTGTGTCTGTGTTCCTGGATCCCGTACCTAGGACAGACAACGAGTGTTCATCCTGGTGTGTGGCGTGGATGGGTGAGTGTTCTGCTACATGACCGAGCAAGCAAGAGTTGGTTGACTGTAACCTATTCGGGGCCCTTGCTAAAGAGAACCCCACCTCTCCCTACACTACCTAGTGCTCTAGGCTAAGTCTGCTCTTCTTGGGTAGAGTCACCCATCACATGTCAGGAGGCCTCTGCCACCAGGATGATGTTACAGTCTATTTTGAGGGTCACACTGAAGCATCTGTCAGCCAGGACAGCCACACCCTCCATGTGTCATCACTAAAAGCTGGGGACACCCACAGGTCCATAAAGTGCCTACTTAACTTTCTGGAAAGGCCAACCCAGACGCTCCTTATCTCCTAGGGCAGCCCTGGCAAGGCTTGAGACATCTCCTCAGCCTATCAGACCTGCTCTCACGGTTCACAACTCTGATGACTTGACAAAATCCAGCTAAAGCCAACCAATCTATGCCAAGCTCTTAGCTCCTTCTACAGAGTCCTCCTCCTAAAGGGGAAGAGTCCAAAAAACCCCGCGCCCTGGCATGGAGCTAATTACCCACAAGACTCATGGATCCATGGATAGTGGCCTCCTGGGAACTCCTACTCATCCCTCCCTGCAGTGCCCAAGCTCTGCCTCCTCTTATGAAGGGCTCTTCTCAGGTCCACTCTCCACTGAGTAGGCCACAGGCTCCCTGTGGACAAGGCTGATCTATTGCTGGCTTTGCTTCTGCTCTCTTAGATTTGGCACATCAGGATGAAAAAAAGAAAAAGAAAAGAAAGAAAAACTCTATAAGCCCCTTGAAATAAGCCTTTCTGTGGCACTTAGGAGACACTTGTTTGTACAAAGCAAAACTGTCTCAAAAGAATCCCCACCCAGTCAGGGGATGTTATGCACGCCTTTAATCCCAGCACTCGGGAGCCAGAGGCAGGCGGATCTCTGTCTCAGCCTGGTCTACAGAGCGAGTTCCAGGACAGCTAGGGCTGTTTCACAGAGAAACCCTGTTTCAAAAAACCAAAACCAACCAAACAAACAAAAAATAGCCACCTAAAGCAAAGAAACAAAACCCTTCTGTGAGGGGCTAGAGAAAGCACTCAGTCAGTAAGAACATCAGTGCTCTTCCAGAGGACCTGACCTGAGTTTGATTCCCAGCACCACGTCAGGCAGGTTACAGCTACCTGTAATTCCAGGTCCAGGGATCTGTCATCATATTCTGCTCACATGCACATACCCAACCACACACACACACACACACACACACGTAACTAAAAGTAAAAACATAAAATCACTTAAATCAACCATGACAACAAAAAATGGACTCACAAATACCTTAGGAACACACAACTCTACAGACAAACAAGATTACAGAATCAATGGGAGAAGAAGTCAGTCAAGGCCAGCACACAGCATGCCCTGCTTCTCTAACCTCGGTGTCTACACGTCAGTCCTGTCCCTTGATATTGTGACCCTGCAGATCCAGCAGGCTGTTCCGGCACACTAGCCCAGAGAAGGAATGCAAGAGCAGTCGTGCTGCGAAAAGTCAGCAACAGCTCAGGCACGTGTCTGGGATCAGGCAAGGACATCTGACAGGTTAGGCTATTCTATTGCACATTGCAAGCCCTGCAGCCAGGGCAGGCCACCAAACAGCTCAAGGACTCACCCACAAAACAAGTTTATCACCGTTTACCCCAGCCATTTTCTAGAGATGCTATGAGGCTCAAATGAGACAACAGAGAAGGCTACAAAGCCAATAGCTACAGCTAATGCTGAGGACATCAAGGAGACCTGGGTCAGAAATCTAATTCCAACGCTGATGGGGAGGAGTCAGGGTCCGCCTGTCCTACAACTTCTGTTGGCTTCCTCAAAAACCAAATCTGAACTATACTGCGTGGCTCATACCAACAATTGACATCTCAGCCACAAAAAGCCTTTCAAGGATTCCAGAAAGTAGCTGTGGGGAGCCAGTCATATACTCTCTCACCAGCTTACTACTTTAGTTGTCTGTCAACTGAAGCAAGCCACTACAGACACACATGACCTTTATACAAATGAGGCTTCCAGACTAACTCAACAACTGTATTCGCCATATGCAAAAATACTGAGACTAGGGCACAAGATCGTCACTCCGTTGGCAGAGGGCTTCCTAATGTGTATAATCCCTGGGTTCAATTCCCAGCACTAGATAAACCAAGTGGGGTAGCATAGATCTGTAATCCTAGCATTGGGAAAGTGAAGGCTGGAGGACCATAAGTTCAAGACCATCCTTTGGCCACTTAAGAAGTTATAAGCCAGCCTGGAATAGATGAAACTTTGTTATTTAAAGAGGGAAAAGAAAAAAAAAATGCTGGGGAAAGAAGCGGAGAAAGATACCCCTCATTTCGCTGAAACAAGGTCTCATTATGCAGCCCTGGTTGGTCTGGGACTTGCCATATAAACCAGTCTGGCTTTAAACTCAGAGAGACCCACCTGCCTCAGCCTCCAGAGTCCCGGGACTAGCACATGCACCACCATGCCTGGCTTTCACTGTTTTTAGACTTGTATATAACACCACAGTCATACACACACAAAGCTTTCTTCTCAAGAGCCATTGAAATTTAAAAGGCCAGTTAAAGGAATCCAGATCTCTAAGTTTAAACACTCCCCTTCTGAAAAGTTGTTGTTTCTCACTAGCTCAACCCTTATCTATGAAAAAGGGCTACAGAGAAGACACATTTTCCTCCCTACGAGTTTAAGAAATATGCCCCTGTCTCCTTGGTAATGTCAAAAGTCCAACACCAGCATCTCAGTCAACACTGTAACTGTATTTGAGGTGTTTGTTTTAAGAGGTTATTCTCATTGATACTGGTTTAAACACATTAGATATGTTCTACCAGATGGTGGAAAAAAATATTAAAAAGTTTTTCAGTCTTCCAAAATGTAAGTTTCCTATCTGCAAACGAAGCAGATGGAAATGAAAGCTAAAGATGCAACAGCTTCCCAGGATGAAAAGTCTAAAGTCACTGAATGTTAAGGCTAAAGGAAGTTTAGATGCTTACTGAACTTTCCAGGATGACAATGAAGAGACAAGCCCCAGGATGTGCCCACGCTCACAGAGTCCTCCTCGGCTGGGAAGCCACAAAGTCACTGAGAAAGCAGGGAGGTTCTGATTCCAACAGTCCTTCCCCAGACTCAGCTTCATTTTTGCTTTTTGTTTTGAGACAGGATCTGGCTGGCCTGGAACTCGTTCTGTAGACCAGGCTGGCCTCGAACTCACAGAGCTATGCCTGCTTCTTCCTCCCAAGTGCTGGGATGAAGGGCCTGCGTCATCACACTCAGTTCAGTCTCAGTTTCTAAACCTGGCATTTTACACACAACACAAGGGACACTGGAGAAAAAATTATCCCAAATGCTCAAAAACACACACTCAGGTCCATATGAACGTCATTGGCAGGGTTTGCAAATTTCCCATAACAAACCTAAGGTCTGATTTAAAAAGCCTGTCCCAAGATAGTTATAGTCACATTATCTCATAGCTTGAACACCTGTTTTATTACAATTACTAGGGAGAAAAGGAGACCGGGAATAAGGAAGAAGACAACGAGCCGGGTGGTGGTGGCTTATGCCTTTAATCCCACCACTGGGAGGCAGAGGCAGGCGAATCTCTGTAGGTTCAAGGCCAGCTTGTTCTACTGAGCGAGTCCCAGGACAGGCTTCAAAGCTACACAGAGAAACCATGTCTCGAAAAACCAAGAAGAAAAGATGTTCCCTCTGATGCCTTGTGTCTGCTTAAGTCACCCTAAAATAGGGAGTCTCCCTAATGCTGACTTTAATAAGACCTTCCTAAAGCTGGTTCAACTGGTGTTCACGTCCCTGGACTGAAAAACAAGTTTATGAGCAGCAAGGTCACCTGACTCTGACCATGCGGACACTGTTTATCCAGATGACAGTGGCCACCACAGCTTTGATGAATGCTACACAGACTCTATTATTTCTTTGAAGTTTACTGAGGCCTCTACATGACTAAATGCCATAAAAAAAGAACCTCAACCTCAAAAGGAGGGAAGTCACAAACACCACATGGTAGCAGGGGAAACCCCATTTGGCCTCTGAATTGTTAAGGTATACTTGTTACTTATATCCCTGATCTGTTACTATCTAGTTACAATACTTTAAAAAAAAAGTCCTCTGCTCAACCTACAATGTGCTTACTGCTATCAAGGCCCACTGTTTAGACCAACCAGACCACGTTCACAGTTAGGGGAGAGGTAGCCCAGATCCAAGTGGATCAGCAGGCCAACCTCAGTCACTAATACCAGTCAGGAACTTTAAACTCTGACAAGACAGAGCACCAGTTCTGCGTTGAAAGGGGGGGAGGGAGAGTAAAGAGGGCCTTACCCATCTCTTCCTTTGCTGACAATCTTCACTTCAAAATAGTAAATACCACAGGCGGCAGGGATGGGGTGAGTGGCACGCACCGAGGCTGCATCTTTGTGATTTTTGCCATGTCCTGATGTAAAAAGTCAAAGAAGGAATGTCAGTACCAGAAAAATGCAAAAATAAGCCTCCTTTATCTCTGTGCCATGGTAACTTCAACCCTCCTTTGCCAGAGAAGCTCTGTACTGTCCAAGAAACTGAGTAAACACAAAAGCCTCCCACCTTTGGATCAACTCCACCCCAGACCAACCAAGTGCCCTGTCCATGATACTGTCCTCCATAACAAAACAAGGTACACACAGGCAACCGAGGTACATGTGAGACTCTGAACACTGCTGTCTGTCTTTCTAGAATCCAAATGGCCCAGCCTGGAACCCGGGGAAGGAAGTGGCAGAAATGGAAGTCACCACTACCAACAACTTTGGCACACAACCCCAAGGCCAGTCTGGGAAGACTTGCAGGCAGGCAGCCCATGCACCGCCTGTGAGAATGTTACCACCACCTCTTTTTGCAAACATTACCGAAACTAAGCCATGGTAAAGGGCCTAGCTGAGGTTGGAGCCAGTTCAGGACAAGAAGGGAGGCCCTAAAGTGGAAGGTCTTGTCCAACACTGGTTTAGGACATTTAACTGTAGTTCTCTTAAAGTCGGCTGTTTCAGGACAGAGGAAAGGAAGCAGGTAAACCATGGCCTGGCCAATCCCTCTACTCTGGACGTTCCGCTGGGCAAAGGCCCAACTCAGAAAACCCAGGCAAAGAAAGGGACATGATGGTGACAGCCTCCTTGCAACATTCTGGACTGTCTCCCAGCGGCCAGACCCGCTGATACCTTTGTAGTGGACACGGAGGTTTCCCTGGGAGAGGCCGATGTAGTTGTACTTGTCCTTGGGGCTCCAGGATCGCGGCAGTGGCGTTTCGTGCTGATTGACAGCAGGGTACAAGCGCTGCAGGCGCCGGCTCAATTCCTGCTCTCCGGGTGACGGTAGCCCGCCCCCTGCGTCCCCACCGGAGGAGTCCCCAGTCTGCGGGTTCCCAGCTCCCGGGTCTGCCGTCGCCGCCGCCATCTTGGAGGGAGCTGCTATTGTGTCACTGGGGGCGGGGAGGAGTGCAACAAGAGCTGCCTTACTCAGCCAATGGCCTGTGAGCATCCCAGGGCCGTAGGGAAACTGAGTCCGAATCCGTAAACCCTTCTTTGGACACAAGCATGCTTCGCCAGATATTAGACTACATATCCCACAATACAGAGCGCTCTAGACGCAGGCCAACGCGAGTTCCTGGAGAACTTCGGGAGATGTAGTACAATCCTGCTCACCTACAAGCCCGTATAACGGAGACTATGAGCCACTGGAAACTACCATTCCCAGCCAGCCAAGTGGCCAGGCCTCGAAGCTCACCTCCCACGACCACAGTCTCAATTTATTCTCCTGCCTCAGTTCTGTATCTGATATCAGATTTATTGCACTTATTGGTTCTCAGAACATCCTGTCTCTAGGTCCGAACTTTCCTTTACTTCTTGGCCTTTCTCCAGAGTGCTCTTGGGGGGCTAGAGGCGTGTCACGTCCGTGACCCCGCCCTCACCGCGGAGGCCGCTGGGGGCAGGTCCCCATGGCAACGGACTGTACACTACTGCAACGGAGCTAGTTTGCCTCTGCTCCAAAGTCATGGCCAACCTCGAGACTCGCTACTACAGTTTCTCCAAGCCGAGGTAGCACCTGGCAGGGCCGAGGGCGGGGAGGACTTGAGTACTTCCAGAGTGGGAAATGACACTGATCCAGACCGCTGCACCTTCAGTTGGTCTCTGTTCTTTGGGCTAGGGCTCCAGCGACAGAGTCAGTGATACAGAAACAGTTGTAATAGAATTGGGACTGACTCCAATAGGAACGTTACGTGCTGCCAAAAGTGCAGGCGTACTTTATCGTTAGATACGTGATCTTAGCTAAAGATTGAAAAGAAGCGTCTTAAAGCCGGGCGGCGGTGGCGCACGCCTTTAATCCCAGGACTCAGGAGGCAGAGGCATGCGGATCTCTGTGAGTTCGAGACCAGCCTGGTCTACAGAGTGAATTCCAGGACAGCCAGGGCTACTACTACTACGTAGAGAAACCCTGTCTCGAAAAACCAAAAACCAAACCAAAACAACAACAAAAAAATGAAGTGTCTTCTCACAACTCTTGTATATAATCTTGTATATAAGAAGCATTCAGTGTCTAATGAATATTATTTTCCCACCTTGTGCTCATTCCCAGTATTGGAGGATCATCTCAACTCTAATCTTTCAGGGTCTACTGTCTTGATAGAAAAAGGTTACAAAGGCAGGGAGTGGTGGCTCACACCTGTAATTCAAGCGCTGGGAATGCAGAAGCAGGCAGATCTCTGTGAGTTTGAGGCCAGCCTGGTCTACAGAGCAAGTTCCAGGACAGGCTCTAAAGCTACACAGAGAAACCCTGTCTCGCAAAAAAAAGAAAAAAAATAGTCTACAAGAAAGAGGCAGCAGGTTGAAAAAGAGAGCTGTTTTCCCACAAAACATAATCTAGAAAACTTATTTTTTAAAATATTTATTTATTTATTATGTATACAATATTCTGTCTGTGTGTATGCCTGCTGGCCAGAAGAGGGCACCAGACCTCATTACAGATGGTTATGAGCCACCATGTGGTTGCTGGGAATTGAACTCAGAACCTTTGGAAGAGCAGGCAGTGCTCTTAACCTCTGAGCCATCTCTCCAGCCCCTAGAAAACTTATTATCTATAAAAAAATATGTAATAAGACTGGGGCTGCAGCTAGAATGTGCCAGGTCCTGGATCCCCCAGCAGCACAAAGAATATGAAACAGACTCAGGATCTTCATTCCACAGGAAGGAAGCACAATATAATTTCTGTGAGCTTATTTGGTGGCAATATGAAATATTTATTCACCATTCTCTTCTTCCAGCTATATGTAGTGACACACTGTCTCCCTTATAGAGACACAGTGTGGGTTTCTCCTCCGGACCTTTTGAGGCCCTACACGATGGATGGATCATAGCTTAGCATGCAGAACATAAGCAGAACCTGAGAAAAGAGACATTTGAGTTTTCTATTTCCTCACGGAATGGTTCTTCTCCCATGAGTTTTGCTCCTCTTGTTCGCATATCCCTACATGGTACTTTAGTGGAGTGTCTGTGGAAGTCACTCAATACCAAGAGAAACTCTTGAGGAACCATTCCCTTCAGTCAGTTAAATAACTGAGTTTTCACCACCATTGAGATAGAAATGTAAATATTTTCCACTCCTCCTTGAGGGTGGGTGTAAATCATTTCTAAAAAGATGGGAGCCTACCTGGACAGTGGTGGTGCACACCTTTAGGCCCTGATTTCAGGAGGCAGAGGCAGATGAAGCTCTGAGTTTGAGGCCAGCCTAATCTACAGCGTGAGTTCCAGGAAAGCTAGGGTTACACAGGTAAATCTGTCTTGGAAAATAAGAAGGGGAGAGCCTGGGAGATAACTCATCAAGGATCGCCTGATAATCCGAGTCTGATCCCAAGTCCCTTGTGGTGGAAAGAGAACACTCATCCCAACAAGTTGTCCTCTGATCTCCCCTGTGTATTGTGGCTTGTGTGCATGCAAAGAGAGGAGAGAGGAAGGGAGGGACGGAGGGAGGGAGGGAGGGAGGGAGGGAGGAAATTTAAAAAATTAGAGGCTGGAGGGAGCTGCAGGGACGGTTCTCCCCCAAACAAATTTTAAATAAGAAAAGTACTTAGAAATTAAAAATAAATAAAATAATGAGCATCTATTTTGGTTGTTTCTCTACTGGGTGTGCTTGGTTTTCATTTTGGTTAAATCTAGTTTTTATGTCCAAACTATCACCAACTGAACATTTCCAATCGGAAGTTTCTCCTGATTTCTAGAGATTTACATAGTTTTCCTAATTATTTTCCCTTTCATGGTGGTTACAGTATGATCAAGAGCAGAATTTTTCAGGAGGCAGAGGCAGGCAGACCTCTATGAATTTGAAACCAGCCAGGTCGACAGAGCAAGTTTCAGGAGAGCCAAGGCTACACAGAAAAAGCCTGTCTCAAAAAAATCAAAACAGAATTTTGACCAGGCATTTAGTGTATGCCTGTGATTCTATGACTCAGGAGACTGAGGCAGGAGGCTCACAAGTTCAAGCGCATACTGAAATACATCGTATGACCTTATCTCAAAAATGAAAGATAAAAGCCGGGCAGTGGTGTCACATGCCTTTAATTCCAGCACTCTGGAGACAGAGGCAGGTAGATCTCTGTGAGTTAGAGCCCAGCCTGGTCTACAGAGTGAGTTTCAGGACAGGGTCCAAAGCTATACAGAAAAACCCTGTCTCAAAAAAACAAAAAAGAAAGAAAGAAAGAAAAAAGGGGGAAAAAAGCCAGGCACAATGGTTTATGCTAGTAATCCCAGGACTCAGGAAACAAAGGGAGGAAGATCACTACCAGGCCAGCCTGATCTCTATCGTGACCCAGGATACATATCAAGAACCATCTCAAAAATAAGTAAATAAATGAATACATTTTTAAAAACAGAATTTGGCATAGTGACTGATCTTGAGAGAAAGGTGTTAATTTAACCCAATAAGCAGATAAAGTTGTTGCATTGTATCTTGCTGCTCTACGATACGCATCTTTTAACAGCAACAAGCCAGAGGTGGTGGCACATGCTTTTCATCCCAGCACTTGGGAGGCAGAAGCAGTCTGACATCACTGAGTTCGAGGCCAGCTTGCTCTACAGAACAAGTTCCAGGACATTCAGGGATACACAGAGAAAGCTTGTCTTGAAAACAAAACAAAACCCAGTATTGGAGATTGAACCTGAATCTCACAGATATTCTGTCACTAAGGTATATCTCACTCATATTTAAACTTTACAAACCTATGAGAAACAGAGTAAGAATTATGTTTCTTTTTTTTAAAGGTGTGTGCCACCACAGCCCGACTTTTTTTTAAAGATTTTTAAAAATATTTATTTATTTATTATGTATACAATATTCTGCCTCCATGTATTCCTGCAGGCCAGAAGAGGGCACCAGACCTCATTACAGATGGTTGTTGAGCCACCATGTAGTTGCTGGGAATTGAACTCAGGACCTTTGGAAGAACAGGCAATGCTCTTAACTGCTGAGCCAATTCTCCAGCCCCGAATTATCTGTTTCTTTAGGAGACAATTAATTTGACATAAGGAGGTTAGATGATTTGCCCAAAGCTGGTCCTTTTGAAACCTCAGATGCCAGGACCCCAAAGCTATCGACCATTAAACAATGCCCTCTTCTGGACATGCCAGCGCCTATACTTCCACATGCTCAGACTCACACAAATACACACACATACACATAGTTTAAAAAGGAAGGGGGAGCCAGGCAGTATCAGCGCTCAGAAGGCCTAGGAACGTGGATCTCTGTGAGCTTGAGGCAGCCTGGTCTACAGAGCGAGTTTCCGACAGCCAGGGTTACATAGAGAAACCTTGTGGAGGGGGGAGTGCCCATGCTCTGTGGATCTCGGTTGGGGATCTTGACCCTTTTATAGGCTCTGTCACCTATCACAGCTTCTTCTCCATGCAGACCACGTACTCGATCTTCAGGAGGGACTTCAGAAACCAAGGGCATTGAGAAACGCAAGCTCTCTCAGAAACGAAGAACACTGGTTTGTGATGGTCTTTTGGAAGCATACTTGTCACGGCTACAACCCGTCTTCTGCTTACAGCACACTAGTTCTTTTAGAGGAGTGTGGCTCACAGATGCCAGGCTTGCCAGGCTTTGCGGGAGGAGGGGAGGACATACTGCTTCCTCCCCCTTATCTAAACGCTGGCCATGACTAACCCTGGGTAAAAAGACTTAGCCCCTTCCCTTAACAGCAGCTCAACTTTTCTTCACAAGCCTGCCGTGAACCAGACGCGATGCTGGTGTGGTGGAGACCAGCTCCTGCCAAGGTCCTTTAGTGCGGTGGCGGTGCCGTTTTATCTTTATTGTCCTAGGTCTGGCACAGGGCTTAGATTCCTTATGAACAAGCTGTGAAGGCAGAGAGCACTGGGTGTTTTTTGCTGTGTTTTGGTTCTAAGTTCCTCACTCCTCCTCACTAAGATTTTTGTATAGACCAAGCACACTTAATCACACTTGTAACTTCAGCCCTTGAAAGGCCGAGGAAAATTGCTGCAAGTTGATTTGTTTTGGTTGGGTTTGGTTTTTGGTTTTTCGAGACAGGGTTTCTCTGTGTAGCTCTTGCTTATCCTGAAACTTGATCTGTAGACCAGGCTGGCCTCGAACTCAGATCAGCCTTCCTCTGTGTCCCGGGTATTGAGATTAAAGGCGTGTGCCACCACCACTTTAATCCCTTTAAGACCCTTTTTTTAAAAATTGTATAAAAATTAATGTGGTCAGCTAAGTATGGTGGTACACACTTCAATCCCAGCACTCAGGAGAATGGAAAGGGAAGCTTTTGAGTTCAAGGTCAACCTGGCCTACTAGACAGATCCCTCTCAAAGCCCTTTCTAATGGGCAGTGGTGGCGCACAGATCTCTGCAAGTTTGAGACCATCCTGGTCTAGAAAGAGAGTTCCAGGACAACCCAGGCTACACACACACACACACACACACACACACACACACACACACAAAAACCTGTCTTGAAAAAACAAACAAACAAACATAAGAAAGCCCCTTTCTCAGCCAGGCAGTGGTGGCACACACCTTTAATCCCAGTACTGGGGAGGCAGAGGCAGAGGCAGGCGGATCTCTGTGAGTTTGAGGCCAGCCTGGTCTACAAGAGCTAGCTCCAGGACAGCCAGGACTACCACACAGAGAAACTCTGTCTCGAAAAACAAAAAACAAAACAAAACAAAAAAGCCCTCTCTCCTTGCCCCCTCCCCACAACGGGAACACTGCCTTCTTACCTTCTAAGTATTTTAGTTTGTTTCAAATTTCCTTCTTCAGCACCGTGGACTGAACGCTGCTGTGCAAGTGTTTGCCCCTGAGCTATAACCTCGCCCACTTTGAAGCTTTTGCTGTTGGACCACAGGATTATTGTAGTTCAGATAAGAAATAACCACTGTTCACATCTCAGAGGGAAAAAAATATCGTATTTGGTGGGGCTGGAGTGGGTGTGTTAGTGGTTAAGAGCACTTGCTATTCTTGCAGGAAACCTGGGCTCTGTTCCGAACACTTACATGGTGGCTCATGAATGTAACTGCTTTTCTGGAAGAGCCGATACTCTCGTTTGACCTTTGCAGACTCCAAGCACATATGTGGTGCGTTTATACACAGGCAAAGCGCTCATACATATGAAGTAAAAAATGTTTTAAAAATTTATACATACACACATATACATATATTTGAGCAAATTTATTGTTTTAGTTGACAAAGGACCACTGTGGGCAGTGTATTGGCACTGTGTGAATGTGTTCCTTGGGGAGGATTTGGAAGCATACACAGGTCATACAATCTTTGAAACTGGGAACTGCCAAGACCAGGCCCCTCTCTAAGGAAAGAGGACAATGTGAACCCTGTAGAGACAAGTGCAGCCACAGTAAAGCCATGGTTCTCAGCTTTTCTGATCCTGCCACCTTTTACTACAGTTCCTCATGTCGTGGTGACCCCCAACCATAACATTATTTTCATTGCTACTTCATAACTGTAAATTTACTACTGTTTTGAATCATAATGTATATCTTTATGTTTTCCTATGGTCGTTGGCGACCCCAGTGAGAGCGTTGCGACCCACAGGTTGAGAACCGCTAGGTAAGGCCCGTTCCAGTCCAATTCTGGCTTTGGCCACTAGAGGGGGATGTTTCTCCCGTCATTACCCGGAAATGGGGCACCTTCCAGTTTTGACCTGCAGGGGGAAACAAAGAGGCGGGAAAGCTGAGTTCCAGCAACAACCCTTGGGCAGAAGCCTTCAGCAGCAGCTAAAAACCCTGGAGGGAGGCCCAGTTTTCATTCACCTCTGCAAGTCAAAGGGGGGCCTACAATTCTTCAGCTGAAAAAGGAGAGAATTCGTTTACTGTCCATTTGAAAATCTGAAACACTTTCCAGACTCATCAAGATTGAGGCCCAGGTGTCTCCTGGGGTCCCCACCACACACACATACACTTTGTTGTTGTGGGACTCTGACACCATGGCCTCAAACTCATGGGACAGTGAGTGCTGGACTACAGGGCACCCCCACCAACTGTGTAAAAAGTTTGTCCACTGTTGAGACAGACTCGGGCTCCATGGCCCACACTGGCCGACCAGCTCATAGTTCTGCTTGAGCCTCCCCAGAGCTAGCATTTCAGGTGTGAACAACCACATGAAGAAGTCATGTTTTTATGACTTCCACATCCCACCCCTCCCCGCCAAAACGTTTTTCCTTACTTTTAGTTAATAATTTTTTTTTTCCTGAAGTCAAGTGGTGGTGACGCACGCCTTTAATTTCAGCACTCGGGAGGCAGAGGCAGGCAGATCTCTTGAGTTCGAGGCCAGCCTGGTCTACAGAGCAAGTTTCCAAAGCTACACAGAGAAACCCTGTCTGGGGGAGGGGAGGTATTGGAGTTTTGTTTTCTTTTTCTTTTCTTTTCTTTTTTTTTTTTTTTAATCTTTGGAGGCCTGCTACCCAGATCCCAAATAAATACACTGAGATTTAGTCTTACTTATGAATACCGGGCCTTAGCTTGACTTGTTTCTAGCCAGATTTTCTGTTTTGTTTTGTTTTTTTCAAGACAAAGTTTCTCTGTAGCTTTGGAACCTGTTATGAACCTACCTCTTGTAGACCAGGCTGGCCTCAAACTCACAGAGATCCGCCTGCCTCCCAAATACTGGGATTAAAGACATGCACCACCACAGCCTGGCTTCTAGCCAGCTTTTCTAACATTAATTATCCTGTTTCCTTTCACCATGTTTTGCCCCTGGGTTTTTTGCCTTTCTTTCTTTTTTTTTAATATTTATTTATTTATTTTGTATACAATATTCTGTCTGTGTGTCTGCCTGCAGGCCAGAAGAGGGCACCAGACCTCATTACAGATAGTTGTGAGCCACCATGTGGTTGCTGGGAATTGAACTCAGGACCTTTGGAAGAGCAGGCCATGCTCTTAACCGCCTAGCCATCTCTCCAGCCCCTCTTTTGCCTTTCTTTATTGTTTATACCTTTTTTCCTCCTTACTCCATGACTGGCTGTGTGACTTCGTGCTGGCCCCTAGCGTCCCTCCTCCTCTCTTCCTCTTCCCACTCCTAGCTCTCCCCTAGAGTTTTCCTCCTATTTATTCTCTCTGCCCCACAGCCCCACCCATTTCTCTCTCCTGCCTCTATTGGCCATTCAGCTCTTTATTAGACCTCATTACAGATGGTTGTGAGCCACCATGTAGTTGCTGGGAATTGAACTCAGGACCTTTGGAAGAGCAGGCAGTGCTCTTAACCTCTGAGCCATCTCTCCAGCCCTGATTAATTTTTTAAATTTCATTTTACATTGCAACCAAAGGTCTCCCTCCCACCCCTCCTTCTGCCTTCCCTTGCCTCTCCCCCATCTCTCCTCCCAACAGGTAAGGGCTCCCATGGGGAGTCCACACAGTTTGGTACCTTATGTTGGGGCAGGACCAAACCCCTCCCATCTGTGTTAAGTCTGAGCATGGCATCCCCTCATAGGGAATGTGCTATAATAACCTAGTTCATGTACCAGGGATAGGTCCTGGTCCTACTGCCAGGAGCCCCTCAGATAGCCCAAGCTTTACAACTGTCTCCCACATATGGAGGGCCTAGTTCAGTCATATGGAGGCTCCACAGCTGTCTGTCAAGAATTCATGAGTTTCCACCACCTTGATTCTGCTGTTTCTATAGATTTCTTCATCATGATATTGACCTTCCTTGTTCATGTACTCCCTCCTCCCTCCCTTTGACTGGATTCCCAGGTTTTGGCCTAGTGCTTGGTTGTGGATCTCTGCATCTGGTTCCAGCAATTACCGGAAGAAGGTTGTAGCTTCTCTGGAGCTGTGGATTGTAATCTGGTTATCCTTTGCTTTATGTCTAATATCCACTTATGAGTGAGTACATACTATGTTTGTCTTTCTGAGTCTGGGTTACCTCACTCAGGAGGGTTTTTTTCTAGTTCCATTCATTTGCCTTCAAATTCATGATGTCATTGTTTTTTATCACTGAGTAATACTCCATTGTATAAATGTACCACACTTTCTTTATCCATTCTTCGGTTGACGAGCATCTAGGTTGTTTCCAGGTTCCAGTTATTACAAATAATGCTGCTTTGAATATTGTTGAGCAAGTGTCCTTGTGGTATGATTGAGTATCCTTTGGGTATATTCTGAAGAGTGATATCGCTGGGTCATGAGGTAGATTGATTCCCAATTTTCTGAGAAACTGCCATATTGGTTTCCAATATGGTTATGGTGTTATGCCCAAATCTACGAAGTCCCCTCCCCCAAAACTAACAGGGAGACCAAGTCCCGTATGTAAAAGCAAAGAACCTTTATTTTATACAAGTCTGCAAACTTGGTCTCTCAGCATCTCCAACGTATTAGACTAATCGGAGAACACGGAGCTCAGTTAGAGTTGGGTTTTTATAGTAGTAAAGAGGGGGGTGAGGGATTTCTAAGGTTCAGCTCCCCTGGTTGGTTGACATTTGTCTAGGGGTGTCCTGGTGAATGTGTGCTGGAAGATGATCCTATCTACAAGAGTTGGAACGTTAGGAATTTCCTTTGGATAGTCTGTTCTTGGGTAGTACCTGGGTAATCTCCCTCCATTTGTGGTTCTTCCTGCAACCAGGTATTGCCTCAGGAGGCAAACTACTGAGACTCAGGCCTTCTTTAAGCTTATCATGGCTGGGTCCCTTTGTTCCTATTAAGCTTATCATGGTTGGGTCCTGTGGTAGCTGTGCAGGTTTGCACTCCCACTGGCAGTAGAGGAGTGTTCTCCTGACTCCACATCCTCTCCAACATAAGCCGTCCTCAGTGTTTTTGATCTTAGCCATTCTGACAGATGTTCAGAATCATATTGATTTGGATTTCCCAGATGATTAAGTATATTGAGCAATTCCTTAAATGTCTTTTGGCATTTTCTTCTGTTGAGAATTCTTTGTTTAGCTCTCCACCCCATATTTTAATTGGATTATTTGGTAATTTGTTGTCTAGTTTCTTGAGTTCTTTTTATAGTTTGGAGATCAGCCCTCTGTCAGATGTGGGTTTTTTTTTTTGTCTTAGTTACTGTGTCATTTGCCTTACAGAAGTTTCTCAGCTTCAGGAGGTCCCATTTATTGACTTTTGCTCTCAGCGTCTGTGCAACCAACCAACCAAACAATAACAACAACAAAACGCTTGGCTGGGCAGGACCTTTTGGCTTTCATTGTTTCCATTGAGAAGTCAGGTATAATTCTGATAGGTCTGCCTTTATATGTTACTTGGCCTTTTTCCTTTGCAGCTCTTAATATTTTTTTCTTTATGCTGTATGTTTAGTGTTTTGATTATTATGTGGTGAGGGGACTTTTTTTGGGGGTCTAGTCTATTTGGTGTTCTGTAACATTCTTCTACTTTTGTACTTTCATAGGCATATCTTCCTTTAGAATGGGAAAGTTTTCTTTTTTCTTTTTCTTTCTTTTTTTTGTTTTTTTTTTTTTTTTTTTTTGAAACAGGGTTTCTCTCAGTAGTTGTGGAGCCTGTCCTGGAACTAGCTCTTGTAGATCAGGCTGGCCTTGAATTCACAGATATCTGCCTGCCTCTGCTTCCTGAGTGCTGGGATTAAAGGTGTGTACCACCATCACCCGGCTGGGAAAGTTTTCTTCTGTGATTTTGTTGAATATATTTTCTGTCCCTTTGAGCTGGGTTTCTTCTCCTTCCTTCTTCTATCCCTATTATTTGTAGGTTCAGTCTTTTCCTGATGTCCCAGATTTCCTAGATGTTTTGTGTTAAGAATTTGTTTTCTTTGAATCTATTTCCTTTATCATATCTTCAATGCCTGAGATTCTCTCTTCCATCTCTTGCATTCTGTTGTTTATGCTTGTATCTGTAGTTCCTAATCATTTGCCCAGATTTTCCATTTTCAGAATTCCCTTAGTTTGTTTTCTTTTCTTTTTTTTTCTTTTCTTTTCTTTTTCTTTTTCTTTTTTTTTTTTTTTTTTTTTTTTTGGCTGGAGAGACAGCTGTGGGTGCTGGGAACCGAACTCTTACATTTTTGGTTGTGAGCCTAGCCTTTAATGGCTGAGCCATCTCTCCAGCCAAGTTTGTTTACTTTATTGCATCTATTTGAGTTTTTAAGTCTTGAACCATTTCCTTCACCTGTTTGATTGCTTTTTTCTTGGTTTTCCTTAAGGGATTTGCTGATTTTTTTAAAAAATCTTTTGTTTGTCTTTTCCTCCATTTCTTTAAGGTAATTTTTTATTTCCTCTTTAAAGGCTTCAATTAACTTCATAAAGTTATTTTTAAGGTTATTCTCTTCTGCTTCATCTGTGTTGGGATGCTCAGTCTTCCTGTTGTAGAGCTACTAGGTTCTGGTGGTGCTGTGTTGCTCTTTATGTTGTTGAGTGTACTCTTGCACTGTTTATGTTGTTGAGTGTACTCTTGCACTGTTTTTGTTGAGTGTACTCTTGCACTGTTTATGTTGTTGAGTGTACTCTTGCACTGTTTATGTTGTTGAGTGTACTCTTGCACTGTTTATGTTGTTGAGTGTACTCTTGCACTGTTTTTGTTGAGTGTACTCTTGCACTGTTTATGTTGTTGAGTGTACTCTTGCACTGTTTTTGTTGAGTGTACTCTTGCACTGTTTATGTTGTTGAGTGTACTCTTGCACTGTTTATGTTGTTGAGTGTACTCTTGCACTGTTTTTGTTGAGTGTACTCTTGCACTGTTGTCTGCCCATCTCTTCCTCCAAACAGTGCAGGTGGAGCCTATGCTTCAGGAGGTCCCTCTTCCTCTAATTGGTACAATTGGTGACTGTGGCTCCATTGATCGTTCCTCCAGGAGCAGGCAGGGCAGAGCCTCAAGTGATTGTTCCTCCAGGTACAGTTGGGCCTGAGGCAATTCTTCAGATGCGGGTAGGGTCAGGATCACTCCTCTATGTGCAGGCGGCTCTGTGGCTCCGAGATGGTCTCTGATGCAATAGGGCATCTCCTACAGAGGATGGCATTGGATGCTTGTTGGGACACAGGTGTTCTTTCCCAAAGGGTTTCTGGAAGCTGCTGCTGTCAATGCTTCCAGGACACCGCCCAGCCCCTTCTCTGACACTTCCAGGCCCTAGTGGGGGGGGGGGTGCATGCAGCACTCCCTCTCTCTCTCTGATTCTTCCACGCCAGGGCTGGGACTGCTGCCCAGCTTCCGGTCTCTCTGATAATTCTGGGCCAGAGGCAGAGCTGCCACCAAAGTCCCTCTCCCCCTTCCTTTCCCCTCTCCCTCCCCTCCCCCTCCCCTTCCCCCTCTCCCTTTCCTTCTCCCTCTCTGACTCTTCCAGTCTGGGGCTAGTGCTACAGGCACACTTCTTAAACTAATATTCCACACTTGCTACCCTTCTTCCATGTACCCAGCTTTCCTCATGTGTCTAGAACCCAGCAGTTATTGACATATACTATGGATTCCAAAAGGCTGAAAACAAATTGAAAAGTTTCTGCACCCCAATAAACCTCTCCACCGACACAGCAATCCAAATCAGACCAAATTAGAAAAAGCCCAGGTTTAATGGGTAAAACATTCCCAGATGATTTTCTGACCTCCTGAGAGGAAATAGGGAAGAGAGACCAAAAAACCATGCATCTGTTTTCTGGGGGGCAGTTTAAATACCCTGTGGAAAGGTCTCTGGGGGAGAAGCCATGCTTGGTGGACTTTCTGAGATGAAGCAGGATTTGGGGAGAGAGAGATGGGGGAGGGGAGTTAGGTGGTACTTCCACCAGAACATTCCAGACACTTTGGGTATGCCAGGGCTGGGGTGGAGTTTCCACCAGAACACAGATAAAGGACCAAATTTATAAAATCCTAAAATAGGATTGACTGGATCAGATTATCATATTTTTCTATGCCATGTTTCATAAACAGATTTGAAGAGATAAACCCATGTTCCTACCACATGCATCTTCTACTGGTTCAAATGAAGTCCAGTTCACCAGAGGACCCTCACCTGTTTCCCCCTCCCCCAAGGGACACAACCCAATCTCCTTCCAGGCTCCATTTGATACATCTCTGTAGTTCTATTTGTCTTGTCCATCTAGACTTACCCTCTCCTGTCTCTTTAGCTACACTATGCACAAATGTAGTGATGGGAGAGGCGGGCTTCTTCCCGCCACCCGGCTAGCTTTACCCGAAATAATTACATGGAAACTGTATTCTTTTAAACACTGCTTGGCCCATTAGCTCTAGCCTCTTATTGGCTAACTCTCACAACTTGATTAACCCATTTCTAATAATCTGTGTAACACCATAAAGTGGTGGCTTACCAGGAAGATTCTAGCCACTGTCCGTCTTGCATAGGAGAAGCATGGCAACTGCCTGAGGTGTCTGCCTGACTCTGCTTTCTTTCTCCCAGTTCTGTTTACTCCGCCTTCCTAATTTTCTGTCCTATCAAAGGGCCAAGGCAGTTTCTTTATTAAGCAATGAAAGTAACACATGACAGATGTCCCTCCTCCATCACCCAAAGGCAGGGACTGGGGCTCTTCAGGGTTCTCGTTTGTTGCAGTACAGGCATTCAGTGCTCGCTGACTTGCCTCCAGGAGAGGGTAACTCACATCTCCTGGGTTCCGCAGGCACTGCAGTGTATAAGCTACGCGCTATATTTTCTCAAGGCATTCTTGCCTCAGTGCATTGGGGTGGCCACTCCTATTATCTCTACTTTGCAAATGAAAAGACTGAAGTTCAGAGCAGTTAAGCCTATGGTCACACTACTAATAAGGAAGATTTAAGATTTAATCCTAACTGTCTGTAACCAAAAGACCACAATCCTAATTATGGACCACATTAAAGATGTTTGTATAGCTGAGTATGCTGACCCAGACCTGTGAAGGTATCAAGTATAAGGCTAGCATGGGCTGTATAGCAAAAGTGTGTGTGTGTGTGTGTGTGTGTGGTGTGTGTGTAGTGTGTGTGTGTGTGGCGTATGTGTGGTGTGTGTGTGTAGTGTGTGTGTGTGGCGTATGTGTGGTGTGTGTGTGTAGTGTGTGTGTGTGTGTGTGTGTGTGTGTGTGTAGTGTGTGTGATGTGGGTGGAGGGATGCAGATTGGAAAAGGAGCTGTGTAGTAGTCTATACTTAAAATGTGAGGTAGTTCTGTCTTGTCCTCAACAATACCAAAAAGGGAAGGAGGAATAATGTTGCCATAGTAACCTTAGCTGTCCCTTCCTTAAGCCCTTGCAGTTATCCATGGGCGGCCACCTATCCCCATGGCCAACATACATGACTGGCCAGACGATTCTTCATAAACGAAAGCCCTGTTCCGAAGACTGCCGGAAGCGAGCCAAGTAAGCCAGGGCCAGCCTGATGGGGGATGGACTAGTCTAGATCAGTTATTGGTTCAGGACATATAGCTTAGTGGAGGTTGCGGCCCCAGACCAAGACTACAAGGATCCATGGGGTGCTAGTGACATCTTAGCCCACCATCCTCTGCAGTAGCTGGCAGCAGCAGCCCCTGGGCACTTCCAAGCCCAGGTACCTGGAGCAACTGGAGAACTACCTGCGCAAGGAGCTCCTCCTGCTGGACCTGGGCACGGATTCTGCACAAGAGCTGAGACTGCAGGTCAGAGCCACAGACCAAACATGCAAGGGTGAAGAGAAACTCATGCGTCAGAACTGAGTAACTCAGACCTTCACAGGGGAAATGGGCCCTCTGTCTTCCAACTATTCCTCTTTGGAAAGAGGAATGGACTATGACAGAGCCTCTGGCCTGATGGCAACATCCAGAAGCCCAGAAACAGAGAGAGAGAATGGCCAGTCTAGATGTAGTCCAGACTCTGGTACATATTAGAGAGTGCGGACCATGTGCCAGGCTTTGGGCATACACACATACACCACATGTAGTCGTTCTGCATCTAAGTTGGAAAGGAGACTATGCTCTTCCACTCTGAGTTCAGAACATCAAGCTAGAATCTTCAACACCCTGTCCCCACAGGTCCTTGACATAGAGAGGGTAGTGAGAGGCTAATGGATACGGGATCTGGTTGGCAAGAAGCTGACTGGGCAGCCAAAGAGTCATCTTGGGCAGAATGGCATATTTGACCCACGGTGATGGGTTGCCAAGCCTCAGACAAGGCCTCTATACCTGTCCCTGTCCCTCCTCTCCAGCTCCATGGTATTAAGACTTGGATGGTGCCTGGCCAGATATAGGTTACTCATACGGAAACAGTTTTGAGCCCGCTGAGTGTGGGGGTTATGGGCCCGGAAATGATAAGTTCCTTTTTTATGCCAGCCTTACAGGGAGATCTTTGAGTTCTTCATAGAGGATTTCAAGACATACAAGCCATTGCTGTCCTCCATCAAGAATGCGTATGAGGTGATGCTGGGTAAGACTGCAGCTCCATCCTGGGCCCCAGCTGGAATAAATTGAGTATCCTATTCTGATTTTCGGATTCTCTACTAATAACTGATCTTTCAGGTCACTTTTTGTATGCCTCAATCTTTTCTACTCTTTAGAGGGATGGCGGGGCATCTGTGGTAAACAGAAGGGGTCCTAGGAGAGTATGTCCTTCTGGAAAGGCTCCCTCGTCTGCTCAGACAGTGCGAAGCAGATTATAGCTACAGAACCCATGTTCCCGAGCCTCTCCACGGAGACATCCTGACCCTCAACATGACTCAGCCCCTGATTTATTTTTTTCGTTTGCATGACTGGAGATTGAACCTAGTGTCTCACACATAATAAGCAAGCATTCTACCATGGCTGTCTATCCCCATCCCCTGCCCTCCTTTAAAAACAAGTGTGTGGGGCTGGAGAGATGGCTTAGAGGTTAAGAGCACTGACTGCTCTTCCAAAGGTCCTGAGTTCAACCACATGGTAGCTCACAACCATCTGTAATGAGGTCTGGTGCTCTCTTCTGGCCTGCAGACATACACACAGACAGAACATTGTATACATAATAAATAAATAAATAAATAAATAAATAAATAAATAAATAAATAATAAAGATTTTTAAAAAAAAACAAGTGTGTGGAGACACTGGAGAGATCAGCAGTTAAGAGGACAGCAGTAGCCGTCCTTCCAGAGGACATGGGTTCAAGCTTCAGCACCCACGTGTTAGTTAACAATGATCTGTAACTCCATTCCCAGAGGATCTGACCTCCTCTTCTGGTCTCTGCAGGCACCAGGCACACACAGTTTTCACAGACACACATGCAGGCAAACCCCACACATACAGCTTAGGATCTATGACTCCCTGGATGTTTATTCTGTCCCCCAAAGGGCTTTTCTACCTGTCTTATGTATTTGTTTTTTTGAGACAGGGTCTCTCTGTATACTTGGTTGTCCTGGAGCTCAATTTGTAGACCAGGCTAGCCTAAACTCAGAGATCCTCCTGCCTCTGCCTCCTGTGTGCTGCGATTACAGGTGTGTGCTGCCACACCTGCCTGTCTTTGCTTAGCCCACCAAAGGGAGAAAATTCGGGCCCTGGAACCCCTGAAGGCCAAGATTGTCACTATGAATGAGGACTGCAGTGAGCGGATCCTGGCCATGAGGGCTGAGGAGAGGTACGAAATCTCCCAGCTCAAGAAAGAGAAGATGAATTTACTAAAACTCATTGATAAAAAGAACGAGGAGAAGATCTCATTGCAGAGTGAGGTGAATGGAGGTGGTAATGCTGACTCCCCAAGTTCCTGCTCTACCTGTAGCCTGGGGGTGCTGATGATGTGATCCCTAACCCCATCTATGCTTCTGCCTGGATGGAGGAGCCATCACCATCCCCGAGCACCCTACTATCTTCACTGTGCCCTGCTGCAGTGCTCAGCAGACTCCAGTGTGCCTCTAAGTACCAGCAAACTCTCCACGGGTTGAAGCATTGGCATCTTGCTCAGTTCTCAGGCATGGTCAGGAGACTGCCAAGCAGTAGCCACACCCTGTCGTGATGAGCTGCCAATAAGGGCTCTAAGCTAACTGAGTACTGTCATATACCCCCGCCCCACCCCACCCCCAGGTGGCTAAACTGAGGAAGAGCTTGGCTGAGGAGTACCTTCGCTACCTTACTGAGCGAGATGCCCGCAAGATTCTCATTGGGAACCTGAATGAGCTGCGATACCAACGAGAAGACATGTCACTAGCCCAGTCTCCAGGTAATCCACGCCGGTGCCTCATCTGAAGCACTGAAGTCTGTCACCATTTACATTCCTAATATCTTATTATCCTGTGTCCATTGACAGTAGGAGAGGCCTGCCTGGGCTGCTACCTGAGGCTGTGGATCTTTTTTTAGTTTTTTTTTAATATTTATTTATTCTGTATACAATATTCTGTCTGTGTGAATGCATGCAGGCCAGAAGAGGGCACCAGACCCCATTACAGATGGTTGTGAGCCACCATGTGGTTGCTGGGAATTGAACTCAGGACCTTTGGAAGAGCAGGCAGTGCTCTTAACCTCTGAGCCATCTCTCCAGCCTTTTTTTTTTTTTTTTTTTTTTTTTGGTTTTTCGAGACAGGGTTTCTCTGTAGCTTTGGAGCCTGTCCTGGAACTAGCTCTTGTAGACCAGGCTGGTCTCGAACTCACAGAGATCCGCCTGCCTCTGCCTCCCGAGTGCTGGGATTAAAGGCGTGCGCCACCGCCGCCCGGCTCCTCTGTACCTTTTTGAACATGCCCTGGAACTCGCTCAGTAGATCAAACTGGTCTCAAACACAGATTTGCCTGTTTCTGCCTCCTGAGTTCTGAGATTAAACACTGGCCACCACCACCCAGTTGGCTGTGGATCTTTTAAATTAGACTGAAAAAAAATCACAGAATAAAGTAGGAATCTTTAACACTGCTAGAAGCAGAGATTGTGGGCAATTGAAGCCTGGCACCACAGGTCCTGGGCTTCTCTACTTAACTCCCAAAGAATCCCAAGCAGAGAAGGAGGTATACTAGTTACTGCTGTGATAAAGCAGTGACCAAGGCAACTTATAGAAGGAAGGATTTTGCTTTTTTTTCTTTTTATTTTTGAGACAGGGTTTCTCTGTTGCTTTTTGGTGTCTGTCCTGGAACTAGCTCTTGTAGACCAGGCTGGCCTCGAACTCACAGAGATCTGCCTGCCTCTGCCTCCCAAGTGCTGGTATTAAAGGCGTGTACCACCACCGTCCAGCCTTCTTTTTCTTTTCTTTGTTTGAGGCAAGGTTTTTCTTTGTAGCCCTGGCCATCCTGGACTCTGTAGACCAGTCTGGCCTCAAACTCAGATCTGGCTGCCTCTGCCTTCCAAGTGCTTAAAGGCGTGAGCTCCCACCACTCAGCTAGAAGGATTTCTTTGGGACTTAGAGTTCCAAAGGAATATTAGTCTATCATCACGGCAGGGAGCATTGGCAGTAAGCAGGCAGGCATGGCACTGGAGCAGCACTTGAGTTCATATACAGATCCACATGCAGGAAGCAGATAACACAGTGAGAATGACAAGGAGTCTTTTGAAACCTCAAAGCTGCCCCCAGTGACACATTTCCTCCAACAAGGCCGTACCTCTCAATCTTTCTCAAACGGTTCCGCCAAGTTGGGATCAAGTATTCAAACATATGGGCCTATGGAGGCCACTCTATTCAAACAGAGGGCATGCCCTAAGCAATATTTAACCCAATCCTGGGTACAAGGCCCAGAGCCAGGGTGACAGACTGGTGGGACCCTGGCAGGTGTTTGGGGAGAGGATCCTGTGAAGCTAACACTGGCACTGAAGATGACCCGACAAGACCTGACCCGCACCCAGATGGAACTCAACACCATGAAAGCCAACTTTGGAGACGTGGTGCCCAGGAGAGACTTTGAAATGCTGGAGAAGACCAACACGGATCTTCAGGAGCAGGTGCTGGTGGGGTGGGCAGGTAGGGTTTGACATGGTAGGGTGTGGTCAGACAGGTGGGTAGCTAGGACCATCAATCCCCTCGCCTACAGCTGGAAAGCCTGCGAGCGGACTATGAAGAGGTCCGGAAGGAACACGAGTTACTGCTGCAGCTGCACATGAGCACGCTGAAGGAGCGGGACCAGTTCCACTTTGAGCTGCAGGAGATCCAGCGCACCTCCACACCTCGACCTGACTGGACCAAATGCGAAAGTAATGATGGTTGCCGAGGCACCAGGGCCTGCTGCAGGACATGGGCTGGGTTCTAGCCTCCTCTCCCCACCTGCAGGTGTCATCTCAGGGGGTTCAGAGCGCTGGCTGATACTGGCTGAAGGAAAGAACAGCGACCAGCTGGTGGACGTGCTGCTGGAGGAGATTGGCAACGCTCTGCTCCGGGAGAAAGACTTCTTCCCTGGCCTGGTAGGGAGTCCCTGAGCCAGAGGTTACTTAAGATTCTGGGGGAACTATCTGGGGCTCTTTCCTGTTTAGACACAAGGCAACAGAGAGGTCCAGTTGTGAATTAACACCTGCCTTTCAGGGCTTTGGGGAGTCTATCCCTGCTTTCCTTCGGTATGATGGCCCTGTGGAGAACAAGAAGCCAAGCAAGAAGGAGGTGGTACATCTCCTTGAGGATGCCTGGAAGGAACGGCTTGCAGAAGAGCAGGTCAGCTCTGACTGACCTCTATGTAGCCTTCAGATCCAGACTCCTTTAAAGAGTTCCCTCAAGGTGGGGGCTAATCAAATCTGGGACACCCTGACCAAGTATTCTTACTCTACAGAAAGAGTCATTCCCGGATTTCTTCTTCAATTTTCTGGAACGTCGCTTTGGGGTCAATGATGCCATAGCCTGGGCTTATACCATTTTTGAAAACATCAAGCTCTTTCGCTCCAGTGAGATCATGAGTCACTTCTATTCAGTCTTGATAGGAAAGGTGAGCTTTGGCCTAGGCCCTGTTACCTTCATCAAAATAAAAAGGGCTTTTGTCCCGGCACAGAATGGCAGCACAGTAGCAACTGCTCCTCTTGTTGTAGAGGAAGGAAAGCGTATACATCAGCCAAAGGGAGACAATGTCCCAGCTGCTCAAGGAGATGACAAATGTCGACACTCAGAACGAGGGGTTAATAACCATGGAGCAACTGAGGTAAGAGGCCAGCCAGGCAACTCCAAACTCTAGTCCATTCTCTTAGCTGGTCAGGTTTTCAAGTATGCAGGAAAAAGGGGCACCTCCCAGGAAGGGCCACAGCCTCAAAGCCTGCTGTCCTCTCTAGGGGTGGTGGGACATGCCCGTATTCTAGAACTTGAGAAATAAAAGCAGGAGAATCATTTCATTCTAGGCCTAGAACAAAACTGTTTCAAAACATGGCAAGCATCATAGCACACGCCTTTAATCCCAACACTTGGGAGGCAGAGGCTGGAGTATTTCTGCAATTTAGAGGCCATCCTGATCTACAGAGTGAGTTCCAGGCTAATCAGATTAACATAGAAATATATCCTTTTTCAAAAAACCAATTTAAAAGAAAATGAAAACAGCAAAAATTTTGGGAGGCTAAGGCAGGAAGATGATTATGTGTTCAAAGACTCTCAAAAACAAAAAACCTGTGGAAATACTAGTGGGGATGGCCCAGGAAGGATGGAAGGTGAGTAGATAGCCTCCATCAATCAGGCCCTGTTGGAATTCTTACTCTCCCAATAGCACCATCCTCAAGAATACCTTTCCTCTCAAGAAGGAAGAGCAAATTCAGGAGCTAATGGAGGCAGCAGGCTGGAGTCCAGACATCAGCAGCACAGAAGTGCTCAATTACCAGATATTGTTTACTGAGGTGGGTGGGGGCTATGTGCCAGTCCCTTCCTTAGTCTTATTTAAACTACAGTCAATACGGCCTCACCCTGCCTTTTCCCATACCCCACCCATAGGATGAGGAGGGCCAGAGTGAGCCATTTGTGCAGAAGCTGTGGGAACAGTATGACAATGAAAAGGATGCATACTTACAAGAACTGAAGCAGGATCTGGGCCTAGATCAGTGAGTGATCCTGGGCCCCGAAGTTCCGTTCAGCCATTGGCAAGTCCTATAGGTGGGACAAGCCCTATCAGATAGCATCTCAGGTGCCTGAGTCTCCCTGTGCAACAAACTACTCAAACCTGACAGAAGAATGGGCACCTCAGAGTCAGGGTACAGAGAGCTCAGACCTATAAACCCGTCTTTCTTTCCTTGTGGGACAGATCGGATGAGGTGAGCCTCCTGAAGATGCGTGTGGCCCTGATGAACATTGATCCTAGCCTGGACAAGCAGACGCTGAGTACCTACCTAAGCCAGGCCTTTCAGCTTCCTGTGGCAGAACTGCAGTTGGAAGAAGATGAGAAGCAGCAGGAGGAAATTGTAGTAAAACTTGAGACTGCACTTGACCGGCTTCGGATGGCAGACACCAAACGTGCAGGACCACCACGAGAGCCAGAGCAAGCAAGCTAGAAGAACCCCCCATGGGCAACTTAAGTTCTTTAATGTTGCTAACCTTCCAATATACAATTCTTTATCTAAATTTTTATTTTCCAGGCTGTGCTGGAAAGTGTTGGGTATGAGGGAAGAGGCTTGGGGCAGAGACATGCACCAAAAAGCAGAACAACCCATTTGTGAGACTTTATTGGTGCTACAAGATGAGAGGGAGAACTTGATGATTGTGTGGGTCAGTCCAGGGTGTCTAAGGAAGGGAGAGGACAAACGTACAGACCTAGCCACTACTGGGCAGGGAAGACAGAATTGCCACTAAATGCACAGGGAATGAGCAGCTGTCGGTATTCCAGGGGCAGGTACCGCTCCACAAGCACATGCAGCGAGACTTGATCCGTGACTAGTCCCTGCCTGTATTGGAGGAAGCAAAGGCCAGGCAGAATCAGCACTAGCACTCCCGTGCTCGGCCTCCCTTTCATGCTCCCACTTACCTTCGCAGCAGCAGCTCCAGGTCCTCTAGCCTCACGGTCTTACGGCCGGCATGAGCAGAAAACACCTCCAGGTCATTGCAAAGGTGCTGGAAATACTTGTCTAGGCTGCCAAGGTTGGGACAGAGCAGACTGAACAGTCTAAGAAACGGAACCTCGGCCGGGCAATGGTGGCATATGCCTTTAATCCCAGCACTCGGGAGGCAGAGGCAGGCGGATCTCTGTGAGTTCAAGGCCAGCCTGGTCTACAAGAGCTAGTTCCAGGACAGGCTCCAAAGCTACAGAGAAACCCTGTCTCGAAACCCCCTCCCCCCCAAAAAAAGGCACCTCTATCCACTCATATGCTAGACTTACCATTTCTCCACTATCTCAAAAGCTGCCTTCTCCACAGGCCTCTTAGTATAGAAGCTGAAGAATTTCATATAGTGGCTCAGTCCAGCCTTATAGGGGTCTTGGTGGTGCCTGGGACCTGCAGTTCGGGTCCTCGATGGAAGCCTGCTGAGGACAAGAGCAGACAGAGGTGACTGACAAGTCCTGCTGGCTCTGCTGAAACTGGGACTATTGTTCATTAAGTAGATTGAACAAGAAACGCAACTATAGCCAGGCGGTGGTGGCACACGCCTTTAATTCCAGCATTTGGGAGGCAGAGGCAGGCGGTCTATAAAACTAGTTCCAGGACAGACACTAAAGCTACAAAGAGAAACCTGTCTCGAAAAACTTAAATCAATTATAAATAAATAAATAGAAATCCATCTATCAGCCAGGGGTGGGGGAGGCGATGGTGGCACACACCTTCAATCCCAGCATTTAGGAGTCAAAGTAAGACAAATCTCTGTGAATTCCAGACCAGCCTGGTCTACAGAGCAAGTTCCAGGGCAGCCAGGGCTACACAGAGAAACCCTGTCTTGAACAAAGAAAGAAAGAAACAAACAAAAGATCTGTTCTTTCCCTGTGACCTTTATCCTCCAGTCTAGCCCTAATATCCTAGGCTAGCTTCAACATACATGCAGGTGCCTGCTCAAGCTTTTTGAACCTCAGGTCTCAAATTGGATAGACCCCTCAACAATCCACTGCTAATCTCCTCCAGGAAGCCTTCTATGACTACATACTGATCTAGGAGCTTCTCCCTCACCCAGGTTCCTCCAAACTCCTGGAGACAGGCACCAGGACGACAGGTAGGTTATCACCACCAGGCTTGAGTTGCTGTGCTTGGTAAGCGTCTGCATATCTACAATGCCAACTTCAGGGCACCCCCTTCCCAACAACAGTGGTTTCTTACACTGCAACTCCAGATGGTGGGGGTGGCTCAAACTGATGTGGCTGCTCAGCCTGGAGTAAGTCATTGGTGCTGCAGGCTAACTCTGGACTTGCTGCAAAGAAAGAGTAGAGTCACAAGGTGTTCAGGCTCTACTGTCTGACATAGTTGTACAGGTCTAGTCTCCTTTTATTTTTTCCCTGAGGCAGGGTTTCTCTGGCCTAGAACTTACTCTGTAGACCAGGCTGGCCTCAAACTCAGAGATCCGCCTGCCTCTGCCTCCCAAGCACTAGGATTAAAGCTGTGCATCACCACTCGGCTTCCTTTTCTTATTCTTAAGGGCCTCATAGAGCTCTAGACAGTGATTGCCCCTTATACTCTCCATGGCCTCTGAAACTGCCAGTTCCCAGAAATAGCTCAGGCGAATCTTCTGTATGGTGGTGTCTAACAAGTTAATGACACTCATCTACCCTCGGCCTCTTACCTGACCTGCCAGGAGAATCCTCAACCCCTGAAGAGCCTTCTTGCTCCTTGGCCTCCACAGCCTCCTGGGATCCCACTGCTTCTCTTAGTTCTGGAAGCTGAGGCTGTGGTTCCGAGAAGGGTAAAGGAGTAGTACCCAAGCCAGTTCTGTTCACTGAGGGGAGAACAAGGCGAGGCAGCACCATAGCACTGACTTAGGATCTCCTGGCCCAGCCCTGACCCTGCTCTTGGGTGGAGGGGGAACTCCTAAGCTGACTCTCACCCAGGATGAGCTTGGCTCCAAGCCAGCTGCCCCTCATACTCACTGTGCTGCAGCCCAGTCCCAGCACTTTGTGTCCTGTGGTGCACAAGTCCTTCAGAACCTTCAACCCCAGAGGAAGAAGGGTTGGGCAGAGAACGATATGCACTAAGGGAGCCGCCAGCCGAGGGATGTGAGAAAGGCTGGGTGTCTTCCAATACTTCATCCATTGGCAGGGTAGCGACAGGGCTTCTATGGTTGTCACCTAGAGATCAAGAGCCAGATAAACTCTAGATTTTAGGCCCACCTAATACCTGGGGCAGTGAAATATAAGGGTCTTCTCTGCCTAAGTGACCTCCATAATGAGATAACCTACATTCAAAGTCTTTTCTCTTTCATTGCTCTCTTTGCTGCTACTCCTCGTCCTTCCTGACATTCCCAGGCCTCTCTTACTTGCTTCAGCCTCCAAAACCACTTACTCACACAGCCCAGCTGCCGAATTCTTCCTCTGCTAGGCACTTTCCTCAAACATTAGTGAAATTGTCTTCTGGAATCAGGATCCCAGGTTGGTGCTAACTGACCGTGAAACCTGTTTTTCTAACAAGGTCTAGCCACCAGAGTATAAACCCTTTCCCTCTACCCTCAGCCCGCAGTTCACAAACAAAAAGGAACAGACGACTCAGAGACACCAAGGCTAGGTGATTTTTTTTTTTTTTCTCAAGACAGGGTTTCTCTGTGTAGCCTTAGCTATCCTGGAGCACTCGCTCTATAGACCAGGCTGGCCTTGAACTCAGATCTGCCTACCTCTGTCTCCTGAGTGCTGGGAATAAAACTGTGTGCCACCATAGCCTAGCCTTCTTTTATTTGTTTGCTTTTTGAGACAGGGTCTCTCTCTCTCCATAGACCAGGTTTGCTTCGAAAGCATAGAGATCCACCTGCGTCTGCTTCCCAAGCTTGTGGGAGGCTCCCAAGCCTGGCTATGATGGCTAGTCTTGGTTATCAGCTTAACTACATCTGGAATTAACTAAAATGCAAATGACTGGGCACACCTGTGAGGTTTTTTTTTTTTTTTTTTTAAGATTTATTTATTTTTATGTATACAACATTCTGCCTCCATGTATGCCCACACGCCAGAGGAGGGCGCCAGATCTCAGTACAGATGGTTGTGAGCCACCATGTGGTTGCTGGGAATTGAACTCAGGACCTCTGGAAGAGCAGCCAGTGCTCTTAACCTCTGAGCCATCTCTCCAGCCCCGGTTTTTTTTTTTTTTTTTGACATGGAAAGACACACTTCTAATCCAGATCCTTGAAGTGGGAAGACCCACCTTTAATCTGGGCCATACCTTCTACTGGCAGCCTATATAAAGGGACATGGAGTAAGGAAGCTTACTCTCTTTGCCTATTCTTTCTGTGTCTCTGTCTTTGTCACACACACACACACACACACACACACACACACACAAAGTCCAATCCTTCACTGGCAATGGAGCCTACTTCCTTAAACTACTGGATTTTTGGACCTTCTATTAGTAAAAGCTACAGTCTGTAAGCCATTCTAATAAATCCCATATATAGTCATATTATATTCATTCTCTAAGTTCTGTTCTTCTAGAGAACCCTGACTAATACACTGAAGTGCCAGGTACACTTTGCAAAAAAAGCAGAAATTCCTCATAGATGCCTGGCCAGGCTCATACAGCGTTCCTGACCTCACCAAATGTGGAGCAACCCTGAACTCAGTAAAGCCTCCTGTCTGTCATAGAGTGCTAGCGTCTCTCTAAAGCTAGAAGAGGAAATCTCAACCTTACCTGGAAGAGCTGAGGTCAAGGAATTATTTTTGAGATCCTGCAAAAGAGCACCTACATCCACAGGTTGGCGTTTGGGACGTCTGCGAGCCAGACCAGGTCTCTTCACTGACTGTGGCTGAGGAGGCGGGACAAAGCTGAGGTTGAAGGAGCTGATAGGATGGAAACAGACACACAGGAAGCCTGAGACACCCTTTGCCAAAGGAGCTCATCTCTTAGGATGTGGCTCCCATGCTGTAAGGCTGAAACTAACAGTAAGTATATCGCAAGATCCCATGAGTCAACACCTCCCTCACATCTCTGCTCCATCAAACCCCAGAACAGGGAACAGTACCTGGTCAAGGATGAAACACCAGCATTCCCAGGTGGCTCTGTCAGCGCCCATCAGGACATTGTCAAAAGAACAATCCACAGTGAGTTACTCAGGCCCACGGAAGCTCTCACAGGTCTCTTCAACCTCCTCAGCAGAGGAGGGAAACACCAGCACAGGTGTGTCCTAGGACTCACCTGGAGCGAGAGGCAACCCCTGGTTCACTTCCTGCTGAAATACTGACAACCTCAGTCTTTGCTTCCTTTTGCTAGTGGCTCGAAGACCTGGAGCCAGGGTTGAGGGGGCTACCGGTTCAGGAAGTTGCAGCTCCAGGCTATAAGGATGGAGTTTATCTCAGACATGTCAGAAAGCCCAATTTTAGTTTCTGGGGACCCCAAAGAGGTGGCTCAACCTATGAGGCAATTTCACTGTGTACCTTCCCAGACTGCTTTCCCGTCTGGAGGATTCCACCATCTTTGGTACTTGTACTGGCTCCATCACTGAGTCCGGCATCATCATAGAAGATTCTGGGGCTGTAAAATACCAAGGAGAGGGTAGGGCTGAGAAAAAGGATAATGAAGCAGGATACCACAGGGCTGGCCACTGGGCTAGCACCTACCTTTAACAGGCAGGCTAACACCCACTTACCAGTTAGTAAGATGTTCTTCAGCAGAGTCCGGGGTGTCTGCTCCTCCAGGTGCCCGTGGGCTTGAACATGAGCCAATCCGCCAACTGACTATAGGTAAAAGACCACCAGTCTACATTTTTGCCTTGAGAACCCCTCAAGTTAGACTTCAAAACAAAAACAGACTTGACTTCAGTGCTCCATGAAGTCACTCATGGAGTGGGCTTACCCTAGTTCCATAGGAATGCCTCCTGACAGTTGCTTTTGTTCGGCTACCCTGCCTCTTGGAGGAAAGTGTTCGAAGCGGAGTTCTCTGTGCACTGTGTAAAAAAAAAAAAACTGGCTTTGAGAATTATGTGTGGGGAGTGGGAGTGAGGATCCAGAGAATGCAGATGCTACCCTTCACAGGGATTAGTCACACAGGGAACAACTTGGGAGAGTATCTCATTCCATTCTTTAAAGTAACAATCCAAGCAGGAAATTCAAATATTTTTACTTTTCAAGTTGTGGCCAAGGTGTGACATGAAGTTCCACATAAGTCACCCTAGCCCTGTTTCTCCAGTCCAGTGTGGCTCAGAACTCTATCGTGTTCCCCAGGTACAGCTCCCATCTCATTGCTCATAGGTGCAAAACATATCCATCTGAGGAGCTGCCCAGAATGCTCAATGAATAAATGCACTGCTTCCAAGTCTGACATCCTAATGTCACCCACATGGTGGAAGGTGAGAACTGACTCTGCAGGTTTCTGACACACTCACACGCACACACACAGTAAATAAATGTATAAATACATGCAGAATGAGGAAGCAGAAGAATGGCTCCTTTAAAGCTTGTTTGGGCTACAGTGGCTACACTTTCTTTCTTTCTTTTTTTTTTTTTTTGGTTTTTCAAGACAGGGTTTCTCAGTAGTTGTGGAGTCTGTCCTGGAACAGGCTGGCCTCAAACTCACAGAGATCCGCTTGCCTTGGCCACCCGAGTGCTGGGATTAAAGGTGTGCACAACCACAGCCCAGCTGGGCTACAATTGTCAAGGCAACTTTAAGAGACCCTGTCTCAAACAGCAGAAGGGTTGGAGATGTAGCTCTGTGGTAGGGTGCTTAACTAGCAGACATAAAGCCATGGATCAGACACTAGTACCATGGGGGGGGGGGGCACCTTATCACGAACGACTGTCCTCTCGAAAAGGACGACATCCTTCAGATTGACAGATGCCAACTTCAGTACCATCTGCTCACCACAAGCCTCAAGACACTCAGAAAAGTCTAGTAAGCATCCTTCCAGTTCCTGCCTGCTGACCTCCCCTGGGAGCCGCAGGGAGTAGGACTGTGTGTTGGGAAAGGCGAAGTCATCTTAAATTAGGGGTAGATGTCAGGACAACCTCGGTCTGGTTTGAGTGACACAGCCTAGAAAACAGAGCCTTATCCTTTGTGTCTAAAGATCCAGCACTGTTGGTCCTTGTGGTGCTCCACAACAGCTTAGCTGAGTCCGAATCCATTAGGATATAGTCAGAGCTCGGCAATTCCGACTCTACCGAGATTCAGTTTTTCTTTCCGGACAGGAAGGCACAGCCACCACTCCTCAGTCAACACTCTCACATACTTAGTCTGAGTACTCCGTCGTCGCCTTGGGGAGCGCGTATCCACTGTATCCAGCACGCGCCGCAGAATCGTGCGAGGTGTCTGACCGGAGTCCAGACTGTAGCGACCCGCCATGCTCAGGATCCGCCCCTCCTAACTGCTGTGGCTGCGGCCGAAGCTGCGTTCCCGCCGCCTCTTTCGAGTCAAGTCTCGCGATGCTGCCACATGGCCCCACGGGAACTGTAGTCCTACATCTGGTAGCCGGGTCTAAAGAGATTGTAAATTGGGTTTGGAGGCCATATCACATTAAACCTGGGCAAAAGCAGCCTGGTGTTGGTGGCGCGTGCCTTTAATCCCATCACTTAGGAGGCAGGGGCAGGTGGAGCTCTGCGGACCTCTGTGAATTCGAGGCCAGTCTGGTCTACACAAGCGAGTTAGTTACAGTACAGCTGAGGCTACACAGAGAGACCTTATGTCAAAAACAAGTAAGAAAAAAATTAAGGATGATAATTTTCTTAAAAAGGAACTGTGAGCCGGGCGGTGGTGGCGCACGCCTTTAATCCCAGCACTCGGGAGGCAGAGGCAGGCGGATCTCTGTGAGTTCGAGACCAGCCTGGTCTACAAGAGCTAGTTCCAGGACAGGCTCCAAAGCCACAGAGAAACCCTGTCTCGAAAAACCAAAAAAAAAAAAAAAAAAAAAAAAGGAACTGTGGCCTACTGGCTGCTCCTGAGTAGGACCTGGGTTCTGCTCCTTAGTACCCTTTTGGAGGCTTATAACTGCTGTAACACCAATGCCTCGGGTCTCTTCAGACACCAAGCAAGTAGTGTCAAACTCTCTGGGCAACCTTCTTACCTCTATCTCGTGAGCGCTCGGATTGCAGGTGGAGGCCACTATGCCAGACTTGAGTGATTTCACACATACACTTTGTTTTTGATACAAAATTATGTAGCCCAAGCTAATTTCGAAGTCCCCGTGTTATAGCCTAGGCTGACCTTGAACTGAACCTCCTTCCACTTCTTTGTGCTCGGATTACAGGAGTGCTCCATCATACCCAGTTTTAATCCTTTTTTAAAATTTGGATTAAAGGTTTTGTTTTTGTTTTGAGACAGGATTTCATGTAGCCCAGGCTGGCCCGATTTATCCTCTAGCTGAGGATGAACTTGAATTTCTGATTCCCTTACTTCCAACTCCACAGTGGTAACATTAGTGTTACACACCGTGCACCATCTGTACAGCACTAGCAATCTGTCTAGTTAGATCTGATCTTATCTAAATTTGCTAAGCCTTTATTAATCAATTTCCATGGTCACTATCAACTATTTGAATCTAATTCCTAAAAATTTATTTTAGCCAGGAAAGGTGGTACATGCCATTGATCCTAGCATTCTAGATGCAGAGGCAGGTGGATCCTGTGGAGTTTGAGGCTAGCCTGGTCCTCATAGAGAATTCCAGACCAGCCCTGGGCTACAGTATCAGACCCCATCTCAAAACGAACATACATTTAAACAGACTTTATATTTAGTCCATCCTTGTTTGTTTTTTACGTAGGTAGGTAGGGCTTGACTGGCCTGCAATTTACCATGTACACTAAGCAGGCTGTGAACTTGTTCCAAATGATGCTCCTTTTTGGCCTATTTAGAGCTGAGATTATAGATCTGGACCACCACTTTATTTTTCTGTTGAGGAATATTATTTTAAGGTGCATGATTTTTGCTTATGCTGCATTTATTTAACTCTGTGAAGATGTGATCCTTTGCCTGTATAGAAGACCTGATGGTTTAATAAAGAGCTGAACAGCCAATAGCGAGGCAGGAGAAGACAGGCAGGGATGGCAGGAGTGTACAGATAGGAGGAGAACTCTGGAAAGGAGGACATCAGGGACTAGCCATCCAGCCATCCACGGAGTAAAAGTAAGATTTATAGAAGTAAGAGAAAGATAAAAGCCCAGAGGTTTGAAAAGATGAACAGGAGAACTTAAGTATAGCTGGCAAGACTGGGTGGTGGTGGCACACACCTTTAATCCCAGCACTTCGGAGGCAGAGGCAGGCAGATCTCTGTGAGTTTGAGGCCAGCCTGGTCTACAGAGGGAGTTCCAGGACATGTTCCAAAGGTACAGAGAAACTCTATCTTGAAAAACCGAACCAAACCAAAAATTAAAGCTGGCAAGAAACAAGCCGAGCAAAGGCTGGACACTCATGACTAAGAATAAGCCTCCATGTGTAATTTATTTGGGAGTTGAATGGTGGGTCCCCCCAAAGCCAAAAGAGTAAAAAATATCACACTACATTTTTCTTTCTTTTCTTTTAAAAAAAAAATTTCCAGACAGGGTTTCTCTGTGTTGTCTTGGCTATTCTGAAACTCATTGTGTAGACCAGGCTAGCCTCCAACCCAGAGATCTGTCTGCCTCTGCCTTTTGAGTACTGGGATTAAAGGAATATACCATCAACACCCAGCTACTTTTTGCTCTTTTTAATTTTTCACTTTTATTTATTTTGTAAGTGTGTGAGTAGGTCTGTGTCACGGTGCACAAGTAGAAATCAGAGGACAAGTCAAGCAGGAGTCAGGCAGGAATCAGTTTTTTCCTTCTTCTCTGTGGGTTCCAGGGACTGAACTCGGGTATTCAGGCTTGGTAGCAAACACAATTACCTACTGGACCACCTTTCCAGTCCCAGGTTATTTTTAAACAATAACAACACTGGTTTGAAGTGAGGATGGGAGGATGGAACATAAAAGGTTCGCAAGGCTCAGCCTATCTATGTGGGTTCTTGGAGGCTCAAGGAAGGAGTTTAGACAGCATTCTAAATATTCTAACTAGAATAGGAAGTGGCTTTATTGGCATATGGTCTATCAGATTTTCTTTGGCAGCCCTAAGAACAGTTGTTGAGGAGGCAAGATTAGAAGCAGAGACATTAGATATTATTCTTGCTTTCCACTAGATGACAAGCTAAGGATGGGCAGGGTAGTGGGGGTAAAGAGAAATTATGTATTACATGAATGTCTTTGCTTCCTTGGTACCGGTAGTGAAGAGCAAACACAGGCCCTTTCCTATTCTACTCCAAAGTAATACTTTCAACTTACTAGTTACAATTTAAATGTATATAAGTATATATTAAAGGTTATTTTACTGAAGGTTTATTTGTACTGAAGGTAGAGTCTAATTCAGCATCTTCTTCAATGCTCTGTGAAATTGAATCAATGTACTCCTTCTTTACTCAGGTAAAAAGCCAAGCATGGGGGGCTGGAGAGATGGTTTAGCAGTTAAAAGCACTGACTGCTCTTTCAAAGGACCGGGGTTCAATTCCCAGCACATGGTGGGTTACAACTGTCTGTACCTTCCGTTCTAGGAGACACCCTCACACAGATATTCATGCAGGCAAACCACTAATGCACATAAAATGAAAATAAATAAATTATTCAGAAAAAAAACTAAGCGTAATGCCTATAATTCTAGGGCTTGGGAGATATAGACAGGTAGATACTTGCAGTTCACTGTCTGGCCAACCTTAAAAAGAAAAGGTGAAGGACTCAAAATTGACCTTGGGCCTCCACACACACTCATAGGCACACATATGAACATGCACAAACACAAATTATACCGTCTACACACACATATACACCACAGAAAAACATATATTTGTGTAAAATGTTTCTCATTACTTTGAATTCTAACTTAAAAAGCTAATAAATTTTAAAAATGTATATGACAATATTTATATAAACTATATATATACCATTTGTTTTGATGCAGAGTCTTTCTACATATACCAGCCTGGCCTTGAACTCTCAGAGATCAGTGTGCCTCTGCCTCCTGAGTGCTGGGATGAAAATTGTGAACCATTTTCACCACATTTGAGGATGGAGGGGTGGTGCACACCTTCAATCTCAGTACTTGGGACCCAGAGGTCTTCAGATCAAGGCCAGCCTGGTCTACAGAGTAAATTCCAGGACAGCCATAACTACACAAAGAAACTCTGTCTTAAAAAAAAAACCAAGAAAAACAAAACAAAACAAAACAAAAAAACCTTGTGAACCATCAAACTGAATGCTGGTAGCACACCATCCCAACACTTGGAAGGCAGAATCAAGCCGCTCTCAAGGACAGCCAGGGCTGCACAGATAAAAAGCTTTGAGAAAGAAAGGAAAAGAAAGAAAATGTGAACAATCACACCAGGCTATGTTTACACCATTGTATAAATGATTCGCTGGAATGAATACACACCTTTTTGGTGGTGGTGGTTGTTTTTCGAGCAGGTTTTCTCTATAGTTTTGGAACCTGTCCTGGAATTGTTTTGTTTTGATGCAGGGTCTTTCTATGTAGATCAGGGTGGCCTTAAAGTCACTCTGCATCCAGAGTGCAGAGATTAAAGGCATGTGCCACCACTGCCCATCAAAGAGAATACACATCTTTCATCCTATTGTATCCATAGTGGGTAATACATGGATATGAAGAGATTCCAGCTGAGGCCCCAGTTGTTTAGGCCAGGAAAACAGGCTTTCCTCTTATTTACTAGTGAGGAAAACCTACACAAATAACCAAGGATCTCTCAAAATGCAATGGTAATTGGGCTTTTGTCCTGTGTTTGTTTTTGTTTGTGGGGCCTCCTTTGTGGTTTTCTTAACTCTTTCAGCTCTGTTTTATTTATTTCCAGAGAGGGTATCTCTAACTTGCCCAGGCTGTCCTTGAACTTGGTCTGGTTTCACTGTCCAGGTTAACCATGTTCCAAGTTTGTAGCACCCAGCGGGTAGGCTTTTTCCACCCTCAAAGACTGTTGCTGGGCGGAAGACCACCCTACAATCTTGTTATAAAATGTAAATTGTTTCCATCCAAAACACTTTAAATGAAACATATTTGCCTGTAAATGAAATCCCAAATTCTCTATCAATGCTTTGTTCGTAATCAGACTGACTGCTCTTTCCAGGCACTTAAACGGCAGGGCTATGTTCTTCCTGTTTCAGCACCCAACAGTTCCCAAGGTGAGGGGGTTGGGAGATGAAGCGCTGATACTACTCATTTATAATGTTTGTTTTTTATTACATAGGTTCTGTGGATGTCCTCTTTGTCCGGCTGATTCCTTTGTGGCATTTATTCTTTTTTTTTTTTTTTTTGGCTTTTTTTAAAAATTTTTTTTCTTTTTTTTAATTTTTTTTTTCATGGTTTATTTTTTTATATTTAAAAATTGTGGCGTTTATTCTTGCCATCTATTAGCGCATATTTATCCATTCTAGTCAGTCAGTCCCTAGGAGAGAGAGGGCCGGGTGGACCTGACTGCTCAAAATTACCTTCAGTGTGTTAAGGGACCTGGTTTAGGTCAATGAGTACAAGTAGGAGGTAGCTGAGAGTCGGAAGAGTGCCCCCAAGTGAGAAAGTGACTCCAGAAGGCCTTCTGGCCTGACTCGGGTTCTCTCTAGGTTAAGGAATGCCCTCCGCTCCAAGGAACTGGGGGTTGGGGAACTTCCAGAGCCGGCTGCCGAATCTCCTTCAAATCCTGGTCTGCAGAAACTCCGCCTCTCCCTTAAGCGGCGCTGCAGCCCTCAGCAGCAGCCGCAGCGCTTTCTGAGGCAGCATGGAACTTGTAGTCTTTGTGTGCTTTTACCCAGAGCGCTTGCGCTGAGGCGCGAGCCTCTCTCCCCCCCCCCCCCCCCCCCCCCGTACCATCAGGATTCTGGGTCCTTGTGAGGGGTAGCCCATGCAACAACGTTCCATTCGAATAGATTTCCCCCCTCCTCCTAGGATGAGCCTCACCTGGAAAATAATTGGATCTCAACAGGGGTCGGGTAGCCCGGGAAAGCCGCCGGAATAAGCTCGCCCCCGTCCCGGAAGTGAGCGGCTTCTGGCGCGGTGCATTGTGGGGGGCGTAGTCCTCCTTTCCAGGCAGTCCTTCGCGGCGTCCCCCGGGCCGACTCCGGAGCGCAGGCGGGCGGCCGGGTGGGTAGCGCGGCGCGGGCGGTCCGCAAGCATATTCTAGGCACGGGGCCCCCGCCCGGGACAACTTGCGTCGGGCGGCAATAGTGAGAGGCCTCTGAGGGCCTCGCGCGGCGCCGCCCGTCGAGGAGCTGAGGCGGGGGCCAGACCCGGCCGTCGAAGAGCGCAAGAGGCCGGTGGGCCGGGCCGCGCGTCGCAGCCATGCCTGGCTTTACGTGCTGCGTACCGGGCTGCTACAACAACTCACACCGGGACAAGGCGCTGCACTTCTACACGTTTCCCAAGGACGCTGAGCTGCGGCGCCTCTGGCTCAAGAACGTGTCCCGTGCCGGCGTCAGTGGGTGCTTCTCCACCTTCCAGCCCACCACGGGCCACCGTCTCTGCAGCGTTCACTTCCAGGGCGGCCGCAAGACCTACACAGTGCGTGTTCCCACCATCTTCCCGCTGCGAGGCGTCAATGAGCGCAAAGTAGCGCGGAGACCTGCGGGAGCTGCGGCAGCTCGCCGTAGGCAGCAACAGCAGCAGCAGCAGCAACAACAACAACAGCAGCAGCAACAGCAGCAGCCGTCTCCGTCCTCTACTGCCCAGACCACGCAGTTGCAGCCGAACCTGGTGTCTGCCTCTGCGGCCGTGCTTCTTACTCTCCAGGCCGCTGTAGACAGCAGCCAGGCTCCGGGATCCGTGGCTCCGGCGTCCACCGCTCCCTCGGGAGATGATGTGAAGCCCATCGACCTTACGGTGCAAGTGGAATTTGCAGCTGCGGAAGGCGCAGCCGCTGCCGCCGCGGCATCGGAGCTAGAGGCTGCTACAGCTGGGCTGGAGGCCGCTGAGTGCGCTCTGGGCCCTCAGCTGGTGGTGGTAGGAGAAGAGGGCTTCCCTGATACTGGCTCCGACCACTCGTACTCCCTGTCGTCAGGTACCACGGAGGAGGAGCTCCTGCGCAAGCTGAATGAGCAGCGGGACATCTTGGCCCTGATGGAAGTGAAGATGAAAGAGATGAAGGGTAGCATTCGCCATCTGCGTCTTACCGAGGCCAAGCTCCGTGAAGAACTTCGGGAGAAGGATCGCCTGCTTGCCATGGCTGTCATCCGTAAGAAGCACGGAATGTGAATGGTTCTCCTCCGCAACCTTCAGAATTCGTGACTCCTTTCAGCCCAAGGAATCAATCCTCAGGCGGATGTTGAACTCCCCAATATTCTGGTTGACAGTGCTGAGGTTTAGGGCAGCGGAACTCCTGTTGGTCATCTGGCACCCTCATTTGTTTCCTCCCGAAGTAGGAGTTGGGGACTTTAGAATCTGGTGACACCAGCAATTATGACTTTGTTTCTGACTCCCCAGTTTATGTTGCAGATTCTGGTTAAACAAAGGTTTCAGAACTATTGAACTTGAAACTTATTCTGGAGGGATGCAGGTGGGACTCTTAAGGACTCTAAGGTTGGAGAAAACCACATCTTAAGGTTGGCCAGCAGTTAGAGACAGCTTTGCTGTGCGTAGTGATAAGAGATCTCGGTAACATCATTTCCCCTTTTCATGCTTACCTGTGACTCTGATGGGGACTAGTTGGTCTGTGCCTCTGCCTTTTAGGACCTCTCTACCCAGAAGGTCTTTTATGAGAGGGCTCTGGGTGACTTGCTGATGGAGATCCAGCTTACCAGGGACTTAGGTTTATCTCGTTATGTTTGCTACTGGTTACAAATTCTATTTTCTGTACAATTAGACTAAAGTTTTCACTGTGTTTGTTTGGCAAAACAAATTAAAAAAGTAAGGTTTTTATTTGGGTTTCGACATTTTATTTTTATTAAACCTAAGTGTCCTTATAATTGGTTTATATTTGAAAGAACTAGCTAGCCCTGAAAATAGAGATGATTATTATTATTGGTTTTTTGAAACGGTTTCCCTGTAGCTTTGGAGCCTGTCCTGGGACTCTCTCTTGTAGACCACGCTGGCCTTGAACTCACCTCGATCCACCTGCCTCTGCCTCGTGAGTGCTGGGATTAAAAGCATGTGCCACCGCTGCCCAGTGAAAATAGAAATGTTTTAAAGGACTGTACCTGGTTTCTCAAAGCAACAATTCACAGAATTTCCTTGCTCAAGTCACTCCATAGTGTTTGGAAGCTGGGTGAAAAGGTCTTGGTTTGTCCATGATTTTCTCCCTGGATCTTTGTATGTATATACATGTGTATAGTTTGGGTGCCTGAGGTTTCTGGGCTGTCTTTCCTCAGGTGCTATCTAGCTTTTTTTTTCTTTTAAGACAGGCCTTCTGGCCTTCTGGAGGTTGGGGATTTAGCTTAGCGATTGAGTACTTGCCTATCAGCTCTTGGGGTGGGAGGTGGAGGGAGAGAGAAAGAGACAAACACAGACAGACAGACAGACACACACACACACACACATACATGGAGGGATGGAGAGGGAGGTTAGGAGGTAGAGTCAGTCTTTTTTTTTTTTTTTTTAAAGATTTATTTCCATGTACACTTGCAGGCCAGAAGAGGGCACCAGATCTCATTAGAGATGGCTGTGAGCCACCATGTGGTTGCTGGGAATTGAACTCAGGACCACTGGAAGAGCAGGCAGTGCTCTCAACCTCTGCATCTCTCCAGCCCCATTGTCAGTCTTCTCACTGGCTTACTGGCTTGGAACTCATCAAGTAGTTTAGGCTGGCAGGCCAGCCGTGAGCCTTTAGGGAATCTGAATGACTGTCCGTGTCCCCCCCCACCCCGCTAGGATTACAAATTCACATCACCATGCCTGTTTTTAATGTTTTGTTTTGGTTTTTGTGGGTCTTTTGTTTATTACACAGGTACTGTGATGTTCTTCAAGGCAAGCACTTGACCAACTGACTTGTGTCTCTAGCCCTTCCCTTGATTTTTTTTTAAACAAGAAAGTGTGACTGAAAAGTATTGTTTGTTTTTCTAGACTCTGATAGTCTTAATTTCCTTTTTTGGGGGTGGTGGTGGTTTGAAACAGAGCTCACTGTGTAACCCTATCTGGCCTGGAACTCAGTTTGTAGACCAGGCTGGCCTCAAACTCAGATTCATCTGTCTCTGACTGCCAAGTACTGGGATTAAAGGTGTGCACCACTAATTTCTTTCTTGAATTCTCATCTAGAGCTGAAGTTTGTTTACCATTTCATCCCTTGGGACACATAATGTCTGGTACATGTGTGAAAGCAATTACTTTAAAAAAAAAAAGTTAAGTTCAGAACTGGAAGCAGCCTCGTCTCCTTGAGGCACAGAACTCTTGTTGCAGCTCCATTGGTTCAGTCCACCTTCATTGTGAGAGGTGAATAGAGGGCATTAGGAATTGCTTTGTAACCCTACACTGGTTTTGACTTCCTCTATATCTAGATTGGATATTGGAAAGGTAAGATATTATTTTTATCTATACTTGTGAGTAATTTAGCTCAAACCTAATGGGGAGATATGAATGATCTTTTGTTTTTATTTGAGACAAGGTTTCTCTGTGTAGCCCTGGAACTGAACTCTGTAGACCATGCTAGCTTTGAACTCAAAAAGATCTGCCTGCCTCTGCTTCCCAGTGCTGGGATTAAAGGTATGTGCCACCCCCACCAGTTGTGAATGATTTTTTTTAATTGCTTTTATTATTTTCAAGTATGTGTGTCTGTGTGATTGCAGCTGCCTGAAGTGGTCAGAAGGCCATCAGATCCCTTGGAGCTGTTCCAGGCTTGGGTCCTCTGAAAGAGCTGTATATATACTTAACTATCGAGCCACCTCTCCAGGTCTGTAAAGCCTTTTAAAACTACCTGTTTCTGTGACTGTTGGGGCACAAATGGATTCTTCTTAGGCTCTAACTCTGTAAAATTTGACTCCTGAGTTCCTTAAGGATCACTCACCTTGCCTGGGGACATGCCCTCTGACTTGCTAGCTGAAGTCTCCCCGAAACTCCAGGGTCTACTTCCTTTGTGGCTCTGAGTTGGGAAACAGGTCTTGAGGAAGCTGCAGTATTGGTCATATTTATTAGGCACCCAGTTTGGGCAGAAGTTGAACCTGCCTCTGTAGGGATAGCTTCTGCTCGTAATCAGATGGTGAAGGCATAGCAGCGCATTCTTGGCTAACTGCCAAACTTTCATGTGCCACTCTTTCCTTGAGTGGGGCTTTCCCAGTCCTGGGCCATACTATGTATCCTTGAGCTCCTCTTCTTTGGTGGTGGTGGTGGTGGTGGTGGTGGTGGTGGTGGTGAGGCTCCCGATGTATCACCGACAGGGTGAAACAATTTAGGGACTGGGTCATAAAAGCAGCATCCAGCCAACCAAGTGGTCTGGCCAGACAGGACTTAATCAAGAAGCTTAGCCTAGTTTTACCAGGAGGTGGGTGTGGGCAAAAGTGCAAATCTCCTTATGGCAAAACAGAAGTGCTCAAGATTTTTATGGCCTGGAGGAAGGAGTTAGGGGTGTTGGAAGCCATTTTTTTTTTTTCCTGTGGTTCTTTAGGTTGGCTGCAGAGCCATTTACTCAGCACATACCCAACTGAAAAAGACCTTCAAATGTTTGTGTTACCAAGAAAACTGGAAAGGATGCTGAAAGGAAGGGGAAAGAGGATTATTTACAGTCTGGTCATGTAGGAAAGTTAGGGTGAGCCTAACCTAACTTTGGGGCAGGTAGCTGGAGAGGTGATTGGCCATTGAGAGCACTTCCATTCCCAGCACCCACAAGGCAGCTAACAACCATAACTCCAAGATCTGACACTCTCACACAGACATACATGCAAGCAAAAACTACCAATGTACATAAAATTAGAATAAATAAATTTAAAAAAATTAAAATTCGGTCTGGCCAGTGGTGGCGCATGCCTTTAATCCCAGCACTTGGGAGGCACAGGCAGGTGGATGTCAGTGACTTCCATGTCAGCCTGGTCTACAGAGCGAGTTCCAGGATAGCCAGGGCTGTTTACAAGAGAAACCGTCTCAAAAAAAAATTGTGGTGGTCACACATCACTTTTAATCCCAGTACTTTGGGAGGCAGAGACACGTGGATCTCTGAGTTTAAGGCCATTCTGGTCTACAGAGCAAGTTCCAGAGCAGCCAGGGCTACACAGAGAAACCCTGTCTCCAAAAAAAGAAAGAAAAAAAAAATTCAGAGGACGAGATGGCTCAATGGGTAAAATAACTTGCCTCTAAGCCTAGAGGCAGCCATGGTGGAGAACTAACTCCTGTAAGCTTCCTCTAGCCTTCCCCGCACGCCCGCGCCTGGCTCGTCCAACAACACAAATGTAAAAGACAAAAAAATTCATAATTACTCTGCTGCAACAAAAATAAGAAAACCTATACATTTAAAAAACCAAAACGAACCAAATAAACAAAAACCACCCCAAAACTCAACGATTCTGTTTTGAGAATCCCTGTCTGTACGAGTGAGGTTAACCTCTCCCAAGTATGACCGACCAAAGGGGCGATTTGAGTCCCGGGTCTAAGAAAAGCCTAGTCAGCTTGCAACCAACTTTGGAGGTAAGTATCTCCCTCCGAGACAGCTAATTAAACGAATGTTGGGACAGGAGACGGGTGGGTTTCGTCACGTGGTTTAAGGGAACACCGTGAGCGTGACTAGTAGCCAGACTGAACGTAGTACAGCCTAGGGGCCCAGAAAGGGGCTACTAGGACGAGCCAGACCAGCTCTAAGCTAGACCAGGCTCCCACGAAGGCGGGGTCAGGCACCATCAACCGCACCACCTAGGCGGGGCCAGACCAGCTGGGTCCGGGCTGCGACCGAGAGTTGATCCCCGCCTGGCGCCAATTCCGTGTTCCAGAGGCTTCCACTAGACCACAATTCTCAGGGGCTCGCTCAGACAGCCTCCCTCCCCGACTTAACCTCTCCTCCCGCGCAGTGAGCCGTGGGTGCGCCTCCGCGCTTAGCATTCTGGGAGTTGTAGTATTATTGAAGCTCACTGACGCGCATAAGGCGCGTGTCGGGACTACGTTTCCCAGAGAGCAGCGGAACGGGCGAGGGAAGGCAGGGGGGAAGGGACAGTCGGTCGCAGACCGCGCTGGGTTGCCGCTGCCGCTGCCGCCATCGTGCCAGCCCCACGGGTGAGTGTTGGGGCCAGCGCGCCGGGGCGGGGGCTGGGCCGCAGGAGCCGCGTTCTAGGCCGCCGGGAGCTTCTGCTTCGAGGCCCTGGGAGGCCCCTCCCCTCTTCACACCCCCCCGGCGGCCCGAAGAGGCGCGGGGCCCGCACCATGTGTCGCGCGCGGCTCCGCCTCCCGCGGATTCTCTGCGGCCGCGGCCGGGGGAATGCTGAGAGCCTGACGGACGCCTGTCCGTGCAGCCCTGTGTCCTGGCTGTTGTGCCGGACTGCGTTGTGGCCATATCTTTTTTTCTGGTCCGGATGATCAGGATAGCTCTCAGGGCCCCGCCCTGTGTGGCCTTCCCTGGCTTGCTCGAATCCTACAACCTCTGCAGGCAGGTTGGCGGGCCGACCCCACCACCGGCCGGCGAAGATCCGGGGATGGGCAACGTCACCCAGCTCGCTCCAGAGCCAGCATGGGTAAGGGTTGCCCGCCTGCCGCTGCTGGGGCTTGGGACCATTGCCCGGTTCCAAACCATAGCTCGGCTAGGATGTAGGTGAACGCTTCTCTGCCTGATTGCCTGTTGGGAGTGCACGAACTTAACTACCTCTGTGGAACCTGTGCTGCATTGTCCAGCATGGAGGACAAGGGAGGGAATCTGGGACGGGAGGGGATGCCTCGTGGGACTTTATCTCTAGTTAGTCTTAGAAAAATCTGGACCTTGTGTCTTTGGAGAGGCAGCTCCCGGCTGGTAGGCCCAGCCTCCACATTTCTTTATCCTTGACTTGGCTCCAGCTCTGGGGGTGGGTTGCCTGACTTTGTTATAATGGAGGAAGGATGCCAAAGAAGTGAAATTAGTTGTGTGAGTGTGAGCCACCAAGGTTTTTGTTAGTTTCTCAGACACGGCCCAATTCTGCAATCCATCAGAATTCCTAGAGTCAGCATCGTGTAGCCTGGAAGAAGGATGACTCCTGATGAGGTAGAATATAGTACGGGAAGAAGTGAACTGCAAGCTGGAGGTCCTTGAGCCCAGAACTAGAGAAGAAAAGGTGGAAGGGACCTTGTGACTAGAACTCTGGTTTGGACAGTATTTGCCTCTTGAAGCTGGTTGCAGACCTGGAGCTGGAAGTAGCGCAATGTCTGGTTTCTCTTCACTTGTGCTGGCGCTACCTCTGAGAACAGTCGAGAAGCTGGTTGGGCCTTGAGAAATTGCCTTACTAATGGCACCATAGAGCATCACATTGAGTCCTGGAGAAGAGGTGTATGTAACCAGTTACTATGAGGCAGGCTTTGAAGGCACTTCTGTGTGAGCGGTGATGAGGGGCTAGTGTAGGGAAGCTTCTAGGTCGTGGCCGAAGGCAACTCTTGTCAGTTTGAACTCTCCGGCCTGTAGGGCTTCTGTGTCACAGTTCTCATAAGAACTAAGAAGCGGTTCAGTCCTGCAGAGCTGGCCTCAGCAAGCAGAGTACCCGGCCTCTTAGAATGATTGCTTGGGCCAGAAGGCAGGAAGCCACTGTCTTCTGCCCACCTGCTCCTTGAGTATTTCCTCAGATACTGTTTTTCTGGTGTTCACTTGAGAAGTTTTCTCCAGTCCAATTCTCTATCCAGTCATTCATCCTAGTCAAAGGCAGTAAGCAGAGATTTATTTCCAGACTTTCTGGGAATGGGTAACTCAGTTCGTAGATTTCTTGTTTAATCACTAGCACTGAAAACACTGGGTGTGGTGGCACAAGCTTGAAATCCCATTTCACATAGCTTGAAAAGGAAGGAGCATGAGGATCATAAGTTATACCTTCCCCTACATAGGAAATTCAAGGCCAGCCTGGGGTATATGAGACCCTGTCTCAAAGAAACAAACTAGTTTGTCTGGGTTTCAGATGGGCTAGGTTTATTATGGCTGTAGATCAGTTTGCCTATTCCAAACTTCTGGGTAGCTTGTGATAGGACCTCCTTTTATACACACACACACACACACACACACACACACACACACACACACACACACTCAGCGCGCTAGGGATCAGACCCTGGACATTATAAATGCTAGGCTATGTGTACTCTAGCACTTTGAGGATCAAAAAGATACAGTTCTCTAAAACTAGCCAGAAATAGGAATTTGGGTCTCTCCTTATTCCTCAGAAGTTCCTAGAAAAGGTTTCCAGAAACTTCTTTCTAGAATAAACCATTGTTAGGCATCCTGACCCTGAGAAGCCCTTGATCTTTCTGGCCTCGAAGGTCACTGAGGTCTGAGAGATAAAGGAGAACCCTGAGGTTCTTCAGAATCTCTCTGTGCCCTCTTCTGCTCTGTAGAAAGTCATGGGACCTGACATAGGACAATTGAGTATCGCTGCACAAACAAGTGACAAGAAAACTTGTGTGTCTTAGCTAATAAAATTAATTTTTAATCTTTTTTTTTCATTTAGCAATATATTTTTTGTTTGACTCTGCATGTGCCACAGCTGTGGGGGTCAGAGGACAACTTGTAGAAGTCAGTTTCGTCACCATATCATTAGGCAGTGCAACAGGGACCTTTACCTCATGGGCTATCTCAGGAGCCTCAGGATTTATTTTGACGCAGTATAGCTATGCAATTCAGAGTAGTTCTGAACTTGCTATATAGCCTAGGCTGGCCTTGCGTTTACAATCATTTTGTCTCAGCCTCCAAAACTACTAGGATTATTGATGTACATCACCACAGTTGGCCTTTTAATATAAACTTTGGTCTATATCTAGAATCCCACTTCTGTCTGAACCATGTGTTGCTTTATTCTGCTGCCTCTGCAGTTATTATGCTGAGAAAATGATAAAAATGCAGAATTCCCAAATTTTAGAATTAGGTGTCTCTTATCAAAAAGGTGGCAAATCCCTGTAATTCCAGCACCTGTGATACTGAAGGAGTGATAATGCATTTCAGACCAGCCCGGGAATACAAGACCCCCTTCTCAGAAACATGAGGACAACAAAAGACCTTCAAAAAAGCGGTTCTCAACTGTGGGTCACAACTTGGGGGTTGACGGACCCTTTCACGGGGGTTGCTAAGACCTTTGGAAAACCCAGATATTTACATTATGATTTATAACAGTAGCAAAATTACAGTTACGAAGTAGCAATGAGAATGAAAATGTTATTGCTGAGGGGTCGCCATAACCTGAGGAATGGTATTAAAGTGTCATAGCATTAGGAAGGTTGAGAACCACTGTTTCAGTATAAGGGACACCCAGAGGGGAAGAATGCTTGCTGTGCAAGCTTGAGGACCCGAGTTGTTGTTGTTTCGTTTTTTTTTTTTTTTTGTTTGTGTGTGTGTGTGTGTGTGTGTGTGTGCGCGCTTTTTCTCTGTAGCTTTGGAGCCTGTCCTGGAACTAGCTCTTATAGCTGGCCTCCAACTCAAAGAGATTGCCTGCCTCTGCCTCCCCAGGGCTGGTATTAAAGGCGTGTGTGCTGCCGCAACCTGGCGAGGACCTGAGTTTAAATCCCCAGCACCTACCCAAGCATTGTCAGAAGCCGACAGTTTTCTGGGGCTTGCTGACTGCCAGCCTAGTTCCAAGTTCAGTGAGACTGACCTGGGCTTCTTGTGATGTTTAGGAACACACACTTGCATGAGCGCACGCATACAAACACTCTGCAAAAGAATGACTAATCTTAACACTCTGGAGCGTGAGGCAGGAGTGGGGGTTAAGAGTTCAAGGACAAGCCTTGTCAGGGTGGCTCACACCTTTACTTCCAGTACTTGAGAGGCATTGGCAGATGGATCTCTGAGTTTGAGGCTAGTCTGGTCTACAGAGTAAGTTCCAGGACAGCCAGAGCTACACAGAGAAACCCTGTCTCAAAAACCTAAAAAAAAGAAAAATGAAAGAAAAAAAGACAGTCTGGATTATATAATGAGGCCATATATCAAAAAACAAAACAAAATTCCCTTAGTAAGGTATTAACATTTAGCTTGACATGATCAAGGTTTTTTTGTTTTTCTCTGAATGTTCAGATATTTTTCTTTTTTTTTTTTTTTTTTTAAAGATTTATTTATTTATTATGTATACAACATTCCTTCCATGTTTGCTTGCATGTCAGAAGAGGGCACCAGATCTCATTATAGATGGCTGTGAGCCACCATGTGGTTGCTGGGAATTGAACTCAGGACCTCTGGAAGCGCAGTCAGTGCTCTTAACCTCTGAGCCATCTCTCCAGCCCCCCAGATATTTTTCTGAAGACATTTTGTCCTTTTTGAATGTCTGACTCTGGGCTGAGGCTCCAGGGACACATGCACACACGTCTAGTCCTGGTGCTGGAGAGAGAAGGTGATGGAGGTATGCTGAAGGCTTAGCTGGAGAGAACTGCTGGCACTCTGATTCTTTATAGGGTTAGAGCTCTGAAGAGCAAAGACTTAGTGGCACCACCTTCTCTCCAGTGTCTGGTAAAAACCATAGGAGTCTGCTAGGTTCCCAGGATGCCTGGGAATGTCACCTACATTGTCTGGTCTTCTATTTCCTTGCCTGAAACATGGGTGTGTAACACCTCTTAACTGAGATTCCCTCGTGATCAACTTGATTCAAGTGACGAATCCTTGGAATCCTGTCCTGTTCCTCCAGTTTCCACCCCTGGATTGGCCTGGATTATATCATAGGTCTGTGTGCTTTCGCTGTCCTGCTTTAGGTAGAGTTAGGGTCAAACTGGGCTTGTGGTATCCTCTGCCAGCACTCTACCCACTGAACCACTTGTTCCTTAAGCGGAAACCAGAACGTCTTTCTAGGATGAAAGATTAGAGGAGGCTTCCCCAATGAAGGATCACCAGAACTGGTCACAGGGATTTTGAGTATGGAGTCAAGAGATGGCCATTGCAGACTATTTCAGTTTATCCTCACTGGGGCCTCCAGCGTGAGAATAGTCTTTTGGAGCCAAGGGAAGTAGAAAAGTATTTTCCAAGGTGTACATTGAAAGTTAGGTGAGGTCTACGGCCAGCCACCCTGAACGCACCCAGTCTCGTCTGATCTCAGCAGCTAAGCAGGGTCAGACCTGGTTAGTACTTGGGTGGGAATACTGGGTGCTATAGACTTTAAAGAAAAAAAAGTTAGGCAGAAGGCTGGAGAGATGGCTCAGCAGTTAAGAGCACTAGCTCTGCGTGTCTCTAGCTCTCCTGGAACTAGCTCTCACGGAGTTCACTGCCTCTGCCTCCCCCAGTGCCGGGCGTGCACTACCACCGCCAGACTTCACAATCATTATAATGGAATCTGATGCCCTCTTCTGGCATGCAGGAGGAGTACATGCAGACAACGCTCATATATAAGTTAAATTATAAACCACTTTATATATTTTTAAAAGATTTGTTTTAAAAAGGCAGGAAGATCTCTTGAGTTCAGGGCCATCCTGGTCTAGTGAACATAGTGAGTTCTAGGACAGCCAGGGTTATGTAGAAAGACACTGTCAACAAATAAATGAATAGGTAATTAATTTTGAAGAAAGCTTTCTTTTATTTTGTGTGTATATCTGAATGTGTGTATATATACCACATGTTGAAAGTGCCGGTGAAGGTCAGATGCTTGGAGCTGGAGTTAAAGGGGGTTGTACACCATGTGGGTCCTGGAAGCTGAACCTGGTGTTCTGCAAGAGTAGAAAGTGCTCTCAAACCACTGAACCATTTCTCTAGCTCTTACTATATTATTTATTTTGTCCACGTCTGCTCAGAAACGTGTGCTCGTCATAGTACACAGTGGAGGTCGGGACAACCTGTGGGAATCTGTTCTCTCCTTCCAGTGTGGATCCTGAAGATTGACCTCAGATATTCGCTTTCTCAGCACTGCCCTTATCTGCTGAGCCATCTCAGAGCTGTTCCATCCCCTTTTTTATTTTGTGCTACTGGAGATTGAATCCAGGGCCTCATGGATAAGTAGGCAAGTACTCTGTCCTGAGCTATTTCTCTAGCCCTCTTTTTCAACTGAGTAAATGATCATTTTTATTTTGTAATTATTAATGTAAAACCTTACCTGTTTAGTCTTGTTTGTTTGTTTTGTTTTGGGGAGGTTTTTTTGTTTGTTTTAAAATAGGGTTTCCCTATTACAGCTCTGACTGTCCTGGAACTCGCTTTGTAGACCAGGCTTAAAAAAGCCTAGCGCTCCAGAGATCTTGTGAAACCATCGAGCACAGGGAAGTTATTGGGACAGTAAGTACAGAGGAGACTGTAGAGTACAGATCTTAGGATTCAGCTCTTGGACCAGTCCTGCAGGCATAGGAAAGGGGCCCAGTGGTGCTAGGGATCTATAGGGTACTGTTCCTGGGTCAAGAGTACCTCCCTGTGTGCAGCCTGCCTGTTGGAGCCTGCTGATTACTCTTTACCGCTAGGTTCTGCTTTGGTTAATTTCTCCCTATTTTGCCCACAGTTACTGATGAGCCAGGTTCACCGGTTCATAACACAGGGAGAAGAGAAGCAGGCTAGCAGCCAGATCTTCAAGGATGTGGCTGTGTGTCCACTATTCACTATAGCTGTTCCCCAAGGTGACTAGGGCCTTGGGATTGAGAGGGGTTTGGGGCCACTTGTCACATGTCGCTCAGCTGAATGGATCAAAGGATTATTCATTTCCTGGCATCTTAGATAGAAGGTGTGGGTGAATGAGACATGGGTTACTGAGCTACTTAATGTTGAGCGGGATTGCCCGAAACTGACAACCCAGAGAACAGCCAGCCTATACATTAATTCACTTCGTCAAAAAAAAGTTATTGAGGGCTTGGCCAGATACCATGAAGATGGGTGATTAAGACTACCCTGGTCAGGAAGAGAGAGACACAATATAAACATGATGCACGGACAGGGTGAGAAATGCTAAGAAGAACAATACAGGAGATAAAATGAGTAAGCAGACTTCGGGACGTGACATGGCTGATGTACCCTGAACTCACAGCAGCAGCTATATGCATAAGATTGGGTCCCCGACATTTCATGGGGGGGATGGGGGGGACTCATAAGACTCCCACCCCTCCCTGAGGAGCTCCGGGCAGTGAAGAGTTAATGGTTGCTGAGAGAGGGAGTTATTCGTGGTGTTGACTTTGTGGTTTGCCCTGCTCAAGAAAATAGCCCCTCCTTACTCATGCTTATGCAGGTAACTTTAAATGGAAAGAAGGTTTGGTGGGAGAAGGAAGGGGATTTGAGAAGACAGGGAGAATATGCTCAAAGTCATATCTGTATGACATTGTGGAAGGGTAAAGGAAGATGAGGATAGTCAGGGGAAGGTATCAGTGAAGAGGGATGACAGGAGCCAGGTGTCTAGTTGCAAGATGGTCTAGGTATAGAAGCAGTGTCAGAACTGGTGCATTCCCAGCATCAAGCCTTTGCTTAAATCTCGTTGGGCCCGTGTGTAAAATACAGTGAAGTCTCATGAGGAGGAGTAGCTGTTTACTGCCAAGCCTGACAACCAGCCTTCTATTCTTTGAACTGTAGTGTTGGAAAGAGAGAACCAAGTCCTGCAAGTTTTCCTCTGACCTCTACACGTTTCTGCTCAAGCACACACACACACACACACACACACACACCTCTAAATAAATGCAATCAAAGAAGTAGTGACTACAAAGCTCTCAGTGTGAATGGGCGCAGTCTGTACCCAAACTAGCAAAATGCCCAGCATGATTGCTAAAGAGGGAAGAGGGTAGGCGGCAAAGTCAAGATTAGACAGCCAGGAGGGCCAAGTGACCTCGGGCCTTGAAGAAAAAGTAGTCGTGAGGCTTTGCTCCAGATACCATGGAAGTCACTGTAAGGCTGTAGAACGTGAGTTATATACTGCAGATTTTTACACTCTCATGAGACTAGAGAGGCAGGATTACTTTTTAAATAGATTTATTTTTATTAATTATTTTTATGAGTGTTTTGCCTACATGTATATATGGGTACCTGGTGCCCTAGGAGGTAACAAGCCTCCATGTGGGTGCTGGGAATTGAACCCATATCCTTTGCAATAAGTGCTCCTTTATTTATCTATTTAGTTTTGGTTTTTTGAGACAGGGTTTCTCTGTGGAACCTATCCTGGAACTAGCTCTGTAGACCCAACTGGTGGCCTCAAACTCTGAGATGAGCCTGCCTCTTCCTACCCAGTGCTGGGACTAAAGGCGTGTACTACCATGCCTGACCAACAAGTACTCTTAACCACTGAGTCAACTCCAGCCCAAAGGCAAATTTTTATGGTTTTATTTGTAATAGGGTTTTATGTAGCCTCAACTGGCCTTGACTCCCTATGGCCAAATATGGCCTTAAACTCCTGATCCTTTTGTCTCCAACTCCCAGGTGGTAGGATTTACAGGTATGTACTACCACATCTAGCTGAAGGTCAGGCGGGCACCCTGCTGGACTGTGCTGTCTTGGGTTGCTGCTCACCTCTCCCTTTCCTCCAGGGGGCTTAACCAAGGTCTGAGATGGCTCCGTAAAAGTGATTCCCCAAACAATCTTAACGACCTGAGTCGCATCCTCCAGCCCCCTTGGAAGGAGAGAACCGACTTCTCAAAGTAAACCTCTGCACTTACATCTCATAGAAACACACAATAAATAATGAGTGATTTTTATGAATAAATACTTTTTAGGCTTTATGCTGGCTTTATGCTGGCAAGCAGAAGGAGTAAGGGGCACTCAATTCTAAGTTTCTGTTGCAAGCTCAGCACATTTAGTGTTCTCCACTGGACCTAAGTGATGAGTCTTCAGATACGAGATCATCTGTCTGTGGAATTAGTGATTTGTTTTGTTTTTTCAAGACAGGGTTTCTCTATGTAACTGCCCTAGCTGTCCTGAAACTTGCTCTGTAGACCAGGCTAGCTTCAAATGCCTGTAGATCCACCTGCCTCTGCCTCCTGAGTGCTGGGATTAAAGGCATGCGCCACCACCGCCTTGCCTTTTGTATCTTTCTTGTGCCTTATAGCAGCCCCAGGTCCAGCTTGGCCACCATCTGCCCAGCTCTCCTTTGTTGAAACAGTAGAAACTGGTTTGTGATTTGGGGGCATGTGTGTGTGTGGTGCTGGGGGGTCAGATCCTGGTCACATGAAGTGCTCTATAACTGAACTACATCCCCAACCTTTTATTTTATTTTACATTTTTTAGAGGGATATGCCCTAATGCTTGCAGAAGTCAGAGAATTAACTTGTAGATGTCTGTCCTCCACTTCTGCCATGTGGATTCCAGGGATTGAAATCAACAAGTTTGGTAGTAAATGCTTTTGCCTACTGAACCATCTTGTCAGGTCTCTGACCCTTGTCCCCAGAGAACAGAAAAGGATTTTTGGATCCTTGTGGAAGTGGTGTTAGAGGTGGTTGTGAACCATTGTATGAGTGCTTGGACTGAAACACAGGACTTCTGTTAGGGCAGCAAGTACTCGTAACTGTTAAACTGTCTTTGCAGTCCTCTGGTAACTTTGTGGGGGGACGACATAAGACATCACTTAGCCTAGACTTGCCTAGAACTCACGTAGTCCTTCATCTCTAAGCCTCCTAAATGCTGAGCTTACAGGCAATGAAACTACTATTTAAGTCTGAAGTCTGTCTTCAGCCCTTGGTGTAAAAATCTCCGAAAGAGGCCTGCTTTGCTCCTCAGAGATTGAGGCTCAGAGTTCTAGGGCCTTGTGCCTAGAGGCTACTGTTTCACAGATGAGATCTGTTCATTTTTATCTCTAAGAGGACTCAGGTTGTCATTGGAAACCTGACTCTGGAGTCCACTAAACCTGGGCAGTTGAATTCCACTGCCTACCAGCTGCTGAGCTGATGACCTCACTGAGTCTGTTTTGTTCATTTCTGGCGTGTGTACTGATGGTCTGGGGCGGTGCATAGAAGACGTTTCTTTCTTTGCCTGATCTCTTTGATTTTGAGAGAGGGATCAACCTCCGATGTGTTGGTCACAGATTTTGTCTTGGAGACACTTGACTTTTAAAAATAAAGATAATTTTTTTTTTTTTTCTGCCTAGTGAGACCTTTTAGGTCAACACTTAACCTGGAGTCTATGGTTAGATGATTCTTCTTCTTTTTTTTTTTTTTTTTCCTGAAACAGGGTTTCTCTGTGTAGCCCTGGCTGTTCTGGAACTCACTCTGTAGACCGGGCTGGCCTTGACTCAGGGATTCACCACCACTGCCCTGTTTTGATGATTGGAACCTTGAGGGTCTGAACAACCTGAAATTATTTACAAGATTTGTCCATTTCTACCTTTGTGCATGCTTGGCAGAGAGTTACAGCTTTGTGATTCTCAGAGGATCTTTGCACTACCACATACCTAAGGGTCCAGAAAGACTGACCTAGAGGAGCTTGGCCTTAGTCTGTGGGCTAGTGGGCGCAGCCGGAGATGGTGTGGTTCCCAGTGTTTCACAAGAGCCCTAGAATCCATAGGTTGAGAATGTTAGTACTCGGGCATCTGTATGGCCTGCCCTTGGGGCTCTGGCAGCATACCTGTGCAGCTGCAGCCACTAGAGCTCCTCTGCAGATTCACTAGGGTCCCTTTTGTTTATTTTTTTTTACCAAGCCCCCTTTAAAAGGGCCTTTGTCCACCCTTTCCCTTCTTTCCTTCCCTCTCTCTCTTTTCTCTCTCTTCCCCCTCCCCCCTTTTTCCCCATTTCACTTTAAAAAAAAAAAAAAACCCTCTGTGTGAGCCCTGTCGTGTGGTTGTTCTCTGTCATGCTGTTTTTTAAATTACAACATGGTTCATACAACATTGGTTCATACGATGCTTGAATACTAACAAGGATAATTGTCAATGTCATAAGAGACTGCATCTTCTGAGTCTGATGTTCAGGACTTTTGCTTTCACAGTAAACACGTAAAGAACAAGCTCAGAGCTCTCTGGCTCTTCTGAGGAAGCCTGGTCGCCCTGTCTGGACCCCCCACAGGGGAGTCGTGGATGGGAGAGAGCCTCTACTTTCTGCTTTTTTGCGTTTGGAAATGCTGCCTTTCAAACTGAGTTGAAAACGTTGTAGGTTTTGAGTAAACTATTAAATCTGTGGTGTGCATGTCTCTGCATTCTGTCCTGGGAAGGATAAGTGTGGGAGAGGATTGTGTGTGTGTGAAAATGACCAGTGACCAGGTGTGGTGGTCACACCTTTAATCCCAACACTCTGAGTTCAAGGCCAGCCTGGTCTATAAAGCAGTTCCCGAACAGCCAGGACTGTTAAACAAAGAAACCCTGTATTGAAACAAAACAAAAACAAATAAACAAACAAACAAAAAACACGGAATGCCCACATGGGAGTAATAGTGCCTCAAGGCAGAGGAACAGAGCTGGGGTCAACAACGGTGTCTGGACCTGTGGTGTTTTGTGTGTGTGTGTGTGTGTGTGTGTGTGTGTGTGTGTGTGTGTGTGTGTGTGTGTGGTACTAGATCCAGATAAGAGTGAATAGCTGGAAAGATAGGGGTGGGTATAGATGACCCCCAGCAGAGCTTGGAGAGTTTTATATTTTTTGTTTGTTTTACCCTTTTTGTTGTTTTGTTTTTTATTATTGTTGTTTACTTTTGAGACTGGGTCTAATGTAACTCTGGGTGTCCTAGAACTTACTGTGTAGACCATTCTACTTCCAAACCCTGTCAATCTCTGCCTCCTGAGAGCTGAAATTAAAGATGTGCACTGCTTCTTGCTCTTTTTTAATGTATTTATTTGTATGGGTATTTTTTCTGCATGAATATCTGCACCACATTCGAGCCTGCTGCCCTTGAGTTGCAGAGGTTGTGGGCCTTCGTGTGGATTCTGGGACTTGAACCCAGGTCCTCTAGAAGAGCAGCCAACACTTTTAGGCACCCCCACTTTTTTTTTTTTTTTTTTTTTAGACTAACTCTTACTCTGTAGCCCAGGCTAGTCTCACTGTTGTCACTGAGGTGACCTTGATTTTCCAACAATTTTTTCACCTCAGCATCCTGAAAACTTGGATTTTAGGTGGATGTCACACCTAGCAGTTTGTCTTGTGGTTTTGGTTTTTTTTTTTTTGTATGCCTGTGTGGCCAGAAAAGGGTATCATCAGATCATTTGGAGGTGGAGTTAGAAGCAGCTGTGAGCTGAACTTCTGGTCCTCTGAAAGAGCGGCAAGCACCAGGCAAGCACTAGTGACCGGAGGCTTTCCAGTCCCTCTCTTTGTTGTTTTTGTTTTAGTTTGTTGGTTTGGTTGAGACAAGGTCTCACTGTAGCTCTGGCTGGCCTCTAAGTCACTCTCCAGACCATGTTGACCTCGAACTTAGCCGAGATCCTCCTGCCTCTGCCTCCAGTTGCTGGAATTAAAGGCCTGCATCACACCATACCCGGATCCTACCTATTGTTTTTTTGAATAAGTTTCAAATAAGTTTTCACTGTGCAGTCTGGTGGCCTGAAACTCAGAACAGTCCTACTGTGCCCACCAAGTGCTGGAATTACAGGTGTGCTCCAGGTACCTGGCTGCTTGTCTTAAGATGTGTCTTGCTATGTAGCTCTGGCCTGCCTGTAACTCATTATTCTCTCCTTTAAAACTGCCTGAGTGCCGGGGCTGGAGAAATGCAATGCCATACTAGGTTTAGGATTTGGCTTTAACCAAAGGCAGCAGTGTTGAAGGAAACATGTTCAGTCATACAAAACCATGTCAGCCCTGATAATCTGAATGAGCTTTAGGCAAGCCCTTCTAAATTGTTCAACCTAACCTAAGTTTACTATCTGTAAAGCAAGACGGCAATGGAACATCATGTGTCATTTTTGGGTACACGGAAATAAATGCATGAAGGTCGAGCAGGCTTAGAGTAAGGTTGGTGTTGGCTCCTGGAGCTGCTTTTGGTCTCCTTAAACAAAGATCTTTATGCAGTCTCTTTTTGAGATTTTCTTTTTGTTGTTTTTATTTTTGAAACAAGGTCTCAAACCCAGGCTGACCTCAAACTCCCTGTGTAACCAAGGGATGGAACACCTTGAGCTTTTGACCCTCCTGCCTCTACCCTGTCTCAAAACAAGCAAAAACAAAACAAAATCCTACCTAACTGGATATAGTAGTACATGCCTTTAATCCTAGCACTAAGGAGGAAATGTCAGATGGATAACAGTCCAGTCTGGTCGTTGTAGCAAGTTCTAGGCTGCATAGTGAGACTCTCCCAGATGAGAGGCATAGGATAAATAGAACAGTACTACTGAAAGAAAAAACACCTTCCTTCTCATGCCAGCCCTTACCATGTGCCAGCACTTTGCTTGGTTCTGGATTGATTTCCAGCCTTACTTTCTCTTGCTTCCATCTCTGACTTCCTAGTTTCCTACCCCCGTCTGTTTTGGTGGTGCTGTTTTGGTGGTGCTGTTGTTTTAGTGGTGGTTTCTTCTGCTTGGCATGTTCTTTTCTAGGACCTCCCCTGAGAACTGCCCAGCTTTGGTGTGGTCTGAAGGCAAAAGGAAGAGTGACCCTCATTATTTCTGCAGCTTTTTTTTTCGAGAGCTCTTGGGAACTGGGCAGAGTCTCTTTCTTGGGGTTTTTGTGGCATTGGGACATGTTGAATGAATACTAAGGTAAAAGGGGCAGAGATGTGAGGGCAGGAAAATGTGGAAATTTGGAAACGTGACCAAGATTGCATATGAAACTAGTAGTAGGTCCTGTGCTTCCATTTATTGATTTGTTTCTTGGCACAAATGTGAACTGGGACACACCTACTGTTCCTGTGTACAGGCGTGGCTGAATCCAGGCTTTCTCCTATGGCTTGTTTTAGACTTTCCTGGACATTTCTTAGTCATCTGAGCATAGAGTTTCTATTTTTAGTGCAACTACCTCCTAGGGAACTTAAAATAAAACTGGCTTCATTTCCTGGCCCTTCATTGGCTAGAGGATTCGTCATAAGCTAGAGGATTGGGTTTATTTCTATTTCCCTACTCTGTCCCTTCTTGCTAGCTCCTCTGGCCTTGGCTGAGGTCATAGTGACTTAGTATTTACCATGTCAAACAATCGCTTTACTAAATCTCATTGGCAAAGAAGCTACATAACCACCAGTATGCCCAGGGTTAACATTTAGTTTGCAGAGGAGGCTGTGGAAGCCCTAGAAGCAGTGACTTGGATTAGCTCCTACCGGAGCTAATGGTTTTCTGCTGGGCTGAAATTATCTTCTTACTGTTTTGTCTCAAACATATTATCAGGACAGAGGGTGTGCTCCTCTGCAGTCAGATCTGTGCAAAACAAACAATACCTAGGTGTGTAGGCTGCCATTTTCTTGGAGGGCTTGCTTTTGGCCCTGGGAAGAGGACAGTTGGTGAGACGGCGGATGTGCTCTTTCCCACTCACAGCCTCCGTCTAGTTCCTTTCTCTTCCTTCTGACAGTTCTGGAGTGAGTGGAGGACGTCATTGTCACTAAAGCAGAATCTCCTGCCTCAGCGTTGTTAGGTGGCTGGTTCCTTAGGACTTCCTGTGGTCAGGAGTGGGGTCTTTAGAAGCTATGTGTGTCGTACGTTCCCCTTCTCCCCCTCCTACCTCCCATTGCCAACACATCCCTGAGACAGTGTTGGAAGTTTGAAGGCTAAAAGAGAAACATTCTACACAGATACATCAGTAGTTTCTGGTCTGATCAGTGGGTAGAATGACAGTAACTGACCTTAGAGGTTATTGAGAGGATTAAAAGAAAATATGGAGCTGGGACCAGTGTTTAGTTCCTTTTTCTCCCTTACTGGGCATTATAAGGCTATTTTGATATTCCTTTGCCCCAGTTACATGCTCAGCACCCATCTCGTATAACTGGCATCACTCTATCATCAACCTGGAGCTCCTTAGAAGATGGGCTAAACGTGGTTCCTACCACTGGTTGGGGTTGGTACGGTCTCCTATGAGATCCCCAGGGCTTTGATTATATACCCTTGAAAGAACAGGTATCACAGAGGATTTACCTGCATGAGATTAGGAAGACAAAGGTCAGTGGCTGGCTACTTCATGCTTCTGTGATGCTAACTCTTCTGCCTTTCTTTGTCTTGCTGCTCTTTGCAGGTCTTGGTGAGGTGGGTGACTCTCCAGGATGGGAGACAAGCCAATTTGGGAGCAGATTGGATCCAGCTTTATTCAGCATTACTACCAATTATTTGATAACGACAGAACCCAACTAGGCGCAATTTACGTAAGTCCAATGTGAGAGCCAGAATAGGACCCCACAAAATTAATTTTTGAATATCAGAGTGGGGATTGCCATTCCATGTAGCTGGCACTCATCAGGGCACATAGTCCTAGAGTACCTCTCTTCCAGAGGAAGTAGCAGCAGTCAGAGACTAGGACCCATTTTCCTCTGGAGGCAGCAGCCATGAGCATTTGCAATGCAAAGCTGGTTTTGGGAGGTCCCATGTGCAGCTTCATTTGAGACCAGAAAACCTGAGTGCTCATAGGGAATCTTCTAGGCAGGCAGATTACTTGATGGGTTTTTTTTTTGTTTGTATTGTTTGGATTTTTGAGATGGTTTCTCTGTGTAGTTCTGGCTGTCCTAGAACTAGCTCTGTAGACCAGGCTGGCTTTGAACTCACAGAGATCTGCCTGCCTCTGCCTCCCAGTGCTGGGATTCAAGGCGTGTGCCACCACCACTGCCCAGCACTTGATGTTTTAAGAATACTAATGCTGGGAGTGCCTCCTAGCACCTGGAAGGCAGAGACAGGTGGCTCTCTGTGAGCTTGAGTAGATAGAGTGAGTTCCTGGTCTATAGAGTGAGTTCCAGGACAGTCTCCAAAGAAACTGTCTCAAAAGAAAAAAAAAAAAGAAAAGAAAGAGAAAGAAAGAAGAGAAAAAACAAAAAGAATACTCATTTATTCATATTCTTTCTAGACTCTTGATGTTCAGTCACATAAGGGCATTTCGTCAGGCCAGCTAATGTGTCTACTCAGGATAACAATGACAGGAAGAGCCTTAGAGCCTGGTTGGGCTGTCAGAGGTTATCAGTATCTCTTCCCCAATGTCAGGTTTCATTCAGAAATTTTAGAAAAAAAAAGACATCTTAGCATTTGAGAGACCAAATATAGATGACATAAATTGTCTTTATGAGTTAGAGGGATTGAGCCCAGGTCCCTGTGCATGGAAGGTAGGAGCTCTACCACTGTTCTCCCAGTCAGTTCCCCTCATCCTCTCTTCTTTTAGACATAGGGATCTCACTGTTTTGCTCAGGCTGGCCTCAGACCCGGATCCTCTACCTCGGCCTTCTAAAGGGCTTTTGATTACAGGTCATTGTAAAAATAAAGCAATTTGATAATCACTCAAATGTTCCCTTCTGAAGAGTGAGAAAACTAAAACTCACCAAAATAAGCAATTTGAAACTGACTGTCACAGTTGGAAGTTGCATCCCACCTCCACCCCCACCCCCAGTGGTGGTACCTCACTATGTAGCTTTGGCTGGCTTCAAATACTCCATCATCCTGCCACAAACCTCTCAAGTTTAAGACTAAAGTTATCTGTCATTGGCTGAGCATGGTAGCATGCCCCTTTAATCCCAGCACTTGGGAGACATGGCAGAAAGAATCTAGGTCAGCCAGGGCTACACAGTGAGACTGGTTAACAAAGTGGAGAGGGGTTGTTGTGTGTTAATAAGGACATTTTGATAATCTTTTTGTCTTGTGTTTTATAGACAAGGTTTACCTGTGTAATTCTGACTGTTCTGAAACTCTCTTTGTAGACCAGGCTGGCCTAGAACTCAGAGACCCTCTTGCCCCTGCCTCCTAAATGCTAGGATTAAAGGTGTGCAGCACTACCACCTGACTGATAATCTTTTAGAGTGAAACAATGGTATATAATCTAGAAAGTTTGCTGGGCATTGTAGCATAAACCTCTAATCACAGCATTGGAAGGCTGAGGCAGACGGATCTTTGGAGTTTGAGGTCAGCCAGGGCTACAAAGTGAGACTCTGCCTCAAAAAATAATGAAATAAAAAGAAATAAAGATTTTTTTTTGTGTGTGTGTGTGTTTTGAGACAGGGTTTCTCTGTAGCCCTGACTGTTCTGGAACTCGCTCTGTAGACCAGGCTGGCCTTGAAGCCAGAGATCCACCTGCCTCTGCTCCCAAGTGCTAGGACCACTGCCCTGCAGAAATAAAGAACTTCTAATTTAGAAATTATTACTAGTATAAATTTGGGATTCACCCTTAATTTTTCTCTTGTTTCCAGACAAGTAAACAGGTATAGACTCATTTCCCCAAGCAAGACCCTTTTGAGGACTTTTTTTTTTTTCTTGTTTCCTTTAAGGCCTTAGAGTGCTGAGGCCCTGACTCTATATTTCCTATTCACTTTTCAGATTGATGCATCATGCCTTACGTGGGAAGGACAGCAGTTCCAGGGGAAAGCTGCCATTGTGGAGAAGTTGTCTGTAAGTAAAGCCCAGAACTGGGAAACGGGTAGCTTATCTCATGCTCTTCTGACCTCAGCCTGCCTCCCATTCTTTGTCTTGCAGAGCCTTCCGTTCCAGAAAATCCAGCATAGTATCACGGCGCAGGACCATCAGCCTACACCAGATAGCTGTATCATCAGCATGGTTGTAGGCCAGCTCAAGGTAGTAGTGCCACTGTGTTTGAGAGTAGTCGTGGGTAGGCAAAGCAGGGACCTGGGCTACTGCCTTCCCTGTGGATATGAGGATGTGGTGTATTTATTGCGGGACATCCAGAGTGACTGTCAAAACAAAAGCCAAAGCAACTGCGTAGGCGTGCCCTTTTCTTTTCTTTTTTGGCTTTTTGAGATAGGGTTTTGTTGTGGGATTCCCCTCCGTGTGCTGTGAATACCATTGATAAATAAAGAAATTGCCTTGGCCTTTTGATAGGGCAGACCTTAGGTAGGTGGGGAAAACTAAACTGAATGCTGCCAGAAAGGAGGCAGAGTCAGAGAGAAGCCACATAGCCTGCTGGAGACAGACACTGAGAACTTTACCCGGTAAAGTGGCAATACACAGATTACTAGAAATAAAGTTAAATTAATATGTAAGAGTTAGCCAGTAAGAAGCTAGAGCTAATGGGCCAAGCAGTGATTTAATTAATACAGTTTCTGTGTGGTTATTTCGGGCTAAGCAGTCAGGCCAATAAGCAGCCTCTAACAACAGGGTTTCTAGTGAGCCTAACCTTTAATGGCTTAGCTGTCTCTCCAGCCCAAGATAAGGTTTCTTTGTGTGGCCTTGGCTGTCCTAGAACTAACTCACTCTGTAGACCAGTCTGGCCTCAAACTCAAGAGATCCCACCAACTCATAGTTCTGCTTTAGCCTCCCCAGAGTCAGCGTTACAGGTGTGAGCTACCACATGAAGAAGTCGTGTTTTTTTACTCCCACATCCCACCCCTCCTCACCTGAATGCTTTCTCTTATTTTTTAGTGAATAAAAAATATTTTTTGAGATGGTCTCATGTAGCCCAAGGTGATTTCATTTTCTCTGTGTAGCTAGGATCATCTTGAACTCTAATCCTCCTGCCTCTACTCCTCAAGAGCTCCAATTACAGGTGTGTGCCAACCCATATGCTTATTTATTTTGAGTCAGAGTCTCACTATATTCCAGCCTTATCTCAACATTTTGATCCTAGAATGCTGGGATTACATGCATGAGTCACCAGATATTTTGGGGTTTTTTTGTTTGGTTTTGGAACTAGCTCTTATAGCCCAGGCTGTCCTCGAACTCACAAAGCTCCACCTGCCTTTGCCTCCCCAGTGCTGGGATTAAAGGCGTGCGCCACTACCGCCCATCTACTGCTCTGTTTACTGTAATAGCCATGAGCCATGTGCAATTGACCTTTCTTGCTTTCTCCCTTCTTTTCTTGGTGCTGGGCATTGAGTACATGCTAAGCAGGTACTTTCTCAGGCTTAACTACACTCTCGACCCTACCTACCTACATGTGTATATATGTATGTTTTGTTTTGTTTGTTTTAAGTCCAGATCTCACTATGTATGCTTGCCTAGAACTTGTGATGTAGACTAGCCTAGTTCCACACAGTTTTAAATTGTGCTAGTTAAATTAAAATGAACTTCCATAGTTGTGCTAGTCATATTTAAGTGCTTTTGGTCAGTGGCTATGGTTACAGAAAGTAGTGAAGAAACCTGGTCTAGAGCCTTTATGGAAACGGGACAAGATGAATAGGAGCAGGGTCAAGCTGTACTGCCAAATTCTTGGGCTCTTGCATCGCCCAGAAGAATTAGGTAGTCCTGCTAGTTGGGCACTGAGAGACAACCCTCTTCTACAGTCCTCAGTGGGACCACCCAAGCTGGTGCTCTCTCATTCTCTTTCTCTGAGACAAGGTCTTGCTATGTGGACCAAGCCCTTGAATTCACAGAGATCCTCCTGCTTCTATTTTCTAAGTGCTCAGATGAAAAGCGTGTACCACTCCTTCTGGCCCAAACTGGGTCTTTACATGCCAAGCAAAGGAAATATCTAGAATCCTGTGATATTGTATTTTTTCTTGTCCTTTAAGGAAAAAAAATAGTGAAAAAGAAATTACTGTGCATATGTTTGTGTTTACTTGATGGGTGTATGGTGTTTACGCTACAACAGCCATGGAGTGGTCAGGAGAAAACTCTCCTAACTCAGGTCCCCAGACTTATAGGGCAAGTGCCTTTACCCCTTGAGTACCTTGTTGACTTGTTGTTGTTGTTGTTTTTGTTTGTTTGTTTTTCAAGACAGGGTTTCTCTGTAGCTTTGGAGCCTGTCCTAGAACTACCTCTTGTAGACCAGGTTGGCCTCAAACTCACAGAGATCCACCTGCCTCTGCCTCCCGAGTGCTGAGTTTAAAGGCATGTGCCACCACTGCCTGGCGATGGTTTTTTAAAGATTTGTTTATTTATTCAGTGTTCTGTCTGTCTACATGTATGCCTACAGACCAGAAGAGAGCACCAGATCTCATTACAGATGGTTGTGACCCGCCATGTGGTTGCTGGGACTTGAACTCAGGACCTCTGGAAGAGCAGGCAGTGCTCTTAACCTCTGAGCCATCTCACCAGCCCTGACATTTTTTTTTTTTATTATTTTATTTTAAGGTGTATATCACTGTTCCTGGCTCCTTTTCCCCTCTTAAGACCTTATCCTTATCAACATCCTTACTGTCATCCTCATAGTCAGATAGTGTTTTCAAAGGCAGGACAAATTGGCTGACCCCTTTGCCAGATGTCAGCTTTCTGGGACTGTGTTGTGGTAGGTCTGTATATGCACACATCTCCCCTCGACTAGCTGAATCGTGCTTCCTGCGTCCAGTGCGGGTGTGGAAGGGAAGTATTTGGGTCCAGTATGTATGTGGAAAGAGTGTCCTGAGCCTCTGTACTGGACCTAGAGGGAATCCCTACAAGTAGGGCCTTACTCTTCTGCCAGTTTCTTTTGCCTTTTCTGAGTGCCCTGCCCAGAACCAGCAAGCCCATAGGCCCTTAGAGCTAAGGAGGTATTTCCAAGGAGCCCATTGTCCCCTTCTTTTTTTTTTTTTTCGAGGCAGAGTTTCCCTGTAGTTTCTAGAGCCTGTCCTGGAACTAGCTCTTGTAGACCAGGCTGGCCTCGAACTCAGAGATCCGCCTGCCTCTGCCTCCCGAGTGCTAGGATTAAAGGCGTGCGCCACCACCGCCTGGCTCCATTGTCCCCTTCTTAAACTGAGGTCATAATTCTTCCTGGTGTTTCTGTCCAACCTGGAGCTTCAAGTGACCAGTTTGCCTCCTTGTTGGCTGTAGTTCTTGGAAAAAGAAGTGATGCTGAGGATCATCTGTTAACTGGGCTTTCTCCTCATTTTCTGAGTTCTGGCTAGAGGTTTGGGGCCTGCATTAGTTGCAATACAATGCTGGTCATTTCCCCATCTTACCCCACCCCTTATAAAATTGTGATCCTAATGTGAACTTTGTGTGTTATTTTACTTATTTGGGTTTTGAGGGGGGCTTATTTGATTGTTTGATTCTTTGTTTTGAATAGTCTTTGTCATACGCACTGGCAGACGTCCCACCATGCCCAATGTGAACCCAGTTTTGAACCTTAAATCGTTTTACCAGACAGTTAGTTTTAGCAGTAATTTCTTCTGATTGGACTAATTGACTTTATTGACTAAGATTGCTTATGTTTTTTTTGATACTATAAATTAAGTAGTAAGTGCTACAAGATTCTTATTTTTTATTTTTTTAACATCTACCCAGAGACAGTGTTGAGTTCAGAGACAGGCAGGTCCTCTGCTCTGAGCAGTGCACTTTCACACGTACCTATGGTGTACTGAAATTCAGGTTTAAGACAATAAATGCCTAGCTGGGCGCTGGTGGAGCACGCCTTTAATCCCAGCATTCGGGAGGCAGAGACAGGTGGATCTTTGTGAGAGTGAGTTCCAGGACTGCCAGAGCTACACAGAGAAACCATCTCAAAAAACAAAAACAAAACAACAACAAAAAGAAACTTAAAGTCTGTGTTCTCTATCTTGTTCTACCACTGAACATCCTTCCTGCTCCTTGGCCCTATTACCGAATCCTTTCTTTTCTCATCCATACAGGCCGATGAAGATCCCATCATGGGTTTCCACCAGATGTTCCTATTAAAGAACATCAACGACGCTTGGGTTTGCACCAATGACATGTTCAGGCTTGCCCTGCACAACTTCGGCTGACCTCCTGGCCAGACACTCACGCTGTTTCCTCCTCCCTCCTCTTCCCAATACTATCTCACTCCTCCAGATGCTCCAAATATCATACACAAATGAGCAGGGCCGAGGTGGGAGTGGGTGCAGTGCGCTTCTGTCACCACGGTGTTGTGCATGATGTTTGGATGCTAGACTAGTTGCATCTGACAGGAGACGTTTGTGTTGTACCAGCGCATGCCTTGGAAAGACTTAAGTAATGCAAAAGATTGTCGGTTTTTGTTTTATTTCGTTTTTTAATCTACTGACAAGTTGCTCTAGTAACCCAAAGAAGTGAAGGAGAAAGCAGCTGCCTCACCACCCAGATATTGATTTGTTCAGATGTTTCAATGCCTCATGATACAATAAAACCACAAAAGTTTTCTTAACAGTTTAAATTGTTTTAATTAGTTAAGTAGTTGGCTGGACATCAACAGTTCTGGCCACTTGTCCCTCAAGCCGCCCTCCCTTCTCTGCCTCACCTCACAGAACCTGCTGCCAGGAGCAAATTGACTGAATTTCTCTCAAGCCTGGTAGGGCTGAGTTCTCTTCAGCCCACTTGGGCTTTGGAAAGCAGGAAGAGCTGGAAGTAGGTCTGACCTGAAGCTTGTGTACTGACGGCTCTTCAGTCGGTTCTGTCTGACATCTCCTGTGGCCTCTGCTCTGAGTATGTTCGGGTCTAGTAGCAGGGTAGGTGATTCTCCTTGAGCAGCTAGAAAGGCCTTGATGAATATGGTTTTCCATGTTTAGACTCTCTGGGTGAAGTCCCAGGCGGAAGGGGACCTGCTCTATCCCCAAAACAGTCAGATTCAGAGTGCCCACATTCCCCATGCAAAACAAGAGATGCTGTTCTGCCTGCTTGGGATATTAGCCAGGCCCCACTGAATTGGAGTATAAATTCCACATTATGGGAGAAATCAGTATAAAAGTAATGCTGTAATTCTGCAGGGCGTTTACACACCGTCTCCATACCTTCCACACACCTGAGCTCTTCAAATCCCAGGGAGTCCTAACAGGGCAGTTTCTGCCCTGCTCCTTTGGGCACAGGTCTTGCCCAGTACAAAACTAGCTTTTCATCCTGGATACCTCTGGATAATATAAAGCTGGTATCAAGATAGCAACTGCTGGCTAGAACCAAGCCTAGGATTGGTTGGGCACACCTGAAAACTTCACCTTCTTCCCCCACTCCCACATCCTGCACTTGGGGGTGTGGAGTAAATTTCCTCATACTCCACAGGTTGCCTGGTTACACCAGCATAGTCCTGGACAGCACATAGGAGGTATCAGTGGGACTGATCTCTAAGCTGCTGTGTATTGGGGGAAGTAGGGGTGGGGGAGAGGTAGATACCGGCTGCCTCTTAATCCACCCTGTATAAAATCTGCAATACAGCTTCCATGTACCTGTGCCTGAAATGTCTGCAATAAAGAGGTGTTTGTAAACTATGGTTTCTTTATTTCTAACTTGAAGTTGCCACGTGGGGTAAGGGGGGTGACAGTAGGGTTTTGTCTTTTTTGTTGTTGTTGTTGTGTGGTAATAACCATCTTCCTGGGCCTAATGACCTGGCAAGTGTCTAGGTCTTGTTTACTCCTAAGGAGGAACAGATTTCTACCAATTCACTTTTTTCAAGGTCTGAAAAGTCAGTACCTGGATGTTAGAGTTGGTTCTGAGTTCATCAGAACGTGCCAGGGCCTGGGTTGGATCTCCAGAGACAGCAGGGCTTTAAACAACCCAGTGCTCTATGAGCGCATTTGCTCTTTCTCAGTCTTGGTAAATTTCTCCACTGCTGGGCTAGCCTGAAGCAAGCAGCTAAGAAAGGCAAACTCAGATGGGAGCCAATTGGTCGCCCACACCGCGGAACCTTTCTTCTGCGGTCCTTGTAGGATCCGGGAAGAAAAGGTCAGTAGGACCGGAAGTGGAGGCGGTTGGTGGGGTTGGCGGGGCTCAGAGACGCAACCCCGGTGGCGGTTTGGGAACTGCGGGTAGATATTGTGTAGTGCTTGGTCCTCTGCTGTCTGGCGGTGTCGTGGCTGAGCGAATTTGGACAGTGCACGGAGGTAGAGAAACTAACCTCTTGCGAGCCGGACTTTCGTGGCTGGGCCCATGGCGACCTGCGCGAGCATCGACATCGAGGACGCCACGCAGCATCTGCGGGACATCCTCAAGCTGGACCGGCCCTCCGGAGGTGAGCCGGGATGGAATGGGTGGACTCTTGGCAAAGAGGCCGACCTCTGGCGTAGATCTGAAACGTCCTCGGGTGCCGCATGCCCTTTTAGACAGGCTCTGGATCCTCCCATTTGGTTGCGGAGGACGGATATTGGAGTCATGGATGATCCCTGGGCATATCCAGAGAATGGCGCAGACCCCTGGGTGTTATCTTTACCCCTCCCCATCCCGTGCAAGACCATTCTGCCTTGTCTTTAAGTATTTTGGCCAAAGGTAAGGGTCCTCAGAATCTACCCAATCCTTCTATCTTCCTTGCCTCCAAACTCCAGTGTTTGAGGACTGGCCCTGTGCCCTACTCGTCATGGTTCAGAGGCCTGGTGCAGTGTATGTTTAGCGAGTTCTGGGCCTAGAGTTAAGCGATATTTAGAAGAGCCTCTTTTCCTCTTCATAACTTGCCTTCCTCCCCCCATTGTAGACTCCAGGCCTGATGTTATTCTGAAACTGATTTTCTGAAAAAAGGTGGGCAACCCCAAATCCAAGTTCTTAATAGATTGAAGGCAAATCACAGACACTGTGGCTCTGATTAGATTAGGTTCCACACATCTGCAAACCCATATGTTCCCAATTCATCTGAGTTTTACTTGGGCTCCTAGTATCCCTTTTGGTGCTACTCTTACCAGCTAAGAGTTCCAGGGCAGAAAGCCTACTAAGTTGTGGTATACTGTTGTTACTGTAAAAGATGGTTGTTTGGGTACTGTGGTAGTAGTGTGGGTGTGTGTGAGAGAGAGACAGGGCAGGTCTGAGAGGAAACTATTCAGGCTAGATCAAATACTCTAGACAAGAAATTGAATGCCAGGAAAACTATTCTAGGTACTTACATATAAAGCACATATTACCTAAAGGAAATAGTGTGTATGAAACCTCGATGTTTGAAAGTCATGTGGTTGTCGGGTGATAGTGCTGTACATGTAGGCCACAATTGAGAACTGATTCTTCTCTCACACCTTGTTATACTTGCTGGGAGGACTCAGACTGCTAAAGCCGGCACTGATATGCTCTCCAGTGGGGTTAACTGATACAGATAATCCATTCGCTGCCTGAGACCACTGGGTCTTTGCCTTGTGCCTGTAGTGCGTGCTCCCTTTACTCGTGAGGTGCATTGTGCCTCTGATGCCCACCCTCAGCTGAGCAGGCTATACTCCATAGAGATTTGGTAGAGCCTAGCATAGTTAACTGTAAAGACTAGGCCCATTGTTTATCCTTATGGTAGGTTGCTTGGTAGGGAGAGTAGCCAGCCTATCCCTGAGCTGCTAGAGTGGTTCTAGTTGTAGGAAAAGATAAGAGAGGGGTCTTTCCTTGGAACTCTGTTGTTTAGTGACTGGTACTTGATTTGTTGTTTTGTTTTGTTTTTCAAGACATGGTTTCTCTGTGTATCCATGGCTGTTCTGGAACTCACTCTGTAGACCAGGCTGACCTTAACCTCACAGAGATCCAGCTCTCTCTGCCTCCAGAACGCTGGGATTAAAGGCATGGGCCACCATGCTCAGCTTATTCTTTTTTTTCCCCCCCAAGCACTTTTTGCTTGTCTCTTTTCATTGACAGACCTAAGATTTATCAGCCCTTAGACTATTTCATGACTGAAAATTTGGTCTTTTCTTGAAGCACCTTATTAGCTTGGAGTTCAGAAAGTGGTGTCTGAATTAATGAGTCTTTGAAACTTAACCAAAAATCAGGCATGGTAGCATTCACCTATAGTCCCAGCTTTTGGGAGGCAAAGGCAGGAGAATTGTCAGTTGAAAGCAGCCACCTCAGGCTACATGTTGAGACCAAATCTCAGTAAAAAAAAAATAAATTGTTGGAGACATAGCTCAGTGGTAGAGCGATTGTCTAGCATGTGCAGTGTCCTGAGTTCCATCCCCAGCACTATCCTTGCCCAAAAAGAACCAAAAACCCACTTAGCATGTATGGGTTCCCCAGTTTTCAATCCCAGCCATAAGGAGGAGTGGGACCAGCCATTGCAAACATCCTAAATACTGTCATTCCTGATTCAGGAACAGTCAGGCCACTGGCTCCAGCTGACTATGTACAATTTAAAACTCTTCTAGAACCAAGTGTGCTAGCATGTACTTGTAATTCCCACACTTAGGAGGCAGAAGCAAGAAGATCCCAACTTCAAGGCCAGCTGTCTGAACTCCACAGGAAGGCCCTGTCTCTCAAAAGGGAGAGAGCAATGAATTTTTGTGGCTCTCATTGCACAGAGGGAGAGACTAAGCAATCCATCCTTATATCAGAGGCATTAGCATCCCTGTTTTTCTTCTTTCCTTCCCATGTTTTGTTTCTGGATTATTTGTTTGTTTTTGTTTTGATTCACACTTTAAAAAAAATTGTTTAACCTGTGTATGTATGTGTGCTACATGTGGGCTTGGGGCCTAAGGAGATCAGAGGAGGGTATCACATCCCTTGGAACTGGAGTTACAGATGGATGTGAACCATCATGTGGGTGCTAAGAATGGAACCTGGCTCCTCTGCAAGAGAAACAACACAGAGCCATCTCTCCTACTTCCTTTTGTTTTGTTTTGAGATAGGATTTTATTATGTAGTCTAAGCTGGCCTGAACTTCATATATAGCCTAGTATGACCCTGAATTCACAATCTTTCTGCTTTAATCTCGAAAGTGCTGAGATTATAGCCACAGCACCTAATATTTCCCATGTTTGTGTGCTGTAAACACAATTGTTGTAATGTCCTGATTGTTCTTATACCCTCCTTCAAGTCAAGTTTGTTTGTTAGCCCAAGTATTAATTGACCTTATTTATTTATTTATAAATCAAGGGTCTCACATACAGTAAACAAGCAGGCAAACATGCTACCACTAAACTGTGCTTCTGGCCCTATCAGAAGGTCTTTACTGGTTTGTACCCCTCCCACAGGTAGAAGTTTCATGGTCCTGCTCTACACCCATACTTGTAGAATAAAAATGAACAACAGACCCTCCTCCCTATGGATATAATAAGTGTTCACGACTACTTTGTGGTCTAGAGCTGTAGGAGAAGCTCACGGCAGGTAAAGAACCTTGTCACAGTGTCCTCCCCCCCCTCCCCCCAGGCTCCAATGCAGAGAGCCAAAGGCCATCCAGTGCCTACAATGGAGATCTCAATGGGCTCCTGGTTCCAGACCCACTCAGCTCCGGTGATGGTAACTCAACAAGCAAACCTGGTATACGGACCATGCCACCTATTAACCTGCAGGAAAAGCAAGTCATGTAAGTACCTGAGAAATACTAATGGTGGTAATGATATCTTTGGGGTTTTTTGCATAGCTGAAGGGATAAGATTAGGGTCAAGGGGACCAGCAGCCTCTCCTTCCTCTCTTTTATACTGTCTGGGGCTAAGCACTGTACCATGTTGAATTTATACTAAGAGATGAGGACAAACTAAAGACTGTGGAATGGAATTAACCTCATTTGTCAGGAGGTAGGTACGCGAGGAGAACTGTGTATGGGAGCACTGGACCACACAGAACTGGGAATCTGAGACTAGACATCTCCATCATGTCTATCAGTCCTTAGAACCCTCTACTACTATTTGGTGAACAGAGACTCGGTTTATGTACCTCTTCCAGTTGCCTCTCTGGAGATGACAGCTCCACTTGCATTGGGATTTTGGCCAAGGAGGTGGAAATTGTAGCCAGCAGTGATTCTAGCATTTCCAGCAAGGCACGGGGGAGCAACAAGGTGAGTACCAGGATTGTGAGGTACATGGTGAAGTAGACTCCCCACAGCTGGGCCTCCTTCCTAGACCCTGGATCAGGCACACACCCAAACGCTTGTTTTCACAATGAGATCCTTTATTAAGTAGAAAGAAAAGTTAAAGTGACTAATTTCTGACTCGGGCAGAAAATGGCAGTAAATGACCTTGCGGGTGTGTGTGTGTGTGTGTGTGTGTGTGTGTGTGTGTGTGTGGTTTATTTATTTATTTATTTATTTATTTTGGAGACAGGATTTCTTCTCTGTGTGCTTTGAAGCCTGTCCTGTTGTAGACCAGGCTGGCCTCGAATTCATAGAGATCTGCCTGCCTCCGCCTCCTGAGTGCTGAGATTAAAGGCATGGGTCACCAATGCCTGGCTGCAAGTGTAATTATTTATATGTATACAGTGTTCTGTATGCCTACAGACTAGAAGAAGACACCAGATCTCATTCAGATGGTTGTGAGCCACCATGTGGTTGCTGGGAATTAAACTCAGGACCTCTGGAACCAGTGCTCTTAACTTGACTGCTGAGCTATCTCTCCAGCCCCCTGCAGGTGTAAATTTTAGAATGGGCAATGATGTGGTGGTGTATTCTGATTGGGCATGTTAATTAGGTGAACCAAAGGGGGTTTTGATTACTGGACTTTGGTACTCATCCTCAGGAATAAGCCTGGCGTAAGGGAGTCCAGGTAAAGGGATAGACCACGATGGCTAGCGTTAGGAGTGCAGTCTGGTGGTTTGTAATAAGCAGAGAGAATGGGAGAAAGGACAAGTTCTGACAGCCACAGACCAGGCTAACGTCCCGTCACATGTAACGTATGGGAGCACACTCAGCGCCTCTCTTCTCTCTCATGCTTGCTTCCAATTCCTATGAGAGCAGCTGTGATATAAAGTGTGCCTTATTTTCAGAAAACCAGTGTTGACTCCCAGTCCTCTGTGGAAATCTGTTCTGGGAAGTATCAGTGGGTGCTAGGCTTATTCCTGTGGCCTGTCTTATCCTCAGAATTGGTACCTACTCCAGGTCTCAGCTTCTTCAACCTTCCTTACTCTGAGTTCTCAGGTGAAAATCCAGCCTGTCGCCAAGTATGACTGGGAGCAGAAATACTACTATGGCAACCTGATTGCAGTGTCTAACTCCTTCTTGGCATATGCTATTAGGGGTAAGTAAGGGGCAGGGCAGAAAGGAAGTATTTTGCTAGAAGCCCCAGAGATGCAGGTCTAGTGTCAGGCTGCTGAACCCACTTGGGTGGTAGTGGTACAGTAGAATGTTCGTCAGGGCTTCCTCGATATCTCCCAGGGCTGGCTGGGGGAGATGGTTAGGAAAACCAGGCTTGTTACTGTGATGATAGCAGTCACGTGGGCAAGGGCAGGGCTCCTGGGCTGCTGCCTGGGTCAGGGTGCTTGCTCAGAGTCTCTGCTTTTCTAATTCCAGCTGCCAACAACGGCTCTGCAATGGTCCGTGTGATCAGTGTTAGCACTTCAGAGCGGACCCTGCTCAAAGGTTTCACAGGCAGTGTGGCTGATCTGGCCTTCGCACACCTCAACTCTCCGCAGCTTGCCTGCCTGGATGAGGCTGGCAATCTTTTTGTGTGGCGCTTGGCTCTGGTTAAGGGTAAAATTCAGTATCCATTCCCAGGCAGGGGACTGAAGAAGTGGAGATGGGCCTGGGGCTAGGGCCTCTAGGGATACTTAAAGCTTCGTCGTCCACCTATCTAAGCCTTAACTCCCTACTCAGAGAAGAGATTTTAGTTCATATCCGCCAGCCAGAGGGCACCCCACTGAACCACTTTCGAAGGATCATCTGGTGTCCCTTTATCCCCGAGGAGAGTGAGGACTGCTGTGAGGAGAGTAGCCCAACAGTAGCCCTACTGCACGAAGACCGGGTGAGAGGGCTGGGTGTGGTGAAGGAGGGGCAGAACCGCCATATCGTGCCTGTGCACTGAATACCTTCTGTACCGCTAGGCTGAGGTATGGGACCTGGATATGCTTCGCTCCAGCCACAACACCTGGCCTGTGGATGTCAGCCAAATCAAGCAGGGCTTCATTGTGGTAAAAGGCCATAGCACGGTAGGCCTACAACTGGTTGCCTCCCTGTTCCCCTCTTCCTGTGCCGTTCATCTGCTCCCCATTTTCATAGCTGCCCAAGTGGCTTTACCAATATGTTGCCAGTGTGGATGCAGAACCCAAATTGGCCCTCACTTGTACAGTTCACTTCTAATCTAGGAGTGCCCTGAAGGACAGTTTTCTCTGTAGTGCCTGCCCACTTCATTCAGTCCCAGAGAAGTGTGAGTCTGCTGTGGGGCAGCCCAGCTCACTGTCAGCCTCATTTAGGAAGGGCTCATTCCTACCTCTGCTCAGGAGGAAAGGCATCACTGTTTGGGTTGCTTCTGTTGTTTGTTTTTGAGACAGTTTTTCTGTGCAGCCCTGGCTGTCCTGGAACTCTCTGGGTTCTTTACAGTGTCTCAGTGAAGGAGCCCTCTCTCCTGATGGAACTGTCCTGGCTACTGCAAGCCATGATGGCTTTGTCAAGTTCTGGCAGATCTACATTGAAGGTCAGGATGAGCCAAGGTAAGACAAGACCTTAAAGACCCTACTCTCTACCTCCTGTCTAGAAAGTTGGATGGTTTGTTCACTCAGGCCCCTCATCTTTCTGCTTACAGGTGTCTGCATGAATGGAAGCCTCATGATGGGCGGCCCCTTTCTTGCCTCTTATTCTGTGATAACCATAAGAAACAGGATCCTGAGTGAGTGAGTGGGTACGCAAAGTTGGTGGTGGGCTTGTCCATGGGCTCCTTGCTGGTAACCAGTCAATGCCTTATTGCTTTTCAGGGTCCCGTTCTGGAGATTCCTCATTACTGGCGCTGACCAGAATCGGGAGCTGAAGATGTGGTGCACAGTGTCCTGGACCTGCCTGCAAACCATTCGGTATACTAGAGCTAGGGGGTTGAGGATAAGCCAGGGGTATGGCTGCTTTGAATTCTCAGTCTTACTTGGTCTACTTCTTGGCTTCCTAGTTTCTCCCCAGATATCTTCAGCTCAGTGAGTGTACCTCCCAGCCTCAAAGTTTGCTTGGACCTCTCAGCAGAGTATCTGATTCTTAGTGATGTACAGCGAAAGGTAGGCTGCTATGGTGGTACTGGGAAGCGCTGGTGTTGCTGGGGCGGGCAGGGATATGTGCCAGACCCACAGCCCTCACAGCCTCAGTTCAGTTAGGGTTGTATCATTCACACAGGTCCTCTATGTGATGGAGTTGCTGCAGAACCAAGACGAGGGCCGTGCTTGCTTTAGTTCCATCTCTGAGTTCCTGCTCACCCATCCTGTGCTGAGTTTCGGGATCCAGGTTGTGAGTCGCTGCCGGCTGCGGCACACTGAGGTGCTGCCTGCTGAGGAGGAGAATGACAGTCTGGGGGCTGGTGAGGTGCCCCAGGGTCAGGGCTGTCTGTTGGTGTGTGGGAAGTGTCCAGGACAGAGCAGGCCACTTAATGATCCACACTGTCCTTTCAGAGAGTTCCCATGGGGCTGGTGCCGTGGAGTCTGCAGCTGGGGTGCTCATCAAGCTCTTCTGTGTGCACACTAAGTGAGTGTCAGGGAGGCCCGTGTCCTGTCTGTCCTCCCCCCACCCCCGCCTGGGTCATCTGGATATTCTGTTCTCCCCTCTCTAGAGCACTACAAGATGTGCAGATCCGCTTCCAGCCACAGCTGAACCCTGATGTGGTGGCCCCGCTCCCTACCCACACGGCTCACGAGGACTTCAGTGAGTTAGGGAAGAGAAGGGAAGGAAGCAGGTTACACTGACATGGTTCTCAGATCTGACTCAAGTAGCTTTCACAGCAGCTTTTGGAGAGTCTCGACCTGAACTAGGCTCTGAGGGGCTAGCTTCAGCTGCCCACGGGTCTCAGCCTGACCTCCGACGCATCGTGGAACTGCCTGCACCTGCAGACTTCCTCAGTCTGAGCAGTGAGACCAAGCCTAAGTTGATGACACCCGACGCTTTCATGACGCCCACCACTTCCCTGCAGCAGGTACATCCTCAGTGAAGAGAGATCTGGTAATGTTCCGTTAGCAGCCTTAGTGCTCATTCTCTGAATCTTCCCAGATCTCTGCGTCCTCTAGCAGCAGCAGTGGCAGCAGTAGCAGCAGCAGCAGCAGCAGCAGCAGCTCCCTAACAGCTGTGTCTGCTGTGAGCAGCTCCTCAGCCATGGACCCTTCCTTGCCCAGGTAAGGCAGAGTTTGGGTGATAGCAGAATCTGGTGCCAGATGTGATGAATCACAGTAGCTAATGCCTCACCTTCCTGCCAGTAGGCCATCTGAGGAGCTGACCTTGAGTCCCAAGCTACAGCTGGATGGCAGTCTGACAATAAACAGTACCAGCAGCCTGCAGGCAAGCCCTCGAAGCCTCCTTCCTGGCCTGCTCCCAGGCCCAGCTGACAAATTGCCTCCCAAGGGACCTGGACAGGTGTGTGTGTGAGAGAGAGAAAATCTGTAAAGTGTTAAAGTACTGGGTAGCAGGTGGAGAGCAATGGGGAATATTGGGGCGCTGTATTCCAATGTACTTTTCTGCTGACCCTGATTAGCCTCGAGGGCTTCGTATTTCCCCAAAGGTTATAAAGACTTTTTTATCTTCCTTGGAGGGCATCTCCTCAGCCTCCCATCCCCCTCTTGTGAACTGTGGCCCTGCTTTTTACTTGCATCTCTCTTCCCTGTTCTGCTGCCTCATCACTACAGCAGTCTCTGTGCCACTTCCTCAGTACTTAAGCCTCCGTCTTTGGCCCTTCTCAGATGTCTACTGCTGCCTCTGCACTGTCCTTGGATTTGCAGGAAGTGGAGCCACTGGGGCTACCCCAGGCCTCTCCCAGTCGCACCCGTTCCCCTGATGTGATCTCCTCAGCTTCCACTGCCCTGTCCCAAGACATCCCTGAAATCGCATCTGAGGCCCTGTCCCGTGGCTTTGGCTCCTCTGTTCCTGAAGGCCTCATTGAGCCGGACAGCATGGCATCTGCAGCTTCAGCCCTACACTTACTGTCTCCTCGGCCCAGGCAAGGCCCTGAGCTTGGCTCTCAACTTGGCCTAGATGGAGGCTCTGTGGATGGGGATCGGCATAATACCCCGTCCCTACTGGAAGCAGCCTTGACCCAGGAGGTTGCAACCCCTGACAGTCAAGTCTGGCCTACAGCACCTGACATTACTCGTGAGACTTGTAGTACCTTGGCAGAAAGGTGAGATGCTTAGAGGGACAAAGTGTGCTTATGGGAAGGGCATTGGGATTATCCTCTACTGAGCTTGTGTCTCCTTAGCCCCAGGAATGGCCTCCAGGAGAAGCACAAAAGCCTGGCCTTCCACCGGCCACCTTATCACCTACTGCAGCAACATGACAGCCAGGATACCAGTGCTGAGCAAAGGTGGGCACCATTTGCTCTGTGTTCCCCTCCTACAGGAGGGCCAGCCTGTGAGCAGGCACTTAGCCCTCTTCCCCTTCCACAGTGACCATGACGACGAGGTTGCCAGCCTTGCTTCTGCCTCAGGGGGTTTTGGCAGCAAAATTCCTACTCCACGGCTGCCCGCCAAAGATTGGAAGACCAAAGGATCCCCTCGGACTTCACCCAAGCTCAAGAGGAAAAGCAAGAAGGATGATGGGTAGGAGGTTTCTGGGATTGGGGTCAGGGAGGGTCCCCAAGCTGTCTGATGTGACCTTCAATGCTCCTTGCCTACATAGGGATTCAGCTGTGGGATCCCGGCTCACAGAGCACCAGGTATATAAGGGAGCACCTTTCTACCCTTGGGACCCCATCCCACAAGGATGGGAGGGACTTTAAGTTATTCCTTTTTATGGTGGGTGGAAATAGGAAGGACAGACATTATAAGTTGTTAATGCTTCTGGCAGGTGGCAGAGCCCCCTGAGGACTGGACAGCATTAATTTGGCAACAACAAAGAGAGCTGACAGAGCTTTGGCACAACCAAGAAGAACTGCTACAGCGTCTCTGTGCCCAACTTGAAGGTCTGCAGAACACTGTCACTGACCACGTAGAACGTGCCCTGGAGACCCGGCATGAGCAAGAGCGTATCCTTGGGGGTAGTGACACAGCAGGGCAGTAGGGCATGGCAGCGTTCCTGTCTAAGGAAATGTATAGGTACTGCTGTAGGCCTGTTCCTTAGCTCCACCACAGAGCGGCGGCTGGAGCGGGCCCTGGCTGAGGGGCAGCAACGGGGTGGGCAGCTGCAGGAGCAGCTGACACAGCAGCTGTCCCAGGCCTTGTCTTCAGCTGTGGCTGGGCGGCTGGAGCGCAGTATAAGGGATGAAATCAAGAAGACGGTTCCTCCGTGTGAGTTTCTCATGAGATTTCTTTTGGGTGAGCCGTGTGGGTATAGGAAACTTTTAACTTCTTTGGTTTCATCCATCTTTTCTTAGGTGTCTCCAGAAGTCTGGAGCCTGTGGCAGGTCAGCTAAGCAACTCCGTGGCTACCAAACTTACAGCAGTGGAAGGCAGCATGAAAGAGAATATCTCTAAGCTGCTCAAGTCCAAGGTGATGCAGGGTCCAAGATGGGAAGTGAGGCCAAACTGGACTCAAGTTTTCAACTTGACCCCTGCTTATATTTTAGAACTTGACAGACGCCATTGCCCGAGCAGCTGCAGACACATTACAGGGACCAATGCAGGCTGCCTACCGGGAAGCCTTCCAGAGCGTGGTACTGCCAGCTTTTGAGAAGAGTTGCCAGGCCATGTTCCAGCAAATCAATGACAGCTTTAGACTGGGCACACAGGAATGTGAGTGGCGTCACAAAACCCAAAGTAGTAAGAACGGTTGTGCTCTGCTGTCATCCCTTTGCTGATCCCTGTTGTCACCCTTTAGATCTGCAGCAGCTAGAGAGTCACATGAAGAGCCGAAAGGCACGTGAACAAGAAGCTAGGGAGCCTGTGCTGGCCCAACTTCGGGGCCTGGTGAACACACTGCAGAGTGCCACTGAGCAGATGGCAGCCACTGTGTCCAGCAGTGTTCGGGCTGAGGTGCAGCACCAGCTGCATGTGGCTGTGGGCAGGTGTGTGGGCAGGGCTCTGGGTGAGGTGGTAGTTTAGGAAGGGCCAAAATGGACTTCCAACCCACCTCACTGGCTCACTTCCCTTTGCAGCTTGCAGGAGTCAATTTTAGCACAAGTACAGCGTATTGTTAAGGGTGAAGTAAGTGTGGCCCTTAAGGAACAACAGGCCACCGTCACTTCCAGCATCATGCAGGCCATGCGTTCAGCTGCCGGCACGCCTGTCCCTTCTGCCCACCTTGACTGCCAGGCCCAACAAGCCCATATCTTGCAGTTACTGCAGCAGGGCCACCTCAATCAGGCCTTCCAGCAGGTATGACAGTGTTATAATCCCTTCACAAAGATGTCTCCTGACAAGGTCCATGTAACCTATGCCCACTTCCCCAGCTGGCTCTGGGCTGTCTGGCAGACTGATTCTTTTTGGCTTCCCAAGCCTTTGCTCCTATTGCTTCCTCATGCTAGACCACTTTCTTCCCACGTCAACCCACCTTTCTCAGGAAAACTTCATAATCTGATTTTCTAAAGTAACTCTACAGCCTTATCAGTTTCTGAACTTCACTTCTGAAACCTTTAGAATCCAACTTTGGTCTTCTGCCCTTAGGCCATACACCTCAGAGAAGCAAGCATTCCATCCTGTCCTGATGTTATGTATAAATGAGCATGCTGCCTTGTTCTACTCCCAGGCACTGACAGCCGCTGATCTCAACCTGGTGCTGTATGTGTGTGAAACTGTGGACCCAGCCCAGGTTTTTGGGCAGCCGCCCTGTCCACTGTCCCAGCCTGTACTCCTTTCCCTAATCCAGCAGCTGGCATCTGACCTTGGAACTAGAAGTGACCTCAAGCTCAGGTGAGTGGGGCAGTCAGGGATCAGAAGATGAGCTGGAGACAGGGTAGAGAGAGAACAGTTCAAAGCAGACACCTACTCTTACCTGACTCCCATCCCTAATTTTTTACCCATGTTCTCCACCCCCTTGGAAATGAGGCTTAGAAGCTGTCTTTTCCGGTATCCCTGTGGGCTTCAGTGCCACTAGGGGGCGCTCCTATCTGCTGGCATCCAGCTGTAGCCTGTTCTTTCCCCTATCCCCAGCTATTTGGAAGAGGCTGTGATGCACCTGGACCACAGTGATCCCATCACTCGAGACCACATGGGCTCTGTCATGGCGCAGGTGCGCCAGAAGCTCTTCCAGTTCCTGCAGGCTGATCCACACAACTCACTGGGCAAAGCTGCCCGTCGCCTCAGCCTAATGTTACATGGCCTTGCGACCCCTAGCCTCCCTTAGCTGTTTAAACAGAGACGGGGTAACACTGAAGGCCGTTCGGCAGGTCTAGGCCAAGGCAGGACCATGTCTGCTGTTTACCTGCCCAGACCTCCATCTCTAGTGTTTGGGGGGAGGTAGGGGACAGGACACACTGGTCTACGCATTATGGTAACCAGCAGGGTTAGGTTGGGCCCAGGGCAGGTATTGTGCTTTCTTGGGTCCTGCCATGCCTGAAGCATGACCCCAAGATCGTGATACCACTTGAGTTGAATTTTCCATGTTCCTTTTTACCTATAATTTGGATCTTTTTGTTTTTGAAAAACATTGAGAAATTCAATTAAAGGCTTTTGGAATAAAACAAAGTATGTGTATGGTTTTGATTTGCCTTTGATGTGACTGTTGTCTCCTCCCTTTGGGGGAGCCTGTCTAAACCAGCCCACTCTGGGGGTCCCCTGGCACCCATTCTTATCTGATAAACTGTCTATTCCTATCGCCCCGTCCAATTCAGACAAAGCTCCTAGAGCCGGCTTAGCATCAACACATCTCCTCTCTAGGCAGTTTTGTCCTCTGGGGTCCTTCCTTCCTTCTCTGTCAATCTGGGTCTTGGAGGTGGGGCTGACAGCTAGGATGAGGCCCCGCCTCCAGCTCCTATCCAATCCGGATCCCTTCCTCTGGGGGCTGGGCCCACAGGCAGCTCTCCAAGCCTCTAGCTCCTACACTAGGCTCACAGCCAGGGATGATGTGCTGCTGCTGCCACTGCCACTGGCGCTGCCGCTGGCAGCCGCTACCTTGTGTCCTGACGCTGTTGCTGCTGCTGCCGCCACTTGGTGAGTGTGAGCGCCCTGGGCCCAGGCTGCAGCCCTTCTCAGAGTTCTTAGACTGGGTGTAGGGTTAAGGAGCAGAGAGCTTAGGGTAGAGATCAACAGTAAGAGCTCTAGGAAAGTGTGGTGGTGGCTTCAGCATGGAAAGTGTTGTGCAAACAGCTCAGTTGTGGGAGAAGACCTTCTAAATCCTGTAGCCCCTCTTCTGACAAAGGGAGTTTGTGACCCCTAGCAGAACTCAGGCCATGGACCCCTGAGCTTAGGGTGACTGGCTTTGCTTCCCCACCCTGCTGCTCAGCTTCAACAGAGACACTTGTCTTTGAGGAGGAGGCAATGGGTGTTCCAGCTGAAGCTCATTAAAACTACAAAAGATTGCCTTCTACCCATGACTTTATGCTTCCTATACCCCTGAATCCCTGAACTGACCTAGAGCCCCAGAAACTAGAGAAGGAGCTGAGCTCTGGACCCAATACCCTCTTCCTGTTCCCACATCACATCTTCCATGTACATCACAGTCCAGATCCTATCTTTAAGACAAGTGATCTCCAGATAGCCTCAGGTTCCCTGTGGGCACCTCTTTCACGCTGAGTCATGTCCCCAGAGCACTGCCAGGTAAACAAGGTCCTGATGAATGGACCCTGGCTCTTTCTATCAACTATTCTCTATTCCCACCCCATTCCTAGTCTCTGTACCCTCTCTAGCTGTGGCCTCTGAGGGCCCAAACCGCTGTGATACCATATACCAAGGCTTTGCTGAGTGTCTCATCCGCCTGGGGGATGGCATGGGCCGCGGAGGCGAGCTACAGACTGTCTGCAGGTACCAGCAGGTGGGAGGCAATGGGCCAGTGGGAGGTACCACCTGATAATCTGTGCCACTGGGCAACAACCTCAGGGGCTTGAATCTCTTTCCACTCTAAAATCTCTGCCCAACTCCCCTAACCCCACAGATCCTGGAATGACTTCCATGCTTGTGCCTCTCGGGTCCTGTCCGGCTGCCCAGAGGAGGCCGCTGCAGTGTGGGAGTCACTGCAGCGAGAAGCTCGCCGTGCCCCCCACCCAGATAACTTGCACATCCTCTGTGGCGCTCCTGTGAGTGTTCGGGAGATGGTTGCTGGCCCAGAGACCAACCAGGAGACACTACGGGCCACAGCTCCTGCACTCGCTCCGGCCCCAGCCCCTGCATTGCTTGCTGCTGCTCTGGCATTTGCCTGCCTCCTGGGGCCTCTGGCCTAAACAGTCTGGTTGGCTAGCCAACAGTGCCCTTGCCTCCCATCACTGCATGCAGTGGCCGCTGTGCATAATTTTCATTAAAGGTATTTATATTTGCACCAAGCTGTTTTTTTTTCTCCTGGCTGTGACCCTCTTGGCAAAGGCAGGGGCCCCCAGAAGCTGATCCCAACATGGAATGTGCGGGCTCAGGGCCTCCACAAGGGACTCTTCCAACCTTACAAACATTTGTTTCATGATGGCAGTGTTAAGGTTTCTTTCCATTACACCTTAGATCCCAGGAGTACCTTGGATCCCAAGAGCTCTTGTAGAGAACCAAGACCTGCCGGAATGCACAGCCTTTCTCTGCCTTCCCAACCTGACAGGGATGTGGGGAACCAATGGGGTCCAGAACTCACCCCTAGTGGCCAGGAGAAGTCTCTCTCAGGCTCCTGCCGTCTCCTGGTGCCTTACCTGCACCTCCCTCTGCTAAACTATCACCTCAGCCTTCAAGACCTGCAGGCTTGGTGCCCAGTCTTCTCTTTTGAGGTCTGGACTAGACTGTCCATAGAGAAGTTCACATTCAGACCCCTGACAGGATCTGAACTTACACAAGTTGAAGCCATAACGAGGAAGTGATCTGGTTTCTGCTCTCCAGAAGCTTGCTCTTTGGGGTTTGCAGTGAGAAAACAAAATGATTCAAGAAGGTGTTTCAGAAGACATAAAATGAGAGCAAGTGGTGTGGGCAGAGCCCTTATTCATTCCAGTGGGGGCAGAAGAACAGAGAAGGTTAACTCTATGCTAATGCTATGTTAATTTATTGTTGTTATTATTATTATTATTATTATTAAGTAGTGCCTTCTTTTGTAACTCTTGACTACCCTGGAACTCACTATGTAGACCAGGCTGGCCTCAAACTTGGAGTGATCCTCCTGCCTCTTAGGTGCTAGGATTATAGGCATATGGTGCCATTCCTTGAATGAACACTATGACTTTTGTGGACTTCGCCATAGCTGCCTCATGGGCTACTATTATTCAGTCCCTCTACTTTCTGGGTTGAGAAACTGATGCTTATGTTACACTCCTCCCCTCTTGCCTACAAGGTCCTGCATAAGCCAGCTCTGTGTTCCTGCAGGACCAGTTCTACCTACCCAGTCCTTGAGGACAGGAGGTAGCACACAGGATGTGATAGCTCACGAGGACAGCAGCCTTATAACTGGTTTGGAAGGGCTGGGGAGCTTGCTAAGCAAAGTGCTTGCCACTCAAGCTTGAGGACCTCAGTGTGACCTCTAGGACCTATGTAAAAAGTCAGTGTAGTGGCATGCACTTGGGAAGGCAGAAACAAGTGGATTGCTGGGGTTTAATATAGAGCCAGCCATAGCCTAATCTGTGAGCCAGGCCACTAAGAGATCCTATCTCAAAAACAAGTAGATGGCACCTGAGGAATGACACCCAGGGTTGACTTTGGTGAACACACACAGTGCAGGCAATAAGGAAGGAGAGGTCTGACTCTGACAAGTTATCCTCTGACCTCCATGTGTGCACTGTTATATGTATGCTCATGTACTCATAAGATCAGAAATAACAAGGTGACAGGTGGTGGTGCACACTTTTAATCCTAGCACTTGAAAGACAGAAGCAGGTGGATCTCTGTGAGTTCAAGGCCTTCCTGGTATACAGAGCAACCGGGGCTACACAGAGAAACCGTGTCTTAAAATACAAAAAATAAAGCAATAAAAATCAAAATTTGTCATAAAAGAAGTGGTACAAGAAAGGTGAGCAGATATGGAGAGGGATTTGCAAAAGAGGCCATTAGCATTGCAGGGACTAAGCTTGGAAGGCTAGGCTTATGACACTCATGTTGGGAGGCTGTTCACACACACACATACACGCACATGCACACAGACGCACACACACACATGCACACACGCACAGTGAAAGGGAGGAACAGTCAGGTGCTCCATGTGCATGCCTGGTGCCCCCAGAGTTCAGAGGAGGGTGCCACACACATCTCCTGGAATTGGAGTTATGGAAGTTTGTGAGCTACCCCACATGAGTGCTGGGAGCACAACTTCGGTCTCTACTAGAACTTTGAAACTGAGCCATCTCTCCAGCCTCCCTCATTGACATAGACTTTTATCTCCACTTCTAGCCACCAGTTATTGCTCGCCTCACATTTCTGAAGAAGAATCCTGAGCCAGGCAGTGGAGGCACAGGCCTTTAATCTCAAAACTCACTCAGAACTCAGAGGCAGGTGGATCTCTAAGGTCAAGGCCAGCCTGACTAGAGAGTTCCAAAACAGCCAGAATCACACAGAGAAACCATGTCTCAACAACAACAAAACCCAGCAAAAACAAAACAAACAAAACAACAACAACAACAAAAAATCCCACAAAACTTAGAATCCTGAATCTGCTACCTTGGCCACCAGACATTTCTTACAAGAACAAGGAATTTTCATTCTTTTGGGTGTATCTTTTTGGGGGGAGTCTCACTATGTAGTCCTGGCTGTCCTGAAATTGTAGCACCTTGCCAGGGCTGTATATGTGTTTTACAAAATACACTTCGGGGCTGGAGAGATGGCTCAGAGGTTAAGAGCATTGCCTGCTCTTCCAAAGGTCCTGAGTTCAATTCCCGGCAACCACATGGTGGCTCACAACCATCTGTAATGGGGTCTGGTTCCCTCTTCTGGCCTGCAGACATACACACAAGATAGAGTATTGTATACATAATAAATAAATAAATATAAAAAAAAATACACTTCGTGTGTGTGTGTTTGTGTGTGTGTGTGTGTGTGTGTGTGAGAGGGGGGGGCATGAGAGCTGTGGGTGTGCCACAGTACACATGTGGTGGTCAGAAGAACAACTAGCAGGAGCTAATTCTCTCCTTCCGCTATACCAATTTTGGGGATTGAACTCAGGTCACCATGCTTGGCAACTTATTGTGCTGGCCCTATACATCTATATTTTTTTTTTGGTTTTTCGAGACAGGGTTTCTCTGTGGCTTTGGAGCCTGTCCTGGAACTAGCTCTTGTAGACCAGGCTGGTCTTGAACTCACAGAGATCCGCCTGCCTCTGCCTCCCGAGTGCTGGGATTAAAGGCGTGCGCCACCATCGCCCGGCTACATCTATATTTTTAATAAAATATTCTTTCCTATTTCTTCTTGGTCAACAAGAAACAGCTATATCTTGCTTAGTATCACCTCTTCTAGAAAGTACTCTGTAACTCTGTATATAAGCTGAATTAAAACTACCTCTAGATAGACACAGAACTTGTGCTTTTCTCTGTCTCATTGTAACACTGGTTTATAATTCCCAAGTCCCAGTGAAAATTCCCAGCTGTGGACTCCTCAAAGGTAAGTGGTACTTTCTGTGTCCCTAGCACCCAGTCTAAGGATAAAGAGTGCACTATGGGGATCTGGAGAGATGGCTCAGTCGTTAAGAGCACTGACTGCTCTTTTAGAGGACTCAGGTTCAATTCCCAGCACCCACATGGCTGCTTACAACTGTCTGTAACTCCAGCTCAGGGGATCCAACACTCACACAGAGATACATGCAGGCAAACCACCGATGTACATAAAATAAAAATAAATCGGCTGGGTGGTGGTGGCGCATGCCTTTAAACCCAGCACTTGGGAGGCAGAGGCAGGTGAATCCCTGTGAATTCAAGGCCAGCCTGGTCTACAAAAGCTAGTTACAGGACAGCTAGGACTGTTACACAGGGAAACCCTGTCTCGAAAAACAAAAAAATAAAATTAATTATATGAAAAAGAAAGTGCAGTATGGAGTATTTGGAATGAAAGAATCTATAAATAACTTTAACATAGGCATCTTTTAGTCAACAAGACCTTGGACTGAGAATAAGTCCAGTGTAGAGGCTATGTCATTTTGGGACATCTCCCTTAGTCTGAGCATACAGTTAGGGTTGGGGGGATAGGTTGGGGCTTCAGATCCTAAAAGTTTTCTAGATCTATTAAATGGTCAGGAGCAGCATGCCTCTCTGAGCAGGGCTGGCTGCTCTGGTCAGCCATTGTTGGGGATTACCATCCTCCTACAGTGACCTATTTTTACCCTGATGTTTTACTCCCTAAGTCCCTACTCTTCCATGGGCTGGGTTGGGAGGATGAGTGGGGGAAGAATTTGCTCTCTGGTCAGGGGCTTAAAGGCTTTATGGGTTTTATCTCGGAGCTAGAGCAAAGGGGTGGGATGATAGCCAAGATGCTGGGGCCTGGGCACAGCTGCCTAGGCCCGAGCATTGCAATGATAGTGTTCTGCAGCTGTAGGTCTATAGACAAAGTGCAGTCTGTTGTTCAGATGGTCTGGCTTCAGGTGCCACCACAACTGCACACTTTGATACCAGACCCGTGCTTTTCCCTAGGGCCCAAACCATGGTGCACCTGAATATTTGATAAATATTGGTTAATTTATTTGCCAAATCTCTGTCAAATGAAAGTGTTGTATAAATATCTGAGTGTCATTAACCCTGGAGTTCTATATATTATTTAATATTTTCTGTGAGGTTGGGATTATGATTATAATATTTTTTCCCCAGACAGGGTTTCTCTTGTGTAATTCTGGCTATCCTGGAGCTCTCTATATAGACCAGACTGGCCTCAAACTCAGATATCTGCCTGCCTTTGCCTCTTGAGTGCTGGGATTAAAGGTGTGCACCACCACTGACTGGCTAATTAGGTTTACAATCATTATAAAGCTAGGAAAACAATACGTAAAGTGGTTTGAGGGAGATGTCTCCCCTAAGAATTCACACAACTGTGGAAAGGTCAGACCTGAGATTTGATCCCAGGTTTGGTCCCAAAGTCAATGTTCTTTTTTAGGCAAGGTCTCACTGTGCGGCAGCCTTGGCTGTCCTGTTTGTACATAAACCATGCTGGCCTTGAAGCCACCTGTTTCTTTACAGACCACGCTGGTTTTGGAACCTCTGAAAATCCATCTGCCTCTGCTTCCCAAAGTGCTGGGACTAAAGGTGTGCACCATAGATAAAGTCCTTGCTTTCAGTAATTCCACTACTCTTTGAGAAACAATTTTCATGGTGGCGGTTTTGAAATAAGGTCCCAGTTTATATTCCAAGCTGACCTAGAACTCTATATATAGCCTAGGTATTCTTTTTTGAATACTTTAAAGTTTATTTTATGTGTATTGGTGTGAGGGTGTCAGATCCCCTGGCATTAGAGTTACAGACAGCTGTGAGCTGCCATGTGGGTCCTCTGAAAGAACAGCCAGTGCTCTGAAGTGCTGAGCTGTCCCTCCAGCCCCATCCCAGGTATTCTTGATCTCTCACTGCAGTGCTCCTTTAGATCCCGACTGCCAGGATTACAGGTGTCTGTCAACACACTGTTCATTTTTCTTTTGAGACAGGACATCAGTAATCCCTCATTCCGGGAGGCCGAGGTAGGAGGATTTCCGAGAGTTCGAGCCCAGCCTGGACTGCGTAGTATATATTCCTGGTCAGCCAGAGTGACAGAGTCAGATCGAGCTTCAAATGAAACAGAACAAACACATTTAATTAATGAGATCTAAGTCAGTCATCTGCGGAGATCCAGGGCCAGTTCGAGAAACCTCTGCGCTCACTGTGCTCTCTCCTCGCCTTTCACGAGCCCTTTCAGCTCTGTAACCTAGACATTTTCTCCCCATCTTCGCAGTCTTCAGGGTCCCTCCCATAACCCGCTGCCCAGCGGCTTCGAGCCACAAATAGACCCACCCTCCCGGAGAGCCCTTCTCCGCCCGGAAGACGTTGATTGGCAGGTCCTCAGAGGACGCCCACCGCGCCCGCCAGGCGGAGGGTCCGCCTCGGTTCCTCCCTGTAGGCCGCCCAAGTTTGTTTTGGCGTCAGGCGCGCGCAGTAATGACGTCACGACGCTGACGCGAGAGAATGGCGGCGGCGTCCGTGGCCTGGGCCGGGAGACGGTGGGCTGACCCGCCGAGACTCCGAAGAGCCCGCCGGCCGCGCGAGGTGAGGCCTTCCGGCTCGGGGCTTCGGCCTGACCGGCGTGAGGGGCTGGCGAGCTCAGCCGCGGCGTGGGCTTGGCGCTGCCGGGCCGCCGCAGTGCAACTCCGAGCCCTCGGCCCCTGTGCACTGGGGCCTGCGGGCTGGGGAGCGGTCCGGGCCGTGGCCACCCACGGTCGCCTGGCGTGGCCTCAAAACCTGCTGCGGCCTTGGGCGCGATGGACGTGGTCAGCCGCCCTGGCTGTGGCTCAGCCGTCCCGCACCCAGAGCGGGTCAGGTTGATCTAACCTTGTATGCGGCGCCTGCTCTACATCCTGCCTTTGCCAGTAAAACGCCAGGGTCCTGCGGGGGCCACCGATCTCCTTCCATGTACTGGCTGGAAAACGGGCCAGAGTCCAGCTGGGTCGCTTGCACGGCAAACCTGTCAAACTTCCTCCAAGGAGTGCCCCATCCCCGCCCAGTCTTCTGTGAAGTTGCTGCAGTGATAATTCCCACCTGAAAAATCACTCGTTGTAACCGCCTCCCTAGTCACTGTAGGGAAAAACTGACCCTTCTAGGCTGCGGCATTCAGAGCTCGTCATCATTTGCTGAGGCCTAGCCCTACAGTCTGCTTTCGGGCGCTGTGCTGCTTTTCTGGAGTGTATCGCTGAGGCATGTAAGCCTCCTGTTAGCTCCGTGGTTCCATACCCTTGAGGTTCAGATAAGCTACTTTCTCGGTTTGGGAACTTCTTCCTTTCATTCCACCCTCACCCACCAGTATAGGAAATTTACATGTGTCCTTAAGAATCTACCAGCGGCGTCTCTTCCTTCTCCCTTGCTTGCACATAGCAGTGGTGTTTAATTAAGGCTGTTGCGGCACCGGCTTGAATGGATACAGATTAAGCCGTACGGTGGAGCATCTGTCATAGCCAGCAGCTGAGACAGTCACAGCAAACACCTATCTATGTGTGATAGGTGCTGCTTCTTCCTCTTCAACCTTAATAACCTAAAAATCTTTGGAGTAATTTTCCAAGATTCAAATTCAAGAGTTGCCGGGCGGCGTCTTTAATCCCAGCACTCGGGAGGCAGAGGCAGGTGGATCTCTGTGAGTTCGAGACAAGCCTGGTCTACAAGAGCCCGTCTCGAAAAACCAAAAAAAAAAAAAAAAAAAAAAAAAAAAAGAGCTAGTTCTAGGACAGGCCCAAAGCTACAGAGAAACCCTCGAAAAACAAAACAAAACAAAAAAAATTCAAGAGTTTCATTCTTAGTAGAAATGGTGGGATACAGCGAGGTGGTGGTAACGCACACCTTTAATCCCAGCACTAGGGAGGCAGAGGCAGGCGGATCCTGTTGAGTTCGAGGCCAGTCTGATCTACAGAGTGAATTCCTGGACAGCCAGGGCTGTTTCACAGAGAAACTCGGTCTCAAAAAAATTTTTTTTAAATTAAAAAGGTAGGATACACTTCTAATCCCATGTATGAGATGGAGGCAGGGTGACAGTAAAGGCCAGCATAGGCTTCGCAGTATGTTTAGAACCACCAGCCTCTGTCTCGCAAACAAAATACCCCAAAGCCCAGATAGGGTGCCTGTGATCACTTGCACGCCAGGGCAGAAGCAGGGGGATGCCCAAAAGTTGAAAGAATCTGATACAACTTCCAGAGGTTCTCGTGGGGGAATTTTTTTCACTCTGTCTTTTGTTGTTGGTGATGGTGATGGAGACTGTACTCCTAGCACTTAAATGACATGTAAGCTACATGGTCAGTTTACAGTTTGAGTTCGGAAGTTGTGTGGTCGCTCCAGTGCCGTAACCCCAGCATCTGGGAAACTGAAGGAGGATGACCATGGGGATGAGGCTACCCCAGACTGTGAATTGGGTACCAGGTCGGCCAGGGCTACAGAGTGAGACCCTGTCTCACAAAGCAAAACGAAAATAAGAAACAGGATATGAGATAGAGAACTGTATTTTTTAAAAATGTATTATGTGTTCAGTGTTCTGCCTGCATGTATGCCTGCAAGCCAGAAGGGGGCACCAGGTCTCATTACGGATGGTTGTAAACCACCATGTGGGTGCTGGGAATTGAACTCAGGACCTCTGGAAGAGCAGCCAGTGCTCTTAACTGCTGAGCCATCTCTCCAATCCTAAGACCTGTGTTTTTAAGTCTTCTTCCCCCTGTATAGGAATTGTTCCCAGGATGTTTTGCATTCTATCAAATGAGCTGTGTCCCCATTTCAGAAATCTATATTTTAAAAAACGACAAAAGCAGGTCATGATGGTGCACATCAGTAATCCCAGCATTCTGGATGTTGAGGCAGGAGGATCGCTGTGAGTTTGAGGTCAGTCTTGCTTAATAGTGAGTTCCCTAGACCATCTTGGGCTATAGAGTGAGACACTGTCTTGGTTGTGATGGCACATGCTGGTAGGATTTGCTGAAAGAGGCAGAGGCAGGAGGATTACGAGTTCGACGCCAGCCTAGGCTACACATAAAAAAAAAAAAAAAGAAAGAAAAGAAAAGAAAATGAAAAAAGCCAAAGCTAAAGACATTACTGTATTTCCTTGGATGAAGATTTTGTGTTATTGCTTCAGAAACTGCGGCCTTGTGGACTCTTGTTATGGATTTGTTGCCTATATCTTGGAAAATTTTGAAAGACCTAAATTAGATTATTGGCTTTTGTTGTTGTTTGTTTTCTTCGAGGCAGGGTTTCTCTGTGCAGCCCTGGCCGTCTTGGAACTCGCTCTGTAGACCAGGCTGGCCTCGAGCTCACTCTGTAGACCAGGCTGTCCTGGAACTCACTCTGTAGACCAGGCTGTCCTCGAGCTCCCTCTGTAGACCAGGCTGTCCACTCTGTAGACCAGGCTGTCCTGGAACTCCCTCTGTAGACCAGGCTGTCCTGGAACTCACTCTGTAGACCAGGCCGTCCTGGAACTCCCTCTGTAGACCAGGCTGGCCTGGAACTCCCTCTGTAGACCAGGCTGGCCTGGAACTCCCTCTGTAGACCAGGCTGTCCTGGAACTCACTCTGTAGACCAGGCCGTCCTGGAACTCACTCTGTAGACCAGGCCGGCCTGGAGCTCCCTCTGTAGACCAGGCCGGCCTGGAGCTCACTCTGTAGACCAGGCCGGCCTGGAGCTCACTCTGTAGACCAGGCTGGCCTCGAGCTCACAGAGATCCGCCTGCCTCTGCCTCCCAAGTGCTGAGATTAAAGGCGTGCGCCACCACTGCCCAGCTCTGTTACTGGCTTTTTAGCATCCTGAGAGTCTCTGAGTTCTATTTCCCCATATCCAAGGTAGGAGAGTCATGTTACTTCACTAAATCTCCTTAGAGTGCAGATGGGTGATATAGTATGTATGAAATGCTGAGTACACTTGAGATTTTCTACATGGAACCAATTTACTAATGTCCATAGTGTCTTTCATCTTTTTTTTCTTCCAGTGTTGGATATCAAACCCAGGCCCTATGCATACTAATCAAACATAAGCCAATTATATACTCTACGCTATTGAGCTACAACCCCTAGCTCCAGAAATTTTCATCTTTCTGTGTTCCTTTTCCTTTTTTCGTGTGTGTGTGTGTGTGTGTGTGTGTGTGTGTGAGTGATAGTTGGTTCTGGGTTGTAATGCAGGTTGTCAGTCTTGGAAGCAGGTGCCTTCACCCACTGAACTCTTGCCAGCCCCATTGTAGTTGATGTCTCTGTTTTGTTTTTCCCTAATACTAAGTGTTGGACCTAGTCAAGAACTCTAGCAGTGAGGTATAACCCCAGCCCGCTTTTTCACTTTTGATTTTGAGATAGGGTTTTACTAAGTTGCCGAGGCTGGTCTTGAACTTACTCTGTAACTAAGACAGGTCTTGGGATTTTCCTGCCTCAGCTTCCTGAGTAACTTGGATTATATTATGGGCCTTTCCCACCAGGCCCAGAAAATCATCTTTTGAAGTTGTTCTTCACATTGAGCTGTGTGTAGGAAGGTGCCTTGTGCTCTCTGGTTTCTTCAAGGTCACTTCTAGGCATCCGAGAGCTCTGGTAACACTACTTCTCATCAGATAGATGCAGTTGGCCACTTCCCTAGAAGGTCTTTGGGATCTAACTCGCTAGGGGATGTTTGCTTCTGAGTAAGCGAGTTCACTAGGTCTAATTGTAATCCTGTGCTTAAATTGTATAAATAAGCCAGGGAAAGTGCAGCCTTCAGGGAACTTGTTTGCCTCTGACGGTGAGCTGTACTTTCACATCTCTGATTTTCTTGGCACTTGCCACAGAGTACCCTTGAGCTCTGAGTGCCTGTGGAATTTGAAATAGATGCGGAGGTTTTGTGTCAGAGTCACAAGTCATGGTTAAATGGGTGAGAATTTGGTTTGGCCTATTATGTGGCTTTGTAAGCGTGAGCGTGTTATATGCTCAGCTCTGACCTTCCTAGCACTTAAGCAGCTGTGTGATGATGTGGTCATGCTGTACGCAGCTGAAGCCATTGGCCTGACACTGCAGTGTAGCTGAGAGGGGCTGTCTGCACTGGTCCAGATCATTGCACAGGAGTGTCCTCTGTGCATATCTGAGAAGTAAAACTCTAGAAAGAGGGAAGCAATCCCAGTTATTGAGAGCTGGAAAGAGGCTTCTCCAAACACCCTTCCCTCCAGAAATTTTAGTATTGGCTAGGTAGGTCATCACGGAACTAATTTTTGATACAGTCTTGCATTGTCAGGGTATTAGATGTTAAGGTAATGAAAATGTGATGTTTTCATTTGCTGTAAGGAAATTATCTGAGAGACTTTTTCAGGCTACAGGTTTGAAGTAGCCTTTCAAGGAATCATACGAATGATGGTCAGCTGGGTTTAGTGACACACACCTTTAATCCCAGCACTTGAGAGACAGAGGCAGGCAGGTCTCTGTGGGTTCAAGGCCAGCCTGGTCTACATAGTGAGTTCCATAACAACCAGAACTATATACATGGTGAGAACTTGTCTCAGGAAAAAAAAGCACTGTCCAGGGTATAAATTCCATGAGAGCAAAGACTATACCTTACTTTTTTTTTTATCACTGCCCTAAAGAGTTTCTAGTTTGAAACAGGATATCAGTAAATATGTTGTGGGTTGGAAGGGAGAACTTGGTAAATTACTAGATCTGTATTTCTGATGGTGGGAGGTCTTAGATTTGGGGATCATGACAAAGTGGGGAAACAAAAGAAACCTTGGAAGTCTCGTTCTCAGCAAGATGGGGTCGTTGTCTACCAACTGTTACCATGAGGACAGTGTTCAGCTGTTGTCCTTGAAAAGTGGGGTCCCCCCGTCTCGAAAAACCAAAAAAAAAAAAGAAAAGTGGGGTCCCAAAATATAGCTCAAAAAGCCATAGGTGGGCATGGTGGTGTATGATTGTGGTGCCAACTCCTTAGCGGACTGAGGCAGAGGTATTGCTTGAGCTTAGGAGTTTAAGACCAGCAAGGGCAACATAAACCCCCATCTCAAAAAAAAAAAAAAAAAGTAAGAGGGGCTGGAGAGATGGCTCAGAGGTTAAGAGCATTGCCTGCTCTTCCAAAGGTCCTGAGTTCAATTCCCAGCAACCACATGGTGGCTCACAACCATCTGTAATGGGGTATGATGTTCTCTTCTGGCCAGCAGGCACACACACAGACAGAATATTGTATACATAGTAAAAATAAATATTTTAAAAAAATAAGAAACGCAGTAAATAATAAAAACTATAGCAATTGTGGCAGCACAATGTCCCAGCATTCAGGAGGCAGAGGCAGGTTGATCCTTGAGTTTGAGGCCAGCCTGGTCTACAGAGTGAGTTCCAGGACAGCCGGGGCTACATAGAGAAACCCTATGTCTAAAACACCAAGAAAAATATAGTAACAATTATTAATGATATTAAAAGTTAAAAACCAGGCATGGTTATACACATCTGTAATCTCAGCACTTGGGAGACCAAGGCAGAAGGATTTCATGTTCAAAACCAACCTAAGCTAGGTAGGGAGACCCTATTTCAAAACAACAGAAAATGCCCCATAAAAGTTAAAACATAAGAGAAAGTGGCAGATAAGGGCTTTTTAGGGACAGATGCTGGTTTTACCTTCTGATTTAAAAATTTTTGAATTAAAAAAACTTTATGGGATGCCAGGCCAGGCAGTGGGCATTCACGCCTTTAATCCCAACACTTAGGAGACAGAAGCAGGCAGATCTCTGTGAGTTTGAGACCAATCTGCTCTACAAAGCAAGCAAGTTCCATGACAGCCAGAGCTGTTATACAAAGAAACCCTTCTTGAAAAAAAAAATCAAACAAAACAACAAAGGGTCTAGAAAGATGGCACAGTGGTTAATGTGTTTGTGTGCACCTACACGTGGAGGCCTAAGGTAAATGTCAGATGTCTTCTCTATCATTCTCTTATTTTTTAAAAAAAGTTTTTTTAGATTTATTTATTTTCATTTTATATGCATGAGTGTTTTGCCTGCATGTGTGTCTGTGGAGGTCCTAAGAGAGCATAGGATCTTCTGGAACCAGAGTTAGAGGTGGTTGTGAGCCACCATGTGGGAGAGAATTGCCAGCCAGTGATCTCCAGGAACCCTCCTGCCTCCCTCTCCTCAGTGTTGGGATGACATTCCTGTGCCACAGTGCTCAGCTTTTTACATGAGTGCTGGGTCTGCAAACTCAGATCCTCATGGGTTCAGCACAGATAGTTTACCAGCTGAGCCATCCCCCAAATCTTATTTTCCAGTTTAAAAAGAAATTACTTTCTCTATGCTGGGTTTGCATCCAGAGCTCTCACATGCTAGGCACGAGCTCTGACACTGGCTGTATTTCCAGGCCCTAGTTTGTCGTCATGTTAAAGAATTTTTTTCACACACTTATTAGTAGCAGGCTTTCTTGGATTGCTGGCCCCTGATCATGATACAGAAATGACAAAGAGACTTCTTATTAGTTATGAATGCTCGACCTTAGTTTATGCTCATTTCTAGCTAACTTTGTTGTTCCCCCTTCCCCCAAGACAATGTTTCTCTAAGTAACAGCCTTGACTGTTCTGGAACTCATTTTGTGGACCAGGCTGGCCTTGAACTCCCTGAGATCTGTCTGTGTCTGCCTCCCTAGTGCTAGGATCGATCAAAGCCGTGCGCCGCCACCACCTGGCCTCTAGCTAGCTCTTATAACTTAACCTGTTTCTCTTCACCTACGTTTGCCTTGGGCCTTTCTTACCTTTATTTCCTTCTGTATGTCCTATCTTCATTCTTCTTCCCTGTCTGTCTGGCCCTGGGAACGTTCTCTCTGCAGCCTAGATTAGTCCTCCTACTTATTCTGTCTGCCTACCAGCCCCACCTATCCCTCCTCTGCCTAGCTAATGGCTGTCCACACATCTTTACCTCTTAAACAAATGCAGCATAAACAAAAGTAACACATCTTTACATAGTTAAAGTAATATTCCACAGCACATATCTGTACTCTTATGAAAGTGGTTTTGTAGCATTGTTTCTATTTTATTTTATTTTATTTTATTTTTTATTTTTTGGTTTTTCGAGACAGGGTTTCTCTGCAGCTTTAGAGCCTGTCCTGGAGCTAGCTCTTGTAGACCAGGCTGGTCTTGAACTCACAGAGATCCGCCTGCCTCTGCCTCCCAAGTGCTGGGATTAAAGGCGTGCGCCACCACCGCCCGGCTGTAGCATTGTTTCTAGAAGTGGAATTGCTGTGACAGTCTCCCTGTTATAGAAAGCAGAGTTCTCTTCAAGTCTGCAGCTGCTCCTGTTCAGAAATTTTTGTCTAAAATGACAAGAATGTTTGTCTGGTGTATGTTTGCCTTGTTATGATGTGATGGTGAGAAGTACTCATTCCTGAGATTACTGAGAGATTTCTGTCTTTTTTTTTTTTCTTTTTTGACACAGGGATTCTCTGTGTAGTTTTGACTGTCCTGGAACTCACTCTGTAGACCAGGCTGGCCTCGAACTCAGAGACTCAGAGACCCACCTACCTCTGCCTCCTGAGTGCTGGAATTAAAGGTATTCATTGCAGCTGCCCAGCTTGGTTCAGGATCTTTATAGGTGAAAGGTTATCTTGCTTTAATGTGGGCAAAAAATTGTTGGTGGGTGGCATTGGAGATGGGCAATTTTTTTTCCACCATTCATAAATCTTGCCTCTGTGGCTAGCTAACTAACTCTTTACTCCTGGTTTTCCCCGTAGAGTTAGGTCTGGAAGCTTGTGGACAAACTTACTTGGACTTCAGATAACCTCCAAAACCCAATAGGCTACCATTGTTGTGGAGGATGTTGGATCATCATTGTGGCTACTTTCTGCCCCTTAAAAATACCTCAGAAGCCAGGCAGTGGTGGCATATGCCTTTAATCCCAGCACTCGGGAGGCAGAGGCAGGTGGATCTCTGTGAGTTTGAGGCCAGCCTGGTCTACAAAAGCTAGTTTCAGGACAGGAACCAAAAACTAAAGAAAACCCGTCTCAAAAATCAAAACAAAACAAAAACAAAACCCTCAGAATCATTGTTCCTCACATCAGATAGGAATCCACCTAGTCTCAGCTTCACCCAGTTTCGTTCACTTCCTGAGCTCAGCACTTTGCTAGGTACTGCGCGAGTCCCGAAAAATTGAGACAATCCTTCCTCGAGGAGCTGACCGTGGTGTAATGGTCTAGAGTAGAGCTGTGTGGTAGGCTGAGTGGCACGTGCCAGTAATCCCAGCACTCAGGAGTTTAGGCAGGAGGATTACTGCAAATTAGAGGCCAGCCCAGGTTACGTAGTGAGTTCAAGGTCAATTAAGGCTACATAGCAAGCCCGTCTAAAAGAGAAGAAAAACAGAAAAAAGCTGTGAGCCCCATGACAGAAAGGGGCTCAGCAGAGGTGTGTTGACTCACTACCTAGTGAAGTGAGCAAACAATTCAGGCTTTGACCTGGTGAGGTCAAATTCTGCTGGGCCCAGATACTTCTGAAGTCTTGACTGTGTGATGAAGAGATCCTCGGATGGAGAACCAGGAGACAGGAGTCCATGCTCGAACACAACAGTTTTAGTGGCTTTGGACACGTCTCACTGCCTCTCTTGGTTTGTCATTTCTGTAGTGTCAGGGAAGGCTGGTGCCAAGTGCTCACTCCCTCTGGCACCATCCAGCATGCTTGGGCTTTCCCGGAGGAGTGGCCTGTATCATTCCGGGATCTGAAGGTGCAGCACAGACCCTGGAGAATGGATTAATTTCCGTGTTAGCTTTGTGACCGGGTATAACATGACCCCACGGGAGTCTATTTCCTGAGGCTCCTTTCTCACTCATTCTGTCTACCCCAGTACCCATGCTGCCATGTAAGTTGGGCACATACACAAGAAAGCTCAAGGACTGGGTTCTCACCAGGTTCTTGCCAGTCACCACCATTCCCCTGTGTCACTTTGGGAGAAGTTAGCAGATGTGGTGGAGCTGAGCATACAGAGGTGGAGACAGGTGAATTTCTGAGTTTGAAGCCTTCCAGGTTGGTCAGGGCTCCATAGTGAGGCCCTGTCCCAAAGAACAAAACACGGATGTGACTGGAGTTTGGAGCTGCTCCAATCATCTGGAGGATGTTACTTATGTCCCCTAGCTTGCTTGCTTTCTAGCTGCACCTTTCCCATTTTAGTTCTTATTTGGAATGGTAGAGTGCTGATAGCAGCCCACCTTTGAAGTGTTTCTGATAGGAGAAACATGGTGCTTCACTGCTGACTTAAGATCTTTGTGCAGGCTTTTTTTTAAAGTGAAAAGTCAGGGGTTTTCCTTTTTTTCTTTTTTCAAGGTTTTTTGAGACAGGGTTTCTCTGTGTAGCTTTGGAGCCTGTCCTGGAACTTACTCTGTAGACCATGCTGTCATCGACAAACTCACAGAGATCCACCTGCCTCTGCCTCCTGAGTGCTGGGATTAAAGGTGTGCACCACCACCAGCTAATGGTTTTTTCTTTATTAACCTTATTTTTTTTCATCAAGTGTGTATGGATAGAGATAAGTAATTATTTGTAAATTTAAATACCCTTACTCACCTGAGGAGGAAGTGAGCTCTGAGTGGCTCATGCTAGGTCACCCATGCAGTTTGTATTCCTTCTCATTAGTGACATGTGACTTCCTACGTGGGCTTGAGGCTCGGGAGCCAGACATCCATGTTCTACCCAAGATTTGTCTTCTTCCTGGGTTTCAGTACATGTATTTCCCTGGAGGAAGAGATGAGTCTACAGAATTCTTGGTTCATAGTTGTAATCATTGACCTGTATGAGAAGGAATCTACTTTCTAAATGTCTTTTTTTAAATGCGATGTTCTAATTTGGGAGGACTGGTCCAGCGATCTGAGTTAAAGTCCCAGGACCCACTTGGTGGATGGAAAGAATTGACTTCTGTAGGTTACTCTGATCTAGTCTCTTCCTCCACTCCCCTTCCTTTTCCTCTCTCTCTCTTACACACACTCAAATAAATAAAGGAATAAATAAATGTAATAAAAAATTTAAAATTTGGGGCTGGGTGGTGGTGGTGCATGCCTTTAATCCCAGCACTGGAAGGGCAGAGGCAGGCGAATTTCTGTGAGTTCAGTGTCTACAAAGAGAGTTCCAGGACAGCCAGAGATAGATACACAGAGATACCCTGTCTCAAAAAACAAGCAAACAAAAATCCAAAACAAACCATGTTGTGACCCCAACCGTAAAATTATATTTGTTTGTTTGGGTTTTTTTTTTTTTGAGACAGGGTTTTTATGTGTATCCCTGGCTGTCCTGGAACTTGCTGTGTAGACCAGGTTGGCCTCAAACTCAGAGATCCATCTGCTTCTGCCTCCCGAATGTTGGGATTAAAGGTGTGCGCTATCATTGCCCAGCTATAAAATTATTTTTGTTGCTATTTCATACCTGTAATTTTGCTGCTGTTATGAATGGTAATGTAAATATCTTACATGCAGGATATCTGTTATGCAACCCATGCAAAATGGTTGTTTGACCCCCAAAGGGTCATGATTCCCAAACTGAGAGTCACTACTCTAGTTCTTGGCTTGTACTGCTCATATCTTTAATTCCATCTCACCATCTGGGGACACCACACTGTGATTGGCCCATTTAGACCACTTAGACCATTGTTTAGGCTAACCTTACACTCCTTTCTAAGCAAAGATGAGATTAACTCTTTCTTTATAAACTATTTGGTTATTCTCCATCACTTCTCAAGAAGGCCTGGTCCTCATTATAACCTGGTTTCTGCTAATCTTCCAAAAGGTCTTGCTCAGCTTTATAACACTCTAGTGCCCTTTCCCAGGCATACTCTAGACTTCTGGGCCTTGAAGTATGTTACTTTTTTTATTTGAATCTCCATTCCTACCTTTGCTGACTTAACTCTTTCTTGGGGGTATAGGAAGGACAGAGCTTGAGAATCAAACCCAGGGCTTTGTACATGCTAGAAAAATATTGTGCCATTGAGTTATACTTCAGCCCCTCTCTGCTCTCCATGAAGTGAGGGCTCACACTGTAGCCAGGGTTGGCTTTGAACTTTTAGCAATTCTCTTGCCAGTTTGCTGAAGGCTAAGATTACTGGTTTGAGACAACATACCCCGTTACTTGATTAATTCTTGCTTTCCTAACACCATGTCACTCTATATATGCCAGCATTATTTCCCAAGCTGAACACTATGCTCTATTGAAATTCACCGCTTTCCTGGGCATGGTGGAACATGCTTGTAATTCCAGCACTGAGCTATATATATATTGAGTTCAAGGCCAGCCTGAGTCACATAAGACCCTTATCTCAAGAAAGGGGAAAAGAGCTCCAGGTTAGCCTGGGCCACGTAGAAAGACCCTTCTCAACCTAATCTTAACCAATCTCTATGAAAAATATATTCCTATGCTTTTTCTATTTAATATTTATTGATCATGTCTTATATTTTTGTATTTTAAAAGGAAACAATAGGGAGTTGAGAGATGGCTCTGCTAAGAGCACATATTACATTTGCAAAAGACCTGAGTTGAGTTCCCAGCACCCACATCAGATAGTTCACAATCACCTGTAACTCCAGCTCCAGGGCATCTAACAACCCTTTCTGGTACCTGCACTTTTTTGTTTGTTTGTTTTGGTTTTTCGAGACAGGGTTTCTCTGTAACTTTGGAGCCTGTCCTGGAACTAGCTCTTGTAGACCAGGCTGGCCTCGAACTCACAGAGATCCACCTGCCTCTGCCTCCCGAGTGCTGGGATTAAAGGCGTGCGCCACCACCGCCTGGCCCTGGCACCTGCACTTATGTGCACATCCCTCCCCCATAATTAAAAACAAAAATCTAAAAAAGACATATAACATATGTCTTTATCCTTTATTCCTGCCTGTATCCTATAGGTGTTTGATACCTAGGGACACTGTGCCAAGATTTTTGGTCTCCAGTTCACTGGGTTAGATTTTAGCCATGTGGAAATTGGGCAAATATGAGACTGTAGGGCAGGATAGCTGCCAAAGAGAAGGCTGTAGAGACCATGCAGGAAAGTGAAGTAGGGAGTTTTGCTGTTGTAGGGTCCACCTCTGTAAGAAGATAATGGTTAGAAAGCTCTCCATGGAGACCTGGAGATACAGCGTTCTGAGTTTTTATGGTTGCTGCTGCTGGAGGAGGTCTCCAACTCTCTACATCCCTGTTTCAGAAGAGATGAGTCAGAAAGATGAGGAGTGATTTTAACACTTAGGAAATATAAGACTTCAGCTAGGAGGGTCAGGAAGACTAAAGAGGAAATAAAGGACCCAACAGCTGTGCCTGGTGAACGGTCTTGCCCTCTGTTAGGCTTGAAGAATATGCGATCCAGGAAAATGTAAGCCAAGGCCATAGAGATCAGCCCTGGTCTTTTTCTTAGACCCTCTCCTTAGACCGAGATTGCGATTTGAGTTGTTTTTATTTTGTTTTGAGACGGTCTCTGTAACCCTACTCTGTCCTGTCTCAGAAGTCTTTGTGTAGCTTAGCCTGGTATTGAATTTAAGATAATCCTCCTGCCTCAACCTCCTAAAATTTGAAATCACAGGTGTGAGTTGCTACTTTGTCTGGCTTCTGTACTCTGTCTGATGTCTTTTTATTTTCATTTTATTTAAAATTTTTATGTGTGTGGGTGTTTTGTCTATATGTATGTCTATGTACCATGTGTGTGCCTGGTGCCATTAAAGGCTAGAAGAGGACATCAGATCTTCCGGAACTGGGTTACAAACAATTGTGAGCTGCCATATGAGTGCTGAGAATTGAACTTGGATCCTCTGGAAAAGCAATCAGTGTTCTTTTTTTCTTTTTTTTTTTTTTTTGTTTTGTTTTTTGTTTTTGTTTTTTGTTTTTTTCGTGACAGGGTTTCTCTGTAACTTTGGAGCTGTCCTGGAACTCACTTGGTAGACCAGGCTGGCCTCGAACTCACGCAGATCTGTCATTTCTGCCTCCCAAGTGCTGGGATTAAAGGTGTGCGCCACCACCACAACCCGTGTTCTTAAGCTGCTGAGCCATCTTTCCATCCCCTACTCTTAACTTTTTAAGATGTCAACAACACCCCTTTGCAGGGTATTGTGTCAGTCAATTGTGTTAGTTTGTTTTGAGACCGAGTCTCATTTATGTAAAGCTGGATGGCCCAGAAGAATTGCTTTGTAGACCAGACTGGCCTTAAACTCGCATGGTATTCCTACTTCTGCCTCCAGAGTCTAGAATTACAGATATGCACCACCATATTTGACTTCATTCTTAATTAGACTGCATTTATCAAGGCGAAAGGAAGAGGGAGAATGCTGTCCTTCAGGGGTATCCCTGACTATACTGACTTACCCTCTCTTCGTTTGCATAGGTGTAGACGGGGCACTGCCTACAGAGCAGGTCCTGCCAGCCTCGCTGGGGAGGATGCCCCCGTGTCCGTGATGGGCTGTGGGACAAGCAAGGTCCTTCCTGAGCCACCCAAGGATGTCCAGCTGGATCTGGTCAAGAAAGTAGAGCCCTTTAGTGGCACTAAGACTGATGTATACAAGCACTTCATCACAGAGGTAGACAGTGTTGGCCCTCTCAAAGCTGCCAGTCAGTATGCACCTCCATGCCCTGGTGTTCCCACTACTGGCCACACAGAACCTCCTTCAGAACCACCACGTAGGGTCAGGGTGGCGAAGTACAGAGCCAAGTTTGACCCACGTGTGACAGCTAAGTATGACATCAAGGCCCTGATTGGCCGAGGCAGCTTTAGCCGAGTGGTACGAGTGGAACACCGGGCAACCCGACAGCCATATGCTATCAAGATGATCGAGACCAAGTACCGAGAAGGGCGGGAGGTGTGTGAGTCCGAGCTCCGAGTGCTGCGCCGGGTGCGCCATGCCAACATCATTCAGCTGGTGGAAGTTTTTGAGACACAGGAGCGTGTATACATGGTGATGGAGCTGGCCACTGGTGGTGAACTGTTTGACCGGATTATTGCCAAAGGTTCTTTCACTGAGCGAGATGCCACAAGAGTGCTGCAAATGGTACTGGATGGTGTCCGGTATCTGCATGCCCTGGGCATCACACACCGCGACCTCAAGCCTGAGAATCTCCTCTACTACCACCCAGGCACTGACTCCAAGATCATCATCACTGACTTTGGTTTGGCCAGTGCCCGAAAGAAAGGTGACGATTGCCTGATGAAGACCACCTGTGGCACACCTGAATACATTGCTCCCGAGGTCCTGGTTCGGAAACCCTACACCAATTCCGTGGATATGTGGGCCCTGGGTGTCATTGCCTACATCCTACTCAGTGGCACCATGCCCTTTGAGGATGACAACCGCACCCGGCTTTACCGGCAGATCCTCAGGGGCAAATACAGTTATTTGGGGGAGGTGAGTATGTCTTGCTTCTGTTCCAGGGATGTTGGAGAGGCCCCTCTGTGGGAAGGTATTAACTCCTGGTCAGAGGGATCTGCTTTGAGGGCAGATCATGGGGACCAGGCAGACAGTGTAGAAACAACAGACTAGTAAAGTGTCCTCGTTTGGTTTCTCCTAAATGTAAGTCTTGAGGTGAGGACCTGGGAGCAGAAAGCTTATGTGGGAGGTGGTTCAGTAAAGACGGGAGAAAGTGATGCAGGAAAGAAGTAAGTCTAATGAACAAGTACATTTAGAAGTGGATTGACTAGTCTGCTCTACATATCAAGTTACAGACCAGCCAGTGCTGTGTAGTGAGACCCTGGCTCAAACAGAACAAAACAGGTGGGCTGAGACTGGGGAAATGGCTTAGCTAGTTATGTGCTTGCCATGTAAACACAGGACCTGAGTTCTGATCCTCAGAACCCATGGAAAAGAGAGGTAGTGGCATGTGCTTGTCATCTGAGTACTGTGGAGCCAGTGATGGGAGGGTCATCCAGCCAAATTGCTGAGTACTTGATTCAGTGAGATACCCTGTCTCAAAAAATAGGGTAGGGAATGATAAAGGAAATCACCCTCTGGCCTCATCACATATGTGCATGTGTACCTGTACACACACACACACACACAAATGAGACAGGCTTTCTCTGTGTTGCTTTGGAGCCTATCCTGGAACTAGCTCTTGTAGACCAGGCTGGCCTCGAACTCACAGAGATCTGCCTGCCTCTGCCTCCCAAGTGCTGGGATTAAAGGCATGTGCTGCCTGGCTGTGTGTATTGTTCTTGTGGAGACCCTGAGTTTAGTTCCCAGCACCCATGTTGGTCAGCTTACAACAACCTATGTAATTCCAGTTCCATGGGCAACAGCACACACATGTACATACCTCTATACACACATACTCATAATTAACAAATTAAACATCTTTAGATTCTTTTTTGGCATTAAATCCCTAATGTTTCTTGCCTATCTTGAATGTTAACGAGTGCTGGATAAAACCCTTAAGTAGAGAGGCATAAAGATGCAGGCCCTGGCAGTGGGAAGCTATGACTGGGCCTAGTAGCTACAGGTGAGCTCAGAGGTGGATGTGGGTAGGGTCTCTCCAGTGTCTGTTCCACTGGGTACCACATAAGCTAAAATGATTATACCCCTTTCTCAGGAACGTCTTGTTTTATCTCTATTTCTTCTTTTTTTTATAAATCTTTATTTATTACATATACAGTATTCTGCTTGCATGTATACTTGCAGGCCAGAAGAGGGCATTAGATCTCATTACAGATGGTTGTGAGCCACCATGTGGTTGCTGGGAATTGAACTCAGGACCTCTGGAAGAACAGCCAGTGCTCTTAACCTCTGAGCCATCTCTCCAGCCCCTTTATCTCTATTTCTTATCTATATTCAGTTTCCTATCTCTTCAGTTTTGCCAGACAACAATGAGGACCCCATGTATGCTCATCTTTTGATTTAGGATGTTAGAAGTTAGTTTACTTTTGTTTTGAGACAGAGTCTCATACAACCTCACACTCAATATATAACCACTGCCTTAAACGTTTAATCTTTCTGCCTGCTGGGATTATGAGCTTGCACCACCATACCTAGCCTTAGCTCAAATATTTAAATAGTAAGTTATATGTCAACAAATGCTAGCCTGTGTGCCAAATTCAAATAGCAACCCATCCAGTTGTGTATCCAGATCCATGGATACTTCTGATAGTTGCAAAAAAAATTGTCAGTTTTTAGTATTGCTGATTGCTAAAGGAAGATGCAAAGAGAGTCATTGATAGCTGCCTTTCAGAGGATTCTGACAGGGTAGGGATGAGGCTGACTGCCGTAAACTGTGAGCTGGAGGACACCTGTGTGCTTGTGGAAGAGTTGCCATGCCTTGTGAGAACATGAACTGAGCTATGCAGGACTATAGGACTCTGCCAAGATAGTGAGGGCCCCTCTCCCAAAGTACAGAGTACTCCCCTCAGGGCTGGGGCTGCCAGGGTGCTATTTATTGTCTGTGCCTCTTTTTGTTGTTACTTTATTTTGATTTGTGCTTTACTTTTTATTGCTTTACTTATTATTGTATGTGTGTGCATAATGTGGGTGTGTGGGCATGTGCATGCCGTCCATGTATGTAGAGGTCAGAGAACAACTTTATGGAGTAGGTTGTGTCTTTACACCTTCATGTAGATTCTAGGACTCAAACTCAGACCGTACTTTACCTACTGAGCACATTTCAGTGCCCCTTTGCTTTATTTGTTTTTGAGGGGGAGTATCAGGTAGCCTAGACTGACCTGAAGTTCTGTGTAGCCAAGGATGGCCTTGAACTGCAATCCTTCTGCCTCCACCTCCACCTCCCAAATGCCTCACCACTGTCAGATGCCATTTCTGCCATTTTTGTCACCTGCAGAGAAGGGAAGGAGCTCTGGGAGCAACTGTTTACTGTGACTAGTTCCTCCCAGGGCTTTGGCCCAGCCCTCTCATCCCCATCACCTGGCTCAGAACAGTGTTCCTTGTAAGAGTCACCCAAGGGCCTAGATCACTTTGTTTGAGATTCTATGCTCTGTCAGGCCTCCCTGTTAGTTTGCAGATGAGGTTGTGGGGTTAGTTAAGGATGTCCCTTTCTCAGGAATGGAGCTGCTCTTCTCTAGGAGGGTTCCCAGTCATACGTTTCAAAGATGGCAGTGATTTAAGGACAAAAGTCTTCCTCTTCAGTGCAATTCTGTGACAGGCACTGAGGAGGGTTTCCGTTTGCACCGTTTATGGGAGAGATGATAACTGTCACACTGACACCTGTGCTTGGTCTCTGGCGTGCAGGGGTTGCTAGAGAACACCTGATAGTTTCACAGAGCCAGCAGCACCATGGAAGGCACATGCCTGGTCTCCTGTCCTTTGTGGATTTTATGTGAATGGGTATGTGATTGAAAATTTGATTCTCACATATTTGTGCTGGGCTAGTACTAAACAGCATAAGATGCCACAGGTCAGCCAGCACATCCTGTAGAGGCACTCAGAAGGTTCTGTAGTTTTGATAGGAGGCTCAGGGACTACATTAGGTTATAGCTGAAACTGATGCTTTAAATAGAATATAAATGTTTGAGCCGGGCGGTGGTGGTGCATGCTTTAAATCCCAGCACTCGGGAGGCAGAGGCAGATGGATCTCTGTGAGTTCGAGGCCAGCCTGGTCTACAAGAGCTAGTTCCAGGACAGGCTCCAAAAGCTACAGAGAAACCCTGTCTCGAAAAACAAAAAAAGAATATGAATGTTTGAAAGTTGAAAGGCTGCTTCTGTTCTGAGCTTTGTATGGTGCCAAGCTGTTGAGGCTCTCTCCAGATGACAGGGCAGCATGGATCTTATCTAAAAGAGGAAGAGAGAGAGAGAATCTGTTTCTCAAATGGAAAGACTTGAAAAATCTGTAGGAACTCCTAAGAATTTCTGATTCTGGCAATTGTTGATGAAGCAGTTTATTTAATTGGAGCTTGCACAGTGTCACTAACTAGTTATTGATTATCTGAGCACAAGGGAAAAACAAAAGAGTGGAGTAGGGGATATACCTGCTTCTGTTGAAATTCAAAGACTAGATAGAACCAGAGATTCTGTGCTCTGCTCTGGGAAGGGTCCAGATGCAGCTGCTGGTAGGCAGGTTGAAACAGAGACCTTGCTGGTGGTGCGCTAGAGACTCCTGGCCAGGGCTGCCTGTGGGCAGACAGAAGGATTCACAGAACACCATGAGTGAATGTGCTCTTCACTTAGAGCAAACACGGGGCGTTGAACGAAGAGGACGTGCATGCAGATAGTTAATATTGCAGAAAGAAGTCTTAAGTTTACCTATTTGGAGGTGCTGGAGTCAAGAAGGCAGTTTGAAAGTGAGGGAACATTCTGTTAAGGGGCAAAGAAGACCTGATGAGGGTGAGAGAATACTGAAGACACAGAGCCACCCAGAGGTGAACTTCCTCTGACAGGAGGCTCAGGAGGCTGGAGGAGCTGTTTTAAAGGAGAGAGTACAGGATGTGAGTCATCTAGATCCACACTGAAGTGTAGTGGGGTCTCACTCAGCTGCCGTGCTTCACTTGACAAGTGTGGCACTTCTTGGCCTGATGTCACTGCTTTTGTCAAGGCTTCTATTCCTAGAGGCAGGATGTATGAAGAGGCTCTTGGAGGCTGATGGCAGAATGATGATGCCATCAGCAGTTCTGTCTTTCGAATTTAGAAGCCTGAATTTTCATCCTCCTCCACTTGGGCATTCTGAGCCATGGGTGAGCCTGGGTGACTACACCAGGAGCCTAAGTGCCTCTGAGCAGGTGACAGAGTTGGTGGGAGAAGAAACCCACCCTGCTTCTGCCTGGGAATTATGGGGTGGTGGCAGGTGGTCCCTGGGCTAGCCATCCTTCTTCTTGGAGCCAAGGGTTCTTGAGGGCAGTGAGCTGGACTAACACCGTTTAGTTCTGATCACCTGTAATAAGATGGGTTCCCAGAGTCAGCTCTTCCCCGACCTGCTCCTCACCTCACTCTTCCTCACTTCTTTTTCTCATAGCACTTGCACTTGGGGTTATATGATGTTCCAAAATCTATAACTGCCATGTCAAGAAGATACAAATAAGGGACACTGGGACTTGCCTCAGGACCAGCACTTGGACAACATGGCAGGATGAATGAAGACATGAATCTTTTTCTCTCTGTGTAACAGCCCTGACTGTCCTGGAACTTACTTTGTAGACCAGGCTGGCCTCGAACTCACAGAGATACACTTGTCTCTGCCTCCCAAGTGCTGGGATTAAAGGCATGTGCCACCACCACCCAGCATGACGCAGTTTTCTATTCCAAGTTGAACTGGACCACATTGGCCAGGACCTCAGTTTTCATCATTTTGTATGCCCTAGACAGACAAACTAGATTGCTGATACCCTCAGACAGGCCTTCCTTAATACCTAGCAACATGTGCCCCTGAAAGGTGGCCTTGTTTGGGCCACTGGGTGTGGGTAGTGGATTCTCAGTGGCTGGCGGGAGACCTATCCTCGTTTGGAAACCTCTTTTTAGGAGATAGGGTTGTTTTTTATGTGGTGGGGCAGGCTCCAAGGGAAGAAGGCAGAGTCCCATCATGTGCTACTTCTCTGGTTGCAGGCTCCAGAGTCTAATCCTTTAGGCATTTTTCTGTTGCTGCTGCCCTGGTTACACACTCCCCAGAGAGCAGTACCTTGCCTGTAGTGGCAGAAGCAGCTGCCATTCCTTACACTGCTGCATTAACCCTTCCTACAGAAAGGCCTTGCTTCAGACACTTCAGCAACATGTCAGCCTTAGCTAGAGCTACCTTTCATCTCTGCTCTTTCCATTTGCAGCCCTCAGAGGCCCTCCAGCAAAAGGAAACAACATGGCTATGCTCAGAGTCATTCCCTCTGGTCCTCTCCCTCTCCTTTTCAACGTTTGACTTCACCTCTTTGTCATAAGCTCTCTAGTTCTGGGGGCTAGGCTATCACCTCTCCCACATTCTGACTTCGGAGTCACTCATGGCCTGAACACTCCCCCTGCCTCAGCTAAGATAGATGCTAACTCTCTATTGGGTGGATGGTTATGGTGATCTACCTGGTCCACCTGTCTCCTACTGGCCATACTTCTGCATACTCTCCTTCCCCACTTAGTCTCTCATCTCACAGAGCCACTCTTTCTGCCTAGAATGCCTTGTTTTCTCTGTCCTAGTAAATGCGTGGTACCCCATATTGGGCTCCAGTCCAATGCTGTCTGGCACACTTGCAGAAAGCTGAGTTATCTTCATCTCTTCACTCATCCTGCCATTCAGTCTTGCCTAAGTACTTGTCCTGAACTAAATCCTGCTGTGCCTCCGAAGACAGAGACCACAACATCTGTGAGAGAGATTCTAACAGCCACTGAGGCTCAATACCACCTCAGAGTTAAAGTGGGTATGAATCTCAGTTTGTAGAGTACTCCCCCAGCATACCCGAGGCCCTAGGTTTGATCCTGAGCATTACCTGTTCTCAAAATTGGCGGTGTACACCTCAGGAGGTGGAAGCAGGAGGATCAGAAGTTCAAGGTCATCCTTAGCTAAGCAATGAGTTTGACCCAGCTTGGAATACATCTAAAATTTTGTTTTATATGGAAAGAACTCGTTTGTTTAAGAAACAAGGGAAAGAAAGCTAGCTCAGGCTCTGGACGCTACTTGGCTTCGGCAGAATCCTTGAATGGAAACAAAAGAGATCATTTTTAGCACTCATCTAGATCGAGAACCCTCCAGGGTTGTTCCCGGGCATTGTTAAAATAAACATTGCTAGATAGGCTGGCACAGGTTGTCTGTCATTCTTCTATGCACTTAGTTATACCTGTTCTGTCTCCATCCCCTTTCCTGTCCCCCTTCGCTTCATAAGCTCTTAGAAGGGACAAGATTGCATTCTGTTCTCATTCTCTCTCTCCTTTCTCTCTCACTCTCCTTTTCCCTCCTCTTTCTCTTCCTCTCTATTTTGGTGCTCAGAATTGAATTCTGAGTCTTGTACAGCGATAAGCACTGTTTTACTGAGCAACACGCTTACCCTCTCTGTGTCTATTTAATTAAAATTTTGTTTTGGTTTGTTTTGTTTTTTCAAGATAGGGTTTCTCTGAATAACCCTGGCTGTCCTAGAACTCACTCTGTAGACCAGGCTGGCCTCAAACTCTGAGATCCTTTTGCCTTTGCCTCCTGAGTGCTGGGATTAAAGGTGTGCACCACCACCTAGCTAATTAAATTTAATTTTTAGAAATAAAATTTTTGGGGAGGGGGGAAGCCAGGTGGATCTCTGGGAATTCAAGGCCAGCCTAGTCTACAAGGCGAGTTCCAGAACAGCCAGGGTTATGCAGAGAAACCCTGTCTTGAAAAAACAACAACAAAACCCAAAATACCCTTTGTTCTCATCTTTTTTGTTTGTTTGTTGTTGTAGTTGTTGTTGTTGTTATTTTTGTTGTTTCCTTGGGGTTTTTTTTGTTTGATTGTTTCTTGGCCTTTTGGCTAAGACAGTGGTTCTCAACCCTCCTAATGTTGTGACCCTTTAATACAGTTCCTCATGTTGTGGTGACCCCCCAACCATAAAATTTTATTGCTACTTCATAATTCTAATTTTGCTGCTGTTATGAATCTGATGTGCAACCCCAAAGGGTCAAAATCCACAGGTTGAGAATTGCTGGGCTAAGATCAAATGCAAATTTCAGGGCTAGAGATGATCTACTAGGATGCTTGAAGCACCACAAAAACCAAACACCAGGTGGTGGTGGCACGGGCCTTAATCCCAGCACTCTGGAGGTAGAGACAGAACTCTGTGAGTTCAAGGCCAGTCTGGTTTACCAGCGCTAGTTCCAGGACAGGCTCCAAAGCTACAGAGACCCTACCTGGGGGGGGGGGGGGGGGGAATAGAGCTATGTATCAAAACAAAAGCAAAGCCCAGTAAGGCATGATTGTACACCCTTAGAATCCCAACACTCAGCTGAGGCTGACCTGAGACCTTGTCTCTACAAACTCGTTAAAACTTCTGTTCTGTCTTTAGACTGTCCTTCTACATCCTCTTCTCGGCTGTCCACTTCTTCCCTAGCCACCATGGACCTCAGTGGGAGGGATCTGATGTTGCCATCTTGATCAGAGGGTTTGCTGGTTCTACCAGTGTCCAAACTTGCAACATTTTTCAAAAAACAACCTTGGAGGCTGCTTCTGAGCATGTTGTCCTTATTGTTATAATGAGAGTTCTGCTCTCCTAAGTACCCAAAGCTCTAGTTCCAAGAATTTCTTCTGTGCCCTTTTCTTGGCTTTGATTCAGGCCCACGTAAGTACAGAAAGGAGGCCTTTGAGGGTGGGAATACTGGGTCTGAAAATATAAAAATACATCTTGAGATACAGCTGAAGGAAGGACTGAGTCATGGTAGCAAGCCCAACTTTGTTCCTTCCTCCCCCGACTGCTGTGCAGCAGGACTACCTTCTCATCCCAAACTCATGGCCTGTATGAGGAGCCCCAGGGGTCAGGAGGTTGGCTGGAATAGCACATCCTGTGCCCTCACAAGCAGCCAAGGAGTGAGAGATGGGAAGCCATTTCTTAAAATCTAGAACTTTCAAAATCAGGAGAGACTTAGAATTATGTTGTGTTCAGTTTCTCTGTGTTGAAAATAGTTAGGCTGTGAGTTCTCTTAGGTCATACGAAGAAATGGAATTGGTCACTGGGCTTATAGCCTGACACTTTAACCTATCACCCTGATGCCATCCAGAAAAGACCTGGGCCATTTGTCCTCTTGTAATCTCACTTGAAAGTGGTCAGCCTTAGCTGGGCGGTGGTGGCGCACACCTTTAATCTCAGCCGGGCTGTGGTGGAGGCAGAGGCAGGCAAATCTGTGAGTTCAAGGCCAGCCTGGTCTACAAAAGCTAGTTCCAGGACAGCTAGGACTGTTACACAGGGAAACCCTGTCTCGAAAAACCAAAAATAAAAAAAAAAAAGTCAGCCTTCTACCAGAGGAAGTCTGGGGTAGCAGGTGAGCAGGGTTTGCTGCATCCCTATGCAGCCTCGGTTGGATAGCTGCCTCCAGCTCCTTTTCTTAGCTTTCAGGCTCAAAGTGAAACTATATCGTAGCCTTGGGAAATGTTCTTGCCATACCTTCCCACTCAAGTAGAAGGGGCAGAGAGAAAAAGGAGACACACTCTCTGAGCTGGAACACGATGCCTTTGTATATTGGTGCCTCTCCCTCTAGGAGAGAGTTGGAGTCCACAGAGGAATGGCTTTGCCCAGGAGAAAAGTAGGGGATAATGAGGGAAATTGGTGAGGGGGTGCTTAGGGAGTGGTCCCTCCCACTCTCTGTAGTTGTCTCCTCTGCTGTTAGAACCTCAAGAGTAGGTACTTTAACTGCAAGGGAACAAGGTCTTTCGGAGTTTGTGTACTGGGAAAAAGGCAGTCAGCTTGACGGTCAGACTCGGAGTGCCAGTGATTACCCTCCTCCCACGCTTGATGGTCAGACTCGGAGTGCCAGTGACTACCCTCCTCCCACAGCCTCAGCCCAGGGCCCAGCTCACGCATGCAGGGTCTAGAGACTTGTGGAGAGTATGGGCTAGTAGCATATACTGAAGCTGTCTTCATGTTTATAGTAGCATATACAGATCTCCTGACTGTCTGCAGGCAGAGCTAACTGACCTCTTCCTTCTAGTCCTCACCCTCCTGTGTTTCATACTGGTCCAGATGCAGGGAGAGACCAATGGGAGACTAACCAGCTGCTATTGGGACTTGTCCCATCTGTTAGTCACCTGAGGCTCACGAATGTCCCTATCTGACCACAAGGATATATACTGAGGTCAGGGTTCTGTCCTTTAGCCAGAGAAAGCAGTTAGAACTTTGGAAACTGAAGGGCATGGTTGTTTAATCATTTTTCTTTTTCTCATGTCCAGAATGCCTCCTGACCAGTCAGTCATAGCCTGACAGACATACTTAGGGTTCAGAGAAGCAGGTGGGATGGACTTCAGGCAATGGCCACTTTCTTGGGAGGTGCTGGAATGAACTTGAGTTCAGAAGTGGGACTGTGGAGGACACAGGAGGCTTTGCGTTTCTGAGTAATGTGGGAGGTCGAGGTAAGAGGTTGCTCAACTGAGATCAGCCCAAACCCCTGCCTTGTTGTCTGCAAGCTGGATGAGGGCCACTTCCCTGTGTTCAGCCTGCTTGACTTCCTACTCTAGTTTCTTCCAACACACAAAGATTAGATGGAGAAACTTTGGTTAGTATGACTTGAGTCACATTGGCTTGGAGACCACTACCCGCATAGCTGCTCCCAGCTCCTCATAGATGGGGAGTGTTGGGGCCTTCCGGAGAGCTGGGCTGGCCTGCAGACAGATGAGTCCATTGGCATTCTGTACCCAGTGGCACGAACACAATAATTGATGAGGCGAGAGTCTGGGGCGTAGGAAGGGCGGATCAATCTGGCTCGCTTTGTCACTAACAGGCTGAGCGCTTGACAGGCAGCAGGGGTTAGTGCCTGGTGTGTGCCTGTGCTACTCTGGAGATGGAGATGTTTAAGCTCACTGTGCAGTTCTGCTGCGAGGCCCTTCTAAGACAGTAGCAGACTGGTTGCAAGCCACAGGAGTCCATGCTTTAACTGTATGAGGATCTGAAGGGAGAAAGCCTCCACTTCATCCTTGTTTAGGCTTCTAGCTTGTGAATCCAGCTGTACCACTGTTCCACCTTCTGCAGAGAGCGGCTACTCTTATTTGGAGGAGGCCTCAGTTGGCTTCAAATTGTCTATAAAGTATAGGGTGGCTTTGAACTCCTTATCCTCCTGCCTCCACCTGCTAAGTACTGGGATCTTTTTATTATTATTATTATTTCTACTACTACTACTACTACTATTTTTTTTCAAGGCATGGTTTCTCTGTGTAGCTCTGCCTATCCTGGAACTCACTCTGTAGACCAGGCTGCCCTCAAACTCAGATCCTTCTGCTTCTGCTTCCTGAGTGCCAGGATTAAAGGCGTGTACCACCACCGCCTGGCTAAGTGCTGGGATCTAATGTGTGTACCAAAATCCCTGGCTTAGGAGTTGCAGGATCCTGTTCAGAGTTGAGTAAGGAACAGACTCAGAATCATTCAGCTCTGTTTGGAGTACCCTGGGCTGCCTTGCAGTTGTTCTTCCAGCAAGCCAGGCTGGGCTGCAGTAGCTTTCTCAGTTCCCAGAGAAGCCCAGCAGGGCAGCACAATGCAGGTACTCTGATCTGATCTGTTCATCAGAACTCTGGGCTTGCCATGTTCATCACGTGTTCTAATAGGCCTGCTGCATCCATCTCGTGATAGGCAGAGGCTTGTACTCAGGTGGCAACAGCAATCCACAGGACTTTCTTTAAAGGAAAAAAAAAACTATGTGAATGGGTGTCTTTCTTTCTCTCTTTGTTTCTTTCTCTCTCTTTCTTTCTTTGAGGGAGGCAGGGTTTAGTTTCTCTGTGTCTCTGTTTGTCCTGGAACTTGCTCCATAGACCAGGCTAGCCTCGAACTCACAGAGATCTGCCTGTTTCTGTTTCCTGAGTGTTGGGATTAAAGGCGTGCGCCACCACTGCCCAGCAAGCTTTGCTTACTAACAGGGAGGTGAGTACAGTGACTACAAGAAAACTACCTACCTCTTCTTAGGAGTCCAGATGAGTCTTCCCTCTGCATCACTTCTGTCAGTTGGGAAGGGGTGACCTCTTGCATAGCAAGAGGTCAAGGGAGCCCTGCTAGGGCAATGTGAATCAGCAGGTGTGTGTCTTTGTTAAATGGCCATGTCCCTACCTGGAAGGTGGACCGTTGTAAGGTGTGCCTGAGTACCATGGAGAGCATGTTCAGAGGTTCCCCAAGGTAAACAGTACCATGGAGTAGGACAGACAGCCTTCATCTAGCAGTAAAGAGAGAGTGGTGTCCTGGCATCATAGTAGAGCCCATATAGCAGAACAGAGAATTACCCGGCAGCCTACCCTTGAAGGAGCATCAGAGCCCTTTCTAGAAGCTCTCTCAGGAAGTTCAGGGGCCCAGAGGCTGGGTTCCATGGCCTGAAGCAGCTTTCCCGGAGGGTGCTCATTAGACAGCATCTGATTGCTCAGCCACCTGAGCCTACTCAGTGCCTCCTGTGTGAGCTGCCCCGAGCACTAGGGCTCAGTACATTGAACGGTAACAATCAACTTGGAACTCAGAGACTGGAGTAATGGTAAGCACTGGAGGCTAGGAGAGCACTGAAGGCAATGTCCTTTCCCCTAAGAATTTAACTTCAGCCAGGTAAAGACAAGTTAGGGAGGCTGAGAGCCAGCGTTGATAGCTACTTTGTGAATGGCTAAGACAAGGCAACTCTGGTTACCTGTAGCAGACCAGGCTTTTAGGAGAGCTCTGTAGGGACAGAAATGGACTAGAAGGAGGCTGCACATAACACTTAAGGACTTGTTTGTTTGCTGTGAGATAGGCTTTCACTATGTAGGCCATATTGGCCTAGAACTCACAGGCGTCTGCCAACCTCTGTCTCCCAAATGCTGAGATTAAAGGCATGTACCATTACACCTGGCTAATGTCAGGGGCTTTTGTGGCTCAAAGAAGTTATATAAACTTGTAGCACAATTAATAAAAACCCAAGGACAGAAATTGGGGCTTGGCCTGAAGGCCAGGAAAACAGAACAGCCAGCCGCTGGCTCTTAACCTCTACCTCAGTTCAAAATGGCGATCCTGCCTCCAGGAATCTCAGAATGAGACTGTGTGTGAGAGCTGTCTCCTCTCATTTTATATTCCTCTCTAGTGCTGGGATTAAAGGCGTGCATCACTACCTCCTGGTTTCTGTGGCAAACTAATGTGGCTACTGGGACTAAAGGTGGGTGTTACTCTGGGTGGTGATGAGCACATCTTTAATCCCAGCACTTGGGAAGCAGAGGGGAAAAAGGTTGTGTGTCAGCACTGCCTGTCCGTAAGGCTGCTCAGTGCGGCTGTTTTACTCTCTGAACTCAGGCAAGCTTTATTTATTAAGATAACAAACGAAATCTCACTACACAAACTGGACAGTCTCTGAGAAGGGTAATTATTTTTATCTGGCTCCAGAAGTCCCTACCCTGTCACCAAACTGAGAAATATAAATGCATTAAATGTTTTTTTTCTCTTGATGCCTGAATGCTGATGGGGAACTCCTTGGAAGTTAGAAGGCGAGACCCTCTCAGTAAGGACTGTAAAATTTCCCTCTACTCAATATGATCCAGACAGATGGTTGGTGGAGTTTAGCCATGGTGAGAAAATGTGGATCACTTTCTTCTAAAATCTAGTGCTGGGGTTGCTGGGGATATGGCGCAGTGGTTTAGAGCCTGGCTGCTCTTCCAGTAGGACCTGGGTTCAATACCGAGCACCCACATGGCAGCTCACAACTGTCTGTAACTCCAGTTCCAGGGGATCTGACACCCCCATACAGACACATGCACATGAAATAAAAATAAATAATTAAAAAAAAATCTAGAGTTGGAGAGATGGCTCAGCAATCAAGAGCTGTCCTTGGGCTGGAGAGATGGCTCTGAGGTTAAGAGCACTGGCTGTTCTTCCAGAGGTCCTGAGTTCAATTCCCAGCAACCACATGGTGGCTCACAACCATCTGTAATGAGATCTGGCTCCCTCTTCTGGCATTCAGGCATACATGGAGGCAGAATGCAATATACATAATAAATAAATAAAATAAAAAAAAAAAAAAAAAAAAGAGCTGTCCTTGCAAAGGACCCACAGAGGGCTCACAGCTGCTGAAGCTCCAGTCCATCTATCTTCCGTGGGTGCTTGCATGTGTGTGGTGGGTATACATACACTCAGGTACACACATATGAAAAATAAAAAAGCTTTTAATTTCAGCACTCAGGGAGGCAGAGGCAAGCAGATTTCTGTGAGTTTGAAGCCAGCCTGATCTACAGAGTAAGTTTTAGGACAGCCAGAGCTACACAGAGAAACCCTGTTTCCAAAAACAAAAAAACAAAACAAAAATCTTGCAGCCAGATGTTGTGGTACATGCCTTTGATATCACAACTCAGGAAGAAGAGACAGGTGGATCCCTGTGACTTACAGATGTACAGGCAAGAAGCCTGGTCTACATTTTTAGTTCCAGGACAGCCAGAGCTATACAGAGAGACACTGTTAAAAAAAAAAAAAAAAAAAGTCCCTAGGGTAGGTTAGGGGTCTTGGCATGGTCCACCTCCTTTATTTAAAATCCCTAGGGTAGGTTAGGGGTCTTGGCATGGTCCACCTCCTTTATTTAAAATCCCTAGGGTAGGTTAGGGGTCTTGGCATGGTCCACCTCCTTTATTTAAAATCCCTAGGGTAGGTTAGGGGTCTTGGCATGGTCCACCTCCTTTATTTAAAATCCCTAGGGTAGGTTAGGGGTCTTGGCATGGTCCACCTCCTTTAATTAGGCTTTGCTTCCCAGGATAGATGATGCGTCCTTTTCCTCGTCAGATTCATCAGCAAGCAGCGCCTGCTCAGTAACCTGTGTCAGCCTGAGGGGAAGGAAAGGAGTTCCAGTGTGCTGCAGCAAAGAAGAGGTGCTGCCTTTCTAGACTGCACAGATGCTGGGTGGATCCTAGTGCTGTGGAGGCATCATTTAGATGGGAGGGCAGTGTCGGGTCCTCTCACACTAATGCTTGTCCTTGGCTTCTAGCCCTGGCCTAGTGTATCTAACCTGGCCAAGGACTTCATTGACCGCCTGCTGACAGTGGACCCTGGAGCCCGGATGACTGCACTGCAGGCCCTGAGACATCCATGGGTAGTAAGCATGGCAGCCTCTTCGTCCATGAAGAATCTCCACCGATCCATCTCCCAGAATCTCCTCAAGCGTGCTTCCTCTCGTTGCCAGAGCACCAAATCTTCCCAGTCCACACGTTCCAGCCGCTCCACACGCTCCAACAAGTCCCGCCGTGTTCGGGAGCGTGAGCTGCGAGAGCTCAACCTGCGCTACCAGCAGCAGTATAATGGCTGAGCCACCAGCTGTGACATGGACACACTGTCGTCTCCTCCTGGCCACTCTCTGCTTTGTCACCTGGGCCCAATGCCTTTTCTGTACCCAGGCATCATGGCCAGCAGTATATAGAGCATGTCTGGGTCTAGCTCTTCTTTGTGCCTTTAGTAGCCCCTACCTCCTCATGGGCCTGGGCCTGGGCCTGTTGGGATGGTGGCCCAGGACCATCTAACCTGAGAACCTGGTAGGCAGCTGCTAAGTTGGAAGAAAGGACAGGACCCAGTTCCCACAGATCTCCTTAATGTGTGCCTTTTTCCTGGACCAAAGGGGTCTATAGTTTTGGGTAGAATGGGTCCTATGGCTCAGGACTCTTTGAATCCATTACTTTTATAACCCCCCCCCCCCTTCTTCCACAAAGCATTGGTCTAGCTCCCATATCCTACGTCATACTAATCCTTAAGAGTATGCTCCAGTGGGAGGTTTAGCTTTACCATAGCTAAGCTGCAAGCCCCAGGTGCCTCATGGTGCCTTAGCCCCAGTCAGATCCAAGCAACTCCACCATTTTCCCCAGCTGAGAGCAATATTTCTTCATGGTGCCACCAGGATCTCTTCTAACCCCCAGACTTGCCGCATGGTAGGACTCAGGCTCCTGCCTCTCTGTGAGCAGGATTCTGCGCATCACCCTCAGTGCCTCTGCAGAGCCCCTTATTGTCTCCCTCTCCTGCTTAGATGCCCATGTCATTCCCCAGCTGCCTCCTTCCCCACCTGGAGGGGTTAAAGGGAGATCCACTGCTGCTACCTGGGGGATGGATGTGCATGAAGAGTTCTCCTCAGAATTCCATTGTCAACCCTCGTTCCACCCTTTGGTATTGTCCTTTGCTGGTCCCTTTCTAAAGCTGCCATGCCCTCTTTATAGCTTCATGATGGTGCCATCTAGTGTCTGGTCTAGGTATAGGTGGCCGGGGGAGGGCTGGTGACTGGTGCACCCCCTTGCCACAGCCCTCCTAAAGGAAGAGGAAAGAAAGGAGTTGCTGAATTGGGGGAGAGTCCTGGGCTGCTCAACTCCTCTTTTGCTCAGCTTCTCCAAACCTCACCCTGGAACTTAGCCGTACTGTGTTACCTGCCTCTGAACCCCGGGTGCCTTGGGTGCTGACCTTGCTGTAAGAGCTGGCCTTGCCCTATCTGCCCTGTGCCCACCTCTTTTCATAGCATTAACTTTTGAGGCTGTCCCCACTGTGTCAGGCTGGAGGGAGCTCCTCCGGGAGGTAGGGTAGGGTTGCAGGGGCTGCTTTCCCAGAGAACTGAGCCGCAACAGCTCCTATAGCTGGCATGGTCTCCCTGCCACCACCACACTAGGCTGGAATCCAAGCTCCCTCCCTCTGTAGCTGCTTTCAGTGGGTAGGAAGGGGCCAGACAGAGCCTAGCTTGAGCCTTAGCTAGACTAAGAGCCTCTGTCGGCAGAAGGGTCTGACTCCCACACAACTCCTCTCAGTAGGCAGCCTTGGGCTAGGCCCTCTTTCTAAGTATGCCACCTCCATTGGGAAACCAAACCAAAGAGACCACTGTGTGCCAAGTCAACTGTGCCTTATGTACTCTCTCCTTATATCCTCCTGCCCTCTGGATAGGAGGTCCCGGAGGACTGAGCCTCACAGCCTCAGAACACCCCCACCTACCAGTTGCCCCAGGAATTTCTGGGGGTGTGAACCACTGGGGATTTAATTGTCTTTCTTGCCCAAAATAGGCCTGGTTGTGAGGATAGGGCAGAGGGAGTTTGTGTCTTTGGCCTTTGATAGGTCTGCCAGGCGTTCATGCCATGGGCCGCGGATGGAGAATGTGCAGTTATTTATTTTGTGTACCCTGTAAATGTATCTTCTGTATCCAATAAACAGGCTGCCATCCCCAGGGAAGGCTGCCATTTTCTTCTGATACCATGACTGTGCCATGCGACTAGTGAATTGTTCAAAAAGAAGAGTAGGGGCCACAGCCTGGGACGGCAAAGTCCAGATCAGGGGTAAAGCCCCTGAGAGCCTCTCCTTTCCACTAAGCCAGGATGGAAGACAAGGCTACACAAGAGAACTGAGCCTGGTGTCTTTATTGAATTGGGAAAGGATCTGCAGACAGTCTAGTTGTAGGCCATGACCTGGTTGATCCAGGTGCTGAACTTGCTCACCCGGGCGTATACGGCTGGGGCTTGCACATTGCAGTTCTCAGTGCCCCAGGAGACGATGCCAATTAGCACCCAGGCATTTCCTTTCTGGCAGACAAGGGGGCCTCCTGAGTCACCCTGAAAGGGAAGGAAAGGGGGAAAGTTGGGACGGCAGTTGAGGAAGTCTCCCATGGGACAGTACAGAGGGCAGGTGCCTGTGCTTACCTGACACGAAGAGACACCCGAGGCTCCGGCACAGATCATGGCGTCAGTCACGCCCGAACCCCAGTACTGCCGGCACTGGTTCACAGTGACCAGGGGTAGAACTGCTTGCTGCAGACGTGCTGGGGTCACGTTGCCTGTGGGCCAGGAAAGGTGGTCAGGCTGGCCCAGGATGCACCTCCAGGCTCCCCTTGCTCTTACCCAAGTTCTTACCCACACCACTGGTGCGGCCCCAGCCAGTGGTGACACATTTGAGGCCTTCAGGCAGTGCCTCATTGGAAGAAGGCAGGCAGACAGGTGAGATTCGTGCCGTGTACTTGGCTGGTGAGGCGAGCTTCAGGAGGGTCACATCATTGTTCAGAGTGGTGGGGTTCCAGTTAGGGTGTGTGATGGCCTATGGAGCCAGGAGAGAGCCATGGGAAGCTGGAGCACAGGCCAGTACCCAAGGTTGGCGCCGAGGGGTAGGTTGGGGCATGCTTGAGTTTCTGTGTCCAAAGCAGATCACCTAAAGCCCTTTGTACATGTGCATCCAGGGACTTACCTTCGAGATGGAGAGCACTTGTACAGGCTCGGCATTGGAAGATCGGTCATATTCTCCCAAAACAACTAAGTGTCGTCCAGCACTGCAAGGATAATGGGAATGGGTAGCTGCTAGGGGATTTCAGAGGGGCCACCCAAGGGAAGGAAGTGTTAGGGACTGCGGACCACCAGACCCTGGACTTCCTGTAAACAACTTGTTTCCTCTGCTCTGCGCAGCCTGCAGCTGCTCTGAGCATGAGACCCTGGTGGCAGGGGAGTGGGCTCTGATTGGTCTGCAGCTGAAAGATCCCGAGAGCTGGGGTGTGACGAGAGCCCTATATAAGCTGCCCCTGAACACAATAAAGGGGGCATTCTTGGGGAATTCAAGGATGATCTCTGTCTCTGTGTGTTTGTATGTTTCAATCTCCAGCCCCTTGCCTGGCTTGCGGACTGTCCCGGGGTACACTACAGGCGCAGTACAGATGCTACAGAACCATAGTATGCGTAGTAGCAGGGATGCTACAAGGAAGTAGAAAGAGATGAACTGGCAGGACAGGTAGATTACACTCACACGACTCCACAATGGGCAGCAGTGACTACCCAGTTCTGGCTGATGAGAGAACCACCACAGAAGTGGAAGCCATTGGTTTCCTAGGGTCAAAAGTCAGATACGTGAATGGGTTTCAGTTACCCATAGGCATAAAGCATACAGGACCCTGACCCACCCCTAGAGTATGTACCTGTAGAGACACCTGCCAGGGCCAGGAGCCTGACACTGCATTCTGCCCATTGACAATCCTCTGGCTGTAGCTCAGTTTAGGTGTGATGGCAGGAACACCACAGCCTGAACATAGGGCAGTGAGTATCCACAACCCAGCCCACCTCACCCTCCATTCTGGCTCAAGGCCCCCACGCTGTGTATTCCAGAGGGATCCGGCTCACGAGGATTTCTCACTAGCCCTTCTCCTGAGTGCCTTTCAGGCATACACAGCTGTCTCAGTTACCCCATCCTACCAGCCCTCAAATCCTGTGCACATCACATCTACCTACCTAGTCCTGATATTCTCCCTGATTTCCGGAGCCATCTCCTTGGCCTTCTGTTAGTCTGCTTTGCTTAGACTATACATATCTTTCATGCTTCCTCAGGTCTGGCTCAATCGTCTGACTTGTTATTTATTTATTTTTAGCCTAAGTACGTTAGTTTCCCTTTGCCCGTACTGCCCACTTTCCTTCTAGCCAGGCCGACTCCTTCTCTGGTCCCCTAAACAGGAGCTGGAAGCTAAGCTGCCCTAAGTTGATCAGTCAGGATTGGTCCCCAGCCCACTTACCCCAGGAGGAGCCAAGGAGAACCAGGCTAAGGGTTAGGCTCAGCAGTAACATTGTGGAAGATAATGAAGTTGAGAATGGCCTGGCTTTATTTATGAGTATCCTTGTCCTTGGGCAGAAGCCTTGGGCTTGAGACTAGGCCAGCTGTGTGGTCTTAACACATTCTCACACCAGCCTAGGAGAGGTCTTCTTAGGCCAAAGTCCTTGGAATTATCAAGTATCCAGGTGTGAGGCTCCCACCTTGGGGAGGTGGCTCCCTAAGCCTTGCCTTCCTATTGGCTTTCTGGGCCACCTCCTATCCCAAGTGTTGGTCACTGGATACTAAGGACATATGGCTGAACTAGGTGTAAAATATCAAACTGGTGGCTGGGAACTATGTAGTTTCCCAGGGCTGTCAGGAGTACTGGACTCCCAGAGAAGCCTGCTGTATGAAGAACATACAGGTATGATCGGTGTCTCTGCTGTGAAGGCCAGGGATGGAGGTTCTGAATCTTAACAGACATCATCTAGGATTTCTCATCAGTGTGGAACAGGAGTCAGAGGTTTGCCCAGAGAGGTGGGATGGGACAGTTCTAAGGCCTCTATTGCCAAAAGTGTGAGTGAGTCCTCAGTGACAGACTCTGGACTGAAGTTGAAAGTACAAGAGTGACAGCCGTGACCTCTGTTTCTAGACCCCAGATTGCCATGGGCAAGATCTGTCCACAGTGCATTTGTTACTGAGCTCCAGGCTGAACTAAATCAATGGAGAGATGGTGTCTCTGTGTGCAGAGTTGCAACAGGTGAGTTGGCTTGAATTTTTCTAGAATATCAAAGGCTTTGACTGACTCAAGAATACCTCAGCCTAGGGGAGGGACTGGGAGGAGAAAGAGGGGAAAGGCAGTCAGGATATAAAATGAACAAATAAAGATTTAAAAAAAAAAATACCCCAGTCTAAAAAGTGCAACAAGTGAATGGTGAATAAAAGGGGTGGATAGAAATAAGATCAAATCCAACAGAATATGAATTATAACCTGGACATATGGATGCTTAGTGAACTGTTCCCTTAACTTTACTACTGCATATACTTTCTTTCATAATAAAATGTCAGGGAACACAAAGTCAGGGGCCAAAGATGTCCAGCCTGGAGAAGAACCTCTCTGGAGAACGTGGCTTATTCATTCTGAAGACCCAGTGGGGCTTAGCTACTCTGAGAACAAGATGTTCCCAGCAGAAAACCCAGGGGCAGGGCCCTCGGTGGAGGCTTAGCAAAAGTTTCTTGTTATATGTGTCATCTTCCCCCATGAGTTCACGACCCCTTTCAGCCCAGAGAGCTCGGAATCCATCTCCCTACTCACAGCCCTGCCTGTGCAGACAAGGCCCAGCTTTTCACCAGTGGCTCACACATGCCAGGTTATTTGAGGGGTGTCATAAAGTTAGAGGCACTGTAGGTGGATGAGGGGTGCTTGGTGAGAACTTGCCACCCGGCCTTAGAGTCAGGGAACAGTTGCTTTATCAGCAGTTTAGCCCCCTTAGAACCCAGGGTGGACCTGGTAGCAATAGGGGAGCACTGCTAAGCCAGGGAATGGCAATGAGTAGGGGCTGTCCCCGGGGTCGTTCAAGATGGAGACCGGTGGGGTATGCTTCCACTGTGTGGAATTAGGTTTGGGGATGACAGGGTATAGCTTTCCACCTCAAAGCCTGCAGTGCTGACTAGAGCTGGGATTCTGGACAGACCGCTGAGGTGATGATGAAGGAACCAGGCCTGTGGTCCTTAGATGCCCCAGGCACAAAGCTCCTATGGCTCTTTGTCCCACTCCTCTCAAAAAACGACAGAGTCTTTTGTTTAAGTGTTTGTATTTCCCGGGTTTATTCCCCCTTGTTCCAAGCTCTAAGCCTTAGCCACTTTATTCCACCTCCATGGCCTGCACGGTTTCCTCCAGAAGCTCCAGGTTCAGGGGCCTCACTTCCTGGGTCAGGACAGCTGTGGTTCCAGGAGCAAAGTGGTAACGGGCAGCTCTAGAAGAGAGGAGGGCCAGCCTTTCAGCGTGCAGCCTTTCAGCGTGCAGCCTGTCCTGTCCTGGCAGTCCTCCCTGCTGGCCGGCGTTCCTCCCTTACCCTGCTCCTACCTCTGCACAGGCTTTGTGGGAGAGCTCAGGGTCCTCAGCAGCTTGGCGCCTGCTGCAGTGATCACACACGCATCCACACTGCCTCCAGAGCCCAGGTCACTCAGGATCCCTGCAGTGATGGCTTCCACCAACAGCTCTTGTGCAGCCTCCAGCTGTGGTAGTGTGAATGAGGTTAGGGAGCCTGGTGTGGCCTCACACTAACCTGGGGACTTCGTTAATCTTGAAGCCTAGACAGCCATTTGTGCAAGCCCAACCTCCTTCCTCTCCTGCCAGTCAAGATTCCAGTCCCTTAGCTTCTGACTTGCTTTCTCCCCAAACCCCGTGTTGCCTCCACCCACTGATCCCCTGTACAAGCTTCTCAGTGCCCCTTACACTTCCAGGGCCCTTCCATCGGTCTTCCCACCCACCAATCTAGTCCTCTGTCACTAAGTGTCTCTCTGGGCCTTAGTTATTCCTGAAGCACATAGTCGCCAATTTCTATGGCACTCCAAAGTCCATACCTCAAACCTCATATAGAACCGCAGTGGGCTTTATTTACCTCTTCCTTCAGTTAACAATCATTTGTGAGCATCTCTCAGTGGTCTAAACTTGGTTCCTGACTGGACCTTCAGCATTATTCGGTCCCTTCTCAGGTGTCACCTTCTTCCCCTCCAAGCCTTCCTTACTTGGCCAGTTTTGTTTTTTTTTTTTTTTTTTTTTTTTTTTTGACACTCCCCACCCTCTGAGCACGAAGTAATGGGCAGAAGTCGCTCACCGTCATGTTTGGCTGGAACCGGTCCTCCAGTAGAGCCAAGGCTGCATCCTGTCCAGAGCCTACAGGTGGGAAGGGGCATCTGAAGTCAGCTGTTGCTGCCTCCTCTAGGGAACAAACCTTGAAGGTAGGGTTGCAGGGGCAGGATTCGTGCGAAAAGGAGGGAAGCACTCACCCAGGGCCGTAAAGAGCAGACGGCTGTAGGAACCGTGGGGGTGTACTCCATAGAGTTGTGGTCCGGTCAGATCAACCCCGCCCACGATCAGTGATGCTCCCACGTGGCCTTGGTACCTGTGGATAAGCCGGTGCTGTTACTGCCTACTGGAGCCGGCTCCGCCTCTTAGGCCACTTCTAGGTCTGAGTCCCTCCTCTTCCTGTGACCTGGCGTCCCATGATTGACGTGACTTCTTCCGGAACTCAGTTTTGGTCACACCGGCCAGGCTTCTTCCGCAGGTAGCAGCCTAACCTTTTCCTCGCCCTCCCCCTCCCCCGTCAACCACGCCTACCTGCAAGTAAATGACCCCCGTTAGGGATCATCTTTACCCCACCTCCTCACCGGAAGAGTGTCTGGCGCAGGATACGGGTGACCGTGGCCACCCGAGGCTCACGACCAGTGGACAGCGCGTGTAGCTCCATCTTGGAAGCTGCCATCCGCGTGGTCATCTCAGTGTCTGCAGCTACTCCAGCCCCACAGCAGCTGGGGGGTGGGGGGAGAAGGGATGGTGGGTGTGGACTGGGACGTGCAGGGACGGAAGAGAACGTGCTGGGACAGAGGAGGGCGTGAGTGACAGACAGTGCAGCGTTTGAGTGTGGGGACTGAGCTGGGGATTCTTACTAGATTTTGGGAGCGATGAAGTGGATCTTCTCGCAGCTTTTGTCAACCACGACCGAATCGTTAGTGGCCCGCGTATCGGCGCCCAGAATAACTCCATCCTGCAGAGGAAGAGCCCAGCCTTAATGCCCACTCGATCTCCGTAGTGGCGCCAACCTAACCCTCCAGTCCTGTCGCCCTGCTCACTCGGAACACGAGTCCCGCGATGGTAGTCCCGGTCTTGCGTGCATGAGGGACCCGAAGGCCCGAGAGGACGTGTTCCAAGGACGCATTCCTGCAAACAGTGGGGTGACTCACGTTTCAATTCTGCTTCTAGGGAGAGCCCTTGAACCGGCCCCCTAAATTATCTCTACTTTCCTCATCTCCTGGGTTAAGCCCCTACTTAGTCACCCAACATAAAGCTCCCCCACTTCCACCAGTTTAAAAAAAAAAAAAGGCCGCCCACTGTCGACAGCTCTCAACTAGAACTCCACTCCCCCCTCACCTCTGGCAGTTCTCGAAAGAGAAGCCTCCTCTGTGTTCCACTGCCTGCTTCAGCATCTCGGGTCAGGGAAGCCAGCTGAGATCCGGGGTCGATCAGATGAAAAGAGTGAAGCCCGTGGGGCGAAGCAGAGAAGCGTCCGCCTCGGCTTCTGTGGGGTTGTACAGGACGCTTCACGCTTCCCACTTTCGCTTTCGCCTCCACCCCAGTTTAGAGGTTGCAGGCCGCTTTGTGCGTCTTCTGTTTCACTTTCACCTTTGCCTCTGGTTCCAGGGAGTTTGAGGAAGGGGCTGTTGTACCCCTTGCCAGGTCTTCCATGGGTTCCTCCATCCCCCTCTTACCTGACTGCAATCCCATACATGTATGCAGGCAAAACACTCAACCACATAACTCTTGAAGTATAAATGAAGCCCTTTTAGGTTTGTGTTCTAGTGATGCCAGGTGCCCACTAGAAAAGAGCATTAGATTCCCTGGAACAAATGATTGCTAACCATTTGGTACACCATATGGGTGCTGGGAGCCAAACCCAGGTCCTCTGCAAGTGCAACAAGTGCTCTTAACTTCTGAGCCATCTCTCCAGCCCCAAATTAAGCCTTCTTTAGCTGAATTGTCACTCTTTCAGATCCCAAGCCTCCTAGACTTTTTCTTTTTGGTTTTTGAGACAGGGTTGCTCCATGTAGCCCTGGCTGTGCTGGAACTCAATCTGTAAACCAGGCTGGCCTGAATGCAGAGATTAAAAACGTAGTGCCATCACCTAGCTCTAAACGTATTTATTTATTTATTTATTTACTTATTTACTTACTTATTTATTCGAGACAGGGTTTCTCTGTTTAACCCTGGCTGTCCTGGAACTAGCTCTGTAGATCATTGTGTTCTGTTTGCATGCCAGAAGAGGGCACCAGATCTCATTTTAGGTGGTTATGAGCCAACCTATGGTTGCTGGGTTGGGAATTGAACTCAGGACCTCTCTGGAGTAGCAGCCAATGCTCTTAACTCTGAGCCATCTCTCCAGCCCTTTTATTCCCCTACCTTTTTTGTTTTTTCAAGGCAGGGTTTCTCTCTGTGTAGTCCTGGCCGTTCTAGATATCACTCTGTAGACCAGGCTTGCTTCGAACTCAAAACTCCACTTGCCTCTGCCTCCCAAGTGCTGGAATGAAAGGGGTGCACCACCACCACCAGGCAATCTTATGAGTGTGTGTGTGTTTTAAAAGATTTATTTATTTATTTGTTTGTTTATTATGTATACAGTGTTCTGCCTACTTGCCAGAGGGCACCAGACCTCATTATAAACTATTGTGAGCCACCATGTGGTTGCTGGGAACTGAACTCAGGACCTCTGGAAGAGCAGCCAGTGCTCTTAACCTCTGAGCCATCTCTCCAGCCCCAATTTTACATTCTTAACAGATCTCCAGCTCTCAGCTCCCATATTATAAACTACTGATTTATTTAGTTTAGTCTTGTTTTTTCGAGACAGGGTTTCTTATATAGCCCTGACTGTCCTGAAACTCACTTTGTAGACCAGGTTGGCCTCAAACTCAGAAATCTGCCTGTCTCTGTCTCCTTAGTGCTGGGATTAAACATGTGCACCACCACTGCCCAGCTATATTTATTTATTTATTGTTTTTGAGACATGGTCTACGTGGCCCTGGCTATCCTGGAACTATATAGATCAGGCTGGTCTCGAACTCACAGAGATCCGCCTGCCTCCACCTCCCAAGTGCTGGGATTAAAGGCATGTACAACCACCGCCTGGTCCTATTTTAAACTCTTGTATCCAACTAGAATTCAAGTCATATGTCTCTGTGTCCCATTCCAACAGCTGTACCTATATCTGAATATTGGCACAGGTACTGTGAAGGCAGGCAAAGGGCAGGCTTTCTGAGCAGTTCAACCAGGGCAATGAGACGCCATACCTCTCACTGTTCAGTTCAATGGCAGGCTTAGCAAAGCCCATCTCACTGCGTGCTCCTCTGGCTCGGGTGGTACGTGAATCTAAGGATCCTAGTAGTGCCTTCCATTTAACCCACAACTCACAGGACCTATAACAGCAAAGGTCTTTATTCAGGGGGTGGGGGACCTGGGCTGGCAGTGGGGGCCTCAGGAGTACCATGACGGTAGGCACCCAGGAGAATGGCATTGATATGTTCCAGTGTGTTATTGCTGAAGACCATGTTGAGATGTTCGGTCCCATTCATGGGCAGCAGGTGCACAGGCTGTGATTGGCGGCCCTGCCACCGGCCACAGAGCTCAGTGCTTCGTGTGGCAACAGTGTCATCCCCATCCTCATAGAGCGCAGCCACCGGGTCTTTGTAGGGGAAGCTATGGTCATAGATGTAGGTGCCGGGTGTGGGCAGACCCACACCATACAGACAGTACACTTCCACACCAGGTGCAGGGAGGCCCGCCAGTAGGTCACGTGACTGCAGCCACATGTACCATCCTTCTTCAAAATGCAGATCCTCAAAAAAACGCTTGAAGTCTTGGCCTGTGTAGTTGAAGTTTGGGGTGGAAATGAACACGTGGTCTTCAGGCCATACCTGGCGGGCTGGAAACATCCAGGGTGATGTCGTGGTGATGCGCTGTTCCTCTCTCAGCTTGATGCTGGACATGATCGGGATGCCCTGGTTGTCGCCTGTGGATACAGAGCCCGGTGGGACAGGGAGCTGGGCCTGGCTCACAATTTGCCTCTCTGAAGCACTCAACCCTGTCCGGGCTCCGTCCTGACCTTGATTACAAGACCCAGACCAAAGCAGGCCTGGTGTCCGGTCAGGCGCTCAAGCTTGAAGAGGCTATGTTGGTACTTCTGTAAGCCAGAGCTATGGAGCCTCAAACGGTGTGTCAGTTAAAGAGAGTGAGATCTGAGGTGTGTGTGTGTGTGTGTGTGTGTGTGTGTGTGCATGCGTGTGTACTGGCTATTCTTCCTCAGGTCCTGTACGGGGCCTATGCGGCACGGTGGTCACAGGATTGTATTTTTGGAGGATTAGATGGCGTTTGTTTTAGTCAGTGACAGTCTGGTGAGTTACTCACTAGACTGTGAGCTTCCACAGTGAAGGCTGAGCCTTGCTGTGCCCAGTATAAAACGGTACTCAGTGAGTGGTGGCTGTATTAGTGTCGGGTTCCTGGGGAAGCTACTCGAAAACACAGAGCATGAGGTCTGGCCATGCTGTGGCAAATACGTCCTCAATAAAACAGATTCCTGGGCATGGGGCTCCAGGGAGCAAAAAGCAACTGAAAGCCAGAGGACTTGGGGCTACATAGAGCAAATCAGAAGCTGACAGACTACCAGGATTGACTTCTTTTTTATATTTTTTTAGATTTATTTATTTATTATGTATACAGTATTCTCAGTACTCTGCCTGCAGGCCAGAAGAGGGCACCAGATCTCATTACAGATGGTTGTGAGTCACCATGTGGTTGCTGGGAATTGAACTCAGGACCTTTGGAAGAACAGGCAGTGCTCTTAACCACTGAGCCATCTCTCCAGCCCCCTGGGATTGACTTCTATCACCTCCTTATCATCACTAAAGACTCTACAAGGGGACATCCTAATGGTACTGCCTTCAAGGAGCTGGATAGCCGTTATGCCCCACAGACAATTTCTCTGGGCAACACTGTGAGCACAGTTGGAGTGACAGCCAGCTCTGTGATCTGCTTCATCCCTCCCTCACCCCACACAGGACGACAGCGATCAAAAGCTCCTCACCTGAGGCCAGAACCAGCATGGGCTTGACAGAGCCACCCCATGGAGCCCCAAGAGAGATAAAACCGTCAATGAAGCGGTCTTTCCAGGACTGAGGCTGGCGCAGTAAGAAATACAGCACGTGTAGGCAGCCCAGGCTATGCCCAATAAGGAAGACAGGCTTCCCATACGCAGCATGCATCTCCTCTACCAGCCCTGCCAGCTTCTGGTAATAGTCCTCTTGCTGGCCTGGAGACGGATAGACATCAGGGCAGTTAGGGTCTGGGACCACTTGTCATACCCCAGCCCATCACCTGCAAACACTTACTGGGTTCCAAACGCCAGTCATAGGGTGCAGCCCGCACCGTCTCATCCCGTACATACCCATTGTTAACCAGATTCTGGACCAGTGTGTGCATGTAACCTGTGGGGGGGCAGCAACATAGGGGGCTCTGTCCATTACACCGGTAGGCCAGCCTGATGGCCAAGAAGAGCCCCTGCCTTTCCCTGAGCACACACACCTGCTAGCTTGTTGTCATCTAAGTATTCGACAGAGTAGGTCTTGCCAAAGCCGGGGACACGGATCTGTACACCGGGAGCATTGGACACACGCCCAGAGCTGCGATTGTAGACAACCCTGAGGACAATGGGACATTTAGCAGCCAGCAGCCGAAGGGCAATGTGTAGGGGCTGGGTAGGGCACATGGGACATACCTGGTATTATCAATCCAGCAGTCCACCCCAAGGGGTAGAAACATATTGAGATCCAGGAAGATGGTGAAGAAGTCCTCTGTCTTGCGGTAGCACAACCAGTTCACCACATCTGGTTTATCAAGCTTTGCTTCTAGACGATTCCCCAGGCAGCCAGGTACTGTGGGCACCAGCTTTTGTTCTGTCTGGACTTAGCTTCTCTCCACACCCCGAACCCTATCACCAAGAAAGCCCACCCCTCCATCTGCGCACCCTCAAGGTTCTGGTGACACTTATCCTCTCTCTGTCACAGTTCTCACAGTCCCACCAGTTCTGCAAATTCCAGACTACTTTCAGGCAGGGAAGGTGCAGGAACCAAGGCCGCTGCCCTCCGCCCCCACAAAACAAACATCCAGCTTGGCTTCCCATTATTGCCAAAGTCCAAAGAGAGAACAAATAGGTACGGGGGAACGGGGGCTGGGCCTAGAGCAAGGGGCAGGCCTTTCTGGACCTCTGCTGTCCTGTCCTGGACTAGGTGTCTTGTCCTTGGTAAGGCAGAAGCCAAGGAAGCAGTGAGGCTTAACCCAGTATCCAGTGTGTCTGGAGCCGGCCACAGCTTGTGCTGCCCTGACCAAAGCCGTAGGCAAACTGCATCCCATTCGCCGACCACCACCCCATCCCAAACCCCTGAAGACAACCTGGAGACAGAACACTGTGAAAGGAAGGGGTGGCGTCTCTGTAGAACAAACCCTTGACCCTTCCCCGTACCAAGTCTGGCATGAGGGCTAATGGTGGGGGCAGAAGAACCTTGACAGCATCTGCTGCTGTCAGGTGCTAGGACCCAGGGTCCCCAAGGTCTCGTTTGGTGCATCAGGGACCTAGTGGGGGCTTACCTAGGATGACAGGCCTTGTGTGGTTACTGAGTTCAGCCTTGGGCGTGGTGTGCGGGGGGAAGAGCACATTGAGGAGCCAGAAGGGGGCAGCGGGAGGGAGCAGCAGCCCCAAAAGCAGCAGCACCCACTGCCATGGGGAGCCAGGTAGCCCCATTCCAGCCCAGTGCCTACTGCCAGATGAGGCAGTCCTGGGCCGGCCTTATCTAGCCAGGGAATGGGAGGGGCTCCAGGGCCAGTGGGAGGGGCAGAACCACCAATAGGGGTGGCCAGGAAGGGGCACAGCTTAGGGATCTGGCTCTGGGTTTGGGTTCAGTTCAGTCTTTCTTCCCTTGGCGCCACAGGAAAAAGAGCTGGGGCAGCAGGAGGCCCAGAAGTACACAATGTTTTATTGAAAAAAGTCAGGCTCAGCTTGGCCAGCTCCATTCCACTTGGCTTGATGAGGGTCTCTGTCCACAGCAGCCTGAGCCAGGTCTTCCTGCAGGCAGACCCAGCTCAATTTCCCCTCTTATTGTCCCTCCCCTCTTCTCTGATGATGACATCCAAACAATAAATATACAATAAATAACGTTCCTGGGCCAGACTGGGACTTCAAATCCCATATCAACCCTCACCAGTCTTCTCTAGTCAGGATAGGCCTATACTGGGGTATGGGAAGGAAAAGTCCCTATATCCCCCAGGGTCCCACGGGTCCTCGGATCCATTTCAACTGCCAGGTCCAAGCTTGGTTTCCCAGGAGACCTAGCAAAGCTGGTCCAGAGCAAGGCTGGGCAAAGCAGAACTGGCAAGTAGGTGTAGGGGTGGGAACTGTTGTCCTAGACACCCCAACTCGAGGCCACAAGACTCCACTGGCCTCAGGAGTAGATGGTGATGACTTCACGACCACCTCCACGCACCAGCAGCACCCGTTCAAGGCCCTCAGTCAGCACTTCAAGGAACTCCATGTCTGCAAGGTACCAGGTCAAGGAGGCAGCCACAGGACCACTACCTCCCACCCACCCATGGGCACTTCAAGGAGAGGAGAGCACCCCACTGTCAGCCTTTACACAAAAGGATACAGTTCTCATCACCCTCGCTGTTCTTAGGTGGGCCAGGCATGTTCAGCAGGACCAGGCGGGCGTCGTGGGAACGTGTGACAATGACTTCATTGAGCTTCACAGCAGTGTGCATGCGCCTGACATTGGACTGATCCCTGCAGAGAGCAGTTGATCACAGGCTCCCAAGAGCTTCCTAGCGAAGCGGTCTCTGTCCCTGGCCCATCTGCGCAGCTTGCCTGCTCCCACTCTTCCTCCACTCCAGACCTCCACATCGTTTGAACTCACGGCTTGATGTGCACCAGCTCCCGGAAGTTGTCAGGGGCATGGCTGGGGTCCCAGGGCTCAGGCATGTACTTGTCTCTGGTCCACGTCATCTGGATCTTGTCGGTCCCTGCTGCAGACTCGTCCTCCTCATCTGAGTAAAGGCTCTCTAGCCGCAGGGCTGAGTGTCTGTCCTTGACCAGCTGGGCCTGAGGACAGCCAGAGTGTATCCTTGGAAAATGGTCATGCCTGGATGGCCCGGCATGACCACCCTGCCTCTAGGATATGGGCACTGATTGTTCTGGTTCAGGTCGAGCAGGTGAGGGTTTTTGTTTGTTAGTTTAAAGCAAGCTGGCCTCTTGCCTCAGCCTCCTAAGTACTGAAATTACAGCCATAAGCCACCATGCCCTGCTTTTTGTTTGTTTGTTTTTTGAGACAGGGTCCTACTATGTAGCCCTAGGCTGGCCTGGAACTCAAGGGAATCCACCTGTCTTAACCTCCCGAGTGCTGCGGATATGGATATAAGCCATCATGCCTGGTCTAATGAGTCATCCTGATACCTCCACCAGATGACAGTGTCTCCAAAGGTGTGATCTGGCCATGTCCCATGTCCCAAGCCTGAAACAGGGCAGCCATTTACCTCTCGATCCCGCTCGGTTTTGGTCAGCCTCATCTGCCGCAGCATCTGAGACCGCTGCTCCATCATCAGGGTCCGCTCATAGGTATACGCAGAGATGTCACTGTTATGCTGGAGAGAGGGCAAGCTATGAGGACCAGGCTGCAGGATCCTGGATCCTCGGGGCCAGGCCAGGGCAGGCAGCTTACCATCTCTACCACCTCCACTTCAGCTTCCAGGCGGAGGTGATACAAGAAGATGGCTAGATCCTTCTTCATCTGGATGCTGTTGTCATCCATCTGGGCCACGGTGAAAATGCGCATCCGGCACTTCCTCCACACCTGCCGCAATGAAGCTGTTCAACCACACCTGGCTTCCCAAGAGCCCAGCTGCCCTCACCCATGCCCAACCATCTGGCACACCTTATGCTGGCGAAGGAGGAAGGGCAAAAGCATGAGCATGCCTCCGTCATGCACGATCCACCACACGTCAATGTGGCCCTCCAGGTAGCGCTCGTGGTTGCTGGGGTAGAAAGCTATGTTCTTTGGCACCAGCAGGGCCAGGTGGGCAGCTGTGGTACAGCGCACAGTGTCTAGGGAGGAGGGTCACTGCTGACTGCCAGCCTGTGACCCTCTGGTCTCTGCCACCTCACTTTAACCCTGGCCCTTGGTCCCTGGCCCAGCTTAGATGCCAGACCCTCACACACCAATAAAGGTCTTCCAGGCACGTGGGTCCTCACTCTGTCGCCAGCCATAGGGCCAGCCAAGCACCACGGAGTTATGTCTCATGCCGCCCAGGCCGCAAGACTGGATGAGGTGGGCCAGTCCCTCTCGAACCTTGCTGGCCACCACTACCTGGCAGAAGCCTTTAACTTTCTCAATCTCCATCATGTTCTTGATTGTCTGTGGGGAATACAAGAGCATCAAAAGGCAAGGACCACCAATTTCCACCCCAGCTGGGATCCCTAATAGGGGAGACCTTGGAGCAAGCTGCCGCCCACAGGTTCTATTTTCTGAATTGTATGCATTTTATGTGTGTGCTAATGTGACATGTGTATGTGAATGTAAATACAGTGCAAACATACGATATATGGATGTCAAAAGACAACTCTCGGGAGTGGGTCTCATCAGAAACCTTGTAAGGGTTTCAAGGTGGGACAGCTATAATCATTCAAGCTTGAAGACGATGGCAGTGCTGTCCACCTGGTTGACCACCGTGGCCCAGACTGATTCCCTCCCATATATGCCTGCTGTGCCCCAGTCACCACTGACTTGGCTGAGCTGTCTTCCCACCCCCTGGCCATTACCTGCTCAGCAGCCTGGGCCTCACCATAGCTCTCTAAGAAGCTGCCCTGGATGACGGAGCCAACGATTGTCAGGCCTTTCCCAGCCTTGAGCTGGGAGGCAAAGGTGAGAAGGCGGGGGTACTTCACATGGAGGTCTTCGTCCAGCTTCAGCAGCACCAGGAGCTGAGGCCTGCGGTGGTCAGAGGTCGGCAGCCCGAGATGAGGGCCTGGCCTTTCCCAAGAGTCCTCTGCCTTCAGAGAATCTGGACTCCCACAGGTTTGGGAAGCACAAAGGCAAGGACTCAGCAAGCAAGAGGGTACCTCTTATAGACTCTAGGACCTCCCACCCTCGGCATTCCCTAAGAACCCTGAGACGGCCCCGCAAGTCAGGCCATGAACTTACCGCCAGTTCTTGGTATGCGGAGGCCCTTCTTCCAGCCTCAGCAGGGCATAGCGTGCAGCGCTTAGGGACAGGCCTCGAATCCCATCGCCCCACTCCTTCTCAGCCCTGCAGATGCCACCACAAGACACTGAGCCCCAGGTCCCACCCTTCTCCTCTCCCCCTCCCTCTTCTGCATGTTAAGTGAATACTTTACTGTGGTGCTGCACTCCTAGCCTGGACCCATATGTGAATACAGGCTGAAGGAAGGCCAGGCCCCGAGTCACAGCCCCTAACTACAGACCAAAAAGCAAAGCTGGCCCTGACCGCCATCGCCAGCCCAGTACTCAGCCCATTCTAACTGTTTGGGGGCACAGGCAGAGCTGTCCAGGTGACTGCCAGGCTGGCCAGCAGCTGCTCACTCACCCTTGGTACTCGATGTACTTGTAGATCATGCCTGCAATGAGCATGGCGACCAGGGCGTAGTACCAGGAAGAGACAAACATGAGAGCCAGGCACAGACTCATGCCTAGAAAAGACAACGCCCTGGGCAGGCGATGAGAGGCTAAGAATGGGGAATCCTGGCCACAGTCTGTCCCACACTCTGGTAAGGTGAGAAGCAGGCCAAGTGTGCAGAGAATCCCCCTCATAGTATTTCAGGAGCAAAAGCCTGGGAAACTCAGATGTCCTCTGAGACAGGTCTCATGGCTTCCCCAGTAGGGCCAATTATCAAGGGACTTGACCCAGGGATCCAGCAGGCACTCACCAGTGATAGTATTTGAATCGGGGCCGCCAGTTGGGGGTCCTCAGAAGCGTCTGCACAGCACAGGCCAAGTTTACAAACAGGTAACACATCAGGAAGAACCTGCAGGACCAGGAGGCAGCTGGAGCATAGGAGCTTCCTTGGTACATCTAGGCACCTGAAAACAGGCTACACCTGACCCACACAATGGCTCCTATCTCCCAGGTACCCACTCCTATGGCTGGATGCAGATTGCAGTATCGAGAAAACGCCCTCAGAGCCAAGTGGTAGAGGATGGGGAAGTATTCACCAGCAGAGCATGTGAGAAAGGAGCCAAGTCCAGGTAAAATGAGTGGAAGGTTGTAACAGGCCAGTGTCGAGGAATGCGAGGGGACACTCCGTGGGACAGAATGGGGGCTGTCAGGAAAACATGACAAAGACCATGAAATTTTGTTCTGAAGAGACAGGGGCTGCTGTGCTTGCTGTGTGTGGAATTAGGACATGGGCAAGGCAGGCTGTGTGAGCCCTTCTGAAGAGTTAGCTAAGGAAGAGAGGGGACAGGCCGTCAAACGCCATTGGCAGTGATGAAGAGAATGGACAAAGGGAGAGATATCAGGAGGCAGGAACTCCCATGGGGAATTAAGTCCCAACATGGGACTGCCAGCAAGAGTCACATGACAGAGGATGCCCTATTTTCTTTAGCTTAGGCAAGAGAGACACCACTCAAGATGCCTATAGCAAGAATAGCTGAGCAGTAGTGGTGCACGCCTTTAATCCCAGCACTCAGAAGGTAGACACAGGTGGATCTCTGTGAGTTCGAGGCCAACCTAGTCTACAGAGTGAGTTCCAGGACAGGCTCCAAAGCTACACAGAAAAATCCTCTCTCAAAACCAAGAAGAATCAAACAAAACAAAACAAAAATCCAAAACAAACGAACAAACAAAAACAAAGTACATCTTGAGGTATGCACTTCTGTGGGGAGCTGGGAGCACTAGGGTGACAGAAGAACTAGATGTGACCGGTCTGGCTGGGGACAGGGCTGGAGGCTGCTCAGGATGAAGGCAGTCCTGTCAGGTCTGTAAGCCGAGGGTGTGAAGCAAAGCCCCTTTATAACTGAACAAGGACGGACCATCAGCCGTGGAGCAGAACGGGTGAGTATAGAAACCAAACGGCCTCGGAGATCCCTAGGAAGCATGCTGGCCACCACACCCGAAAGGTGCGAGCACACTCAGCTCCTCAGCTCACAGGACACTGAAACAATGATGGGGCAGCAAGGGCTAAAAGTGGGTGTCTACGGCCATTCTGTTCTAGGGCACAGACAGAGTCTGTCGGTCTCTTCACCCTAAAAGTGGGTGTCTGCAGTCATTCTGTTCTAGGGCACAGATAGAGTCTGTTGGTTTCTTCAGCCTCTGTGGATGTACCAGGCTGGCTTCTGGGTAAACAGACCTGCTAGCTCCCCTTAGCCCAGCCCATCTCCCAGTGGCACCCTCGACACCAGGCAGGACCATTGGGAGGTGCTGGGGTCCTTGGCTGATGAAGGAGTTTTCCCCAAGGCTACCCCTTGCCTATCCCCCAGCTCACATGGAAAGAATGGGGGCCACCATGTCCAGGGAGGCGATGAGGATGCCCAGCTCAGCGATGAGTGCCGTCAGGAGGAGTGCCCACGTTGGCTCGCCATTTGCTTTCCCATGGCCAAACACCTGCGGACACCAGAAAAGGAGCTGCTCCTACCACCTCCACTGCCCATATCTGCAGTCCCCAGTCATCCCACTGGTCCCAGCCCCATAGGAGTCACAAGTTTCTCCAACTCTGCTCTGCTCTGGATGAAGCATAGACAGGCCACAGACTCTGGGTCTAATCAACACTGCTAACAGCAAACAGGGTCAGAGAAGCTCTCAGCAGCTTTTTCTGGATGGCTGCCAAGGCCTGGGCCAGTGTAGCTAGCCACACTGCATCTGAATCTGCCCTCCCCTTGCCAGGATGAGGGGCCAAGAGCATCAAGGCTGTGGGACACACAGGAGGGCTTACCCGGAGGAAGGGGATGATGTTATCCTTGGCAATGGCTTGCAATAAACGTGGCGCCCCAGTAAGGCTCTGGAGGCCAGCACCACATGTTGAGAAGAAGGAGCCGACGACAATGACCCAGGGCGAAGGCCAGGCCAAGGTGCCTACCACCAGGTTCCTGCTGACGCCATCACCATACCTGCAGAGGCCAGGCTCAGACCATGCTCCTGATGGGAAGCCCTCCAAGCCCTGGGTGGGGCCTCAGGGAGAAACGCTGAGAGAAAGGACTCTAAATGCCAACCCTGAACTTTGCATCTTTACCCTTTAACTCATCCTGATGGTAACATCACCATCATCTCAGAGGCAAAAGTCATGGAGGGTCCTGACCTCCCTGGTTACACAGATTTTTACTAGAGTCAACTGCCTGAGATGTGTAGGGCCATGGGTGGTGAGGGATGGGTTGGAGTGAGGGCAGAAAAAGCCGAGAGGGAGGGGCACGGCTCACTCACTTGTCCCGGAGCACAACACCCTCAATGCAGGCGCCAAAGAGAATCACGCTGCTGAAGTCTGGGCTGTATTAAGGAAACTAGGTGTCTACCAAATTGTAGTCCCGATTCATTCCCCGCACAGCACCCTAGAGACCTTTCCAGCCATAGCCTTGATCTGCAGACATCAGAAGGTCCCGTGGTGTACACATGCAGTCTCAGTCGTGTGCAAGGAGGTTAAGTACCATGCCTGCGTGAGTGTGGTGTGTCCGCACACACGGCCTGGCAACTTATGTACAAAGAAGTCCCTCCTGACACCTGCCCCATCATGCCATGTAAGGATACACACAAGTGAAGTGGTAACAATGGCCAGGATGGTCCCCACTGGGATAGACTTCTGGGCATCACGGAGGTCCCCGGAGCGGTTTGAGCCAGCCATGATGCCTCCAAAAAACAGACAAGATTCCCTCAGGGAGTCTCTAGAAGTTGGGGTAGGGCTAAGCATGTGGGCATGAAGACCTTACCTGTTACAGAAGGGAAAAAGATGCCAACCAGCACAGTGAAGGATGTGGCAATGTCAGCCACCACATACAGGGATAGGTTCTCCTTCAGGCCAAGGGTGTCTGTAGAAGGCAGCCCATGCTTCTCCACGACCTCACCCTTCTCCAGGTAAGTACTCCAAAGGTTTTCTGTAGAGACAGGAGCATTACCACTATAGCACCACTGATGTCCCCAGGGAAGTCTGGGGCAGCCCAGCAAGATCCTACAGATGCAGGGGAGCTCAGGGAATTCTGGGGACAACCTTAGCACAGTGAAAATGAGTCTTCCATAGGACTGCTTTGGCCAGAGAGGATGCTGTCCTGTTAGAATTATAACAGATAAAGGTGACCAAACCTTCGTCGGCCTGGACCACACTACTGCCTGACTCCCAGACAGAGGCCCTTTATGATTCTTGTGGGAACATCCCCCACTGCATCAGGGGCTGGTAGCCAGGCAAAAGGGAATGCCAGAACTTTACAGGGTTCACTGTGGGCCTGGGACTTTGGCCAAACAGGCTCCGTTCACCCTAAATTCAGCTACAAGGAGCCAGGCTAAAAGGACACCGCTGAGCAGGGAAAGCCGCCAAGCCTGCCCTGCCTGCCTCGATCTGGGCATACAAGGACAGCTCTGTGTTTTGCTTTGCTGCTCAGCCTGAGGACTGGGGGTATGGTGGGCTCAGGAGACCAGAGGGAGGACCCACCCTGGAGCACACCAGCAGCTGCCCCAGGTATGCCAGGGATTTCGGTCACGTTGTTGAGAAGGAAGTAGGGGTCACAGGAGTCAGCAGTAAGGTTGGGGCTATGGCAGAAGAAACTCCACAGCTGGGTGGCCACTGTCTCATTGTCCACCGTCACCGTCTTGGCACAGATGTCAAACTGGTCCCGAGACAGGGTCCTATTGCCCAGCATGCATACCCTGCAGGGAGAGAAGCACTGGCACCTGCTCGGCTGTAGTCCCAGCCCATTCCCACCCAGCAATCTGAGGGATCTACAAAGCATCAAAGGCTTAGAAAGGATGTCAGTGCAATGACTGGACAAATGCCCTAGCTACTTACGGAAACACAGGAGGGTCAAAAATAGACTTGATGCCTCCAGCGTAAATGGAAAGGATGGAGATGATCACACAGGCCAGGAAAAGTGAGGCAAATTTGTTCACATACTTGACACCAACAAACACCACCAGAGTCATAAAAGTCAGGAAAATGGTCCCATACACTCGCATGTTATTCAAGGTGGCACTTGACACGTCGTGAGTGCCCGACGGGTGAAAGATGGCAGCTGGTGGAGCAATGTAGGTCTGCAACAAGAAGACAGAGCTCCAGTTCAAGGCTTCTCTCTGGGGACTGAAACTGTCATTTGGTTTTCTTCTTAAAAGTGTGTCTACAAGAACCCAACTGTAGAAGACCAATGGTGTATGATTCTATGTCTATAAACTGTCCAGAAGAGCAAATCTACACACAGAGAGAACACAGACTAGTGTCTGTTAAGGGATGGGAAGAAGGGAGATTGACTAATTACTAATGAAGTTTCTCTTAGAGTAATGAAGACGTTCTAAACTGATTCTGGCAGTGGTTACATCCCCTGAGCATCCTGAAAACCATGAACTTTGTACATTTTCTTCTTTCTTTTCTTTTTTGACAGTATCTCACTATGTAGCTTTGACTGTTTTGGAACTCACTGTGTAGACCACGCTGCCCCTGAAGCCACAGAGATCCATTGCCTCAACCTCTTGAATACTGGGATTAGAGGTGGCACGTTCACACCCAGCTTATATATATAAGAGATTTTATATATATAATATATTATATAAATATATATATATATATATATATATAGAGAGAGAGAGAGAGAGAGAGAGAGAGAAAGGTTTTGTTATATATGTCTGACTGACTTTAAACTTACAATATCCTGCCTCAGCCTCCTGAGTTCTAATGTTAAAGAAAAAAACACTTAAGCTGGGCGGTGGTGGCACATGCCTTTAATTCCAGCGCTGGGGAGGCAGAAGCAGGCAGATCTCTGTGAGTTCAAGGCCAGCCTGGTCTACAAGAGCTAGTTCCAGGACAGGCTCCAAAGCTACAGAGAAACCCTATCTTGAAAAAACACAAAAAAAAAAGGAAAAAAAGAAAAAGAATTTATTTATCAGGGTGGAGGTCAGAGTAGGATTTGCAGGAGTCGGCTCTTGCCTTCCATCATGTGAGTCCCGAGGACTAAACACTAAGCCATTCACTGGCCCAAGCTGTACACTTTTTGAATGGGTAATGAATTACTTGCCATGCATGTTGTCGTTCAACAAAACCAGTACTGAAAGAAAGGGAAGGCAAGGAGTGGAAGAAAAGGAGATACAGACACAGGTGGATGGAAGGGCCAAAAAGACACGGTTTGAGGAACTAAATAAAGATGGTATCGGATTATACCAATAACCCAGAGAACAAAGTAAACCTCCAGAAGCCCATATAATTACAAGGTTGAATAAACAAATACACTGGGGAAAAGGGACATATTTCCTTACAGATAACATCTCCTCCCAAATAACACAGAAGAAATGTGAGAAACAGGAAATAAAAACTCAGATCTAGACAAAAGGTACTGGCTTCTGGCTGGTAGTACCACACAGTGTCTCTAAACATCTATTCTCTGGATCTCCAAGGTGCCCCCTGTCACCCTGTGACACTCTCCTCATGTCACCGTGCTTCCCCAAGGTTTCTCTCCCATTGGTGTAAACCATGCATTGGTGAGTAGGAGTCTGGGTCTGAGTCAGCACCCATGGGATTCCAGGGCCTCCAGATGGCAATCCATGGCTATTCACTCTGATTTAAGGACAAGGAGAAAATAGATCTAAAGGATCCCAGCAGGCACAGAGTCTGGGGGAGACAGAGCTGTCAGGGCCCACAAAAGTCTAGGAGACAATCTCTCTGTCACCATCAAGATCAGCCTAATCCAACATTTGGCAGACCCCGTGCCATGGCCCAAACAGTGTTCGGATAGGAGAAATATCCAGGCCAAGGTGAAGGCAACCAGGCCTCTTCCCTGCTTGGCCCTAACTAGCACAGGTGTAAAGGGGGAACAGATCTGCACAATTATCCTGCTCCCTTGAGGCCTCCCATCAGAAAACCTCACACCCTGATCAGGGAAGAGGGAAGCACTAACAGCCTCTAGCGTCTAGAGAGACTGTTCACCACTAGGGCTAACCTAGGTTTTGCACAACTCACCAGCAAGATCTCAATGGCCCCTAGGATATACATGGCCGCTGCAAATGTCGTCCCCAGGTAGAAGCACAGGCCCACAGCACCTCCAAATTCTGGTCCCAGCGAACGGGAAATCATGAAATAGGAGCCACCAGCTATGATGGAGAAAGTGTACACAGGTCAAGACTGGCTCTTCAGTGAGGTCTCCCTCACAGGGAACCTGCACAGCCACCCAGAAGAACAAAGGCTGCGTTTCTCTTTAGCAGACCAGGGCAGCACCAGTGTCTTGTCCAGGCCTGCCCCGAGTCTTGGCTTCTGTTAGGGTCTAGCACCCTAGAAGGCGGGCAGTCAACAAAGAGCACAGAGGCAGTGTCCCAACACTGCCATTAAGTCCTCTCTGGTGAAAGTCTAATAACAGGCATCAAAAAATGCAAAAGCGGGGGCTGGAGAGATGGCTCAGAGGTTAAGAGCATTGCCTGCTCTTCCAAAGGTCCTGAGTTCAATTCCCAGCAACCACATGGTGGCTCACAACCATCTGTAGTGGGGTCTGGTGCCCTCTTCTGGCCTGCAGGCATACACACAAACAGAATATTGTATACATAATAAGTAAAATAAATAAATTAAAAAATGCAAAAGCGGTCAGTTTCTTTTATGTTGCAAACCCACCTTCAGGACTCCCCTAAAAGAAGAATCAAGGTGTCTCAGACTGTCATGACAATATAACGGTGGGGGGGAGAGGGAGGCTGATGTAGTGGCATGTGCCTATAATCCCAGCTCTTAGGAGTCAGAAGCAATATCACTTCAAGTTCAGAGCCAGCCTGGTCTACATAGAGAGTTTCTGACCAGCCAAGGCTAGCTACATGGTGAGACTCTGTCTCAAAAGACAAAACAAAACAAACAAACAAACAAACAAAAAAATGCACTGTTGAAAATGAATCCATAAACAGGAGACGATTCCATAAACTGGTTATATCCTAGCATAAAGTAACCTGCTTTCAGGAAAATTTCCAAACTTGGGGAAATGTGAATTGTATACACAGAGAGAGACTAACACTTTGCAAGCACCTAAGACCATGCACTTTCAAAAGCTAGCAGTAATAAACTCAGTCAGCCTGGTGAGGGTATGGGTGCTTCTGATTTTCCATCCCGCTTCCTGACCATTTAAGCTCTCTTATAGTAAACATGCCTTGTTCTTTCCTGGGAGGGCGCACGGCTTTTACATTGACAAAACACAACAGCAGCTTCAAATTCTGTTGAGCAGAAAAGCTCCCAGGGGGCACTGTCTTAGAGGCAAGGATGGGGCCCTACCAGAAAATTCCCTGGGAAGGAGGGGTAATGGTGGACAGCAGGCAGATCTAGGTAGATTCTGAGCCATGTTCCTTACAACGGGCCCACAGGTGGCATTTACTCACCCGGAACCACACCATTGGTGGCAATGGCACTCATGGAGATGGCTGTCAGCAGGGTCTGTAGGAAGGAAGGCCTGGATGAGCAGCTCAGCTGGGTGGGCTCTGGGGAGCAGCACAGCCCGCTCCCAGCCCGGCCCAAGCCCACAAGACACTCACACAGCAGCAGCAGATGAGCACTATGAGGAGGGCCTGCAGCACACCGGCTGTGCCCACCATCCAGGTCAGCCGCAGGAAAAGGATGACCCCGAAGATGTTCTGCAGGCAGGGAAGGTACACTCCCATGAGGGTGCCCATACTGGGTGCCTAAATGGGCAGGAGGGGAGGGGGCACACGGCATCAGAGAGGTCCAGATATGCCACAGGAAGGAGCACCTAGTTGCTCAGCAGCCTCTATGCCTGGGGTCCAGTGGAGCACAGGAGGCAGAGGCAGAGCTAGGCTATTTCTGCAGGCTCTCCCATAGGAAGACAGTTCAGACCTGACTTTTCTTTTTGTTTTGTTTTGTTTTGTTCCTGGTTGACCTGGAACTCTCTATGTAGACCAAGAGAGTCTGGAACTTCTGGTGATCTTTCTGCCTCACTCAGCCTCCTGTGTGCTAGGATTATAGATGTAAACACGATTTCTAGTTTTCCTCCTCTTGGTTTCTACTTTTGGAAACAGGGTCTCACTCTTTGGTCAGGCTAGCCCGGGATTCATTATGTAAACCATGTTGACCTCAGACTTGTGGTGATCCTGTCTCAGCCTCTGGGGTGTTGAGATTACAGGAGTACACTGCCGCACCTGGCTTTCGACTTCTGCTCAACTTTCCGGAAGTGGAGACCACCTGGCAGGCCTCATTATGCAAGCCAAAGCTCAGAATGTTGTTGCTGCCCTCCCTTTCTCTGATCCCCCATCTCCAGCTTAGGTAGACAGAGTTCTGCCTTGCTGGCCTCGAGGCTGCTTGGGCACTAGCCTGCTTTGTACTGGTAATTGGGGACACTGGATGGCGCCTCCCATGCCTGCCAACCTCTGAAAACCAAGTCCAGTGCCATCATTCCTGTTGAAAATCCTCTGCACTGCCCTCTAATGGAGTGTGGGGCATGTGGTCCAGACTCCTCGGCTCTGGCCACTGGACATAGTCCATCACCTCCCCTGTCAGGCCCAGTTTTGAACTACATTCCTCAGGACTATATATCAGTATATCCACGACCATATTTAGTAGACTTGGCTTGTGTGATGGCTATTCTTGGTTGTCGACTTTACAACTGGTATTAACAAAAACACAAATGGCTGGGCACATCTGTGAGAGATTTTCTTTCTTAATTAAATCATCAGAAGTGGGAAGACCCACTTCTAACTCAGATCTCTGTAGTGGGAAGATCCACCTTTATTTAACCTGGGCCACATACATAGCTGGCAGCCTATGTAAGGGCACTGAATAAAGAAGCTTGCTCTCTTTGTCTGCTTGCTCTCACTCTTGCTAGCAAGTCCATTCCTTCACTGGCATTAGAGCCTGCTTCTTCAGGGTTCTGGCATACACTGAAGACCAGCTGAGACATCCAGCCTCGTGAACTGAGCAACTACTGGATTCTTAGACTTTCCGTTGGTAGACAGTCATTGTTGGACTAGCTGGACCGTAGCCTGTAAAGCCAATCTAGTAAATCCCTTTATATACGTGTGTGTGTATTTATTTATATGTATACGTATATTTATATGTATATTTAAATGTGTGTGTATATATACACACATACATGTATGTATATTCATATTCATATATATATATAAGTTCTGTTCCTCTAGAGAACCCTGACCAACACCGTTTGCGTACTGTTCTAACACCACCAGGCCCAACAAGTCCACCCAAAGTGCTCCTGAACCCAGTGAGTGGTGCCTTCTAAGTCCCTTCCTGCTTTGGGAGTCTCACAGACAGAAGTCAGGCTTTCTCAGAGCAAGTGAGAAAGCTCTAACATACAGACCGGCAGTTTCTTGACTCTGGAAGGGCAGGTAAGGGGCTACCCAGAAGGCTGTGACAGAGGTGGTGTGTGCAAAGGCAACACTGATACAACCCAGGGCAGTGGGGCCCTGAGAGCATCCACAGAACCCCAGCAAATCCTCCTCTGCCCTAAAGCTGGGCCTGGGGCCTGAGGATCTTCAAAAGAGCCTGAGTAAGAATGGAAGCTTGCATATGCCATCCTGCACAAGGCTATATGGGTGAGAGATAAACCTTGTTCTGCCTTTCTCGGAGGACATCACCTACAGGATGGTGGTAGTAGCAAGAGCTCCTATTCTTACCCCCAGCCTAGGCTGAGTCACTCTAAAGGGCAGTGTGGGAAAGGGCCGGGCAGGAAATGCTTTTTGCATCCCTAAATAACCCCTGGCAGTCTCAGAAGGTCACTGGGTTAGAGCAGAAGTGGCTGCCAGAGAGAAGAGGCTGACTTTCAGTTCTGGCATGGTCTGGTTGGAGGCCCACCCTCCCTGATTCAAGCCTTCTTTTCTGAGGCCCATGGCTCCCTAGCTCCTATTAGATTTAGCCAGAGTCCTCGCTCCATGGATCAGCTGTGGGGCTAGGACTGTTAGCTACCTTCTTACATCATTATTATACAAGGATCAGGTAAACTGGGTGGCTGAGCATCTTCACAGGCTCCTAATTAAGCCCAGGACCAAAGCCCCTTACAAACTCAGGTTTCTCCCCCACAGGCCTTTCTTGGTTTTTTATTCCCAGTCACCAGCTCCCAGGTATTGCCCAAGGATTCTACTAGCACCAAGCAATACTCTTTGGAAGTTGAGACCGCTCCTATGTAGGGCTGGGTAGGGATGAATAGAGACAGGCAGAATTCTCGCTATCTTTTTTGTTTGTTTGCTTGTTTTTCAAGACAGGGTTTGTCTGTGTAGCCCTGGACTTCCTGGAATTCACTCTGTAGACTAGGCTGGCCTTGGACTCAGACCCGGGGTGCCGGGACTAAGGGCACATGCCATCACCGCCTGGCTGAATTTTTGCTGTCTTAGTTCAGAACATGCCAACAAAATCACAAGCAGCAAAACAAGGTGGAGTCACGTCTAGACCACCTCAAGATACCAGCTGCACTCTCTGAAGAGGGGGCTGACTTGCATAAGCAGAAGATAAAGGACACACTGGCTTGGCTAACTTTCCTGGACCCCCCTCAGCAATGCCCACATCTCCATAAGCAGGTCTGAAGCCAGTAATCTGGTTTATTTCAACCAGGAATTACTTTGGCTTGTGTTTACTGCCAACGAGAATGCGGTAGCGGGCTCAGACAGACCCCCATTCCTTCTAAGCACAGCTGCTTGCCCAGACAGCTCTGGGAAGGCCAAGGAGCAGCCAATCTGCCTGCGTTAGCTCCTCTGGGAATGCCGAGGTGCAGCCAATCTGCCTGCATTAGCCCCTTTAAAATCACCAGGACTCTAGGACTCTAGGTGTGTAACACCAAATCCAACTTCCGTCTCAAAGATTTTTTTTTGTGTGTGTGAAAATAATATTCTAGATCCTGAGTTCGCTCTTCGATCTGCCTGCCTCTGCCTCCTGATATTTTTTTTTTTTTTTTTTTTTTTTTTTTTGGTTTTTTCGAGACAGGGTTTCTCTGTAGCTTTGGAGCCTGTCCTGGAACTAGCTCTTGTAGACCAGGCTGGTCTCGAACTCACAGAGATCCGTCTGCCTCTGCCTCCTGAGTGCTGGGATTAAAGGCGTGCGCCACCACCGCCCGGCTGCCTCCTGATATTAAAGGCGTGCACTACTACGGCCTGGCCAACCTGGGTCCACTCTGAAAACTGTGTCTCATCTGCCGACAGTTAGGAACAAGGAGCTATTGCTCCTCCTGTTGCTTTTGAGGTTCCTTTGGCCCTCTGCTCCCAGGAGCTCCTCCTCAGCTCTTAGCCTTTGAAGTCTCCTTCAGCTTACGGCACTCAGTTCTCCCCTCCATGCCCACCGCCCACTGGTCCAGGTATGCTCAACACCCCAGAGGGGAGCATCTATTTTCAGCATCGAATTTCACGGCACTCTGGATCCCCAGATGTGGCCCTTCTGCTGACACTGACTTGCTCACCTTGACAGCTCTCCGACGGGCACCTTCCCCACTCTCGGCTTCCTCATGTTCCTTGGCTCCTTGGGTGAGGTTGGTGTAGCTGACAAGCTTGCCCAGGAGAGATGACACCTTTGGGCGTATGTCCAGTTCCTCCTATAAACAGAGCCACGGGGCAAGATGGCAATGGGCCAGGCCAGGCCAGTGTCAGGCTACCTGTGTGTAGCCAGCAGCCTGGCTGCTGGCCCAGTGCCAAGCCCTGAGGCAGGCCTGGACTTGATCCCAGCTCTTGCCTGGGGAAGCCCAAGCCAGCTAGCTGGGCAGGTGTGGGCACCACACCCCAGAAGGCAGCACTCAAAGGCCCAGCGGCTGCTTCTCTGCCCCACCTTGGCTGTAATCACTGCCAGCTCATTTGTGAAAATCACCCGCCTCAGGGAAGAAGGAGAGCAGGCCCTGCTGGCAGACAGACAGACTGTACACTTCATCCTGCCTGCTGGGCCACTTTGAAGCTATGGCTGGGTCTCTGGGATTCACATCTATCTTAACACACACATGTGCGCACATGTGCATGCTCACGCGCACACACACACACACACACACCACCCAGGTTACATCCGGAAAACCGAGAAAGTCAAAAGAGGGATAAAAGGATATCTGGAACAACTGTAATCTATTAGTTGTCTGAACCCTGGCCTGTCTGGTGTTCTCAGACCCTAGTCTATGAAAAACATACCTCAATCTTCAAGGGAGGATGTTTGTTGTTCACCTCTCCCCTTCTCTTCAGGTGGGGACAGATCACAGGACTTCTAGCACTGAAGGGGTCTAAGCTTTCCCTGCCACTGTGGTCTTAGCACTGTGACTTTACCACCTGTTGTGATGCTCCCTGCCACCTTTCTGACCCTGTAACACGGGGAGTCTGGCTGGGAGTGATGAGAGACACGATGGGGGTTCTTTGGATGTGTAGAGACCGAGAAGCCTACATTTCTTGGCTGTGAGGCAGATTAATGTACAGGCTCAGGGTTTAGGAATCTGAACCACGTCTTAAGTCCAGATCTTATTTCTCAGCTTGGGTCTGCAGAGAAAAAAATCCCGCTGAAAGGCAGAAATGTGGGAACCTTTCCAGAGAAGTGTGCACCAGAGCTACAGCTACGGAGGGCAGAGCGAGCGAGGAGGAAGAACAGGCCTCTGTAACCAGAGGGGAAAGGGGCCGGAAGAGCCAGTTAGAAATGAAAAGAAAGATTCTATCCACAGCAGACAGCAGAGCCATGGGCTGAGAAAGCCCGGGGCATGGAGGGGGAAGAAAGTGTGAGGAAGTAGTTGCCTTGGTGAGGGGCACAAGGAAGGCAAAGGTGAACAGCCCTGGAGATGGCAACGGAGGAGGTAGGGTTGCGAGGGTCTCACAGGGGCCAAGAGAACCACAGCCTGGCTGAGCTGAGCAGTCTGGAGAAGCCCCTGCCAATCGCCCACCTGTCCACCGCACCTGAATGGCTCCCCCAGATACCTCAAACAGTGCCAGGTTCCTGTCATAGTAGTCACTTCCTCTGGAAGCTTCCAAAGGGCAAAGGAAAGGGCTGTTCTCTCTGTGGTTACTCTGTCCTGTGGAGAGAGAGGGAAAGTGAGTTGCTGCCTCCCTGGGTCCCAGCCTATTCCCCACCCCAGACAGCCACAACCCACAAAACAGCGCTGCACATCTTAGCCAGGAGGCTAAGTCACAAATACACCATCTCTCTAAAACACTTTTGGAAGCCACAGCTTTTAAGAAACCCTGACACACACACACACACACACACACACACGAAAGAAAAAAATGAAAAAGAAAAAAAGAAAAGGATGGGTGGAGGTGGCGCACGCCTTTAATCCCAGAACTCAGGGAGTAGAGGCAGGCGGATCTCTGAGTTCGAGGCCAGCCTGGTCTACAAGAGCTAGTTCCAGGACAGGCCCCAAAGCTACAGGGAAACCCAGTCTCAAAAAGAACCAAAAAAAGAAAGGAAAAGAAAGAGATGTTGAGCCTCCATTTCCTCATCATACACTTGTCAGCCTTCTTGAAAGACCATAAAGAAGGCACCAGGAGTCAAATCTCAGGGCATCATTCTCTGTAGAAGAAGAGTCCACATTTCCACACTAGCGCCAAGTGTACGTGAAGGGCGGGGCCTGCTGAGGAGACGGGGGCCTGTCCGGAACCAACACTGAGACCCCACCTTCCTTCTTCCCACAGATCTGTAGCACCTAGAGTGCCAGACACCAATCTGCCCTCTAGGAGGATGAAACCACACAGAGTGCCTTTCGCTGCCATGGCTCCACTAGGGGCCAGCTAGCTACCCCAACATGCACCGCGTGAGGTGTCCCGGAGGGTAGCCCAGAGCATGCTGGGAGACGGGGCCACTCTCACACGGTACACAAGGAGCCAGAAACAGCCACTGGGAAAGCCAGATGAATCTTGGATTGAGCAGAAGCTATGTAGGAGCATGAACTGCAGTGGGGGCGGGGGTGTCATCCGTCGGCCAGATCCAAAAGGAATCCCTGAGTTTAGGAGTCCGAGGGTTCCGGTTTGCTCCAGGACAGATTAAAAAGCCTACTGCAGGCTCCACTCTCTTCTCAGGCTGGTGAAAATGTGCCTCATCAACCAGAAAACCTCCCAGTAAGGAGGGAGTCTGCGCGAATTCATTTTCTGTTATGTGTCGGGATGAACCCACAAACTCATGGAGCACTATGGCGAATGCTGCACCAAGGGGCCACAACCACATTCTCCAGCCCCTCCTCCTCTGAGGCTGGGTCTCACTGTAGCCCAGGCTGGCCTCAAGCTGGTGCCAATCCTCTTGCCACAGCTTCTTAAGTATTTAGGATTAAATATGTAAGCACCATGCCCAGCTCTCACACCCTTTCTTTTCTGTATATGTGTTGTGTGTGTGTAAGTGTGCAAACATGTCTACGTAGTATGGAGACCAATGTCAACATCAGGTGTATTCCTTTCTCACTCGCCATCTTATTTTTTGAGACAGGGTCTCTCACTAAACCAGCTAGACTGGCCAATCAGCAAGCTCCAGGGATCCTCCTGGCTCTGTCTCCCCAGTGCCAGGACCACAGAAGGTGCATGTGCCTGGCTTTGTACACCTGGTTCTCTGCCCACATTTGGTGATGATGTAGACCAATGGCAACGTAGGTCAATGCCAAAGCAGCAGTCATTTCAACCCACCAAGTAGTGTTAAAGCCTGGTGGGGTTAGGTAGTTCCCCAGCCACTCTGTGGCGTTTGTGACTTCCGTGCTCATTCAGGAAGGAGAAGGAATCATGAGGGAAAAAAAAATGTCAAAATTCAGCCACGGTTGCCATTTCCATCGACAACTCTTCAATGAGAAGCTCTGACAACAGAAACAACCACCACCACAACGAAATAGAACAACACAACAGAAATGAGAACAGCAGCTCATCTTCCTTTCTTCCTGCCTTGCCCACTAGAAATTTCCATAAATTTATCCCTCAGATGCGGCCCTCTCCCCCTGGAGCCTTGCAGGGAGCACTTTCATTGCGTATTTCAGATCCCTTTGTGGAATGAGGCTGGAAATAAATGTCAATGATTCTCAGGGCACACACTGCTGGCTGGCCTACCTCAACTGTTTCGAAGAACAATGGACGATTATTTAGAAACTGTAGATCGGTGGTTCTCAACTTCCTAATGCTGCAATCCTTTAATACAGTTCCTCATGGTGTGGTGACCCCCAACCAGAAAATTCTTTTTGCTGCCACTTCATAACTGCAGTTCTGCTACTGTTCTGAACCATAATGTGAGTATCTGTGTTTTCCCATGGTCTCAAGTGACCCCTGTGAAAGGGTCGTGTGATCCACAGGTGGAGAATCATCGCTGTAGACCTAGGCATGGTGGCACAAATCTGTAATCGTTGACCCTGTGAGGTGGTTGTGGGGGGGGGGGGCGTGAGTTCAAGGTCAATCCGGGCTACATAGTGGTTTCCAGGGCAGCTTGGGCCACAGAGTGAAAACAAACAAAACAGCCAAGGGACTAGGAACGTAGCTCAGTGGTAGAGTGCTTGCCTATTACGCTCAGAGCCCTGGGTTCGATCCCCATTACCTCATGAAACTTGTGTTAAAAAAAAAAACCAAAGGAAAAAATTCTACAAACTGCTGGGCAAGTACACACTAGTGACCCCTCTATGACCCAGCTGATCCCTTGTCCCTACAACCATCACTCGCAGATGGCTTGGACGTTCTAGAGGCCGTCTCTATCACCTGACCTTCTGGTGTGTGTCATTTACCCTCTTCCAGGGACAAGACAAGGCATGGCTGTGTGGTGAAGAGGGCCAGATGAGCTGTGGGTTCCCTTTTCACGCTTTAGATCCCAGGCCATTTAGGGGGCACTCTGGGATAGAGTAAGATACCTCAGCATAGAAATGACCTCTGGGATATGTAGTTTGGCTACTGTGTGCATACTCCAGCCTCTGGGTGTTCGGAGGGCCAGCAATCTGGCTTGAATTCCTGCCCCTTGCCCTGTGTGACCAAGGCAAACTGCTTACCCTCTCCGTACCCCTATCATTGTCTGTGAAGTAGAGGCAGGAACTCCTTCTTCCAACTTCCCTGATGCATCAGAAAAGGTTCTGTCTGGTCTCAGATACAGGCAGGCACTCCTTAGATTCCACAAATCCTTATTTAAGGATCCCTCCCATATGATATGAGAGGGTCTAAACAGTGCCTCAGATCTGTACTCCCCTAAACTTCAAGCTACCCGCCCTGGCCTCAGCTATTCCAAAAATTCCAAGGCAGGTTTAGGCATGCCTGCCTGCCAGGCTCAAGTTTTCAAACATTACCTGAGCCCCTCAGAGAACCAGACACAACCCAGGCCCGGGGCGTCCTGTGAAGCACACAGGTGTGTTCCTACCAGCAATTGTAAAAGTCCCAATGGTAGGGAATGACCTGGGTGACATTGTTGGTCCCTACATACATAGCATCTACCTACAATGCCCTTCCTTGACCTTCCGACTCCTGCCACAGGCCACCTAGATGAGTTGGCCTACTTTGGCCCATCAGAGTAGAGGCGTGTGCTTGAAGTTGAGGGGTTTCAGGAGAGCTGGGCCTAAGTTCTGTACTCTGTCCCTTAGCTATAGCGGTTAAGAAGAAGTAAAATCACTCACCGGGGTGCAGGGTATCCCCCATGCTGCAAACACAGCCACAGTCTGGATGAAAAGGAATAAGAGGAGGAGAAGAAGGGGGTGGGGTGGGAGGAGGTGGCCTACCTTGAAGGGACCTGGCTGGACACAGCCAGCAGCCAGCATAGCTCCAGGTTACTCGGGTCACCCTGTGAAGGACCAAGGTGGGGCCAAGGCTTAGCACTGCCCACTGGTCCAGGCTAATGATGTGGCTCAGCACATCATCTGGGGACAAACATCCTTCCAGGCCTAGCGGAGGAGGGAAACTGTTCTGACTCGTTGGACCAGGATAGAGGCAGTCAGGGACATTGGGCCTACGGTTACTTACACACAGCTGTGAAGTCTGACAGATCTCCATGACCTCTAGCAGCCCAAGCCACTGGTCTGTACCACCTCTACACATGGCAGACAGGTGACACTGCCATTATTCACATCAGACACAGGCTGATGTCACCATTACGATAGCCTCTGATAATATCACCCTACCCGTTTCTGTGACTGTCAGTCCCAGACATCACAGACATTTTTTTATCTCAATCATAGCAGCACGCTCCTCACTGGCAGCCTTGCTGGAAACAGTAGCCATGAAGATGTCCTGACCTGACCCTGCCCTCACCCTGCGATACTCTGCCACACACATGTATTTGCACATGCCTACACAGCTCCACAGACACATATTCCCAGGGATGGTCACATTCCAAGTGTGTGCCAGAACTGGCCTTGAGGATCCTTTGGGGGTGGAAGATGGAGGAAGGGACACCGCAAGAGGGGAAGGGCTCGCCTCCATGCCCAGCCCTGGGTTAAGGCACCGCACTTTCACATCCGGGTTTGAATCCTACTGGGAACCAGTTACATAACTCTTCACCACCTCTCTTCACTTCTTCCTAAGTGCGAGTAACAGAACCTGTCCCATGGGGGAGGCTGGAGGATTAAAACGAGTTGCTTCATGTACAGTGCCTAGACAAGCTTGGCCCCGTGTAACTACTCCCTAGAAGCCTGATGTACCGACAGATCTACACCCAGGCCGACAGAGGCCCTTCAAGGAGCACACCCTTCGCTCCTATCCGGCCAGAGCGCAGGGGTGGGGAGAGGACAAGAGAGGGGCGGTGAGTCACAGGGGAAGAAAGGATAACTCTCAAGAGGATGGGGGCGATTCACAGAAAGCGAGGAAGCTGCAATCCAGGCTTCCGTTGAGCCTGGTCCGGGCCCGGGACGCACGTTCGGCACCATCCTGAGCGAGGCAGCCTGCTGGCCGGCCTCCCCAGGCGGCCACGTCTGCAGCCCCCGCCCGCGGCTCTCGGGGGAGGAGCTGGGGGGTACGGGCGGGTGGAGGATGACCTGGCCCGGGAGTCCCGGACTCGTCGGTCTGAGCGCTCGTGGAGCAAGAAAAGTGGAGTCCCGCATGGACGTGCTCACGCGCAGTCCGGCGGCGCGAGCGGGTCCGTGTAGACGCCCCCCGTCCCGGCCCCGGCCGGGCGCACCCTCACCATCCGAATCTTCCCGCTCGGCGCGCTCCCCGTAGTCCACCCAACTGAGCCCCTCGAGGTTGTCATAGTCGCCGCGTCGCGGCCCGTCCACCGGCACCACGGTGAAGTGAGGCATCGCAGCGCGCGTTCGGGCCGCTGTCCCGGCCTCCAGCCCGCTGTCCCCGCCGCCCTGGGCCGCCCCGCCCCGCCCGCTCGCATTCCACCCCGCTGCGCTCACTTCCTCCACCCGCCCCCCGGGCCGCCCCTCGGGGGCGGGGAGCAGGAGGGGCTCGGGACGGCTCCTCCCCGAGGGGGGGGGAGACAGGGTGGTGAGAGGACCCCAAGAACTGAGTACTCAGGCTGCTGGAGGGTTGTGTTCCTGTGTGACTTTGGTTCAGAGGTTGCCCTCTCTGAGCCCTAGATGAGATACTTATAAAGTGAGGGAAAGTCGTTTTCCACTTAATTTAGGGGCTTTATGGCGGACGGGGCGCAGGGTGCAGTGGCTCTGCGCCTTGAACTTTCTGTTACTTAGCGGGAAGGGAAGGCAGGGCCCGCCCAGTGACTCAGTGGCCACCCCTAACATCCCCGAGTCGCTCATCACCCCACACACTCGTCCGTTTCCATCATTTCTCTCTCGTGTCTCTGGTAGCCATATCCCCGCGGACACACAGCCTCTGCCCTCAGTCCTGCTGCTGCAGTCTCTCCTCTTTAAGGCCACTACACCCTCGGCAGAGGTGGCACCCGCCCGGCCCTGTTTGACACTTGAGGTTAACCCAGCTATCTCATTTGAACTTGCTCCTTCACAGCCTCGCCTCCTGGCGGTTCTGCACCCCAAGCCCTTTCCTTTCTTGGTGCTAACTTCTTTCACATTTAGATAACTTATCTAGTTGCCTTTACTTCAGAATTTTTATCTTTCTGGGTTGTCCTTTCGGCCTTCTTTTCTCTCCCCTCCCCTCTTCTCTCCTATCAGAAAGCGTCAGGGCTCATCTTTCGAGTCTATCTCCATTCTTCTCTCCACTTCTGGCTAGGACAGCCTTTAAAACGTGGGCTGATTGTAGGATCCGCGCCTTCTGACGGCCGCCGTCCAATCCCAGCTCTAACTCGGTGGGTGGGCCGGCCTGCTCAAGGTCTGCAAGCCCGGTAGGACCCTCCCCTCGCCTTGGAGCATTCTACCTTCTAACCCTGCTCAGCTTTTCTGGGCTGCTACCAGACCTCCCTCTCCTCACCCTTCACTGCTTTCCAACCGGGCTTTTCTCTGCTCTCCGCAAGCTGCACTCTCTGCCATAGAGAAGGCTCAGTGTTTAAGAGCGTCTGAAGCGCTTAGGACAGACCCAAATTCAGTTCCCAGTATCCACCCACATCCGGTGGCTCACGACTGCCTGTAACTCCAGCTCCAAGAGATCCGATGCCCTCTGGCCTCCTCAAGCTCCTGCAAACCGGAGTTCACACACACACACACACATACACACACACACACACACACACACACACACACACACGGCATGGTGACACTCATCTTTTTGTTTGTTTTGCTTTGTTTCTAGACAGGGTTTCTCTGTGTAGCCCTGGCTGACCTGGAACTCGCTTAGTAGACAAGCTGGCCTCAAACTCACAGATCTGCCTACCTCCCAAGTGCTGGGATTAAAGGCATGCGCCACCACCACCCAGTGACAGCAAGGGCTCTTAAGTGTCCAGTCATCTTTCCAGTACCTGGTACTCACCTTTAATCTGAGCACTAGAGAGGCAGAGGCAGGGGGAGAAGAGGAGAGATAGAGGATTACAACAGAAATCCTAACACCTGATTAATAAAAATCCCAGAAAAATGAAATTAAACTAGAGCAAAGGTTGTACTCCCAGAACTCAGCAGAATGAGAAGGAGTTTGAGGACAGCCTGGCCTATGTATAAAACCCTGTCTCAAAGAAACAAAAAGTGAATTCAAGAGGCAGATCAGTTGGTAGAGTGCATACTACATAAGACGGGGCATAGGAAGTGGTGACTGCTTGTAATCTCAGCACTTAGGCCAGAGGTAGAGGCTGGAGGCTCAGAAGTTCAGAGTTATCCTTGGCTACATAAGGAGTTTGAAGCCGACCTGGGGATGAGCTTCATGAACATTATACTAAGATAAAGACACCCAACATGAGTCACATAGCATAAGATTCCATCTGTAAGAAATACCTAGAAGTTGGGTGGTGATGGTGCACACCTTTAGTTCCAGCACTCGGGAGGTAGAGACAGGAGGATCTCTGTAAGTTGAAGCCAGCCTGATCTACAGAGTGAGTTCCAGGACAGGCTCCAAAGCTACAGAGAAACCCTGTCTCAACAATACAAAAAACAAACAAGAAGCCGGGCGGTGGAGGCGCACGCCTTTAATCCCAGCACTCGGGAGGCAGAGGCAGGCGGATCTCTGTGAGTTCGAGGCCAGCCTGGTCTACAAGAGCTAGTTCCAGGACACGCTCTAAAAAAGCTGCAGAGAAACCCTGTCTCGAAAAACCAAAAAAAAAAAAAAAAAAAAAAGAAAAAAAAAGAAAAAAACAAACAAGACAAAACAAACTAAAACAAAACAAAAAAAAGAAAAAAAAAAGAAATACCAAGAATCCACAGAGTCAAAAATCAAATTGGCAGTTGAGTGGGAATGAAGGAAGAAAGCAGAGAGTAACTGTTTAATGGTAGTTTCCTCTTATCATGACTAGAATATTATGGAACGTGGTAGAAAGAATGGTCATACAACCTGTGATTATATCAAAAGTTATTGGTGGGCTGGGGAGATAGTTTAGTTGGTAAGGAGCTTGCCTTAAATATTTAGTCTAGAATCACTCAGGCAGTAAGCCTCTGGGACACCTGGGGGGATTATCTATGTTAGGATGGCCTCTAGTCGCGCCTGTGAGGAACTAACTAGTCTAGGACAACGGCAGTGAAGAGACCCACTTTAATTGTGGGTGGGGCTATTATATGAGCTTTGGTCCTGGACTACATCAGAAGAAAGCGGTGCTTGGCCTGGTGGCACTCGCCTTTAATCCCAGCACTCTGGAGGCAGAGGTAGGTGAATCTCTGTGAGTTTGGGGACAACCTGGTCTACAGAGCAAGTTCCAGAATAGCTAGGACTGTTACACAGAGAAACCCTGCCTCAAACCACACACACACCCCAAAAAAGAAGAAAGCAGGTTGAATACTATCATCCAGTTTCCTGTTTCCTGACTGTAAATGCATTGTGACCAGCTGCCTCAAGTTTCTCCTGCCCCTGTGACTGCTCTACCATGCTGCACTGTACCCTGGAACTGTGAACTGAAGTAAGCGATTCTTAAAATGCTTGTTAGGGATTTCCTCACAGCACGAAGGAAGTTAACAAGCACATGAGGACCTAAGTTTAATCCCTAGAAGCTATATTTTTTTAAAAAAAATTCTGGGTGGTGGTGGTGCATACCTTTAATTACAGCACTTTGAAGGCAGAGGCAGGTGGATCTTAGTGAGTTTGAGGCCACCTGGTCTACCTGTTTAGGACAGCCAAACCTACACAAAAAAAACCTCCAAAGCAATAAACAAACAAACAAACTGTGATGATCTCTGATCATATATAAGATATAATAACATATAATATGTAAGACATATTATATTAATATAATAACATATATGTAATATATTGTATTAATATAATTAATATATTTTTTAAAAAGCTGTGGGACTGGAGAGATGGCTCAGCAGTTAAGAGCACTGGTTGCTCTTCCAGAGGTCCTGAGTTCAGTTGCCAGGACCCACATGACAGCTCACAACTGCCTTTAACTCTAGCTCCAGGGCATCTGACCCTCACACCAGTGAACATAAAATAATAAATTTTAAAAAAGAGAGATGCTATTTGAAACATCCAAAGCCTGCTGTAAGTGGGTTAATCTATTTTTTTAAAGCATAGATATAAATGGTTTAACTGTGTTGAATCCTAGGCATCTTCATTAGGAGGGTTAGTTTATTAGGAAAGGAAAGTGGAAGGCTAGTGTGCTGTAGAAGGAAGCTCAAAGGCTGGGTGTTGTGGTGTGAATGAGAACGTCTCCTATAAGCTCATATATAGTTTTTTGTTTGTTTTTGGTTTTTGTTTTCAAGACAGGGTTTCTCTCTGTAGCAGTCCTGGATGTCCTGGAACTCACTCTGTAGATCAGACTAGCCTTGAACTCACAGAGATCTGCCTGCCTCTGCCTCCTGAGTGCTGGGATTAAAGGTGTGCACCACCTTGCCTGCCTAAACTCATATATTTGAGTGTTGAGTCAGCAGGAAGTGGAGCTGTTCTGGAAGAACTGGGGGGGTGTGGCCTCGTTAGAGGAGGTGTGTCACCAGATGAGGGCTGAGGTTTAAACAGCCCTTACCGGGGCCCATCTCACTGTCTCTGCCTGCTGCCTCAGATCAGGAGGTAAAGCTTTCAGTTACCGCCCCAGTGCTGTGCCTGTCTGCTTCCTACCATGACGTCGAAGGTGGACTCACCCTCTAAACTGTAAGCCAGCCCCCAGTTAATCGCTTTCTCTTAAAAGCGTTGCCTTGGCCACAGCGTCCCTTTGCAGTAATAGAACAGTAACTAAGACCCTGAATTTGTTTTTAAGTGTTGGGACCTGAGCCCAGAGCTTCACCCATGCTAAACCTATGCTTTACCACTGAGATACACCCCAGCAATGTAGAACTTTCATATTGGGGTTCCTAATGACTAATACCTCTTTATATTATTACTGGGAAATTTGATTTCTTTTCTTGTAAAGTTTCTATTTAAACATCTTCCCAGTGTTTTTAAAATGCTGTGCCAAGTATGTATGTATGATAGATGCATGCATGTGCATGCATGTATAACAGTGCAAGTGTGGCAGTCGAAGGACAACTTTCTGGCGTCAGCCCTCTGCTCTGCTTTTCCAGGGGTCCTGGGGGTCAAACTCAGGTCTCCAGATCTACTCCGTTAAGTCTGATGGGTCATCTTAACAGCCCTGACCTTTTTTTTTTGGAGGCAGGGGACAGGGTTTCTTTATGTAGCCTTTCTAGCCTGAAACTCATTATGCAGCCAAGATTGTCCTGGATCTCAGAGAGACCCACTTTCTTCAGCCTCCAACTGGTGCCATTAGAGGTGTTTATTAGAGGTATTGTGGACTGCCACACCTGGCCTGGTTGTTTTGCTTTTTTTGTTTTGTTTTCTGTTTTTTTGTTGTTTGTTTTGTTTTTAAATATTATTTATTTATTTATTTATTATGTATACAATATTCTGTCTGTGTGTATGTCTGCAGGCCAGAAGAGGGCACCAGACCTCATTACAGATGGTTGTGAGCCACCATGTGGTTGCTGGGAATTGAACTCAGGACCTTTGGAAGAGCAGGCAAAGCTCTTAACCACTGAGCCATCTCTCCAGCCCCCTTGTTTTGTTTTGCTTTTTTTTTTTTTTTTTTTTTTTTTTTTTTTTTTTGAGACAGGGTTTTTCTGTAGCTTTGGAGCCTGTCCTGGAACTAGCTCTTGTAGACCAGGCTGGCTTCAAACTCAGAAAGATTCCCCCTGCCTCGACTGCCTGAGTGGTAACATTAAAGGTAAATGCCACCACATTTGGCTCTGCTTTTAAAAATTTATTAGCCAGACTGCTATCACCAATGGCGCTGTGGACACCTGAAGTCTGAGCCACTACCTGTGACCAAGGTGATGTCCAAGGGATGTCCCTCCACAGGGGCCATGCGGATACAGTGCCACCACCCAGGATCATTGTGATGTCCAGCCCAGACTGCTGCCAGGGGCCATGTCTGGGTTCATGGCTCTACGGCAGCTGGAGTCTGAGTTGATATCCATGACCCTGTTGCCACTGAGGGCCGTGCAGTTGCAGTTCAGGCTGAAACCTGAGGCTATGTTGGTCTTAGAGGGTCAACCTGTTGCCCAGGTCACACAGACCTGGGTGGCCCATGTTGCCACCTGGAGCCATGGTGTCATCTGGTCCCAAAATGTGGCCGTGAGCCATGTCTGGGTTCGTGACCCTACGGCAGTCAGGGTGTGGGTCTATGTCCGTGTCTCCTATTTCTTTTAAAGGCTAAGTGGAGACCTGGGGTCTGGGCTGCCACCTGGATAAATGCTGGCTTTGGGGGCCATGCCGCCACAAGGATCATGCCAATCTGGGTGATCTGCAGTGCCAACTAGGGCCATGCTGACATCTGACCCCAGACTATTGCCAGGGACCATGTCTGGGTCCATGGCTCGATCACATCAGGGGTCTGTATTGATGCCACTAGATCGTCAGGGACCTGGGCGACCACCTGGGGCCAGGTTAGTGTCTAAAGGTTGAGCCTCTGCCAGGGCCATGCAGATCTGAGTACCCTGTGTGCTGCCACCCAGGACCATGAAGCTGCCTGGGCCTAGGCTACTGCCAGGGACCATGTCTGGGTCGGTCTTTGGCTCCTGCTGCCACTGAAATCAGTGAAGATAGGGCTGCGCGCGCAGACTTGGTCCTGGCCCCCGCTGGCAGCAGCACCGAGGAGAGAAGGCCCTGCACTTTTCCTACTGACCTGACAATAGGGGCAGAGGTGGGCAGGCCTGGGGAGCATGAGATCAGGGGGCCCAAGCCTGCCCCTCTTCGTCTGTCACATGGTGGCATGAATGAATGTCCTCTCTCTCCTCACCCCTTGCCACCTGCGGCAGGTGAGAGAAGTGGCCCCGGTGCCATGAGAATGGGAGAACTGGACCTGCCCCCCACCCAAGCAGCAACACATGGGAGAGTGGGCATGGCATTTCACCTGGGCAGCACACCAGAGCTGACCCTGTAGGCAAGGGCACAGATAGGATAGGCCTGTGGGCGTGAGTAGGAGAGCTGCCCCTGCCTCCTCCCTCGTATGCCATGAATGGCAAGGGTAAGGGAAGTATGCCCTCATCCCCACCCCTTGCCACTCATGACAGCCAGGAAAGCAATCCCGGGGGCATGAGAACAGAAGAACTGTCCCTGCCCCTCACCAACTGCAACACTCAGGACAGTCGGCCCTGCACCTCACCTGAGCAGAAACAGTTCTTCCTGCTTTTTCTGTCCAGCGTCTCCACATTCAGGTCGGAACTGTTTTCCTATAATCATCTTGTAGAATTTTCTTTTTTTTTTTTTTTTGATGAAGGGTCTTATTATGTATCCCTAGCTGGCCTGGAATAGACAGGTCTGGCCTTGAATTTGTGGATGATCTTCTTGCCTTTAGGATTAGAGGCTTGAGTCATCATACCTAGACCAGGACTGATATTTATTTGAGAGTCTCACTATGCAGCCCTGGCTGGCCTAGAACTTTCTATATAGATCAGGCTGGCCTCAAACCTCGAAGTTACAGAGATCTGCCTGCTTCTGTTTCCTGAGTGCTGCCAGGCTGATTTTTATATGGAGTAAAGAAAACCAGAAAGCTAGGCGGGATGGCACATACTCAAAATTCTAGTACTTGGATGGCAGAGGAAGGAGGATCACTCAAGCCCAGGAGTTCCAGGCCAGCTTAGGCAACATAGGCTTGGTCTGTGGTGAGATTTTGTTTGTGATCTAACAAATAAAGCTTGTCTGAAGATCAGAGTGAAGCGCTAAGCCACGAGTTAGCCATAGAGATCAGGCAGTGGTGGCTCACACCTTTAATCCCAGCACTCAGGAGAGGCAGACAGAGCTCTATGAATTCAAGGCCATGCTGGGCTACACTAGATTGATCCAGTCAAAGAGAAAGAGACAGGCTGTAGTGACTCACACCTTTAGCCCCAGCACTGGGGAGGTGGAGACAGCAATAATGTGGCTGGGCGGAGAGAGGAAGACAAGGTGGGTGGGTGGGATGGGGAGTTGGGAGATGGGGGCACACACACACACACACAAATGCACACACAGGAGTCTGAGGATTCATAGGGACAGGATTGTCCCTTTGGTCTGAGTATTGGTAGAGGTAAGAACTCTAGTGCCTGGCCGCTCTGCTTCTTTCACCCCTGCCTCTTCCCCCTGGCCCCCTCCCCATAGCTGACTCCGGGTTTTTATTATTAAGACCAATTAGAATTCGTGCTACACTGGTCTCCAAAACAAAACAAACCTCTAAAACAAACAAAAATATAACCTTTTAGTGGGACCCTAATTTACTGTCCCCGTGGTCCTTGGTTACACTGTTGTATGGGCTCCAGCTTTCAGGATTTGGTGAACTGTCTCTGACTGTCCAGAGGACCACAGCTGCAGGTTCCCTCACCAAGGGGTCTCTGACCCTAATCCCAACAATAAAGAAAGGCCCTGAACACTTGGCTCAATGTTTTAAATATTTATTCTCAAAATAAATATTTATTTATTTTGGGCAGTGAGGAGGGGAACTTTGTGGATTTTGCCACGTTGACCTGTGGCCAGATCACCAAAGCCAAAGAACAAGGGCTAGGGAGGTGACAGTAGCCACGAGGCCTGAAACGCGGCAAGGGGGAGCTTCTGAGGCCCCCCGGAGGACCGGATTAGTTGGCCTCTTAGTCTCCTTGAAGTGTGTGTCCTGGTGTTTCTCCTGGGCCTGAGGCAGGATGTGCGAGTGGCAGGTGCTACTCAGCTGCCTGTCTGGAAACTTGACCTCCACAGGGCTCTGCCCCAGGCTTCTCTCTCTCACCTGAGGGAAGGAGTCACAGTAAAACAGACACTCCCACCCCTCCCATGCTCCACTAGTGAACCACCTATCTGTGATGGTCAGCCTTTCTTCTTCCCCTTTTCTTTCCTTTTTTTTTTTTTTTTGTTTGTTTATTTTTTGAGACAGGGTTTCTGTGTAGTCCTGGCTATCTTGGAACTCACTCTATAGACAAGGCTGACTTTGAACACAGAGATCCACCTGCCTCTACCTGGGATTAAAGTGCTGGAATTAAAGCTGTGTGTCACTACTGCCCAGCACCAGAGATTTTTTTTGATTGGATAATCTGAGGTAGGAAGACCCACCCCCTAAATCCTGGCCAATACCTGGTGACTGCCCAAATAAAAGAATATGGAAGGAGGAGTTTTTGCTTTTTGCCTGCTTGCCCTCACTAGCTGGAGGGCTCATCTACCCTGTTGCTGAGGTATTCTTTCCCTAGGGTTAGAGCCTACTTTGGGATTCTCATATATATTGAAGACCAGCAGCTCTCCAGGAATCCTCTGGGACTTCAGCACTAGACTGAGACTTCTAAGACATCAAGTCTTATGGACGAAACAACTACTCCATTTTGGCTTTTCCAACAGGAGACAGCCATTGTTGGACTACATGGACCACAGCCTGTACACCATGCACAAATGACCCTACCCCACATATGTATGTACGTATGTACGTATGTATATATGTATGTATGTGTGTATGTGTGTTCTGTTCCTTAGAGAGGCATGACTAATACACTATCCTTTCCTTTTAACCCATGTACCTGTTCCACCTCTCTGAAGACCCGCAGCAGGTTTTCTCGAAGGACACCTTGCAGCTCCTGTTCATTCCAGCCCCGTCTCAGCAACTCCTCTATGAGCACTGGGTACGTAGACACGTCCTCCAGGCCCTGAGGGAACCTGTGCAGATATCCACCATGAGACCTTGCCCCTAATCCTGGTCTAGTGCCTGCTATCCCACCAGCCCCAGGCAACTACGAACAAAACTAAGGGCCAAGTTCTTTAGATTAGAGAACATGACTTTAGAAGTTCTTTAAAGATTGAGTTCTCGGGACTATACCCAGCCCACAACAGAGCTGGGCTGGGGAGCTGTGCATTAACAAGATTCTTTTAGCCTAGGAGTGGGCAGAGGAAATGGGGACTGGGGACTGGAAGACCAGAGCTTGGAGTTGAGATCTGAAGGATGAGCCGACTTTTGAATGGGGACCTAAGGCTCCAAACCTCTGCTGTTGCCTCCAGCCCAGGAGGAGCACAGGGACATCACTCACCTTCCAGACCCAGGAGGAGCCCAGGGACAGCACTCACCTTCCAGACCCAGGAGGAGCCCAGGCAGGGACAGCACTCACCTTCCAGACCCAGGAGGAGCCAGGGACAGTACTCACCTTCCAGACCCATCGTAGTCTCCACCAATCCCAATGAATCCAGACCCAATCACTGTCCTGATGTGGTCAAAGTGATCTGGAAAGCAGAGGCGGTAGAAGAGTTAGCAATTGGGAGCATTTCTAAATGGAAAGTTGGGTCCTGGCCAGTTATCCAGCTCACATTTGGGTGACAGTGACACGCTGAGTTCACAGTCCCTGGAAGGTCGGCCACTCCCCCTCATGTGCTAGAGTTCAAGTCAGAACTCACAGAGCTGAGGTCTGTGTGGGGGCGGGGTAGAGAGATGGCTCGGTGGGTCCCAGGTTCAATGCCCAGCACCTACAGAGTGGCTCACAACTACCTGTAACTCCAGTTCCAGGGGACCTGGCATCCCCTCTAGCTTCCATTTCTCCGTGGGGCACCAGGGATACACACGGTACACAGACATACAGGCAGGGAAAATACCCAGGAACATTTTTTTTTTTTTTTGGTTTTTCGAGACAGGGTTTCTCTGTAGCTTTGGAGCCTGTCCTGGAACTAGCTCTTGTAGACCAGGCTGGTCTCGAACTCACAGAGATCCGCCTGTCTCTGCCTCCCGAGTGCTGGGATTAAAGGCGTGCGCCACCACCGCCCGGCTCAGGAACATTTTTTTTTAAATTAAGAGTTGAGGTGGGACTCACCTGCCACAGTGGACACATTAGCAAGCAGATTGCACTGCAGCACCCCCATGGACAGTGTCACCATCACAATGCCACCGTTCTTTCTCTAAAGGGATAGAAAAGGGGCAGTCAGGCCAGCCCCACTGGACTGCCACTGTGCTTCCCTTAATGGGGGACGACGTTTGCAGGGCAGCAATCCAGCAGGGGCTGGAAGAATGTTTTCTCCTGAGTTTGGGTCTCCCTGGGTAAAACTGATTTGGACCTGGTTTCAAAGATGGAGAAAGGTTAGTTAACCGATAGCTTTCTTTACTCAGGGTCACAACTCTCCTCCCAGTCAGACATGATGGCATATAAGGCCAGCCCTTGGGAGGCCACGGCAGAGGTGGCATAAGGTCCAGGTAGGACAGGACAGGACTATTTATGTAAGAGACCCTACCACAAACAAACAAGACCCTTTCCCCGTTCTTTACTTCTTTTTTGAATTTTTGAGATAGGATTTTGCTATGTAGCCCAGGCTGGCCTCAACTCATGATCCTCCTACCTCAGCCTCTCAAGTGCTGAGGTTGTAGGCATGTGTTATTATGTTTGGCTTTAAGACCCTCAAAATGAGTCAAATGTATTGGCACACACTTTTAATCCTAGCACTTGGGAGGCAGAGGCAGGCAGATCTCTGCAAGTTCAAGGCTATCCTGGTTCACATATCGAGTTCCAGAGTCAAATAATGAGACCCTGCCTCAAAAAATGGAAAAAAAGTCAGGCAGTGGTGATGTATGCCTTTTAATCCCAGCATTGGTAGGCAGAGGCAGGTGAATCTCTGTGAGTTTGAGGCCAGCCTGTCCTACAGGGCGAGTTCTAAGCAGCTAAAGCCATCTTGGTGTACAGAGTGAGTTTCTCAGATGAAGTGTACTTAGTCCTGGGTTTGAGGGCCCAGTTGGCTACTCACCAGAAGCTGCAGGATGTCATCGGGAACATTCAGCAAATTGTCGCACACAGCTCTAGCTGCTGAGTGGGAGAAGATCACAGGAGCCCGAGACACCTCCAGGGTCCGCTTCACTAAGGTGTCTGAGCCGTGGGACAAGTCTATCATCATGCCCAGGCGGTTCATTTCTTCTATTACTTTCTGCAGGGACAGTGGGTTTGGGAGGGAGCAGAGGGTGTCAGGGAGCAAAGGTGTGTACAAGGATCTGCAGGAAGCACACAGGGTAGGATATGGTACAAGAGTCCTCACCTCACCGAAGCTTGTCAATCCACTGATGTTGGTATAGAAGTGGTGTCTGAATTTCGTGGCGCTCTCTGCCCTGAAAGACAGACAAGAGAAAGCAATTCTTGCTGGCTGTAGTTGGCTATCGGTGACTGGGAGCGGGGTGGGGGGGGTGAGGGGGGGAGCTCTGCTTATCCATCCTACATGTAGAACAAATGAGGACCAGGGCCGGCTAGCTGGTGGAAGTGTGAGGGACCTGCTGGGAGACCCCTCCCCTCCCCCACCCTCCTCCTCCCCTCCCCTCCCCCCGTAGACCACTTTATTGTCATTTCTTTTGCCAGCTCCATGCCACGGAGAGAAGTTTCCTCACCACACTGTCTGCCATGGCACCGGGGCCAGGCAGCATGCTCACCAGGGGGTGCTGCAGGTGAAGGTAAGAGTCAGGTAGCGCACTCCTAGCTCGTAGAAACTGCGCAGCACAGAGAGGCTGGTGTCCAGTGAGTGACCGCCCTCGACGCCAATGAGGCAGGCCAGCTTCTGAGTGTTATTCAGACCTAGAAAAGGGTGGTGAGTCAAACAACCACATCCCAAGAAAAGAGCCACTGGTCTCCATCCCAGGCTGTGCCCCAGTTCACCTTCAGCTGAGGTCACAAGCTCCAGCTCGGGGTAAGCAGCGCACATTCGGCGAATGAGGTCGATCTGTTCCAGGGCAAGGCGCACAGCATCCCGGTCCTGGGTTTCGCATGGGATGTAGGCTGACCAGAACTAGAGGGGGGTCCAAAGGTCCACGACGAAGCCAATATGGTCTCTTAGGCCCACCACTTCTGCCTCAGCCCCCACAGCACCCATGTAAGTCAACGGTTCCCCATAGTGTCATGACTCAGGACTATTAAGCTTGGCAGCCAGTGAACAGACTGTGGGCTAATGACATAGCTGTCGTCTGTCCACGACCCCGTGTCAATGTCCCAGACAAGGCTACCCTATCTTTTGTGGTTTTAGCAACCTCAACCTCCACACTCTCCAGGGATTTTCTGATTCTTTTCTATGTATTCCCCTGAACCTGAGCATCTGCGCGGTTCATCTGTGTTGGTCCTCTGTGTCCTCATACATCCTTGTATTTGCATGACGGTGTACTGCATGCCCCAAGTACCTAGCCATCTAGGGCCTGGCCTACTCAGGTTTCTGTGTCCCCAACGTCCCCATTCTTCTGGCACGGTTACCTGGGCACCCACAAGGCCTTCTCTAAGCCTATCCAGGCTGGTCTGGCCGCGGGTGAAATTGCGCAGATTCACATCCTGTAGTTTATTCTGGAAGAGTTCTCTCAGGCGCAGAGGCAGGTCGTTATGGCTGGAGATGCGGTCAGTGTGAGTACATGGTCTCCAGGTCAGAAGCTTCAGCCCGGATCTTATTTCTCCCCCACCTCACCAGGCCCCACCCCCTGCAAGCCGAGTGGAAAAGCTTTTCCACCCCGGCAATGGCGCCAAAGGGAGAACGGGCACCCATGAACGACAGAAGGAAAAGGACATCCAGCGAAGGTGCTAAGGGGCCTCATCAATAGTCTAGGGGTAAGCTTAGCCCTATTTTTTGGTTTTTCGAGACAGGTTTTCTGTGTGAAACAGTCTGGTTGTCCTGGAACTCGCTCTGTAACCTGTAAACTGGCCTAAAACTCACAGAGATCCTCCTGCCTCTGCCTCCCGAGTGCTGGGATTAAAAGCGTGCGTCACCACCTCCCGGCAAGCTTAGCCCGCTTCGGTCCCACACCCGCACATACGCACCCGTCCACAAGCGGGAAGTCTCCCATCAGGGCCAGTGCTTGCTCTCGAAGACGAGGGTTACTGGTCATGCCAGGTGTAGTGGAGGCATTGAAAGTGCCCGGAGTGGCATTCGCACTGGAGGTCGCCAGTGTAGTCGAAAAGCTGGAGATGCTCTGAGTGGTCGGGGTGCAGGTTACCCACAGAGGCGGAACTACAAGTAGCACCTCCAGCAGGAACAGCCAGGGCCCCAGAGGCCGCAGGCCGAGCGCGCGGGGACCCTCAAGACCCGCGGGCTGCATGTTGCTCAGACTTGGTCACAAAAGCCTGAGAAGGGCCGGGATAGGACAGAGGGTGTCGATGGGGTTCTGACCTTCGATTCAGGGTACCTAGGATGCGGCCTCGCTTGGAAAAGCTTGCAGTCGCACGGCTGTGCAACGGACGCTCTGGAACTTTCCACCCCTAGAAGCTCAGTGCAGTCGTTAGAGGGCACCACCGCTCTTCCGCTCCCCCAAGTAGAAGGGCGCCCCCTTGGGCCTGGCGGGTCTCTGCCTGCAGCTTCCATCTTCTCGCTCATTGCTTCTGGTTTCTGTCTGAGTTGAAGGAGGTGGGAGACTAGTGGGGAACAACGTAGGCGGGGGTGGGGAGGGGTGGGGGCGAGAAATCTAACTAATCTCACCACATAGCCATTACGTAAATGTGTTAGCGCCCAAACGTGCCTTATCCTCAATGGGGTCAAATATCATGCTAAGTTCCGCTTAGAGTAGTAAATTAGATCTGTGTGGGTTTTGTTAGGTTTTATAGTCTTGTTTTTGTGGTGCGGTCTCACTGTGTTGCTGGGACTAGCCTGGAGCTCCTGAGCTCCAGCTATTGACAGTATGAGTACTGTCATCTAGGGAGTACATTGCCTCTAACGGAAGAAATATTGTCTAGCCATGTGTAAAATTCCGACGATCAGACGGTAAAGGCAGGGCTGTGAGTTTGAAGCCGATTTGGGCTATATAGCAATATCCTGCGTCAGAAAAAAAAATCATGCACAGTAGCTCTCACACGTAATCCCAGCATTTGGAAGACTGAGGCATGAGGGTTTCAGAACACTCAAGGCCAACCTGGGCTACACAGAATCCTAGGCCAGCCTGAACTAAGGAGTAAGACCTTGTCTCAAACCAGAAAACCAACAAACTAAAGTATCATTCTCCACTGAGAGACCTGCATCCGCATTTGACTGTAGTTAGCTTTTCCTAAACATCTCTCTCCCTCCTGAAACACCTCTTCCAAGATACACTAAAATGGTTTCTTACTAAATTTCTAGGGTTAGAGAGGTGGCTCAGTGGTTAAGAGCACCGTATTATCTTCTAGAGTTCAATTCTCTGTTAGCCACATGGCAGCTCACAACCATCAATAATGGATCCAATGACCTCTTCTGGTGAGCAGACTAACATACGAACAAATCACTCATAAAGTCCATAAACAAAATAATAATAATAAATTTCTGCTGTTCTCATAAAGAAGGTGAAGGACATCGAGATGGCTCTGAGAACAAGCACTTGCTATGCCAGCCAGACTACCTGAGTTCTATGCGCATATCTCATTTTTATTTATTTTTTTCCTCTCTCTTTTTAAAAAATATTTATTTATTCTGTATACAATATTCTCTTTCTGTGTATGCCTGAAGGCCAGAAGAGGGCACCAGACCTCATTACAGATGGTTGTGAGCCACCATGTGGTTGCTGGGAATTGGACCTTTGGAAGAGAGCAAGCAATGCTCTTAACCGCTGAGCCATCTCTCCAGCCCGCATATCTCATTTTTTAAAAAAAGAGTTAGATGCAGTGGCATGTGTCTGTAACCCCAGCACCCCTACAGGGAAGAAAGACCCTGCCTCAGTAAGGAGGAAGTTGTCCTCTGACCTCAATAGGAATGTCAGGGTAGGTACTCACTGCCCCCTTTCTTTCACACACATACTAATAATAAAATAATTTTTACAAGCGGAGATGAAAAAGCTAAGTAAAGCAAAGGGTGCAGTTCAGAGGTAGAGCGAGTGCCTAACAACTGTGATGGCCTAGGTCTAACCCCACTACCATGTTTAAGTAGATAAGGACATTTTAAAAAACTACTTTCTGTGGGCAGTGGTGGCACACAGAAGGGAGGCAGAGGCAGGCAGATCTCTGTGAGTTCAGAGTTAGCCTGGTCTACAAAGAGAGTTCCAGGACATCCAGGCCTATACAGAGAAACCCTGTCTCAAAAAGAAAAAAAAAATAAAGACAAAACAAAATAAAAACTATCTTCTTAGCCAGGTATAATGGCACATGTCTTTAATCCCAGCACCAATGAAGCAGAGGTGAGCAGATCTCTGAGACAGGCTAGCCTGACTCTACACAGTGAGTTCCAGACTAGCCTGGGTTGTAGAGAGAGAGATCCCACTTTCCCTCTCCCCCAGATCCACTCTTCTGTTTCCTTTCAAAAAAAAAGCAGACCTTTCGGGGATATCAACTGAACATGGCATAACAATTTACAATAGGAACAGGCACAAGCCCTCATATCAAGGCTGGACCAGGCAACCTAGTAGGAGGAAAAGGCAAAAGAGTCAGAGACACTCCTACTCCCACTGTGGGAGTCCCACAAGAATAACATATATGCAGAGGAGCTATCTCAGACCCATACAAGCTCCATGATTGCCGGTTCAGTCTCCATGAGTCCCTATGAGCCTCGCTTAATTGATTCTGTGTGCTGTGTTCTCATGGTGTCCTTGGCCCTTCTGTCTTCTACAATCCTTCACCACCACCCTCTTTGGCAGGGTTTCCTGAGCTCCTCCTGAAATCTGGCTGTGGGTTTCTGCATCTGCTAAGTAATGGCTTCTTAACTTCTGCCTTATCTCTGCTGAAGGACACAAATCGTGATGCTGGGGCTTGAACTGGAAGTAATCAATGCTGGAATCACTTTACTAAGACTCCTTGCCACGGGGCCACTCAGCAGACACTGAGAGGAGGAGGAAAGTGGGGTGTCTTTCCTGTCGTTCCTGTTCCTCTTGTCACCCTCAAGAGCAGTTTCTTTTGACTGTCACAGGCCCGTCTTGGCATTAGAGCATCTCCACCTTCAGGGCAGACTCAGAGCCTCATAACAAGGATATGCTGGTACATGCCTGTAATCAGGAGGCTGAGGCAGGAGGATTGTCATAAGTCCGAGGATATCCTAGGTTACATAGCAAGATTATCTCAGAAAAAAACACCAAAATAACAATTAAAAAATAATGCCCCAGCACCATAAGGCCCCGTAAGCATTAGTTCCCACCAGCACCCCGCCTTTTTCTTTGTTTCTACAATCTAGAAAGGTGAATACAGCTTTCAAAATTCACCTTCGGAGCTCACCTCAGTGTCACCTTGGTGCTTTTGCAGCAACTATGTGATCAGTTCCTTCCACTTTAACTGCCAAGAGCAGCTGGGCAACAGAAGTTCCTGCCAATAATCCCGGCGATTGAAAGCCCGAGGTGGGAAAAGTGTCTTGAATTAGAGGGCTTTCTGTACTACACAATGACTTTAGTCCAACCTAGGCTATAGTCCTTGCTTCAAAATAAACAAAGCCTAAGCAATAAATAAATAAATAAATAAATAAATAAATAAAGGCGACACTATCAGAACTTACTCAATGACAACTCAGAATAAATGGAGCCTAAGGCAAAAAGAGCTTCACTCTAATAGGATGCACAGGCTGTTACATGAGTGTAGGAGAGGCAACGCCATCCATCTATCTGTTTATTGAACAAGGGTTTATTACGCCATCTAGTGCGCCTCAAGTCACTCAGAAACTAAAAGATGAGACGGACTGGACTTGATGGAGCATAACTGTAATGTCAGAACAACAGAGGCAGAAGCAAGATGGTCCTAGCACGTTTGAGGCTAGCCTATTCTATATACCGGATATCCCAAGCTAACCAGGGACACATAGCAAGACTTTGTCTTTAAAAAAGAAATTAGGGTATGCTGGGTGGTGGAGGCACATGCCTTTACTCCCAGCACTCATGAGGCAGAGGCAGGCAGATCTCTGTGAGTTTAGGGTCAGCCTGGTCTACAGAGTGAGTTCCAGGACAGTCAGGGGTATTACATGGAGAAACCTTGTCTCGAAAAAAAAAATAGACTGATCAAAATAAGTAATAGAATATGCAGGTATCTGTGATGGGAATTGTAGCTTAGTAACAGACTCTGAGTGTGACCTTCAACAACAAGGCCTCCCACACACTACGACGTCAGATAATTACTAGAACAAAGCTCTGTGTGGGGACCATGTCTATAATCCCATCACTTGCTAAAATGATGAAAGGAGCACTGCGAGCTCAAGGCCAGTCTGGACTCCATAGTGAACTGTGTGCAAACCGGAGCCATGTCACCCTGCCTGGAAGAAAGAGAAATAAGTGATGTTCTGTTAGACAAAGTACTAAGGGAAGGCTTCAGCGGAGAAGGTAGCGAGGTAGTCTTGGGAGCTGGAGTGAAAGCTTTCCTGGAGGAGACAGCATGTGTAAATACCGTGAGACAGACATGAGGCCAACCTGTTCCAGCAGCCGTGAGGAAAGACACAGGGGAGCAAATGTTGTGACTGGAGTAGGTGTTGGACAGGCTACAGAAGGCTTTGGCAGCTGTGGTGGGGAGAGCTGCTTTAGGCTTCGGTCTGAAGGGGAGTTATAGGAGGAACCTGAACAAGATAGGTAGGACATCTGATATAGAAGCTGGAAAGGTTACTCTGCTAGGTAAAGCAATGAGTGCGAACAGAGGAACGTCTCCCAGCGGTGAAGTGGACAGCTGATCCTAAGGAAGGGGAGGGAGGGCTGTCAGCAGAGAAGGAACAGCATAGAGTTGGGTGTGTATTCCAGGACTACCCACATCAGCCACCTGGAACAGGAAGCAGCTACTATAGGCAACTCACCGTCCTTAGTACTAGTCAGCCTGTCCTGGAGACAGCACATCCGGCTTTAGGGGCCAGAGCAGCAAGACGGATGCTTCTTCCTCAGGCAATACCAGGAAGTTCCTCTAACCAAGCTAGGGGATGGAGATACAGGCCTGGGACTCCTAGAGTCTTCTCAATGGAAGTCTCTGTTAGCCCACCCCAGGGCCTCTGATAATCTGTGTGAAGACCAATGTGGGGTCAACTGGAGAGACCCAACAGTTTGACAGTTCTGAGACAAGAGACAGAAACAAACCAAACTCACTTAGGACTCTTGAGAGGGGTTAGGGAGACGACTCAGTGGTTAAGAACACTTGTTCTTTTTTTTTTTTTTTTTTTTTTTTGGTTTTTCGAGACAGGGTTTCTCTGCAGCTTTTTTAGAGCCTGTCCTGGAACTAGCTCTTGTAGACCAGGCTGGCCTCGAACTCACAGAAATCCGCCTGCCTCTGCCTCCCGAGTGCTAGAACACTTGTTCTTGCAGCAGGTCTGGGTTTAGTTCCCAGCACCCATACAGTGGCTCACAGACATCGTCATTCCAGTTCCAGGGATCTGATGAGGATAGCTGACATATGCATGGTGCACATACATACGTAAAGGCAAAACTCTTACACATAAAATAAGTAGGTGCTGGAGAGAGCCCTGGCTGCTCTTCCAGAGGAACTAGGTTCAATTCCCAGAACCCACATAGCAGCTAACAATAAATAAATAAATAATTTTAAAATGAATGCTAGATCCTAGCACTTATACCAGTTTTTAAATGGAAGGCCCAGAAATACACAGTTAAAAGCTTCTAATAGCTGGCTACATTGGTGCATGTCTGTAGTCTAGCTACTTAGGAGGCTATTCCTCACGCCACAGCCTGAAAGACAGGTTAAGTAATAAAGGGCTTCCATACCTCTAAACAAACAGGTAAATAAAAACTTCCCCAAATTACCAGTGTATAGGAAATAGGGAACAGAGGAACACACTAAACTACACTGTAGGATGTAATCAGTAAACTCAAAACCATGGAAAATGGGACGAGAGGAGTGGAGGGAGAGGAAACTGTGATAGAATATATCGATGAAAAATATTTCCAATAAAAATTTAAAAGACAACAAAACAAAAAACAGAAAATACCAAGGAAAAAAACAGTATTGTTTTTAAATGTCAGTTTCATCCTGGGTGTGGTGGTGCCTGCCTTTAGTCCCCACATTCCACAGAGTAGGCAGAGACAAGTGGGTCTCTGTGAGTTAGAGGCCAGCATGGTTTACATAGAGTTCTAGGCCAGCTGGGGCTGTATTGTGTGACCCTGTCTCAAAAACAAAACAAAGCCAATTGCAAGAAATTACTAATTCTTTTAAAGGGGAAAACCCACCTACGGATTAAGTCATAACAACTGCATACAAGCCTGGTCTACAAGAGCTAGTTCCAGGACAGGCTCCAAAGCCACAGAGAAACCCTGTCTCGAAAAACAAAAAACAAAAAACAAAAAAAAATGTACGTTATTGCCCAGTGATGAATGGAAGAACTTGGGGGAGGCTGTTGAAACCTTCAGGGACTTTCCTGACCTGTCCCGGAAAACACATGCTGACCCTCTGCTGCCTGTAAGTGTAAGCTGCTGAGTGTTAGAGAAAAGGCGTCATGCACATGGGAAGACACAGGAGGTAGGGCTTGTGGAGGGGAAGTCACGTTGGGAATGGAGGCGTAAGGAAAAGGTATCTTCCCTGGCACTGGAGCACACACCTTTAATCCCAGCCCTTGGGAGGCAGAGGCAGGGCTGTTACACAGAGAAGCCCTATATTAAAAAAAGAAAAAAAAAACGGTGTCTCAGGAAGTTGGAGCAATGTGTGAGAGGTAATCTTTGATTTGGGGTGTGGTGACACATGCCTTTAATCATAAGGAAAAGTCCCTCTTCAACTCTGAGTCTGAGGTCAAACCTGGTCTACAGAACTCGTTCTAGGGGAGCCAGGGTTACACCATGAAACCCTGTCTTGCAAAAAAAAAAATTTATTTTGAAATGAGGTGAGGTAGAGAGATGGCTCCACACTTAAGAAAGCTTGTTACCCAGCTCAGAAGACTCAGGTAACACACTGGGTATGGCCTCAAATTACCTGTAAGCCCAGTGATGTGAGGGCAGAAGACAGAGGATTGCTAAAATGAACCTCTAGGTTCAATTTGAAACCAGGCCTCAAAGGTAGAAAATAATAGGGTAGGACATGGGTTGCCCTCCTCTGGCATTAGCCTCTGTGCCTGCCTAGGCACATGCACCCACAAACGCAACTACACAACACAAATAAATACACCCCCCCCCCCCACACACACAGAGAGAGAGAGAGAGAGAGAGAGAGAGAGAGAGAGAGAGAGAGAGAGAGAGAGGAGAGAGAGAGGTGTCAAGGTCAATTACAGTTATAGCTCTTAGTATATTAAGATAATGTCTCAAAAAAGAAAACAGCATACTGAAACCTAACTAAAACAGGGCTACTGTTGAGTGTGGCTGGAATGAACAGATCCCAAGAGGGGCGGCCAACCACGATAGGAGGAGTTCTTAACAAATTTATCTTACACCGCTTTTCCAAACATACTCATTACAGCCCAGAAGCAGCAGGCTTTTAGAAATCCTTCTCATTTGTGGGAGGAGAAACGAAGGGGGTCTCAGCTGTAGCTAGCTCGAGGGTCTAACGTTCTTTATGGAGATGGGCCACACACACAGGCCTCACACAGCTGCCACTGGCTCCCCAGAAGCCAAGTGCTCTTACAGAAGCCCCCTCCAAGGGGACCCACGGCAGTGACAGGCAAGGCTGTGTCTGGGATGCCAAGCAGACAGGAGGGCTTCAGGCAGAGACAGGAAGGAACCTGAGAGGAAGGGCTCTGCAGCACAGAGGACAGAGCAGAAGGGACTGATCAGTTCTGGTTTTCTCCACAGCACCCGTGCCTCCCACAGCCCCTCCTTCCCTTGGATGCTACCATGTCCTCTACAGAGAGCACGCCCAAGCCCAGATAGCCTGGCATGGAGAGACATACTGCCTGATTGGAGGCTACCGAGTCTATGGGGATGCTCCGCTGGCCACCCCGGCAAAGGCTGAGGAAGAGAAGCCAGCACCCAGGCGGGCTTGCAAGAGACAGGGAGCTCAGGAAGAGTCAGACCAAGATCTGGGGTGTCCTCATACCCTGCTCTTAACTTCTGAGCTGTGTCCATCTCTTGGACTTTTTAAAGTATGAGTCTGAAGGATGGAATTTCGGTCCTCATGCTTGCTTGTAGGGCAAGCACTTCACTTACAGAGCTATTGCACCAGCTTTCATTTGTTTATTTATTATTTATTTATTTATTTTTGAGACATCTTCCCCTGTACCCCAGGCTGGTTCCCCAGCTCAGCCTGACCTTGAAATTTCTGCTCTTCCTGCTTCTACCTCTCAAGTGCTAGAGCCGCAGGTGTGCAGCAACAGGCCTGGTTTTATGCGGTGCTGCGGATCAAATCCAGGACTTCCTGTATGCTGGGCAAGCACTCTACCAACTAAGCTACAAAAGAGCCCAGTATTAGCTCTTAATATTGCTATTATTATTATTATTATTATTATTGCAGCTGCTATTAATTTCCAGTCAGGCCCTGGGCGTTGGATGGTATGGACACCTAAGCAGGTTGTATCTGGTAAAGAGGAACTTCCTGACTGCTGAAAGATCACCACATCAAAGCCAGTCCAACCAGCAGATGCCCATGACCCATTATATGTTCTGGAGTTCTGGCCTTTGTCCCAAGAAGAATGAAGGTTACTCATGGTCCAGCCAGGTTCCCTTCTTTCTTTTTCTTTCTTTCTTCTTTCTTTCTTTCTTTCTTTCTTTCTTTCTTTCTTTCTTTCTTTCTTTCTTTCTCTTTCTTTCTTTCTTTCTTTCTTTTTATTATGTATACAACATTCTGCCTCGAAGTATGCCTGCACGCCAGAGGAGGCTCCAGATCTCAGTACAGATGGTTGTGAGCCACCATGTGGTTGCTGGGAATTGAACTCAGGACTTTTGGAAGAGCAGCCAGTGCTCTTAACCTCTGAGCCATCTCTCCAGCCCCCCAGGTTCCCTTCTTAGGAATCTAAAGAATTGCTTGAGAGATTGTATGGGGGGAATCAGTTTGTGGATTGAGGTGAAATGCTCAGAATGACCCCTAAATTCCAGACCTCTCCCTGAAGCCAGACCCAACCCATCAGCTTCATCCGGTGTTGGACCCAGCCACCTAGGTGGTGCAAATCATTGACAACTTCCTTGAGCAAATGGTGGCTGAAAGGCCACGTCCCACAGACCACGAGCTCTGGGAGCCCGTGTTACCCTGAACTGCCACAGAGGACACTCAACATCTGTTTCTACATTAAACACATTTACTTTCATTAAATGTTTGCTCCTGCACAAGCGGAGGGGGTTCGAGGGTACCAGAATATCTGAGAGGGCTACGTGGATCACAAAGTCATACAATGAGGCCTAGAAAGGCTGTAACAATGGTGAGGATTGGGGCTATGTGGGGAGAAGATTTTGAGTGTAACCCCTCGGGTGATAACTTGAGTGTATGATGTGTCGGGATCTCTGATTGGTTCTTTTCCTTTTGCCATTTCTCTTGTCGACGTGGCAAGACTGAGTGACAAGCACTGTCCAGCTGCTCCTCTGGAATCATGTCCTCCAGAGGACTTTGCCATCTGCTTTGCTCCCGGACCTGAAGGTGACAGTTGTTAGTCAGCAGCTCTTCCGGGTCTCCTGTAGCCCGTTAATGCTACGGAAGCCCCTGCGCAGATCCATGCCCCGCTCTCTTGCATACCTGTTCCACCTGTCCAAAGACACGCAGCAGGTTTCCTCGAAGGACACCTTGCAGCTCCTGTTCATTCCAGCCCCGTCTCAGCAATTCCTTTATGAGCACTGGGTATGTAGACACGTCCTCCAGTCCCTGAGGGAACCTGTGCAGTCACCAGCAGGCGAGCCTCAGACCCGGTATCCTAATCCAACTGAAATCCTCAGCTCTATCTGAGTTACACCCTCAGTAATGGTCATACATGTGGCTGGAGACTAGGAAGGGGTAAGTAGTTTGCTCCAGTCCTAATCCTTCAGAGGTCTCAAAATCTCTTTAAAGGGCTGGAGAGATGGCTCAGTGGTTAAGAGCATTGCCTGCTCTTCCAAAGGTCCTGAGTTCAATTCCCGGCAACCACATGGTGGCTCACAACCATCTGTAATGAGGTCTGGTGCCCTCTTCTGGCCTGCAGACATACACACCACAGAGTATTGTATACATAATAAAATAAATAAATAAAAAAAAATCTCTTTAAAAATATGCAGTGCTATAAATCAAACCTTGGGACTCTTGGATAAGCAAGTACCCTATCACTCCTAGCCCCTGCCTTGAATAGCTCCTAAAACCCACTAAATGGTGCTTTAAGATTTATGTCTTCCAGTTGGGTAATTCCAGCACTTGGAAGGCTGATGCAGGCTTCAGACCTCTCTGAGTTTGAGGCCAGTCAGGGCTACATAGTGAAACTCTGTCTCAAACAAAGTCAAACAAACAAGAAAAGATTTATGCTTTTTTTAAAAAGATTTATGCTTTCTAATAAATGAAGATATCCCCTCTGTTAAAAAAAAAAAAAAAAAAGGAGTATCTGAGGCTGTTGCTCAGGAGTAGAGTCCCTGGCTTGACTAACTTCAGGAAGGTTCTGAAGTTGATTCCTCGAACTGGAAAAGAAAAAAAGAATACTGAAGAAAGAAAAGCAGGGGCCAAGCCGGGTGGTGGTGGCGCACGCCTTTAATCCCAGCACTCGGGAGGCAGAGGCAGGCGGATCTCTGTGAGTTCGAGGCCAGCCTGGTCTACAAGAGCTAGTTTCAGGACAGGCTCTAAAAAAGCTGCAGAGAAACCCTGTCTCGAAAAACCAAAAAAAAAAAAAAAAAAAAAAAAAAAAGAAAAGAAAAGAAAGAAAAGCAGGGGCCAATAATTGGTTCAGTGACTAAAGGCCTGGCAACCTGAGTGTAGTCTCTGGAGTCCACATGGGAGAAGAAAAGAGTGATTCCTGCCACACGTGTGCCCTAGTGTGCACACCCACTTTCCAAGTGGTAAAGATTATTTTAAAAAAGAAAAGGAATAGCCACCTTTAATCTCAGCACTTGGGGGGAGATAGGTGGATCTCTGGGAGTTTGAAGCTAGCCTGGTCTACAAGAGCTAGTTCGAGGACAGCTAGGACTGTTACAAAGAGAAACCCTGACTCACCCCCCCCCCCACTTCCCAAGAAAAAGAAAAGAAAAGAAATATTTTGAAGTCAGTTTGGGATTCATAGTGAGATCCTGTGTCCAAAATACAAACAAAGAAACAAAAGGAAGAGAGGGCGGGAAAAAGGCCAGAAGTTTCCTGGGAACTGGCAGAGAAGACGGGCGGAGGTGATGCACACCTTTAATCCCAGCACTCAGGAGGCAGAGGCAGGTGGATCTCTCTGAGTTCAAGGCCAGCCTGGTCTGCAGAATGAGTTCCAGGACAGCCAGGGCTACACAGAGAAACCCTGTCTTTTTTTAAATTATTTATTTATTATGCATACAATATTCTGTCTCTGTGTATGCCTGAAGGCCAGAAGAGGACACCAGACCCCATTACAAATGGTTGTGAGCCACCATGTGGTTGCTGGGAATTGAACTCAGGACCTTTGGAAGAGCAGGCAATGCTCTTAACCGCTGAGCCATCTCTCCAGCCCGAGAAACCCTGTCTTAACAACAGCATCGAGAACAAAAACTGGCAGAGGAGATAGCCCGCTCAGAGGTCTGCAGTGGGTGCACGGGCTAGAAAAATGAGCTTTCTCAAAGTACCTTAGTGGGGGCCTTGGGCTGAAGACATACAGGAGAGCACAGGAAAGAGCCCTGGAGATGGAAAGATGTCAAATGGGCAAAGCCTGAAGGCCTTGAGGACCTTGGTGCGGTGAGAGCAGCTTCTGATGAGCCACGGAGAAATACTCTAAATACTCACCGCGCGGCACCGTCGTAGTCTCCACCAATCCCAATGAACTCCGATCCAATCACTGCCTTGATGTGGTCAAAGTGATCTGGGAAAATGGACAGTCAACAGAATGGGGCTTTCAGGGAAAGAGTGGCCTTGGAACTAGGTTTGGCTGTTCCCATTCCTCCTTGGATTACAGTCTAGGGTTTCCTTCCTTCCTTCCTTCCTTCCTTCCTTTTTTTTTTTTTTCGAGACAGGGTTTCTCTGTAGCTTTGGAGCCTGTCCTGGAACTAATTCTTGTAGACCAGGCTGGTCTCAGACTCACAGAGATCCGCCTGCCTCTGCCTCCTGAGTGCTAGGATTAAAGGCGTGCACCACCACTGCCTAGCTCAGTCTAGGATTTTCATAAGCCATAACGTCACAGGGAACAGGCTCCAGCAGCCTGGGCTCCTTCCCAGTCAGTTCCCACAAAGTGAGCATCTCTGAGTGGAAGAGACTGGTATTTGCTTCAGTTGACCTTTCTCTGGCTTCCTTTTCTTTCATTTTTCTTTTCTTTCTCTCTTTTGTTTTTCTTGTTCTCCTTCACCCGTTTCAGGAAGCTATTTTGGCTCTTAGAGAGCTAAATAATACTCAGTCTGAACTTTTTCTTGGCAAGAATCTTGCCCTTGATTTGCTTATTTACAACAAAGCCAGCAGTGTGCTGAGTGATATTGTAAACAGTTTTGCCAGGGTAATATTTATGAGGCCTTCCTTTCTGAATAGTGCCCATCTCCTTGATGTCTACAGTATTATCCTTTTCATAGATTTGTATATATGTGGTCAAAGCAACAAATCTATATTTCTTAAAATGCCTAGAAAGAGCTGGGGAGATGGGTCAGTGGTTAAAAGCAGTGCCTGCTCTTCTGGAGGACCTGAACTGGGTTGGATTCCCAGCATCCACACGGTCATCTATATTTTCAGTTCTGGGGGATCTGACGCCCTCTTCTATCCTCTGCGGGCACCAGGCATGTCTGGGGTACGCAGACACACATGCAGGCAAAAAAACCCCATACACAAAATAAATCACTAATAAAGTCAAAACAAACAAAGAAAAGGCCTGGAGAAATTACAGAGGGTGGCTTTCTTCTTTCCTTTTGTGTTTGGCATTTTTGGTGAATTACTGGAAGATGGCATCTGTGGCCCAAACAGATTTCTGTAACTGTAGGGGTCACGCCACAGTCCTGGCACCAGAATGAACACAAGCTGCTCTAGACTAGACTTCGGGTTGGAGTGAAAGCGTTTAGAGGACCACTGATTTAGTTCATATCCAACCTAATTCATCTCTGATTCCAGTCTGGAAAACCTGGCCAGGCCTCCTTTGGACGAGACTGAAATCAGAGACAGGCAGGGTAGCCCATGCAGAAATACAGAGAGTCATCACATCGCTCTAGAATGGACCCCCCCACACACACACACAAGGCAGTTTGGATTATTTGACTCTGGTTCCAAGGTAGTACTAACGTTTTCTGTGTCTTGTCCATCATGGACATTTCTTCAAACCTTTTTTTTTCCGAGACAGGGTTTCTCTATAGCTTTGAAGTCTGTCTTGTAGACCAGGCTGGCCTCACAGAGATCCGCCTGCCTCTGCCTCCCGAGGGCTGGGATTAAAGGTGTGCGCCACTGCTGCCTGGCTTAAAATGTTCTTTTGAGACAGGGTTTCTCTGCATAACCTTGGCTATCCTGGAACGTGCTCTGTATTAACAGTTAGTAGAGGCAGGGGGAGGGGTCAATCCAGGCCTTCATAGGAGCCATGGGCTCTACAAATGGAACAGCAGCATTTTTGTCTAGACTGCTAAGGCTGTGCTGACACCCTGAAGTCTTCAGGTCAAACTCAGCACCATTCAGAAAGCCTAGGTGGGGAATGGCTTCCAAACCTTTATGGACCCTAAGCACGGGCCCTTGCTGGGATTTACCTCAGAAAGTAACTTTTCCCCTTTTCCTCCCTCTTCCTATCTCCCCTCATCTATCTCTCTCGCCTTCCCTCATCACTGAAGATGCTGATATTTACGACTTATTTCTTGTTATATTGTCCTTTCATACTCCAATAAGATTGTCTTTGGTGTTTAAAAAAAGAAAGGAAAAGAGAAAATGATATACCAAGAGGCAGGTTTTGGGAGACTCACCTCCCACAGTGGACACATTGGCTGAGGGGTTGCATTGCAACACCCCTACAGAGAATGTCACCATCACGATGCCACCATTCTTCTTCTGCAAAGATGATCAAAAGGACACTCAGCTTGGCTCCCCAGCATAATTATGTGTCTACCTCCACCCTGTGAGAAAGCTCTGGTTTGTGTCAGTGAGCAAGACTTAACTCTGATTTAGGTGATGTCTTGGCCCTAAATTTGAGGGGTATAGGAATAGTTATCTGCAACAACCTCCTCACCCCACGACAGAGAATTTGGGGGCAGTGGACTGTGGGTTTGTGAGGCAGTGAGTGAATGCTCAGTCTTGGGGGCTGAGGGAACTGAGGGGACAAGTTTCAAGTTCAAGGCCTCCTGGTTTGGATTTCTCGATTTAAGTCCCAGGGCTAGAAAGTTTCTCACCAGAAGCCGCAAGATGTCATCAGGAAGATTCCGAGCATTTCTGCACACACCCCTGGCAGCCGAGTGGGAGAAGATCACAGGTGCCTGTGACACTTCCAAGGCCCGCCGTGCAGTAGCATCCGAGACATGGGACAAATCAACCATCATACCCAAGCGATTCATTTCTGCCACCACTTTCTGTGATGGCAGGTTAAGAGGAGGTCTCAGGGGTACATATATGCATGCATTAGTCATCCAGGAAAGGGCACATGCAGGGCACATATATGAATGCATAAATCATTCAGTAAAAAGGTACATGCAGGGTACATAGATGCATGCATTACTCATCCAGGAAAGGGGTACGGGCAGGGTACATACATGCATGCATTACTCATCCAGGGAAGGGGTATGGGCAGGGTACATACATGCATGCATTACTCATCCAGGGAAGGGGTACGGGCAGGGTACATACATGCATGCATTACTCATCCAGGGAAGGGGTATGGGCAGGGTACATACATGCATGCATTACTCATCCAGGGAAGGGGTACGGGCAGGATACATACATGCATGCATTACTCATCCAGGAAAGGGGAACGTGCATTTGCGTGGAGTATGACTCAGAGTCCTTACTTCGCCAAAGCTGGTCAGTCCTTTGACTCTGTTGTAGAATGAGTGGACGTCCTTAGATGAGCTCTCTGCCCTGCAGGACAGGCAAGAGACAAGCTAATTGGTGGTCATGCCCCTCCAAACTCTTCATTCCTGCAACCCTACAGAGCTAACTCAAAAACCCTGTTGGACTGTGCCTGGCAAAAGGAGGAATCCCAATCTTGCCTTATAAACCCCAACTACCAGCCCCTGTATGCGAGTGCCAGGTGGTATTGGTAAACCTTAGTCTGTGTCCACAAGGGCAGCTTTCTGCTTCAGCGGGCTAGCACCATCTGCGCTGTGCTCACCAGGGTGTATTGCAGGTGTGTGTGAGCGTCAGGTAGCGCACCCCCAGCTGGTAGAAACTTCGAAGCACGGAGAGGCTGTTATCTAGGGAGTGGCCGCCCTCCACACCAATGAGGCAGGCCAGTTTCTGGGTGCTGTTGAGAGCTGTAGGCATAGGTCAGGTGATTATGTCCAGGAGCTAGAGTCGTAGCTTCATCCAGTCCCCAATACCCTAAAAAAGTCCACTTACCCTTAACCGAGGTCACAAGCTCCAGCTCAGAATAAGAGGCACACATTCTGTGGATGAGGTCAATCTGTTCCAGTGTGAGGCGCAAGGCATCTCGGTCCTGGGTCTGGCATGGTACGTAAGCGGACCAGAACTGGAGGCAAAGTCAGGGGTTGACTTTGAGCCTTTACAGCTGACAGACTTGTGGGTCTAGAGACCACATGTAATGAACGTGATGCTTGCTCTGTGTTACTTCATACCCACCTGTTGGCTTGCTATTGACCCCCTCTAGCCATAGCGTCATATTGGTTTTTTTTTTTTTTTTGGGGGGTTTTTTTTTTTTTTGGGTTTTTTTTCGAGACAGGGTTTCTCTGTGGCTTTGGAGCCTGTCCTGGAACTAGCTCTTGTAGACCAGGCTGGTCTCGAACTCACAGAGATCCGCCTGCCTCTGCCTCCCGAGTGCTGGGATTAAAGGCGTGCGCCACCACCGCCCCGGCCGTCATTGGTTTTTTAAGTCACTATAGTAACAGAATTCCCATCTGACTAACTTGTCATTTCTGGGGCCCCAATTTCTCCAGCCTTCCCCAGCAGCCATGCTGGCATTTGTGTGTGTGTGTGTGTGTGTGTGTGTGTGTGTGTGTGTGTGTATTACCTGGGCTCCCACAAAGCCATCTCTCAGCCTATTCAGGCTTGTCTGGCCATAGGTGAAGTTTCTCACGTCAGCATCCTGTAGCCCACTCCAGTAAAATTGCCTCAGGACAAGAGGCAGGTCGTTGTGACTGCAGGAGAGTCAAGAAAGAGCTTAGCTCAAACAGAGTTGGTTGGATGGTATCCATCCTGAGTGCCTGTAATCCCAGCACTCAGAAGGCTAAGGCAGGAGCATCATTTAAAGTTCTAGGTCGTTCTAGGATACTTGGTAAGTTCTGGAGCAGCCTGGGCTAGAGAGAGGGACACACACACACACACACACACACACACACACACCACTCAGAGAACACATGACTCTACCTCTTTGGTTTCCAGGTCTAGCAGAAATAATTCTGACTGCTACTCCTAACCCACATTGTTACCCAGACCATACTGAGATGCTATAAAGCCTGGGCTACCAGAGAAAGAGTGATAGAGAAAGGCCAACCATTGTTGATAGGGAACAACATCTAGAAGTGGATAGTAGGAGAGGACCGCCAGGTTCAGAGCCCTCCACAGCTCAGGAATATGCTCAGCCCAGTTTCAGTCCCAAGCCATCCTTTACATACCCGTCTACGAGAGGGAAGTCTTGCATCAGGGCTCTCCGCGCGATCTCGCAGGTCTGGAAAATGGAGTTGCTGGCAGTGTTTGGGGTGCTGGAGGTGCCGTCGGGCTTGGTGAGGGCTCTGGGAGAGTACTTGCTACAGTGGACGCTCCAAAGATGCCTGATTTGGTCTGGGTCCCTGTAGAGGCTGTGAAGGTCCTAACAGAGCAGCACCAACAGGAATACTGAAAGCATTGGGCTGGGCATCTGGTGACCCTCGAGGCCCGTGGGTCGCATCTTGCTCAGGGGCGGGTAAACGAGCATAGGTGAACGTCTCAAAAGCCTGAGAGGGACAAAAGGTGACGATGTAATCCCGACCCTCGACTCAAGTCAGGAAGAGACGGAAGAGACCGGGTCTAGTGAGAAGGGGTTTGAGGTCAACGGATGCGGATGCGGCGCAGCACAACCGCCAGGGGGACCTACAACCCAATTATCCTAATCTCTAAGGGCACTTCCGCAGGGCAGGCTAGTTGAAGCCGGTAGCACTCAGTTCAGCTCCTCTCTGGGTGTCCTTTGTCCCATGCCTTCTGTTTACTGTTCCCAGGGAGCCAATCCCGATGATTTGCTGGCTGTTTCTAGGGATTGCTCTCCGAGAAAGCCTCCCTGTGGTAGTCTTTCACACAACGAAAGTGAGCTCTTGCAAGACTACATCTGTCCCTGACTCCCAGCCAGCAACTGGGAACTACTCAGAGCACACAGCTCCATACCCCAACCCACTTCTGTCATTATTCAAGGTGACGGCGGGCGCTCTTCCTCTGTTGATGCTGTACCTGCCCAGAACTCTCACCATGACCCATCAGAGATGAGAACTGAATGCGCACTATGTGGTGCTCATTCAGGGAACACTTACTTAGTAGCACAGGCACAAAGTCGACTAGCTAGTGAAATGGAAGGAAATGAAATACTTTCCAGGGCAGCAGAGCCCCATCCCAGCACCTTCTTCCCTGGGGCAGCAACTTACCTCCTCCCTCAGTGCGGAAGCCAGGCAGAAGTATGAGTTCTAAGGCCTGGCACTTGTGTCTAGTGGCTTTATACACCTTATCTGTGTCTCTTGTGGCCTGAGCTCTGCCAGAAACTGCGGGGGCTTAGTTTCCTTCCTTGCAAGCCCCACCCTGTTCCCAGCCCTCACCCCTTTCTCTTCTCCAGGAACACCCCCAGCAGCGCAGAAACACACAGGCACACACATACACTCAAGCAAATGCATGCACGGGGTATGCGTTTTTGTAGAAGTCCAATGACGGGACTGCTTTAAATGACATAAAGCCCCTTCAAGATCTCTGCTCACACTCCACTGGAAAACTTTTGCTGTCCTGTCAACCACTCAAGGTTCTGTCATGCTCCCTGCCGCTAGTGGAGGGGCTCCATTTTCTGGAAACCTTCCTCAGGTGACATAATCACTTTGGATATATGAAAAGCGCCCCCTTTTTTCTTGGTTTATGTGGTAGAGAAGCCCTCTTGAAAAGGAAATGAAGGCTGGACATGATACTAAACACCTTAACCCCAGAACTTGAAAGGCAGAGGCAAGTGGCTGTGCGTTCAAGGCTAGCCTGGTCTACCTAATAAGTGACCAGATAGAGTTAAGTTACAAAGCAAGCCTCGTCTCAAATGAATAAATATTAAAAATTTAAGAAGGGAAATGAGAAAACTCTTTGAAAAGTAGAAAGAAATCTTGGACTGCCCAGCAGGGACGTATTTGTGTTTTGGGGACTGCACGCTAGTGCCTGCAGTCTGTGATAAGCTCTGCTCTCAGAGCCGTCAACTCCTTGCCTTCTGCTCACTAGTAGGCCCACTACAGAATGTGTGTTCCTTTAGGGTCAGCCATGGGCCACTTTTCTCTGCCCATCCCCAACTCAGGCCCAGCTCCTTTCTTTTCCCCTCCTCCACCGCCAAGTGGCAAAAGGGAAGAGAAACTCTTAGACGTGCTGGTCTCCATATCACAGCTGTGGGTTTGAGGGTGACCTTCTGTTTGTTCCATTCCTGATAAGCCCCCAGGAAGTGAGGGGGAAGAGAAAGAAGAAGGCTCCAAGTGTCCTCCTCAATCACTCTACGTCTTATTTTTCACTGAATCTGAAGCCCACCGTTTCAGCTGCCCCCAACTGACCAGCCAGCCCCAGGCTGTCCTTCCTCCGCCCCTCCCTCGCCCGACGCTGGTATTATAGGCTGATGCGCCTGATATTTTCCCTTTGTGCTGGGGATCCGAACTCAGGTCCACTGCTTACACTTTACCAACTTAGCTATTTCTCCCACATCTGCTACAGATTGTTTTTGAAATTTTTTATTTACATTTATTTACTACTTCTGTGTGGGGGGTCAGAGAACTGGCAGGCATTGGTTCTCTCTTTTATCATGTGTGTGTCAGAAATCAAATGCAGGGTGTCAAACTTGGCAGCAAGCACCATCATCTGTCGAGCTGTCTTGCTGGCCTTATTTTGTTTCAAAAAGTTTTTAAAGTTATTTTTATTATTTTGTGTGCATGAATATTTTTCTTTTTTTTTTTTTTTTTTTAAATATTTATTTATTATTATGTATACAATATTCTGTCTGTGTGTATGCCTGAAGGCCAGAAGAGGGCACCAGACCTCATTGTAGATGGTTGTAAGCCACCATGTGGTTGCTGGGAATTGAACTCAGGACCTTTGGAAGAGCAGGCAATGCTCTTAACCACTGAGCCATCTCTCCAGCCCATGAATATTTTTCTTGCATGTATGTCTGTCTGCCACATGCATGCCTGGTGCCCTCAGAGGTCAGAAGAGTGCACTGGATCCCCTGGAACTGGAGTTACAGATGCTTGTGAGTCACCATGTGGGTGCTGAGATCTAACCCTGATCCTCTGGAAGCAACGAGGGCTATTAACCTCTGAGCCACCTCTCCAGTCATGGCCCTATTTTTTTTTTTTTTTTTTTTTGGTTTTTTTGAGACAGGATTTCTCTGTGGCTTTGGAGCCTGTCCTGGAACTAGCTCTGTAGACCAGGCTGGTCTCAAACTCACAGAGATCCGCCTGCCTCTGCCTCCCGAGTGCTGGGATTAAAGGCGTGCACCACCATCACCCGGCTCATGGCCCTATTTTAAAGCAAACCATAGGGCTGAGATCCAGCTCAGTAGTAGAAGCCTTGGCTAGAATGTGCAGAGCCCTAAGTCTGAGCAACAGTACTGGGGATAAGAAAAAAAAAATAAAAATGTAAAGCAAACCACAGACATGTATTCATGTATTTCATTCCTATGGAGGGTTTTTTAATCTCAGAAGGCCAGGACCCTTGAAAAAAAACAGATCACTAGAGAGGCATATTCAAATTCTCATAATACATTTTCTGAGGTTAACGTTTTGTGTATATGTGTGTTTGTGCACAAGTGTGTGTATATGTGCTATGGCACAAATGTGAAGGTCAGAGGACACCTAGTAGGTATCAGTTCTTTGTTCCACCATGTGTGATCTGGGGGTCAAACTCACGCTCGGTGGTGTTTGGTCAAAAGTATCACCCCAGCTCCCTAGCACCCCTTTTTACAAAGAGTCTGAAATATCATATTGGGGATCTCATCCCAGGCCCTGGCACCCATCTTTGGAATGGAGCAGGAAGCTCCTTTTCAAACCGCCTCCCCTGGGAGTTCCCTTGGTCTGTACTCCACCTCTGGGGGAAAGCCCACCAAGCGGTGACAAGTCCACTCCCACAGGCTATTTAGGCTGCCCCACAGAGATGAACACATGGTCTCTGGGTTTCATGTGTTCTTCCCTTCTCTCTCTTTCCCTCACCATGCTTTCCGGGTGCCATCCGGGAGCACTGCATTAAACATGGGCATCTTTTATTCCATCTGATTTGGTTGATTGAACTTATTTGCATCTGTGGAGAGGCTCGACTAAGAAATGTTCCTAACAGGTGGCAGGCACCTTTACCTACCTGCTGAACAATCTGCCCCCCCAAGTTATTTTTTTTTTGTTTGTTTGTTTTGTTTTGAGACAGGGTGTCTCTGTAGCCCAGGCTGGCATGGAACTTACTATATAGTCTGGGTGATTCTTAGATTCTTGTTGCCTCAGGCTCCCAAGTGCTGAGAGTACAGGTGTGTGTCACTACAGTCTCCCAAGTGCTGAGATTACAGGTGTGTGTCACTACAGTCTCCCAAGTGCTGAGAGTACAGGTGTGTGTCACTACAGTCTCCCAAGTGCTGAGATTACAGGTGTGTGTCACTAGACCATAGTCTCCCAAGTGCTGAGATTACAGGTGTGTGTCACTAGACCATAGTCTCCCAAGTGCTGAGATTACAGGTGTGTGTCACTAGACTAAAGTCTCCAAGTGCTGAGATTACAGGTGTGTGTCACTATACTGGACTTCACGAAACATCTTTATTGTCCCAAACTATTATGTTTAAATCCTCATGATTCCACACGTTTTAGAATTATTTGAATTTTAGTGTAAAAATGATATAGCATACTGAATGTTGTTGTCATGGTTTAGTTTGAGTTCTAAAGAGAATGAATGCTTTGAAATTGACTTACTGAAAAAAAAATTGCTGGGTTTTGTCTTGGCATTTCCATGTTTTTGAGTTTACTAATTATATTCTATGGTTTCTGGTGTGTTTCTCTGCTCCTTGTTTCAACTATAGACTGGAATATGTGAAGAGCTTTTTCGTTTTGTTTTTTGTTTTTTTTGGTTTTTCGAGACAGGGTTTCTCTGTGGCTTTGGAGCCTGTCCTGGAACTAGCTCTTGTAGACCAGGCTGGTCTCGAACTCACAGAGATCCGCCTGCCTCTGCCTCCCGAGTGCTGGGATTAAAGGCGTGCGCCACCACCGCCCGGCTGTGAAGAGCTTTTTCATTTTTACTTGTTTTATTTAGAGGTATAGAAGCTCTCTGTATTACCATTCCCATCCTTGTAATTCTAAACAATTATCTCTCCTCAGCCTCTGACTAGCTAGGGCTTCAGGCATGTACCAGGAAGGAATTTCTTGTTTGTTTTTGAGACAGAATCTTCCTGTGGTAGACCAGGTTGGCCTGGAACTCAGAGACCTACCTGCTGCCGCCCCTTCAATGATGGGGTTAAAGCGTGTGCCCCTACACCCGGAACATAGAAAGCTCTTGAAGCTGTATTTCCAGGGCTTTCACCTTCAAAACTTTTTCTGATTCGATGTTTAAATCTCCTCTTCTCAAGAGTAGGAACCAGAAAGAAGGTGTACCCTGGGGATCCTTGTAGGCATAGGACTTTAGAAACCGGTTTCTCTGTGAAGGGATTTACTTCAGAGAAGCAGGAAGGCTTGAGGCTTGGTCTTGAACTTCAAGTCCAACATTGGTCACAGAAAAATCACTTTCTTGGACAGGAGGGTACCTCCCGAAAGCAGTGATGGGTTGGCTTAAAGGAACCTGTGAGCCTCAGGCATGGGGGGTGGGGAGGTATTTGCTGTATTTTTCCACAATGTTCTTGCCCCAGGCAGCAGGTCTCCCTGGGGCTCTTCATCTGCCTCTTGAGCCCTTAGGCAGGAGCCTCCTTAGTTAACTGCACTTGTTTCCTCTAGTTTTAGGAAGTGCAGCCACACCTGTCCTGTGCTGCTGGCTGCTGGCGCGGTTAAGAAGTCTACTCAGACAGAGAGAGAGCGAGCCCCAGCTCAGCCCCTCTGTGTCCTCTCTCTGCGCTTGTCTCTTCCACTCACAACCGACTGTCCCTTTTGTTGCCCAAGAAGACTCTAGAGGACTGAAGGAGAGGAGCTGTTCAGAGCAGTTAATCCTCTCTGAGGCTCCTTACTCATGGCTAGTTGGCATGCAAGCGGATTCCTGACTAGAGAGGGCACGGGCAGAAACAGCTACATTCGTGGTCAGTGGAGGTCATTGCTGAAGAGGGCTCAGTCATCTGAGGCAAGCCACTGGGCCTGTCCTCTGGGCAGTGATGCTCAGGCAGCCTGCTTCTGTGGAGACTACCCCTTTGCCAACATGCTTCATTTTTAGGCGAGGAAGTTTGGCACTAGGACACCCCAGATCTTGGTCTGATTCTTCCTGAACTCTCTGTCCTCTTGCGAGCTCGCCTGGGTGCGTGGCTTCTCTTTCCTCAGCCTTTGCCGGGGTGGCCAGCGGAGCATCCCCATAGACTCGGTAGCCTCCAATCAGGCAGTATGTCCTCTCCATGCCAGGCTATCTGGGCTTGGGCGTGCTCTCTGTAGAGGACATGGGTAGCATCCGAGGGAAGGAGGGGGCTGTGGGAGGCACGGGTGCTGTGGAGAAAACCAGAACTGATCAGTCCCTTCTGCTCTGTCCTCTGTGCTGCAGAGCCCTTCCTCTCAGGTCCCTTCCTGTCTCTGCCTGAAGCCCTCCTGTCTGCTTGGCATCCCAGACACAGCCTTGCCTGTCACTGCTGTGGGTCCCCTTGGAGGGGGCTTCTGTAATAGCACTTGGCTTCTGGGGAGCCAGTGGCAGCTGTGTGAAGCCTGTGTGTGTGGGCCCCATCTCCATAAAGAACGGTAGAAGACCCTCGAGCTAGCTACAGCTGAGATCCCCTTCGTTCTCCTCCCACAAATGAGAAGGATTTCTAAAAGCCTGCTGTTTCTGGGCTGTAATGACATTGTTTGGAAAAGCAGATATTAGCTGTGAAGGATAATCATGTTATAATCCACAGACTCAGAGAGACTAAGTACATAATAGAAATAGAATAGATTTTGCAGGTGGACTGGGAGCAGGAGGGATCAGGTAATGGTGGGTGTTGGAGAGAGATAATACTTGGAAAGATATTGAGATTGGGAGACATTTTGGTGGTGAGGTAGAAACCTCGGGCAATGGAAACTCCCTGGAATCTACAAGGGTAACCCTAGCAACGACTCCCAGTAATGAGGGATATGGAGCCTGATTCATCTTCTGTAACCAAGCAAGGCCTCCGGTGGAGGGCCTGGGATACCAAACCAGCCTCAAAAACTTGACCTACAATTTGTTCTCCTTGTAAGATGTGCTGGGGAAGCCATGGCGGTGTTGGCTCACACCTTTAATCCCAGCACTCGGTTGGTAGAGGCAGGTGGATCTCTGTGAGTTCGAGGCCAGCCTGGTCTACAGTGTGAGTTTCCCGGACAGTCAGGGGCTATTATATAGAGAAACCCTGTCTCGAAAAACAAAAACAAAAAAACAAACAAAAAGATGTGCTGGAGTAAAGGTGGTGCAGAAGTTGTGAGAATTGGCCAACCTAATCAATGACTTGTCCAACTTGAGACCCACACCATTGAGATGGTGCCCCATGCCTGACACTTCCTGGATGGCCAGTAAGCAGAGGTGGGATAGCCCAGAGTCCTGGGATAGGAACCATACACAACTGGCAACAAAAGAAAAGTCAATGGAATGATTCCTATGATATTCTGCTATACACATAGCATAATTGTCACCAGAGAGGTTTCATCTAGCAAACGGATAGGGAACGCATACAAAGACCCAGGGGAAGAGGGAGAGGGAGGATTGTAGGGAGCCAGAGAGTCAAGGACACCATGAGAATATGGACCACAGAGTCAACTAACCAGGGTTCCTGGGCCGCTCACAAGACTGGACAACAATCAGGGACCCCCGTGTGGGTCTGAGCTTTGTGTAATAATGTTTATGTCATGTACCTTGGTGTTCTTGTGGGACTCCTAATGGGGGAGCAGGGGATATCTCTTGTTTGCCTGCTTTGGGGGACGCCCTTTCCTCCTACTGGGTTGCCTTGTCCAGCCTTGTATGAGGTTACATGCCGTGCCTAGTCCTTACTACAACTTATTATGCTGGTTTGTGTTTGGGTTGATATCCCTGGGAGGCTGGCTCTTTTCTAAAGGCAAACAGAGGGAGGGGTGGATCTGGGGGAGGAGGGACTGGGAGGAGAGGAGGAAGGTGAGAGCTGAGATGGGGATGTAGTATAAGAGAGGGGAAAAAAAGAGTGGTATTTAACTTCTTAACCACTGAGCCATCAATTTGCCAGTTCCTAAACAGTTTCCTAAACCTGTCATCGAAAAAACAAACAAAACAAAAGAAAACTTCCCCTCCCAAAGAAAAAGAAAAGAAAGGTAGATAGGTGTGCTGGTGTACACCTGATTTTAGCTCCTGGGAGGCAGAGGTTAGAGGATTGTCACATGTTGGGGGGCCATGCCTTATCTACATACAGAGTTGTAAGGCCAGCTGAGTTACATACTGAAGTTGTCTCAAACAAAAACAAAACCTATGTGTATAGCAGAATACCGTCAGGCATCATTACATTGACTACCTACCTACCTCCTCTCCCAACAAAGTCATACGTTTGGTTCTATCCTCAGGTCGTTTGAGTCATCCAGCCTCTGGGTTCTGTGTCCAGGCAGTGATCGGGGTGGGCTTGACTCTCCTGGCATGGGTTTTAGGCTAGACCTGTCAATTGGTTGGGCCACATCCCTCGATATCTAGGGCCACCCCCTACCCAGCACATCCACAGTAGCCGGAAGGGTGTGATTTCCCACTCCTCCACTTGAAGTCTTGCCTGGTTACAGGAGATAGCCAGTGGCTTCTTATCCACTGTTGCTAGGAGTTTTAGCTGGGGGTCATCCTTGTAGATTCCTGGGGATATTCCCGGTTTTCTTGTCAGACCCCTGATAGTGGGACAGGGGCTATCTGTGGCCGCTTTTACTGGCTTTTGGAACTTACTCCTCATACTGGGTCACCTTACCCAGTCTTAAAACATGGGGAGGTGCCTAGTGTTACTGAAGATAAGCCATGTTTTGTTGATACTCACGGGAGACCTGCCCTTTTTAAACAGAAACCGAGAAAGAGTGGATTGGGGGTAGGTGGGGAACAGAGGGGTGGGGGGTGAGGGGAAGGGACTGAGAGGAGAGGAGAAACTGTGGCCAGGATGCAAAACAAACAAACAAACAAACAAACAAACACACCAAGAAAAAAAAACAAAAGTGCTGGGAGTGGTGGCAAACACCTCTAATTCCTGCACTCAGAGGCAGGCAGATTTCTGAGTTCAAGGCCAGCCTGGTCTACAGGGTGAGTTCCTGGATAACCAGAGTCAGAGAAGCAGTGAGACTCTGTGAGGTGGAGGGGGAATCATTTTATAACCCAAAGGGAAAGCTAAACTGAGAAGATTAGCTTTCTAAAAGTTGCCCAGAGAGGATCTGTAATTTGTCTACAATATTTAGCAAGAATAGTTGGTGTATGAGTCAGTGTTTACAATTTCCCTTACTCATGGTTAGAGAAATTCTGAGGGATGACAAGCCTAAGAGAAATATACAGTTCCTAGTGAAGTTACATGTATACCAAAGGCTCTTGCGCGGATGCCTGGTCTAATTTACCTGAGTAACAGCCCTCACAGGGGATAGAGGACAAGTTACAGTTAATATAGAAGATCCGTCAGTCATTCTTAGACGCTCAGACTCGTATCCAGTAGCAGAAACAGTAAGAATGTTTTCCTAAAGCATCCAAGTTTCTATAGTTACAACATCGCCATTGAAATTGAGAGCTGTGATGGTCATCACTACCCTACTGTGATGTCATGGAACATATGAACAGACATTGAGGTTTAAGGAGAGCAGGGCAAGGCAGAAAGGAACCCTGGATAGGGGTTCTTCACACAACGATCTACCTAAGAAGCCACTCCCTGTGAGCACTTCTGGTGGTTACAGTCCCAGTGGCCACTGGAGGGTATGAGAAACACAAAATTCTAAGATTGGACAGAGTGAAGATTAACCTTAACTAGCCCCTAAGCAATAGAAAGGCAGAAGTTTGGGTGGATTAGAGAGCCAGAGAGCGTGGGTGTGGTGGTGCACACCTTCGGTGCACTTGGAGGCAGAGGCAGGCAGATCTTTTGAGTTTGAGGGCCAGTTTGAAGCAATATAGCGAGACCCTTAAAAAAGAAAAGTCAAATCTTACAAGTTCAAAAGACATACCAGCTAGCAAAAATGAAGGGCAGAGGCTAGAGAGATGGTTCAGCAGACAAGAGCAATGACAGTTTCCTCTACAAGATCTGGGTTTAGTTCCAGCATTCAACGTGCTAACAGTCTGTAACTCCAGTTCCAACGGGATCCAACACCTTCTGGCCTTCGAGGGCACTGCATGACTGTCGTTCTCAAGCACACGTGCAGGGAAAGCATAAACATTAAAAATTAAAAACCTAACCCCCAACACACAGACCACACACACAAAAACCAGGCTTCTATTGGCTTTGTTCTGTCCAAGAATACAGTCATAGAACCTTTATCTTTTACAATTGAGGTCTCAAGAAAATTTTAGGAGTAAGGCTTTGGGTATAAAGCTACATTCAGAGTACTCACCTAGCCTGCAGGAAGTCCTTGATTCCATCCCCAGCACCACATAAACCAGAATGCATACTCTTGTAGTTTCTGCTCTTAGAAGTGGATGCAGCAGATCAGAAAAGCAGCCATCAGAAAGATGGCTCAGTGGTTAAAGAGCACTGGGGTGAGGCTGGGCGGTGGTGGCACAGGCGCCTTTAAGTCCAGCAGGCATTGGTTTGGAAAAAAAAAAAAAAAAAAGAGCACTGGGTGCTCTTCCAGAGGTCTGAGTTCTATTCCAGTAACCACACTGTGGCTCACAGCCATCTATAATGAGGTTCTGTTGCTGTCTTCTGGAGTGCAGTGTACCTGCAGATAGAGTGTTCATAACATACGAGTGTTCATAAACATAAGTTATTAAAAAAATAGTTTCCATCTCGGAGGGGGGAGAGGCAGGGAAGGGAGCAGAGAAAAATGTAGAACTCAATAAAAATCATAAAAATTACCATAAAATAGTTTCCTCTCATAAAGAAATCTATTCAATTTTTTGGTTTTCAAGACAGGGTTTCACTGCATCTTTGGAGCTTTTACTGGAACTAGCTCTTTTTAAAAATAATTTATTTTTATTTTATTTGCATTGGGTGTTTTGCTACCTGTATGTTGGTGTGAGGATAGTCAGATCTTGGAGTTACAGACAGTTGTCAGCTGCCATGTGGGTGCTAGGACTTGAACCCTAGGTTCTCTGGAAGAGTAGTCAGTGCTCTTAACCACTGAGCCATCTCTCCAGCACCGGAACTAGCTCTTGTAGACCAGGCTGGCCTCAAACTCACAGATATCTGCCTGCCTCTGCCTCCCAAGTGCTGGGATTAAAGGTGTGCACCACCACTGCCTGACAGATCTATTTCATTTTTAAAAAAGACTTAAGCAGGCATGGGCTTCCTCGCAATAAATGTAGCAGTAATAAAGGCTGCGGTAGGAAGATCAGTATGAGTTCAAGGTCAGCCTGGATTTACAGAGTAAGAGCCTTTCCAAACTGCTGAAAATATGAGTCATATATGCCAGCACAGCCAGCTTTAATCCCAGCACGTGTGAGGTAGAGGCAGGAAGAGCTCTCTGAGACCAGTCAGGTCTACAGAGCAAGTTTCATGCCAGCAGGCTACATAGTAAGATCTGCCTCAAAAACCAAAAGCAAAATAGCAAAACAAAAAAACTGAAAATGAAAAAAACAAAACCCAAACCTGTTTCTCCTCTACCCCTGCCAAATTTAAACAACGAAATCTACAGGTTTTACCCGGGGTCACACAGATACTGTATTTGTTTTTAGAAAACTTCCTTTTACATTGACTTTTTGTTTGTATGTCTGTGTGTGTGCCCATTTGCCACAGATTAGTGCTGAGGTCAGAGGACAACTTGAGGTGGTTATCACCTTCTGCCATGTGGGTTGTTAGATTTGATGCCGGGTGCCATATTCACTGAGTCATTTCAGTGGCCCAGGGATTGGTGTTTTTCTTCAGCAAGACTATGGCTTCATATTGTTCATGCTTGGATTCCAGACTTACAGCGTTCAGAAACATGATGACAAGCTCCTACTGTAAGTGTTGTAGATCATTGTATTTAAAGTTGACATACACTGGGAGGATGTTAGAGGTGCTGCAAGGGAAAACATCTGTCAGTGATTTTACAAAGTGGGATTGGCAGAATATTTTTGTAGAAATAGTATTTATGCAGTGACATAAATGGACAACCCTTCCACTTCCCTTTTCAAAACAAAAAACAATGTTTGAGATGCAGCTTAGCTCAGCAGTAGAACACTTGACCAACACGCTTGAGGTCCTGGGTTAAAGTGCCAGTACGGCAAACAACCATGACAAGAAGAAACAACAGACCAAACAGGGCTTGGATAGATGGCTCAGTAGATAAGAGTACATACTTGCAGAGGGCCAAAGTCTAGTTTCCACCACCTTTGTGGGAACATTCACAGTTGAATATAACTCCAGTTCTAGGAATCCCACTGTCTTCTAACCCCTGAAAGTGCCTGCTTCATGTGCACCTACCTACATATAGACACATAAAATAATTCAAAATTAAATAAACCTTAAAAAAAATAAACCCAATCCAAGCCAACAAAATCCTACATTTGATGGAGTGTAAATCCTTAAAATCTACTAAATTCTGTTCAGAGGGTAGTTACTGTTTGGGAAGTGCACACAAAACCATGATTAGCTAGGGGTAGGGACACAAGCCTCCGGTCCTAGCATTCATCAGCCAGGTTAAGATCAACAACGGTCCATGTGTGCTGACACATGCCTTTAGTTCTAGCGCTCATGAGACAGAAGCACGCAGTTTTTTTGTGAGTTAGGGGCCAGCCTGGTCAATGTAGTAAATTCGAGGACAGTCAGGCCTACATTATGAGATCCTGGGTTTTTTTTTTTTGTTATTATTGTTTTTTGGAGACAGGTAGACTAGGCTGGCTTCAAACTCAGAGATCCTTCTGTATCTGCCTTCTGAGTGCTGGGAGTAAAAACATGTGCCACCACCTCGCTGTCTTAAAAAGACAAACAAAAAATTGGAAAAAAAAAAAAAGGGGGAAAAAAGGATCATTAAAGACTAACTTGAGCTAATGACACAGTGAGTTCAAGTCAATTGTGAGCTACACAGTGTCAACCTGTTTCAATACACAAATCATTTCCTGTTAGAAATCATGGCATGAGGGCCACCGAGATGGCTAGGAGGACAACGGCACTTGCCAGGCAAGTCCAGTGAGCCTAGATCCCTGAAACACCCAGAAAGGTGTAAAGAAAATTGTCTTCTGACCTCCACACACACATACGAAGAAGAAAAACGAAATCATGACATTATATAAAGTCAAAATCCCTTTTATTTATTTATTTTTAATATGTTAGTCTCCAGTTCAGGCCAGCTTTACTTTTCAAATCTCCAAACAGTGCATCATGTTTTCAGAGAGGCAAGGGGTGGTGTGGTGATCTGATGTCACCCACTGATCAAAGTATTCACCCCTCCTGGGCCCCCAGGTGGGTCCCTGTTCTAGTATTTGAGCCAGCCAAAAATCAGGCTTGTTGAGGCAGAAGGTCCTTTACTGAGGAGGTTAATCCTGGAAGGCTTCTTCTTCGACGAGCTGCCAGCTCAATTTTCTGGACCAGGCTCACATCCCAGGGATGGGTCACAAAACTGATGACGGTCCCTGGTACTTCACTGCCCACTCGACCCACCCTTCCTGCTCTGTGGATGTAATCCTGCAGAGTAGGGGGGAAATCATAATTGACAACCAGTTCCACATGGATGCTATCTAGACCTCGCGATGCTATGTCTGTGCAGACAAGGACATCTTGGGAGCCCTTTTGGAATCTCTGGAAGATGCCGGCCCTCATCGAGGCTGGCATCTGCCCTTGCAGTCTCAGATGTTGGATTTTGTGGTCATCCAGAATATATCCCCAGCCAGTTCACAGTGCTGGAGCTGTTGGCAGAACACCAGGACAGTTCCTGAGGCTTTTGTCTTATTTGCTTTGTCCATGCTGTCTGAGGATCTGAACCAGTTCCTGTTACCTTCTCCTCTCCCTTTAGTCTCATAAATGTCTGTCTGACATGAGGCATGATGCAGTGGAGCCTGGAGCTGGTGACGGTGGTGAGACAATCTGGGCTGGTGACTTTACTCAGGCAGTTTCGTTTACGCCTTCTGGAAACGTGGCTCCCACCATCACTAACTGAGCTTTGGGATTAAAGGGGTCTTCTAACTCATCTGGACTTTCGCTATTGGGCTCTTTCCCAAGATGTAGTCCACAAGTTCCAGGAAGCTTTCATCCAGCAATGTGTCGGCTTCATCCAGGACGAGGGAAGGAAAGATGCTGCAAGCTGACCAGTTGACTTTTCAGGGCCTTCCACAGAGCCCCGGGAGTGGACACAAGCACATCTGCTGACGGTAGTCTACACAGCTGCAGTTTGAGCTTACTCATGCCGAGGCCGCCTCCAAGCTCTATCACCTGTAGGCCCAGGTACCGACCCAGTGACTGGGCCACGGCCTGCACTTGCTCGGCTAATTCTCGGGAAGGTACCAGAACCAGGCCTCGGGGAGCTGTGGAACTGCGGGAGTCCAGGCCTGGTCCTCTCAGGAGACGTTGAAATAGGGGGCAGTAGGTAGCTGAGGGGTCTTGGCCACTACCGTTTCGGCAGCGCAAAGGAGGTGGCGGCCGCGAAGCACTGGGGGGATGGTTTTCGACTGCACCGAGGTTGGCCGAACGACTTCGGGCGCAGCCTCCTGCAGCGCAAGCAGCACTCGGGGCTCCAGACCCAGGTCCGCGAAGCCACGGGACGAGAGGTTCGTCAGCGCGGGCGTCTCTTGCTGCACTCGCTCTATGGAAAAATGATCCCGACGCGATCGCCGATGCTTCCAGCCACGCGAAGCCAGTGGCGCGCACTCCCAACGGCCCAGCGTGAGGCGCGCGGGCTGGTTCAACTCTGGCCGCCGCGCCGAGACCAGCAGTGGACCGGGTCGCACTAGCACCGGCCGTGGGAAACCCCCACGATCGCTCTGTCGCTGTTGGCTGCTGCCGTCGCTGCAGAGCCCGCGGAATGCGTACCACTGGCAAGGGCTCATCGGATCTGTGCACCGCTTTGTTCCGTCGGGGCTCCAGAAGAAACCGAAACGCTAGCGACAACAGTCGCATGGGCCGGACTAAAGCCATGGTTCCCTTGATGCAGAAGAGGCGCATGCTAGTGACGTCAAGTGCGCGACCGTGGTCTTGCGTACGGTGGCTGGCGCAGCTCAGTGTGGCGTGTGGCGTGTGGCGCTGCAGCATCGTTCGGAAAGAGGGAGGATTCATAGAGTTCAGTGGCTGCGAGGTGTGTAGGTTCCCATCGGACATGGCGACGTCCAGATTGGGGTCATCTTTGGGGAAGGGTGCTCGGTGGAGGCTGGAGCCGGGGTCACCAATAGGAGGTGGCCGTGGGGCCCTGGCCCAAGGCATCAGGAATGAGGATGGCCTCTGTCAATTGGGTGCTTAATTTCTGAGATTCTTATTTGCGGTCTTCATTGCCCCTGTCAAGCGTCCCATAAAACTCCAAGAGTGCGGAGTGCGGCGATGTTTTCATAGATACGCGCTCGGCTAAAAGCCTGGGTGTTTCAAATGTGGTGAGAGTCTGAACAGTAGGCCGGGGGACTGATGCAAAGGTTGAGAGTCCGGATCTAGGCTCAACCCTATTCTCTAGTCCAGACTCCAGAGTGCATGCTGGTGGCCTGCTGCTTATTTCATCTCTGAAGTAGGAGATAAGGCCTCAGTTCTTTTAGAAAGAGTTTCTCGTTTTTACACGTTGTCCCGTTCTTTTCAGGCAAACCTCACCCTCCATTCCTTGTAACCCTTTCCAGCTTCTCATACCGGACTCATCACTCTTGATATCCATTGACTTCTTGGGCAGATCTAAATTGCCTGAATAGAAGTAGTAAGAAGGGTCCCGTTAACCTTATGGAGTGATTAAGCTTATCTCACAAAGCAGACTACTTAACTTGCATTTGGTGGTTCAGGTTATTTAAACTTTTTTTTTTTAAAAAAATTATTCTTGGACACATCTGGGAAAACATGGATGTCAGCTATTTTATATAGTGTAAAGTGCCAGGAGTGGGAGATAAGGTCGATGTTTGTGGATCGATTACCTGGAAGGTTTCCAACATCTGGAGACAGTGTTTTAATTTCATTAACTAGAGCTAGCCCTTCATATTTATAGGTGGACATCTGTTTATTTTTCCCACTGTAGAGTGAAAATATTCATGAAAGAAATGTGTCTGTACTAAACATGTGTATACATTTTTCTTTAATGTTACTCTCTAGCTATATACAGTATAACAACTATTTACATTTTGTTTATATTGTATTAGTCATTATAAGCAACTTACAAATGATTCAAAACATATGAGAGAGGGTTGGGATATAGCTTAGTGATAGATACTATGCTTGCCTACTATCATTTATGAAGTCCTGAATTCAGTTTCTCAAAAACCAAAAGTATATAGATGGTTATGTAGCAATTTTATATAAGAGGCTTGAGCATCTTCAGATTTTAGTGTCATTGAGGTTTCTAAACTGGGCCCTGATAGCTCCCTATTGATGACAGTACCATTAAAAAGATCGGAATTTATCTGGGCATGGTGGTACATACCTTTAATCCTAGTACTGAGAGTCAGAGGCAGCTGATCTCTGAGTTAGAGGCCAGCCTGGGCTAAATACCATGTCAGCCTGAACTCTAATCGTGAGACCCTGTCTTTAAATAAAAAAGTAGGCCGGGCGGTGGTGGCGCACGCCTTTAATCCCAGCACTCGGGAGGCAGAGGCAGGCGGATCTCTGAGTTCGAGGCCAGCCTGGTCTACAAGAGCTAGTTCCAGGACAGGCTCTAGAAACTACAGGGAAACCCTGTCTCGAAAAACCAAAAAAAAAAAAAAAATAAATAAAAAAAATAAAAAATAAAAAAAAATAAAAAAGTAGGACATAGGATTTTATCTTCTTCTTCTTCTTCTTCTTCTTCTCCTCCTCCTCCTCCTCCTCCTCCTCCTCCTCCTCCTCCTCCTCTTCCTCCTCCTCCTCCTTCTCCTCCTCTTCCTCCTCCTCCTCCTCTTCCTCCATGGTAGTGGGGATGGAAGCCAGGGTCTTGTGCATGCGAACTGAGCAAGTGCCTCCCTAGTAAGCTACAGTCCCAGCCCTTGATTGTCAGCCTCCCCACTCCCCTCCTTTTCTTCCTTTATGTAGCCAGGCTAGCTTAGAGCTCACCATGCCCAGCCCCTGACCTTCTTTTAGTTTAGTTACCCTCGTCTCTCCATCGTTGCTCTAGAATGTTACTACTTCTCACCAACTTCACTGAATCCCTGCCATCTCTCATGCTGATCACTGAATTGACTTTATCCCCCTGCAGTCCTGCTTGCTGAAAGTCCTTTCTTGACCCCTTTCTCCAGTTTCCTATTCACACAACAGACATTGAGATCCTGGGAAAACATGAGTGAACTCCTGCTACTTCTCCACTCATGAGCCTTTACTAGGTCATCTCTTTGATGTCCCACAGAGACATGTCTCAGGGCTGCCTTTTATCTCACCGCTGCTACGTCACTTACTGAGCTTGTTATTTTCTCTCCTTGTGTGGTCCACGTTGTCCTCCTTCGCATGCCTCCAAAGTACCAGACAGGCTCCTCTTTTAGGCCCTGTGCACTGGCCATGGCCTGTGTTGTGCATTCTACTATGTTCTTACTTGACTGATCCAAATCTTTGTTTAAATCTTATCTTTTTAATGACACGCACCCCAACTTCTCTTTTTAAAAACTGATTCTAATGCTTTCCGTCTTGATTCATTTCCTTTTTATTTTTTTTAAATTCTTGTGTGTTGCTAGTTTCCCAGGACACTATCTAATGGTTTATTTATCTATATACTTACTGAGTTTTCCTAGTACTCCCCCCCACCCCTGGACTGAACACTCTGCTAGGCAGGAGTCCTGTTAGTCCTGCTAGCCCATTTTGTTCTCTGAGTCTATGACAGTTTTGTTCTCAAGAGACCTTGGCAGTGACTGGCACTTAATGAATAGTTGTTAGATGAATGGCTAAGCATGAATCAGAGATAAGTGTTAGAAGTATGGAGAAAGCCTGCCCGGGATGATAGGAGGCATTTTTTTTATTCACTTGTTTCTTTTTTTAAAGATTTATTTATTTATTTATTTATTTGGTTTTTCAAGACAGGGTTTCTCTGTAGCTTTGGAGCCTCTCCTGGAACTAGCTAGCTCTTGTAGACCAGGCTGGCCTCGAACTCACAGAGATCCGCCTGCCTCTGACTCCTGAGTGCTGGGATTAAAGGCATGTGCCACCACCGCCCGGCAGTTATTTTTATTTTTTATGTATATAAGTGTTTTTGCCTGCATGTGTATCTTTGTTGCACTTCTGAGTCTGGTGCCTGCGAAGGTCAGAAGAGGGTGTCAGAACTGAAACTGTAGTTACAGAAGGTTGTACGCTACCATGTAGGTCCTGGGAATCAAACTCAGGTTCTTTGCAAGAGTGGCAAGAGTTCCTAACCACTGAGATTTCTCGCCAATTCTCCATTATTTTTTTTAATTTAAAATTGATTTTGGGGCTGGAGAGATGGCTCAGAGGTTAAGAGCATTGCCTGCTCTTCCAAAGGTCCTGAGTTCAATTCCCAGCAACCACATCGTGGCTCACAGCCATCTGTAATGGGGTCTGGTGCCCTCTTCTGGCCTGCAGGCATACACGCAGGCAGAATATTGTATACATAATAAATAAATAAATAAATAAATAAATAAATAAATAAAAGTTTTTAAAAAGTGATTTTAAAATGTGTGTGTGCTGGGGCATGGGCACATGCTGAGGTCTGAGGATGACCTTCAGGAGTCAGTTCTGTCCTGCTGCAGGTTCCAGGGATCAACCTCAGGTCGTCAGGCTTACGTAGCAGTGCGCTTACCCACCGAACCCTTTCACCCGCCCGCCGCTCTCGTTCTAACCTACGTTTTCTCTTTCTTCAGGCATAGCGAGGAGGAATGATTGGGAACAGCCTCTCCCTGTGCTACCACAATAAGCTCATCTTAGCCCCCATGGTTCGGGTGGGGACTCTACCAATGCGACTCCTGGCCCTGGATTATGGAGCAGACATTGTTTACTGTGAGGTAAGGTATTCCTGGTTTTCTGGGTGCCTCAGGGGACGCGGAACAGGTTTCATCTTTGGGTATGGCAGTGATTAGGAGAGGGGGAGGGAGAATGGGACCTCCACTTGTGGTTGCACTAAAATCAGGAGAGATCAGCACACGTGACACTGATGAGTTCAGGTGGTCCTGAGGCCCTCAGCAACAGCAGTGGGTCAGATGGGTAGATGGCCATCCTGTCTCATCACTGCCCAGGCCCCCGCTCATACTCCGGTGTACTAACTGACACCTGGAAGGGCAGAAAGAGAACCAGATGCAGGCTAAGGAAGTGGGATGAGGTTGGCATTGCTGGCAATAGAACTTTTTGGTGATAGGTCAGTAAATATATCCACTGGCTGCTCCAGAGATTACTAGGACTTCAGACCCACGTTCAGAAGGATCTGATAGGAAAATGGAATTGCTAGAGTAAGCTGACGCTGGATAGTGAGGGAGTGTTCTTAGTTGAACACTTATCGGAATTACCTGGAGGGCTATCAACGTGGTGGTCGAGATGTGTGGGAGAAGAGGTTTCACAGCTCGTGTCAGCCCAGAGGGAGAGAACATGAAGCAGGCGTTCATTCCCCTTAGACATGCTTCCTCCAGCTAGGCCACATCTCTGCAAATTTCTGTCCTCTTCCAATAATGTCATTAGATGAACTTACTGATGAAGTCAAAAGCCCATTTCTGGAAATGTTGTATTAGGGGCCAATCTTTTAACAAGTAAGCTTTTTTTTTTTCTTTTCCATTTTTATCTTATTATGTACCCCAGTCTAGCCCCAAAATCTGTTCTGTTGCCTCAGTTTCCCAGGTGCTTGGAGGTGAGGGGTAACATGCTTAGCTTAGATGTAGCTATGTAAGACCCAGCTCAAAACAAAAACAAAAAAAAAAAATCAAAGCAATCAACTAAATAGCTGATCAGCCAAATAAATAAATGAACTCCGTGAAGAATATCAAAAAGTATTTGATAAGAGACTGAGGCAGCTGGGAACATATGTAGTGTATTAGAGGGCTCAGGGCTCAGGAGTGAATAGCAAGCCAGGAAACAGAATAGGGCTTGCGACCACTCTGTCAGGTATTTAAGGTTAAGGAGATAGATAGCTTGAAGTTTAAAAGACGAAGTAGTGTGAAGAAAGTCATTTGTAGGTGACTTGAATGTTTATAGACTGAGAGGAAGGAAGGCATTTGGTCTGAGGGAGTTAGGGTCATAGGCAAGGTCAGGTCTTACTTAATTAGGTTACCAAGTTTGTGAAGTGTTGTCTGAAGTCTCTGTCCTTCCAGGTGGCTTAGCTAATCTGAGAGTGACAGTGTACTTTAGAAGTCCTTACTATTTATTTATACTTGGGGGTGGAAGGAACCTGGTGTATTTGGTCAGTTTCAGGGACTTCCTGGAGCCTTTGAGTTGTTGAGCCTAACGTGCCTCCCTTCAGGAAGGAATGATTCACCTCCCCTAAAAACATCCTATGTCTTTGGGAGGCTCCCTCCAGCCTGGAAGGTTAAAGGATGGAAGATTTCATCTCTCTTTAGACTATCAAATGTTGGCCAAGCTAACACTGCACTCAGGAGGCAGAGGCATGCGGAGCTCTGTGAGGCCAGCCGGTCTACAGAGTGAGTTCCAGGACAGTCGAGGCTGCACAGAGAAACCCTGTCTCAAAAAACAAGACAAAGGGGGCAGGAGTGATGGCTCAGAGGTTGAGAGCAGTGGCTGCTCTTCCAGAGGTCCTGAGTTCAATTGTCAGCAACCACATGGTGACTCACAACTATCTATAATGAGATCTGGTGCCCTTTTCTGGCCTGCAGGCATACATGCAGGCAGAACACTGTATACATTAAAAAAAAAAAAAGAAACAAAACAAAACCAAAATATAATATCTAGGATGAAAGGTTTTATCTTAGAGGAAATTGCTTCACAATACCAACCTAAACTTGGCAAAGTGGGGGGACCAGCCCTTCCCTGAGATGACAGGCAGATGAGGAAGACGTAGTGGAGGGAGTTTAGCCAAGGGGTCCCATGGCCATAGACTTATAGGGTGATTAGAAAGCAACTCTTTTGTTGGAAATGAGGAATGGGGTAATGAAATGATCCATGTAGTGTAGTCATTGACAACCATGCTGATTAAGCCAGTTAGTTTTGAATCCTTTTATTAATGGCCAGACCGAGAGTGGGCTGGTGCCTCTGAAAAATTCCTTGATATCCAAGGTCAAGTGTAAGGATTTTTCCAGCAGAACGATTTCTTGGCAGTCAGGAGCCAAGAAATACCACAAAGTCTCACTATGCAACAAACCTCTTACAAGAGATTTATTGGAGAGAAGCACAAGGTAGTGGCTGCCTCTCAATGGGAAGAAATACAGCAGAGAGCTGAGCAAAGGGGAGGGCTTTTATAAGGCCCTGGACCATGTGCAATGAGAAGGGTGTTCTTCTCTTGTCTCTGGTCCCTACATCAGAGGTACAGTTTTCAAAGACAGAACCATGATTATGGGAGACAGTACCTTAGTGAGAGATTTAGAGTGGCCTAGTAACATCTATTTTCTTTCTTTTTTTGGTTTGTTTGTTTTGAGTCAGGGTTTCTCTGTGTAGCCCTGGCTGTCTTGGAACTTGTTCTGTAGATAACCAAGCTGGCCTCAAACTCACAGAGATCCGCCTGCCTCTGCCTTCCAAGTGCTGGGATTAAAGGTTGCACCACCACTGCTTGGCAACATGTGTTTTCTTTGTGAGCCTCAGCAATATCTTCTAGACACTGCATCGGCTGGGCCATGGTCAAGGTCATGAACAGTTCCAGAAGCGCTGCCAAGGCAGAGGTGACTGTTGGGGGTGGTGAAGTGTGGAAGGCTGAGAAGTGACAGACACAGAATAAAGTTAGGATAGAATGGTATTCCTAGTCATCTCAGCAGGAGCCTGTGGAAAGGGAAGCTTGCATCCTCTTCTGGGGAAATGAGTGTGTAGTTGACTGGCACCCGGATATGCTCGTTCACAGCCTATGGAACAGAAAGCTGAGAAGCCTGGCCGGGGGTTGTCGTGCTGTAGCATAGGGCCAGGGTCTCTAAGATGATGGCAAGGTAAAGTGGGAGGAAGGGAGGAAGTGTTCACCAAAGAGATTTGTTTTCCTGTTTTTTCAAGACAAGGTCTTATTGTAATTCAGGCTGTCCCCAAACTATCTCCATATCTAAGGCTAGCCCTGAAGTCTAGATCTTCCTGACTAGCTCCCAAGTGCTGTGAGTCCTGGGATTGCAGGTACATGCCACCATGGGCTGGTTGTTCCAAAAATTTAATGCAGAAGGCAGAAAACATGATTCTGCGTTGGGGCTCACAGAGGCTCACATCCTCATTCCTAAATATTTGTAGAGAAATGTGATAGGAATTGCAAGCAGGCAGGTCCGTGAGCCTTCTGTGTTAGACCTGCCTCGGCACGGAGGAGAGCTGTGTCCTGGGGTTAGGTGTTGGGGCGCCAGACACGAAAGGTCCTTGGGGTGCTCAGCTGTGTGTTATCCTTAGTTTTTCTTGGCTAGCACTAACCTTTACCCTCCAGAAAAGTTTTTTGGGTTTGGAAAGGAAATAGGAAAAGGGAGAGTAAGAATCACTGACTTCTCAGAGCCTGAGGCCTGGGGCACCACAAAAAAACAAAAAAAAAAAAAAAAGGACCAAATCCCAGGGAACAGACAGCTGTTAAGTCTTTTTTTTTTTTTTTCCCCCCTGTGGAGACAGGGTCTAACTTTATAGCCTTGGTTTGTCTAGAACTTACTGTGTAGTACAGGCTGACCCCAAACTCCCAGAGATCCACCTGCTTCTATTTTCCTGAGCAGGAATTAAAGGCATGCACCACCATGCCCAGCAGGCAGCTGCTAAGTTTTCTTCCTAATGGTGAACCCATATGCTTCTGCAGGACGACAGAGAGGGGCACGGGAGCTCTTCACCAGTGGAGTCCTTTTTTGCCAAGCAGGTTCAGGGGATGGTAGATTCTAGGGGAAACCCCCAGCTTACCTGCTGTCTACTCCATCTTTGTCCAGCTGTGCCCTCCCAAGGTCACCTCAAAGCTCAGGGTTGTCCTTGCATTTTGCATTCTGTCTTCATTGATAAATCTTTGCTTCCCCAAGTCCTATCACTTCCTAAACCCGTGCCTTTCGTAAGAAAGACTTGATCCATGGAGTACTGGCATCTTGTCCCTGCCATGCCCGTCTTACTGAAACAGATGGTGGTCAGGGCCTTAGCTCTTTAGAATCATCAGCTCCTGTGGGCTCAAGCCGGTTCTGGGGTGAGCTCCTAAGTGATGCAGTGATGCCTACGTTTATACACTCAGTCCCTTCCTCTGACCTTTATATTTCCTGAGAGCCCAGAGGGCAGAACCTGGGGATGTTTTCACTGAGAGAAGTGTAGACAATATGCGGGCGGGATGGTGGGCTGACCCTCACAGTATAGTGCTTGTTCTAACATCCATGGTTCGAGGGCAGCCTGGCTCATCCGTGCTCATGGGGGTCGTGGAAGCTGTGCCACAGGAGCAGCTGTCTGCGAGGCTCCACACTGTTGGCTAATTCTCTGGGAACCCTTGGGCTAGTTCAAGCCATTTAGAAGTTTATGTGATTATTTTAGTGTGTGCCTCCTTTCCCCCACTGTCCCACTCTTCCTTCCCTTCCCCCCCTCTTACCTTTCCTCCCCTCTCTCTTTTTTTGAGATAGGGTCTCATGTGTGGCTGAGGAAGACTTTAACGCTCTTATCTCCACCTTCCGTGTGCTGGTGCTGTATTAGTCTGCGTTCTCTAAAGGAACAGAACTAATGTGTATAATCATGATATAAATTCTAATGGTTATATGTAATGTAATCATTATATATGCTTGGGGTGTTTATTAGAGTTGTTTACAGGTTGAGCGTCTGAGCTAGGGTGCTTTACCAGTCAGGCCATTTACCCAGCCACTGTACCTGTTTGCTTATTTGTTTGGGTTTTGTGTGTTTTGTTTTGTTTTAATGTGGGTGTTGAATAGTGACTTGAACCCTCAAGCTTGCACATCAAACCCTTTACTGGATGAGCTGTCTCCCCAGATTGAAAAGCATGTTTTACCGTAAATGTGACTCGTTTTTTTCTTTTTGCTCAGATTTGGAGTGAGAGTGAAAATTCCAAATACTTTATACCTGTTTGATGTGTTCTATGCTGAGAGACTTGGTGTGGTTTATGAACAAAGATGTTTTAGTTAGAGAAGTCCTAAGCTTCCCACCTAGGCCCAGCCTCTGAAGAGAACAGGCAGAGAAGAAGAAGGTGCATCTCTTGTTTGGCTTGGGGACCAGTGTTGGACATGCAACAGTGTGGTGCCTGGTGCCCCCTGGTGGAACCAAAGTTGTTCTACAGGCCAACGTCAGGATGAACTGCCTAGATGTTCTTTCTCGGCGATTGACATAGTTGATCTGTGTGATTAAGTCGTCGACTCAGGTCACCCACCTTGTACAGTGGGACTCCAGGAGTCCAAACTTTAAGGAGACACCTGACTTATTTTCTTCATGTATGTAATTGGCTTTTTGAGACAGGGTCTTATATTGTTGCTGTGGTGGGCAGGTAACTTACTATGTTGGCTAAGGTGGCCTCGAATTCCCAGTGTTTACTGAGTGCTGTGATTAAAGGCATGTGCCAGCACACCTGAAAAGATTTATTTTTCATTTTTTCTGATATATGGGTGTTTCACCTGTATGTATATCAGTTGTGCGGCCCTGCTCCTGGGGAGATGTGAGCAAATGCCTCTCTCCCCAGACATGGAACCAACAGCAGCAGACAACTCACAAAAGCTGGGACTCAGAGCACACCGCACAACCTGCAGGCAGCTGGAGGGTGACTTTCCAGGTGGCTCGTTCGGTTTGAGCCTCTTCCTGGCAGCTCAGCCGGTTTTTGTTTCTTCTTAGCAATTCTAGGGGTTTCTGCTCCTTCTAATCTGCTTGGTTGATCTGGTTCTTCCTGGCTACTGGGTCTGAACTTCATCCAAGTAGTCGAACCGGTCTGAGAGTGTCTCAGTGATCCTTATTTATGCTTGGGGAGGGAGTAGCCTAGGGAATCTGGTCAGCCAGCTTGAGTTGTTTACTTCCTGTCTTAGCAAGCGTCCCTGTAGGATGGAATCTTTCTTCTTTTTCATCTTTTATTCTTCTCATTCTTCTCCTCTTCTTTCTCCTCTCCTCCTCCTCCTTTTCCTTTTCCTCCTCCTCCTCCCCTCCTCTTTCTCCTCTTCTTTTTCTTCTCTTCTTCTTTTCCTTCTCCTCTCCCTCCTCCTCTTCTCCTCTCCTTCCTCCTCTTCTCCTCTTCCTCCTTCTTCATTTTTTTAAAAATTTTCCTGACAGAGTTTCTCTGTGTAGCCTTGGATGTCTTGGAATTCACTATGTAGACCAGGCTAACCTTGAACTCAGAGATGTGCCTGCCTCTGCCTCCCGAGTGCTGAGATTAAAGGAATCTTTAATCTTTTAGTACTTGTCATTGTGTAACTGGTTTACCTAGCGTAATGTCTTTTTTAAGATTCATTTTAATTAAAAAAAGATTCATTTTACTTTATGTGGGTATGGCATATGAGTGCAGTGGTTGCAGAGGTGACAAGAGAGTAGTAGGTCCCTGAACTGGAGTTGCAGGCAGTGGTGAGCCACCTGCCTTGGAGGCTGGGAACTGGACGCTAGTTCTCTGCAAGAGTAGCAGGTGCTCTTCATGCTGAGCCATCATCTCTCCGGGCTCTCACATGTTTTTAAAATGTAGCTAGGGCCGGGCGGTGGTGGCGCACGCCTTTAATCCCAGCACTCGGGAGGCAGAGGCAGACGGATCTCTGTGAGTTCGAGGCCAGCCTGGTCTACAAGAGCTAGTTCCAGGACAAGCTCCAAAGCCACAGAGAAACCCTGTCTCGAAAAACCAAAAAAAAAAAAAAATAAATAAATAAATAAAAAAATAAAAAAATAAAAAAATAAAATGTAGCTAGGCCGTATGTGTGTACATGTCTTTAATCCCAGCCCGGGAGGCAAAGGCAGGCAGATCTGAGTTCCAGGCCAGACATGAGCTACATAGCAAGACCCAGTCTAAAAATCAAAAGAATACAAAAATAAAACCAAATTTACCTAGCTAAGGCCAGTGAGATGGCTCACTGGGTAAAGACTCTTGCCGCCACCCTGATGACCCGAGTTCAATCCTTTGAACATACATGTGGAAAGAGAGAAGCTACTCCCAGGAGTTGTCCTGTCCTCTGTGTGTGAACGGCATGGCATCCACATGTACGTGTACATAGAGAGGGACAGAGAGCTCCTTCCCTTCCTTCCTTCCTTTCTTTTTTAATTTATTTAACTTTATTCTATGTGCAGTGGTGTCCAGCCAGTGCTCTTAACCGCTGGGCCATCCCCATCCCTCTGTTTTAGCTTCTTGAGAAAGGGTTTGATTTGCAGTCCATGCTAGTCTTTTTTTTCTGAGATAGAGTCTCATGTGCTCCAGGCTGACCCCAAACTCACCGTGTAGCCAAAGATGACCTTGAACTTCTGATTCTCCTGCTTCTGCCGTCTAAGTGCTGGTGTTACAGGGGTGCAACCCACTGCTGCTTTTATGCAGTTTTGGGGCTGGAACTCAGGCTTTGTCAACAGTAGGCAAGCACTCAACAACTGAGCTACATCTCCAGTGAGACAGGTTGTTACTAGTTAGTCTACTAGTTAGTCCTGGCTGACCTTGAACTCACAGAGATCTGCCTGCTTTTGTCTCCTGGGAATTGCAGTAATGAGCCACTGTACCCAACATTCTGTGCAGGTCTTGAACTTGTAAATCTCTGGCCTTCACTTTCTAAATGCTAGGTTTATAGGCAGGCACTACCATGTCCTACTTAATTTTGTTGTTGTTGGTTTGGTTGTACTAGGGAACAAATTCAAGACTACACTATTGAGCTACATTGCCAGCTCTTCAAAAGATTTTTTTGAGTGTTTACGTGGTACAGTTGGTTAGCTTGTTCAACTGTTTAAAAAAATTTGTTTTGAGGGTGAAGAGATGGCTTAGTGGTTAAGAGCACTTGCTGCTCTTACAAGAGGATCCTGGTTTGGTTCCCAGCACTGACAAAATGTGCCATAGCCATCAATAACTCCAGTTCCAGGGTATCCAGTGCCCTCTTCTGACCTCTGTGGCACCAGGCGTGCACATGATGTACATACACATGCAAGCCAAACATTCTTAGACAAGAAATAAAAATAAATCTTTTTTCGAATATACAATTTTACGTTTGAGGTATAATCTCACTAAATTGGCTAGACTCCCCTTAAATGTCTAACTTCTACCTCTGCCTCCCAAGTAGTTGAGATTACGGACGTGGGGAATAGAATCAGAACCACTCGCCCAAACTTGACTGTGGTTTTTTGTTCAGGACTGGACATTAGATGTTTGGTGATTTGAGTGTTGTACTGAAGGAATAGACACAGAGACATGTGTTTACCCATATGTTGTTCATGTTGAGAGAAGCCACGTGGATACCGTCAGGAGAAGCCACGTGGATACCGTCAGGAGAAGCCACGTGGGTACCGTCAGGAGAAGCCACGTGGGTACCGTCAGGACCTTTTGCTCATCTCCTTGACACTCCTATACATGGAATGGCATCACCAGGCTGCGGTGTGGTTTGCTGAGGCTCCTAAGAGGTCCATATGGGGATGGAGATCTTGGATGATGATCTTTTACTTTCTTTTGGATGCCCAGAGTTCATGGCCAAGAGCTTCCACATCTGCTGAAATGATCACTGAACAAAGCAGAACAGTATTACTCACCAGAAGACATCGCCTTTCCCTCCATTTGTAATGCTGATTTTGAAGAAATCTCTTTTTCCTTTCTGTCCTGAATCTGCTGGAATTTTCTTACCCTGGTGGGAGGCTCACTTCTTTGTTTACATATAGTAAGCTGAGTAGATTTTTATTTCCTGTGTTTGTCTCAAACCTTCCTCTTTGGGCTAATCTCCAGTTTTAATTTTGTCCTTGGCTGCTCCTGGGAGCCCTTCACTGCCTGCCCTTTGCCTAGTAATTGCAGTGGGAGGTTCTTTGAAGTGGTGGGGCTTGAGCTGAGATCAGTTTCTAAGAGCGGTGTCTCAGTGTCCGAATCTTGGATGAGTCACTTCTTTCTAGCACTCTGAGAGGCTCATCCATTGTCACAGCCCTGGAGAAAACAGCAGATTCACAGTAGCTCTCTCGGGGCCTTGCTTTGCCAGGCTTAGTTGTTGGAAACAGCACAATGTGTCCCCAGAGCCGTGGTTTGTTGTCGGCACTGCTGTCATGAGGGATGTAATAAAGATCTTCCATCTGTGTGGAAGCCTGGAGTCCAGGACTGACAGGTATGTTCCGATTCCTCTGCAGGAGCTGGTTGACCTGAAGATGCTCCAGTGCAAGCGGGTGGTAAACGGTAAGTGCAGCCCTGGCCTCCAGGTGGCTGTGTGCAGGTGGCTCAAGCACCTGTCTCCGCCGTTGCCCAGGATCCTTGTTGTTTTGTGTAATTGCATAGATCACCTGCTCCCTCAAGAGCTGTCACTGCTCTTGATGTAGTGACCAGAGCCATATGTGAGGTTCCCAGGCGTAGCTCATTGGTAGAGTGCTTGCTTAACGTGTTTGAAAGCCTAGGTTTGATCCTCAGAATCACAGAAACAAATAAATTTGTTCTGAAACAGGCTATGAATGCCTTTCTCTAATAGACTTGATAGCGCAGAAATTTCCATATTTCATAGTGTAGGTAGGACCTTGGGGTTCTGGAGTAAGGATAACTTTAGTACTGGACCAGCTAAGACTTCTTTTTTTAAAAAATATATTTATTTTCCTAATAATTTATTTATTTATATTTTATTTGCATTGGTGTTTTGCCTGCAAAAATGTCTGATTGAGGGTGTCAGATCTTGGAGTTAGAGACAGCTGTTAACTGCCATGTGGGTGGTAGGAATTGAACCTGGGTCTTCTGAAAGAGCAGTCAGCGCTCTTAACTGCAGAGCCATCTCTCCAGCTCCCAGCTCAGACTTCTAATAGTTGTGTGACCTTGGGCAATTCTCATGTCTTATCTCCATCTCAGATTCTAGGTAATGAAATGAAAATCATAAGCCTAGTTTTACTTAATTCATAGAGTTGGATTGTTGCATAAAGGAGATAAAGTACCAATAAGACTTTGCACACCTTAAGTTCTGTGGGATGGAATTCATTGTGACGTATTGTAAATCCCTTCTGCTTTATTGATGGGTTGATTATGCTTTAATTAGCATTGTAATTTTTTTTTCGAGACAGGGTTTCTCTGTGTAGCTCTGGCTGTCTGAAACTCACTCTGTGGACCAGGCTGGCTTCAGACTCACTGAGATCTGCCTGCCTCTGTCACCTGAGTGCTGTATTAAAGGCATGTGCCTCCAGTGCCTGGCAGTATTATACTCCTTAGAGATTTTGTTTGCTTTCTTGGGCTGTCCTTGAACTTTCTGTGTGGTGGAGGATGCTGTTGAACTCCTGATACTCTGGCCTCTACCTTTTAAATGCTGGGATTACAGTTGTGCAGTAGTTTAGTTTAAATTTATATTTTATTTTGTGTTATGAAAATTCAGAGTTGGGCACAGTGGTACACACCTTTAATTCCAGCACTTGGGAGACAGAGCAGGCAGAATTTGTGGTTTCTAGGCCAGCCTGGCCAACATAGTGAGTTCCAGGCCAGCCAGAGCTACATAGTTAGTGAAACCCTGTCCTAAAACAAACAAGCAAACAACTTTAGTATTACTGGGTCATAGGTGGTAATGTATGCCTGTAACCTCATCACTTTGACAGGGCATTAGGAATCTAACGCCTGTTTTTGAGACCTTGTCCAAAATAAATTTTAATATTACAGATCTGTATAACGTAGAAAACAAAACTGCTCCAGAATTTCATACCTAAAGTGGAAATCCCAAGAGGAGTAGTGTCTATTTTCCTACACACACAGTCACACAGTAAGCATAGTGTTCATATGTAACTGTGACTTGTTATGTCTGTCTTTCCCCCTGGGGATTCTGTCTTACGTACTGCTTTGCCACCTCTTTTTCTGACAGGACATTTTCTGTGTCAGAAACTATAGGTGACCATATCAGAATGGGCGTTATCAGATCTTTAATGGGATTTTTCCAATATTTTGCTGTTCTAATGCTGCATCATAACCTTACCAGTTTTGTATTGTTCTTAAACTTCTTACCATCTTTGGCTATCCCTGCTAGGAATTAAGTAACTTTCTCAGCAAGGTATCCCTCTACCCTCCCTTTCATAACTGTTGTGGGATATTCCCATGTTGTGGGGCATTCACCAGAGAAGACTGCCCAGACATGCATGACTTTAGGTCAGTAGAAAATCTTTTTTTTTTTTTTTTTTAAGATTTATTTATTTATTATGTATACAACATTCCTTCCATGCCAGAAGAGGGCGCCAGATCTCATTATAGATGGCTATGAGCCACCATGTGGTTGCTGGGAATTGAACTCAGGACCTCTGAAAGAGCAGTCAGTGCTCTTAACCTCTGAGCCATCTCTCCAGCCCCTAGAAAATCTTTATTAGCTAGCTGTTGCCTACAATATACTGAATGCTTTGGTTCAATATGTGTTGCTCATATACTCACTGGAGGATGGTCAGACTTCCAGTGGCCAGCTCCTCAAAGAAAACGAGTCCTTCCCCACCTGCACACCTGGCAGAAGTCGTCAGATGTGGAGAGCTACATTTATTTCAGCACGCTTAGCACTAACCAGGCTGGCCTTGAACTCACAGAGATCTTCCTGCCTCTGACTCTTGAGTGCTGGGAAGGTGTATGCCACCAAGGCCTGGCCCTTATCACAATTTAAGAGTTCTCTCCAAGGGCTGGAGAGATGGCTCAGAGGTTAAAAGCACTGACTGCTCTTCCAGAGGTCCTGAGTTCAATTCCCAGCCACCACATGGTGGCTAACAACCATAATGAGATCTGGTGCCCTCTTCTGGCCTGCAGGAAGGACATACAGGCAGAACACTGTATACATTTAAAAAAAGAAAAGAAAAAAAGAGTTCTCTTCAATGGCCTCTTGTCTAGGCTGTTACTTTTTTGGGGGGTCGGGATTGTCACAGAAGCCTTTCATGATTAGTTTCTTTCTCAGCTGTTGTTATGCCCAAGTTCATTATCCCCAAAAAAGAAACTCTACGGAACCGCATTCCTATGTAATGCACAAGAGGTTTTTAATATTCAGACTTGAGTTTAGACTACATCTCCAGTAGGCCAGTACAGTGGGTGAGGGCAGTGCAGCGCTGAGCCTGGGGAAGGGGAGGACTTTTAAAGGGAAACGCCGTAATCGAGGGAGTTCGAGTCCTGTCATCTTGGGATTGGGTAAGGAGGACACAGGATAAGGTAATTTCTGAAACCACTGGTTGGTTTTTGGGCACGAAAACTCTTACAAAGAGCCATTAATAATTGACAAGGTGTCTTCAAGGACAGGATGCCTCCTAGGAACATCTGGACCTCATTAAGTTTTATAGCCCTGCTCCCTAGCTCCTTAATTGGCCATTTTCAGGGTATCAGTTCAAATTCTGCTATCGAAGCACATTTCTGGAGCTGAGATCTGCACCCCCCCCCCCGCCCTGCTCATTATATGGCTTAAGATGAAGCCCCTTCCTTAAAATGGAGTTTGCAAAGTCAGGTCCTCACACTGAGTCTGCAGACCTCAATACCATTACAAAAGTAGCTTCCTTGTCCTTTGCAGTCAGAGGGAGCATGGATCATAGACTTCCACAGGGTCCCTGGCATCATCACATGCCACTGACCTCAGCATGGTCTCTGGTGACAGTGCAGACAGACCATGGCCATCAACACAGACCTCTGCCACAGCAAGGGTCACAGACATCATCATATCTGTTGGCGGCAGCACAGGCCATGGACACCACTGTTGTCCCCAGCCTGGCCCATAAACATTAACATGTCTTCAGGAGATAACACAGACCACGGACATCCACAGGCTCTCCCTCGGCAGCACTGGTCTGCAACATCAACTCAGACCACACAGCCCTTAGAGGCAGCATGGAATCATGGACATCAGCATGGCCTCGGATGATAGCAGAGGCCACTCACATCAACGTGGCCTGAGTGGCAGCACAAACCGTGGGCATTAACATGGCTGCACAGGCCGCTCACATCAGCATGGCCCCTCATGGACATCAGCATGGCTTCAGGCATTGGCGCAGAACATGCACATCTGCAGGCCTTTGGTGGAAACACTGGCCATAGACCCCAGCTGCACAGGACCGTGGACCCCAGCCCTTGGCAGCAGCACACCACAGACGTCAGCATGGCTCAGCCAGGGTGATTGTTCGGCTAGACAGTGTGTTTGTGGACTGAGTCTGCAAAAACTCTAGGCTGCAGCACAGGACCCTGCCAACCTTACTTGACAGCAGCATGTGTTTCTCCCTCCATCCCCCACACCGCAGCCTTCTCTCACACCTGTTACTGTCGCTGCAGCCTCTCTAGTTCTGCCTCTCTCCACAGCCTACTCAACGCTCTGTCCTCCATCTTTCCCACCTCTTCATCTTGTATTCGTTTGTCATAGTGACATTGGAAACTGGAGGGTGTCACACACACACACACACACACACACACATTTGCTCAAACAGCTTTACATGGAAATATTCATTACATTGAGTCTTTGGTCTGGTTCAAGGTTTCTGATTTCTGACACACCATCAATATTAATACTGGATTCTTGCCAAGACTCATCTCAGACATCTTGCTGTTGCCCAGGGTCAGGTGATTTTACAGCTAGGGAGGATGTCTGGGGTGGGTTCTGTGTGAGCTCCAGGTTACTGCACACCTCTCAGCCTTCAATGTCGGTTTGCTGAGCTTAACCTTTGTGCTGGAGCATGCAGGCAGCACCTCTGCTTTGTGCTCTGTCTCCCAGCAGGCAGTGTGGGCTGTACTGCAGTGGCTCCGTGCTGGGTGCCACCCGGTGGGCCTAGAGCTAGCCCTATTCAGTGATGGCATCTGGTTCTGCAGGACCAGCTCCTCTGAGCTCCAGCAGCTTGTAGATGGAGTAGATGCTTCAGTGTACTGATTCAAAACACTGGATCTAGGCTTGGGTGGCAGCCTGTGGCCTTCATGGGTATTCTTCTGGGAATGTGAGATTCTTAAGATAGTCTGTGTCATAAGTATTCAGTCATCCACCATATTGGATCTTTTTTATGTAGTAGTATTCTTTGACTGTTAATTGTACTTACTAAAGGGTAAATAAAACATTTAAGAAGAGTAAGTGAGGCACAATACCCCATGTTTAACAAAACAAAACAAAAGAATTAAGAATAGATGAGCCAAGTGTGGTGATGCACACCTCTAATCCCAGTACATGGGAGGCAGAGGCAGGAGTAGCTCTGTGAATCTGAGTCCATTTGGTCTACATTGCCAGCTCCAAGACAGTCAGGAGTACATAGAGACCTGCCTGTCTTATAAAAAAAAAAAAAGAGTAGATGAGATATGATCAACTTTTTTGTGGTTATGTTCTGTGAGGTTGCTGCTGAGAACACTAATTATGCAAGCACTGAGCCACCAGCTCTAAGGAGATACAAAGTTAGATTTTAGCACCAGGTTTAGGATTACACGTCTGTAAGCCCAGCATTGGGGGGTGAAAGCAGGAAGATCAGGAGTTCAAGGCAAGTTTAAGGCCAGCGTGGACTACTTGAGACCTTGTCTTTAAAAAAATCAAACCACTGGGCAGTGGTGGCAGATGTCTTTAATCCTAGTGATTGGGAGGCAGAGGCAGGCAAATCTGAGTTCAAGGCCAGCCTGGTCTACATTGTGAGTTCTAAGACAGCCAGGAGTGCACAGAGAAACCCTGTCTTGAAAAACAAAAGCAGAAAAATAAAACAAAACAAAAAATCAAACCACTGGGCTTTAACTCCATATCCAGGGGATCTGACACCCCCTTCTGGCCCCTGTGGGTACTGTATACACATGGTGCACAGACAAATATGCAGACAAAACACCCATACATATAAATTAATAAATTATAAAAACAAAATCAAACCACACAAAATTAGATTCCTTTAAGCCTTTGGTCACATTTTCATCAGTTGATCAGTATAAAACATTGTTTTACATATGTTACTATTTAGAGTCATGCTATTTAATATATAATATAATATATAATATTATATAATATATTTAATATATATGTATATGTACACATACACATCATAGCCAATAGCAGGATAATTTCATGCCTGAATGAAGGTTATCTAGGGTTGGGGATACAGTTCAGTTGTAGAACATTTGCCTAGCATGTGGGAAGTCACTGAGAAAGAATAATTTCAGCATTTGAAAGGCAGGAAGGTTAAGACTTCAAGGCTTGGGCTATATAGGAAGACCCGGTCTCAAAAACGAAAAAAAAAGGAAAAGAAAAAAAGAAAAGAAAAAGAAAACAACAACAATAAAAAATAAAAAATTCCAACACATGTATTTTGTCTACTAAGCCTACCTCAGCCTTTTTGTGATTAGAAGCAGTAATAGAAGGGTTAGGCACATGGGCCAGTTGTTAAGAATACTGGTTGTTTTTGCAAAGAACCCAGATTCAGTGATTCAGTTTTCAGTACTATGTGGCAGCTCACAGCCCTCTGCAACTACAGTCCCAAGGGAGCCAGTGCTCTCTCTCTGGCCTTTGAGGGCAGCAGGCGCACAAGTGGCACACAGGTATACATGCAGGCAAGACAACCACACTCATAAAAATAAAATAAAAATTTAAAAAGAAACAGTTTTAGAAACACTACATAGCTCTATGCTTGTAGTCATTTTATTTTATTTTATTTCAGTTTGTTTTTTCAAGACAGGATTTCTCTGTGTAGCTTCGCTTTCCTGAAACTCACTCTGTAGACCAGACTGGCCTCGAGCTCAGAGATCCTACCGGAGTCATTTTAAACAACAAGAATACCAATATAAAACATAAAATTCAAGAAACTACTAAGCATGATTTGTAGAGTATTTTTTGAGACGGGGTCTCATGTAATCTAGTCTGGCATGGACTCGTTGTGTAGTTGAAGATGAGGCTGGACTCCTTGTCTTCCTGCCTCACCTTCCCAAGTGGTAGGATTACCGGTGTGCACCATTAATGCCTGGCTCTACAATATGGAAACAAACGAGAATGTTGCCTTGTTTGACCTCAGCTGGGAAAGTGACTCAATTTCTTTGCCACATTTGTTGTCTATGAGTGATTAGAAATATTGAAAATACTGATTCGCAGGTCATAAATGGATTTTAGTAAATAAGGGGGAAAGGAAGGCTGACTGAAGTGCAGTTAGTCTCCACTTACGCTGCCTGGGCACTACATTTAGAAATGATAGCTTTGCTGAACCTGAGAGTGCTACTTTGTGGAGCAGTGTGGGCTCAAGTTTCCTATGTGTTCCTTTCTCCTAGCTAAAATGCTAGCATTTTAAAATAGCATGTTAAAATTGCAGGACGTTAACTATAAACATGCCATTTATAAAATGACTGTAAAGTGAACTATCATTACTCTGAAAAGAGACCACCATCAGCAACTCAGAAAGCTTCTAGGTGCATATTTATTTCCTTTAGGAAGAATATATGTCAAGCCAGGTGTAGGGGCACCCAGCTTTAATCCCAGCACTTGGGAGGTGGGAGGCAGAGGCAGGTGGATCTATGTGAGTTTGAGGCCAGCCTGGTCTACAGAGCAAGTTCCAGGATAGCCAAGGCTGTTACACAGAGAAACCCTGTCTCAAAAAAACAAAAACCAAAACAAACAAACAAAAAAAGAAGAAGAAAGAAAGATAGATAGATAGGAAAGAAAAGAAATAAGAAAGAAAGAAAGAAAGAAAGAAAGAAAGAAAAGAAAGAAAAGAGAGATAGAAAGAAGAATATTTACCTAGAATCCACTTTTTACCTTTCCAGGTTATAGTTTGACTGTGGCTTCCAAGGCTTAGACAGGGTTGAACTTGCATCTTAACTGGGTGGTTTGTGTTTCCTTGCAGAGGTGCTCAACACAGTGGACTTCGTTGCTCCTGATGACAGAGTAGTTTTCCGTACATGTGAAAGAGAGCAGAACAGGGTGGTTTTCCAGATGGTAAGAGATACCTCCCACTCGAGCGTCTAGTGTCCTTCTGAGGTTCCCTGGTCCCTGGAGTTTCCTAATTCCTGCATATGCCTGCCATTGCTGGATGCCTGTAATACACTGCGCAGTGCTAATAGCCTATATATGTGACTTGAACATTTTCAGAGATTCATTCATGATTGGCATACTGTTGGAGACTGGAAACCAAGCTGCTGCCATCTGTCCCAAGTCTCCAGTCTCAAACTTAGTTAATTATAGGAATTATCTGTTTGGTATGACTTCTGTATTTTTTTTTTAATCCTTAGGATTGATTTTTCTGGTCAAAGTGTTTATTTTTATGTAGTATATATCAAAAGACTTGGATTTTCTAAAGATTAGTTAAAATATATGTTACAAATATAACCATAATATAGCTTCTCTCTCTCTCTCTCTCTCTCTCTCTCTCTCTCTCTCTCTCTCTCTCTCTCTCTCCTCTTTCTTCTCTTCCCCCCTCCCCCGCCCCAGACAGGGTTTTTTTGTGTAACCCTGGCTATCCTGGAACTCGCTCTCTGGACTAGACTGGCCTTGAATTCAGAGATCTGTCTGCCTCTGCCTCCCGAATGCTGGACTTAAAAGTGTGTAGCACCACCACCTGGCTAGCTTTACTCTTTCTTTTGGCATAGCTTGGCATCTTTAGGAATATCTCCTGAATGACATTTAAATACTTTTAAAATTAGGAGCAATGGATAGGCAAAATGCATAGCAAAATATTTATTGTAGAATTTGAGTTACGGGTATCTGAATACATGCTATAAAATTTCCCCTTTTTTGGTATGTGGCAGTAGTGTGTGCATGTGGGTGAAGTTGATGTTTGATATCTTCCATTGCTCTTCAGTCTGTTGACTGAGGTGGGTATCTTGCTGAGCTCAGAACTTGCTGATCTGGCTAGTCTAGCTAGCCAGCTTGCTCCAGGGATTCTCTGTTACTGCCTCCAGAACATTGGAGTTATAGGCAGGCTGCTACTTCTACCCAGTGTTTTAAAATAAAATTTTATTGCATTACTTATTGTGTGTGTGTGTGTGTGTGTGTGTGTGTACATGTTTGTGCCACAGTAAACATGTGGAGGTAAGGGGTAAGGGGGCAACTTGTGGAATTAGTTCCCCTGCCTTATGTATCCCAGGGGTTAACATTCTTAGCAGCAAGTGTCTTTACACTGAGCCATCTTGCTGGCCCCTACCTGGTTTTTATGTGGGTGTTAGTGATCTGAACTCTAACCTTCATGCTTGCATAGCAAATATTTTATTTACTGAGCCACCTCTCCAGCCCCTATTTGAAAGTAGCCATGACATTAATGAGATTGTCTAGTCCTTCCAAGTTCTTTTCCTTTGCTGGTGAGCAAGTGTAGTGTACTGACCTGACTTTTTTTTAATTTTTAGTTATTATTATTTTATTTTATGTGTATGGGTGTTTTGCTGCATGTATGTCTGTGTACCCTGTGTGTGTCTGATGCCTACAGAGGTCATTGGATCCCCTGGAACTGGAATTATAGACATGTAGGTGCTGGAAATCAAATTGGGATCCTCAGGAAGAGCAGCCAGTGCTTCTAACTGCTGATTCATCTCTCCAGCCCCAAGCAAGCCTGACTCGTATACTTCCCGGCATATGCACATGCATGCGTGCATGTATGTATGTATGTGCGTAAGATACCAATAGGTGTGTCTGTCTACTTGTGTGCACTTGTGTCAAGACAGGTTGATGTAGTTTCTTGTGTTCCCAGGGGACTTCAGACGCAGAGAGAGCCCTTGCTGTGGCCAGGCTTGTGTAAGTTCTTCCCTCCTTGGGAATGCCTTGTCTCTTCTGTAAGCTGTGAGACCTTAATGTTACTAGCAACCCATCTTTTTCTTCCTAGCCCCTTACCTTCTGCTTTCAGGTGAAGGGTATTGGGTTTCTTTCCCTGTGGTATCTGAAGGCTGTCCTGGGACTCTTATACACCCACTATGGTTATATCCTAGAGAGCCTCTTTATCGAGCCCTCGTGTTAGTGTTTATTCATGGGTTCCCTTTCCAGGGATTCTTCTGGGAGTCCTGAAGCTTTAACCCTCATGAAATGTAGATGGGATATACTCCTTCCTGATCTAACAGGAGAATGCATAGTTGAAGTGGTGGTCTTTGGAATTAAAGCAGAGCTCAGTTGGAATTCTGGCTCTGCGCTTTGCTAACTGTGTGAACTCAGGTAAATTGCCTATTATCATTGAGAACTTCGTTCCCTTATTTATGAAATGATGCCTACTAACCTCTGGCGTTATAGGAAACAGCAAGTGAAATAATGCATGTCATGTCTTTGCAACATGTGGTACATCATGAGTGCTTCACATCAGCGCTTGTGATTGGTGATGGTGGGAGTAAGAAAGAACTCAGGCCCTAATTGCTGCATATCACAGACTGTTCTAAACCAGTGGCTAAGGGGAGGATCCCTTCTATATCACAGAATTGTTTGGAGTAACCAGTTGTGCAACTCAGCAAAAGAGGCCAGTCTATTACAACTACCACCAGTACCACCACCTCCTCCTCCTCCTTTTTTTCTCTCATACGTAGCCCAGGTTTGTCTCAAACATGATCTTCCTGCCTCCCCCCCTTCCTAAGTGCTGGGATTACATGTTTGTGCCACCATAGCTGGCTCAGTGTAGTACCTTTATAGAAGATATGCTCTGGCAATGGGCTCCGTGCTCACACCACTCTTCCATATTGACTAATGGCTTCCAGTATCCCAGCCGAAACGGTAGCCCTAGGATGGCAGATCATATGTGAGATCCTTACCCAACCCTCAGTGTAGCTGTCCTCTATATCCAGCTCTTTATAGATATGTATTCGTTATGTCTTTCTTCTGGAACTCCACTCAGATGAGGCAGTTGCAGTTTGGGGATGGAACTCTTTTCTGATTTTCAGCATTTGTGATTGAGAATTAGTGTGTTTCACAGGCCCAGGAGAATCAGGAGCACAGAATCCCTTTATCTGTCATCTATTTTTTTCCCTCAAGTAGAATATTTATTACCTTTTCTCCTTCATGTTTTTTCAGAGAAAATGATGTAGCTGGCATTGATGTCAACATGGGCTGTCCAAAAGAATATTCCACTAAGGTAAAATGATTTCTTTATGTTCCCTATAAGTAAACTGTGCAGATTAAATGAGGCTTACTATACATGGCAGTTAAGTATAGTATCTGGCTCTGGGCTAGCTGGATCCTGTGCTGGATGAGGAAAATGCTCACAGGGATTCTGTTAGGCTAGGTGTGATGGCACATACTCGTAATCTGAACTAGCACAGGCCAAAGCTGGAAGATAATGAGTTGGAGGCTAGCCTAAAATACAGATGACCTTGAGCTTCTGAGCCAACAGTCTTTACCTCCCAAGTGCTGGGCTTACAGGTGTTGCCACCACATCCATTTCTATGAAGAGCTAGGGATTTAACCCCAGTCTTTCTGTGTGCTAAGCTACAATTCTACCAGCTAAGCTACATCTCCAGTCCCTTCACTTTATTTTTTAATGAATTCAGACTTTTGCATATCCTGTGGGTCAGCAAGCTGCCTCAGTGGGCAAAAGTGCTTGCAATACAGGCCTGATGACATGAATTCAGTCTCTGAATCTTGCTAAAAGTTGTCCTCTGACCTCCACAACGCATGCACTGTGGTATGCATGTGCTCCCTCCCCACACATCATACATATACACAATAACAGCAAATACAATTAAATTGACAACATCCTCCCTGTAGGGCTAGAGAGATGGCTTAGCAGTTAAGCGTGCTTGCTGTTCTCCTAGAGGACCTGACTTCAGTTCCCAGCACACAAGTCAAGCAGTTCATAACCACCTGTAACTCTAAGAGACTTGAACCCTTCTGGGCTCTGAGGGCATACCTACACATGTGGCCTATATATACACACATACATATTTTAAAAATCCCTTCTCTATTCCCCACCCACGATTTATTAAAATAACTCACAGCAGCTTGATAATCTCAGCACTCATGCTGAGGCAAGAAGATTGCAGTGAGTTCAAAGCCAGCTTGAACTCATCCAGGGTTATATAACATGATCCCGTGTCAACAAAACAAAACACAAAGTAATCCATAGTAATTCCAGTACTTGTGAAATACAGACAATTATGAAAAAAGCAGGAAAATGTATATGAGGTCTCTGTCTCGCCACATACACAGCTGTTTTAGAATAATTACTCAGAGGTTTTTAATACTAATTACTTACAGACTGCTTGGCCTATGGTTCAGACTTCTTACTAACTAGCTCTTACATTTAAATTAACTCATTTCGGCTGGAGAGATGGCTCAGTGGTTAAGAGCACTGACTGCTCTTCCCGAGGACCCAGGTTCAATTCCCAGCACCCACATGGCAGCTCACAACTGTCTGAAAATCCAGTTCCAGGGGATCTGACACCTTCACACCAATGCACATAAAATAAAGTTAAATAAACCATAAAAAATTAAAAAAATAAATTAACTCATTTCTATTAATCTGTGTATTGCCATGTGGCTGTGGCTTTACCGGTCTACTGACATCTTGCTTCTTGGGTGGCTGACCTGCGTCTCTCTTCCCTTTACCCTTCTCCTCTCTAGATTTTCAGTTTGGCTTTCCCGCTTGGCTTTATTCTGCCTTGCAAAGCAGCTTCTTTATTAGCCAATGAGAGGAATACATATTCACTGCATATAGAAGGATTATTCCAATGCAGGAAAATTATTGGTAAATAAGTCTGTTGTCAAGAAGCAACCATTGGCAGGAGTGATGGCTCGCCAGATATGGATGCTTGTCACCAAGCCTGGTGACCTGAGTTTAAATCCCAGGATGCACATGGAGAGAACTGACTCCTGCAAACTGTCTTCTGATCTGCGCACATGTATACACACACACACGCATGCACATGCACACACAGAAAATGACTAAATACTAAAAAGTTTTGAGAAAGAGAAAACCATTGTTGTCATTGTTGAACTTTAAATTGTTCTTTGAGTTGGTGGTTTTCATTGCTGGACTTTTGTTTGTTTGTTTGTTTTGACCCAGGATATATCTATGAAGTACAAGCTAGCTTTGAACTCACCACTGTGCAGCTGAGGCTGGCCTCAAACTCTTGAGCCTCCTGACTCAGCCTCTTGAGTTTGTGTGCCATGATGCTCAGGTGGACTCCTTGTTTTAAGGATACAGACGGCGAGCTCCAGTTTATTATAACTCTGAGATCTCTATGGGGATGTGAAGTCCCAGAAAACAAAACTTTAGTGCCCATTCCTAGGTTGATACATGGTTTTGCAAAAACGGTCAGAATGTTAGCTCTCAGATTCATCACATTCTGGTTCCTGGTGGGATCTGTGGTGTGCACAGACAATGCTGCTTTCCTCTGTGGTTAGGGAAATGCCGGTTTCCAGCGGACCTTGGCTACCGTGTTGCTACACTGTGTTGCCTACCGTGGTTAGCACCGTCGTCCTTCAATCTTAAGGCCTTCTGTATGCTTCTCCTTAGGGAGGAATGGGAGCTGCTCTGTTGTCAGACCCTGACAAGATTGAGAAGGTAAGAGTCCCCAAACATGCTGTGATTTAGAATTGCCTAAAATGTCTCTCCCTCATTCCAGATTTACTGAAGTCTACCTAGATTCTCTATTTGAGTCCCAGAGAGCAAAATTTTTATTTATTTGTTTTTCTGTGCTATGGGTGTTTTGCTTGCACGTATGTCTGCACCATTTACATGAAGTGCCTGAAGAGATCATTGGATCCCCTGGAAATAGAATTACAGGTGGTTTGTAAGCTATGTGATATGGGTGCTGGGAACTGAACTCCATCCTCTGCAAGAGCATGGTACACTCTTCACTGCTAAAAATCTCTCCAACCCTGGCCTGAAATTTTTTTAAAAGGGACTTTGATATGCAGCTAGATTTAGGAGCCCTCAGTCAACCTTCAGTGCACTTGAGTTCTGTAAAAGCTGTCTAGGGATATGCCACCTGAGAGCCAGCGGGCCTGAGAACTCAGATACGGCCTCCTCCCCCTCTGTGTTGCCACTTTCCAGGATGATCTGAGAGCAGAGGGCAGAGCACTCTGGTAAGGGCATGCTTGAAAGTCTGTGTGTGTAGATGGACAGGCCTCTCCTAGGGGGCTGGGTGAGAGTAGCAGGGTGTCCCCTGCATAGGACCATATGGGTAGAGTATACCGCAGGCCGTTTCCCATTCCCTGTTCCCCCACCTCGTCCCCCCCCCCGCCCCTTTTTGAGATGGGGTCTTGCTGTATGATTATGGCTGGCCTATTACTTGCTATATAGCCGAGACTGGCCTTGGACTCTGAGCAATTCTCCTGCCTCAGCCTCTTTTTTTTGGGGGGGGGGAGTGTCGTTCAAGACAGGGTTTCTATGTGGCTTTGGAGCCTGTCTTGGAACTAGCTCTTAAACCAGGCTAGCCTCGTACTCACAGATACCCGCCTGCTTCTGCCTCCCCAGTGCTGGCATGAAAGGCGTGCACTGCTACTGCCTGGCCTGCCTCAGTGTCCTGAGTGCCCTTTGAGAGCAGACTGGGCCAGGGTTATATGAGGCAAGCTGAAGTTAATCTCCTTTGTTTTTCATCCTTTGGAGAATCTACAAATGAAGTTAATGAGGACCAGGAAATAGACTGGCATTTGATACCTAGTGCTGTGGGCTGCCTGGGCATGTGTGGGTAACAACCTTGCCAAAGCACTATTTTTCTTTCTTAATTAGAAATTGATTTTCTCACCTTACTGTTCTGCTGGCTCTTTTGTCCTCATTTTCACCCTCCATTCTTACCTCCCTGTCTGGGTTTTGAGCCTCATGGTGCTTTCTACAGACTTGAGTGACTGCAGTCAGACCCACCAGTGAGAGCTGCCATGGTGTGTGCTGCCTGTCACAGTTCAATCCTGTATATTCATCTTGCCGAGGGATCTCTGGGATGTAGAGGAATACTGTACGCTAGGTATCTTCCCATTTTCCCGTTGTTCAGCTCAGGTCGTGTCCCTGTAGGCTACTATATTCTGCATCTTTGTTTATAAAGTAGCTTCTTTTCCATGGTCACTACAGTATTTCATTTCTTCTTAAAGTCCCTTGAGTAGGCATGGCAGACATCTGCACCTTCTCTCTCTCTGTCTCTGAAACAGTGTCTACTTGTGCCACCCATGCTAGTCTCAGACTCTGGGCTCCAACAAGTCTCCCATGTTAGCACTATGTATCAGTTCCCTTTCTGTTGTGGTAAAATACCATGGTCAAGGTGACTTCAAGAAGGAAGGGTGGCTGGATGGTGGTGTCCCACGCCTTTAATCCGGCTCTTGGAAGGCAGAGATAAGTGAATCTCTCTGAGTACGAGGCTAGTCTGGACTACTTATATTCTAGGACATTAGAGCTTTACAAGGAAACCCTGTCTCAAAAAACAGAGGGGAGGGGAGGAGAAAGAGAAGAAGGAAGAGTTTAAGGGGCTTATTGTTCCAGAGGGATAAACGTCCATCATGGCAGGAGGCGTGGCAGCAACTGGATGCTGAGCGATAACATCTTGGACCACAGACTGAATCAGAGAGAGTACACTGGAAGTGGTGCAAGCTTTTACCTCTCAAAGCCTGTCTCCCAGGGATGTACTCTCTCCATTGAGGTCATGTCTCCCCGTAACATCTCCAAACTGCACCTCCAGCTGGGGACCAAGTGTTCAAATACCTGAGCTATGGGAGACATTTCTCATTTAAACTACCGCATACCACTAGACCAATTTTTACCTTTTCGATAAAAATACTAAACTAAAGACCCAAACTAAACAGGCAAGCAGGAAACAAACAAAAACCTAAAGATGAAATGCAGACAAACAAAACCAGGATATTGTATTGAGACTGAACTGGGGGTGGTACACATACACTTGAGATCCCAGCAATTGGGAGGAGAGAGGAGCAGCAGGAGTTCAAAGCCAGGCTGGACTTTATGAGACCTTGTCTCAAAAGACCAAAACCAAAGCACAGAGAGGAAGATAGTAAATTGCTTAAGATCCTGTTCCAAATATGTGGCAGACGGAGCCAACTCAGAGCTGTAGTTCTGTGACTCTTAGCCACAGCGTTAGCGTCCCTTCTCAGTGGCACCTCGTGCTAAAGGTGGTCGTGGTAGTTCTTAAGCCACGGTTCAGTAGCCACCTGAGCTTTAGAAGCTGTAATCAGACCTCCCTGTGCATAATGGAGTGGATAACGGAATCTCGAAGTGGTGTCCACGCTCGAGTAGGAGATGCCTCAAAGGAGGTTATGGGTCCCGTGTGCACACGGGTGTTTTCACTCTCTCCTCCGTCCTCCTGGCTTCTCAGTCCGGTGATGTTTGTCACGTTAGTGAGGCACATTTGTCAGGAGGCCGCAGCGCTGCTTTCCTCCTCAGGAGCTCAGTTCATTCTGCTACAGTCTCCGGGCCAGCTTGGACTAGTAAATGGGGCTTACCTCATGAAAGGGAGGGTGCAGCCTTCCACAGTGAATGTGCCTTCGGCATCTGGGGCAGGATTCGGTTCAGGCCCACACTGTACTTGCAAGCTGGGTACTGGCTGAGAGCTTTGCAGGTACTTTGAAAATTTTCTCAAAATGCTCATGTAGGGTCAGGAAAAAGCTCTGGAAATAATGCAGTGATGCTAGCTGTACCACATTGTGAATGTATCTGAATTAGTTACACTTAAAAGTATTTGAGCCAGGTGTGGTGGTACGTGCTTTTAATCCCAGCAACTGGGGAATGAGAGACAGGTACATTAGACCCCTGAGCTTGAGGTTAGCCTAGTCTACCTACCAGGTTCCAGAACAGCTAAGAGTACACAGAGAAACCTTGTCTCAAAAACCAAAACAGAACCAAAAAAAGAAAGGTAGCAGACACTTAATAGTCTCAAATCAGTACTCAAGAGGCTGAAGCAGGAGAATTGTGAGTTTGAGGGCATCCTGCACTATATAAGGGAGACCAGGCCAGTCTGGGATATACAGTGAAACCCATCTCTAAAACCAAGATGTTGGGGGTTGGGCAGAAAACTTACAATGCCAAATTTCTTTTTCCTTTCTTTTTTCCTTCCTTCCTTCCTTCCTTCCTTCCTTCCTTCCTTCCTTCCTTCCTTCTTCTCTCCCTCCATCCCTCCCTCCTTTTTCCTTTGAGAGAGGGGATCTTTTTTTTTTTTTTTTTTTTTTTTTGGTTTTTCGAGACAGGGTTTCCCTGTAGTTTCTAGAGCCTGTCCTGGAACTAGCTCTTGTAGACCAGGCTGGCCTCGAACTCAGAGATCCGCCTGCCTCTGCCTCCCGAGTGCTGGGATTAAAGGCGTGCGCCACCACCGCCCGGCTGAGAGAGGGGATCTTATACATGCCAGGCTGACCAGTGGTTCTGGTGAGGCCAACCTGCTGTGGGTGGATGTATTGTTCCTCCAATCAGATCTGGATTTTGGGTTTTGGTCCTTTCCATCCTCTGGCAGCGACATGTGGCATGATTTAGAATTTCATGCTTCCTAGCCCGTTGAAAGACAGCCTCAGGAAGCCCAGCAGTGGTGGTGCACGCCTTTAATCCCATCACTTGGAAGGCAAAGGCAGGTGGATCTCTGAGTTCCAGGATAGCCAGGGCTTTTACCCTGTCTCACGTACAAGGGGTGTGTGTGTGTGTGTGTGTGTGTGTGTGTGCGCCCATTTCTCCCTAGTACAGTCCTAGCAAGTCGCTGGGTCTTTCACTTCCCTAATTTTCTTCCTAATCTTTAATGTGCATGTGAACAGAAATTCTAAAGAAAGTTCCCAGAGCTATTTTGAATAAATCAAAAAGAAGTTCTCTGAGACTGAATACTGTATCAAACCAGTTGTTATTTTGTCCTCACATTTCAAAGGGTTCAACCTTCTAGAGATGTTTGTTGATTTGTGTATTTTGAGACCAGGTTTCTGCTAGTTCTGTAGTCAAGAATGACCTTGAATTCCTGATCCTCCTGCCTCTACCTCCCAAATACTGAGGTGTGTACCACTATGCCTTAGCTAGAGTGAGAATTTTTGTGACTTATCTTCATGAGCTTGGCAGTCTCCCTCCTTAAAGTGCTAATGCCCCTTTAAGGCTCGGCAGGATGACTGTGGGAAATCAGGTCTAGGCTGTTGTCTGAGGCAGCACCTGGAGAGGGTTCCTTCCTGCTGGTCTTGTTGGTGAACTGTCTGCCTTTCAGCAGAGTTCCTTGGCCTGATGTCTGAGGTTGCCTTCCTCTGGACTTAGATAAGGCCTGTTTTACTATAACTGGCTCTCTGCTGCCCCCGTCTGTCTAGAATCAAGGTAAATGCAAGTACTCATGCCTATCAGATAGCTGCTGCTCCTGTTGGTTAGAAATCTAGTTCTTGGAAGAGGGCTGTTGAGATCACCTTCCCTCCCTTGTGCCTGGCCTGAAGTTCTGATGTTGAGAGAAGATAGCGATGCTACAGACATTCATAGTCATTTGTCTCATGATCTCTGAGTCTCATGTTGCCTTGTCATGTTACCTCCGTGACTACTGCGTGACTTATTGATCTTCCTCTGCAACCTTTTCTAATTATTGTTCAGGGAGCAGTAAAAATACATTGAATGTGTTGTGTTTTCCTTTTCTAGTTTATATATTTGAATATCTGACTTCTCAGAAGAGAAGAATTCATGAGGACAGGGCCTTGGCCCTTCAGGATCTTCCTAGTCTCATTCTGTAGTTCTGGGATAGCACTTGGAATATCCCTTTAACTCAGAAAGGAGGTTGTCATTTGCTGGACGTGGTGGCGCACACCTTTGATCCCAGCGTTTGGGAATCAGAGGCTGGTCTACAGAGTGAGTTCCAGGACAGCCAGGGCTACACAGAGAAACCCTGCTTTGGAAGAAAAGAAGAAGAGGAGGAGAGGAAGAAGGCTGTCAGTTGTGTGCTCATAACCAGGACTAAGCCTCAGGATTATATTGAGGGTGTTGGGCAATGATTTTGAAAGCACGGGTTTCTACTTACTTCTTTTACATCTGGCCACAGTTTTGCCTCCTTCTTCTCCCAGTCCTTCCCCTCAGCCCCCCATTCACACCTCCCCTGTTTCTGTTCAGAAAAGGGGCTTCCCTTTTTCAACAAATCATGGCATATCAAGATGCAGTAAGACTAAACACCTTCCCTTGTATTAAAACTGGGCAAGGTGACCCAGTATGAGGAGTAGGGTCCCAAAAGCCAGGAAAAGAGTCAGAGACAGCCCCTGCTCCCACTGTTAGGAGTTCACAGAAGGACCAAGCTACACAACTGTAACAGACATGCAGAGTGCCTAGGTCCCATGGAGGGAAAGCACAGGTTTCTAAGCTCTGTCCCTGGAGACCCATCCAGGAAATGCTGTGGTCGGATCTAAGAGTCTGTGTTACCAAACCTCCAGGTAATTCTGATATTTTCCCTGGCGAAGAATCCCTGTGTTCCACACAGGACTATGTGCAGATCTATTCATTTCTCCCTTCAGTGTATTTAACGTGTATGTATACGCATACCAGTATTGCCAAGCAGGGACTTGCTAGTGTTGGGATTTTAGCATAGAATAGAGGCAGAATCCTTGCCCCATGGAGTTTATATGAAAATATATACAACAGATAAATGGAAGCAGTCATGAATATACAAACTGTCCTTCTACTGGTATGCCCGGGTCTTATAGGTGTGTTAATTAGTGCAAGTAGTGTGGTGTTTGTTCCAGAAGAGATAGATGTTCCTTTTGCTCCTCTTTGCAGATTCTCAGCACTCTTGTTAAAGGAACACACAGACCTGTGACCTGTAAAATCCGAATCCTGCCGTCGGTAAGGATGTGTTATTTGAAGGTTATTCTCTCGTGTGCTGTGTGATCTGGTGGCGAACTGAGCCTGCTTTAGGAGTCAGCAGCTCCTTCCTTGAGTCCTAACGACCACCTTGTGCTGTAATCTTTCTTACCCAGCTAGAAGACACCCTGAACCTTGTGAAGCGGATAGAGAGGACTGGCATTTCAGCCATTGCAGTTCATGGGAGGTGAGTGTTTGCCTTCTTAGTGATGGCTGGCAAGGAGACGCCTCAACAGACCCTATGTGACAAACAGCGTCTCTATGTATACAGCCTACCTCTGCCTAGCTCTCTGACAGCCTGTGAATCCAGAGACCATTCAAGCTCTGCATTTGTTTATTCATTGAGTACCTCCTGACAATGGGAACAACATCAAGCATTAGAAACACAAGAGGAGCGGTGGTGGTGCACACCTTTAATCCCAGCACTTGGGAGGCAGAGGCAGGCAGATCTCAGTGAGTTCGAGGCCAGCCTGGTCTACAGAACGAGTTCCAGGACACCCAGGGCTATTACACAGAGAAACTCTGTCTCAAAAAACAAAAACAAACAAAAAACAAAAAATGAAACACAGAAGGAAGTCCCTTCCCCTCCCTCCCTGCCTGTGTGCCTGTTTTCTTTCTTTCTTCCTCCCTTTCTTACTTGCTTGCTTTCTAGTGCTGGGGATTAAATCCAGGGTCTTGTATATGCCAGGCCAGTGCTTTGTCATTGAGGAATATGCCCAGTCCATTTTCCGTTTCTTGGTTTGCTTTGGTTGTTGTTATAAAGTCTCATGGAGCCCAGACTGACTTCAGACTCAATGCATAGCTGAGGCTGACCCGAACTCCTGATCTTCTTGCCTTCATGTCTTAATGTTGGGATTATAGGATTATAGGTATTCAAAACTATAATCAACTTTTTATATTTTATTAATTAATTAGTTAGTAAATTTATATTTTTGAGACAGGGTTCGCTACACAACCTAGGTTGGTGTGAACTTTCAATCCTTCTTCCTTAGCTTCCTAAGGCTGGGATTATAGACATGAACCACCACACTCACTGAATCTTTTTTTTCCTTCCTTTCTTTCTTTCTTTCTTTCCTTCCTTCCTTCCTTCCTTCCTTTCTTCTTTTTAGCTTTTTTAAAATTTATTTTTAATTAAAAATTTCCACCTCCTCCCATTTCCTTTCCCCTCTCCCCTCCCCCTCCCTCTCCAGTCCAAAGAGCAGTCAGGGTTCCCTGCCCTGTGGGAAGTCCAAGGTCCTCCCCCCCTCCATCCAGGTCTAGGAAGGTGAGATTCCAAACAGACTAGGCTCCCACAAAGCCAGTACATGCAGTAGGATCAAAACCCAATGCCATTGTCCTTGGCTTCTCAGTCAGCCCTCTTTGTCAGCCACGTTCAGAGAGTCCGATTTGATCACATGTTATATCAGTCCCAGTTTAGCTGGCCTTGGTGAGCTTCCAGTAGATCAGCCCCACCGTCTCAGTGGGTGGGCGCACCCCTCGCAGTCCTGACTTCCTTGCTCATGTTCTCCCTCCTTCTGCTCTTCATTTGGACCTTGGGAGCTGTCTGAATCTTTTTTTCTTTCCACTTCATTGAGCACTGGCTTCTCCTTTGAATGACGGCTAGCAGACGGCTGTTCATTTAAAGACACTGGCTTTCTTGCCTACCCTTGTTGGACTGCCAGCTGTCCCTGATGTCTGCTTTAGACAGTTCTTGTATCTGTAGCTCATGTGTTCTCTATTGGGAACTGAGTCTTTATTTTATTTTTAATTATGTATATGTGTATGTGTCTGTGTCTCAGTGCAGGTGCTTGCAGAGGCCAGAAAAAAAAGTGTTGGATCCCCTGGAGCTGGAGTTCCAGGAGTTTGGGAGCTACTTGATGTGGGAGCTGGGGACTGAACTTGTGTCCTCTGTAAGAGTGGTATGCACTCTTAACTGCGGGGCCATCTCCACACACACACACACGCACACACACACACACAATGGGAGAGGGGTGCTCTCACTGTTGCTCTGACTGGGCCAAATCTCATCATATGGCCCAAGTTGACCTTGAATTTATGGCAGTCCTCTTGTCTCAGTTTTCCAAGTGCTGGGATTATAGGCATGAGCATTAGGGCCTGCTAAGCCAGAGTGTTTCTGTAGGCTGCTCTCTATCTCCCTGCACAACTTGCTTTCTATACCTAGCATGTCCTTTTGTATGTAATGCTGACAAATACACTTGGGCTGGCATCCTTTTGTGGGAGCTCAGGGGCTTATAGGAACAGCCCAGGTTGCTGGTGATCTCTGTTACTAAATTTTGGGGTATACCCTGAGCAACAACAAGCAGAACAGTGGAGTGGAACTGTCCGGATGGAAGCTAGGAGGGTTGGAGGTGACACGTGCACATAAATGCACATACTGCATTCCTTGCTGAGGCAGTGGGCTGTGGACCCAATGGCCTGATGTGAAATCCCAGCTCTGCACTTTGCTCCCTTTCATTTAACCTCTCTGATTGACACATTCCTCGTGTATCAATCAGTACAATTTCTGCTTCTTGCTATTTTGACACGTTTATGAAATTGTAAATGAACGGTCTTGCACACAATATGTAGGAAATTACTTTTCCCAGAAGTTGGATGCAATTAGAAGACGAATGTGGGAGAGTTTAAGGAAGAGCTTCCTGACCATCAGAAATTCAGCAAATGTAGCCATTTAGTGTGGTATAAAATTGGCTGCTGGGGCTATAAGGAGTTGGAGGTGGAAGCTGAGTTGGCAGGCTCTTCTGAGGAGTCAGAATATAGCACAGGAGCTGTGTTCAAGCAAGGACTGGTTAGTCACCTCTCCTGCTTGTCTTCACACATAGCTTGGCCCAGGCATCACCGTAGCATACCTAAGATTTGCTTACTCACGCAGAAGAACTTTTTGCTATTGACCTTGGTAGGAAGGAGCCCTGGGTTGTCCTGCTTCCCCTGTGACTTATCGTGACAGTCATGGTCTGTGGTCTGCCCTGGTGGCCCCTGGAACGGGGCCTACCCCGTGTCAGGTGCTTCTCCCAAAGATCAGCTGTGCAACTTGGCCTCAGCACAGGCAGCTGTGTGGGAGTGGCCTGTCTGAGCGGTGGCAGCTGTTCCAGGTCCCTGGGGAAGGGCAGGGCTGGGACTGTAGGGACAGCATTTTTGTGACGCTGTCTCTTATTTCTGGCAGAGGCAAAGGGTAGCCAGGGAAAATCAGTGTGACCTTGGGAATCAGGCCACCCACACTGGTCCTCTGCAGCAGTTATACCCCATCTTAATGATCTTGAGAACTAGCCTTAGCCTTCTCACTCTCTTGCGCCTTAGGACAGAGTTCTTCCCCTAGGTCAGGGAGTCCGTTCCCAGCAGCCTCTTCTAGATAGCCCCATAGCTGTCTGATCTGCTTGAGGTTCAGTAGGAAGGACAGTAGGATTTTAGGAGTGTTATGGCCTTTAGCCCTCAGCCCACAGACCCCATCTCTTTTCTTCGTCTTTAAGGAACCGGGAGGAACGACCTCAGCACCCTGTCAGCTGTGAAGCTATACGAGCCATCGCCGAAACCCTCTCCATTCCTGTCATAGCCAAGTAAGCCACCATTCTTCCTCATTTGCCCGTGTTCCACCTCATTTAGAAAAGTCTTGTGCTAGCCTTAAAAACTGGAATGACAGAACATGGAAAAACTGATACAAGCTAGACATGGTGGCACACAGCTTTAATCCCAACACTACCGTGTCAGAGAGGCAGATGGATCTCTTTGAGTTCAAAGCCAGCTTGACCTATATAGGAGTTCCAGGACAGACAGAAGAGACACTGTCTAAAAACAAACAAACGAAAACTCCAACAAACACCAAAACAAATACAGGGCTGGAAATTTTGCTTAACAGTTAAGGGTGTCTGACACCAAGCCTGACCATCTGAGTTCAGTCCCTGAGAGCACTGAATCCTGTAGCTTGACCCCTGACTTCCACTTGGGTCATGTCATCTAGCTCCCCCATCCCCAACCAACCAAATAAATATAAAAAGATATACTTAAAAACTAACCATATGGGTTCATAGGGGTTCGCAGAGACTGAACTGAGGACCAGGGAGCCTGCATGAGACTGGCCTAGGCTCTGCATGTATGTGACAGTTGTGTAGTGTGACCTTCTTATGGGACTCTTTTTTCTTTTTTCCCTGAGACAGGGTTTCTCTGTAGCTTTGGAGCCTGTCCTGGAACTAGCTCTGTAGACCAGTCTGGCCTCAAACTCACAGAGATCCGCCTGCCTCTGCCTCCCAAGTGCTGGGATTAAAGGTGTGCACCACCGCCTGGCTCTTATGGGACTCCTAACTGCAGGGATAGGGGACTCTCTATGACCTTTCACTGTCTTTTGGGACCCTACTTCTCATACTGGGTCACCTTGCCAGCCTTAATACATGGGGAGATGCTTAGTCCTACTGCAATTTATATGTCATGTTTTGTTGATATCCATGGGAGACCTGTCCTTTTCTGGATGGAGACAGAAGAGGAGGGGATTAGGAGGTAGGGGGAGAAGAATGGGGGAGAGGGACTGGGAGGGGAGGGTGAGGGGAGAGGCTGCTGCTAGCATGTAAAATAAATAGGTAAATAAAAGAAAAAGAAGCCGGGCGGTGGTGGCGCACGCCTTTAATCCCAGCACTCGGGAGGCAGAGGCAGGTGGATCTCTGTGAGTTCGAGGCCAGCCTGGTCTACAAGAGACAGGTCTACGAGGACAGCCTGGTCTCCAGGACAGGCTCTAGAAACTACAGGGAAACCCTGTCTCGAAAAACCAAAAAAAAAAAAGAAAAAGAAAAAGAAAAAGAAAATTGAGCATAAAGGAAAGTGGGGAATGGAGTGAAAGTAGAAAGTTAGGAGTGAGGCTGGTACTGGCGTTTGGACCGGCGCTCTGACGGTGGGCTGGGCTGTGGGTCGGGGTGAGAACGTGGGCAGTGAAAAGGCTGCAAGATGGTGCCACACCTAGAGTTAGATGTGCAAAGTGCAGGGCTATATGAGGAATCCCAAACTAGAGCTTCTAGCAACATGACTCAACATAAGTCAGGCAGAAGAAATCCAGACAAAGACCAGGTAGCACACATCTTTAATCTTAGCCCTTGGGAAACAAAGGCTGGAGCTCTGTAAATCTGAGGCTAGCCTGGTCTATATAGAAAGTTTCAGGTCAGTCAAGAAAATATGGTGAGGATATATCTTTGAGAAAGCAAGGAAGAAAGGAAGGAAGGAAGGAGGAAGGGAGGGAGGGAGGGAGGGAAGGAGGGAGGGACGGAGGGAGGGAGAGATGGAGGGAAGGAGGAAGGAAGGAAAAGAAAGGAAAGGAGAAAACATAAAAAAAAAGGAGATGATGGATAGGTGAATGATGCCAGGCATGGCGGCGCACACCTTTAATCCCAGCACTCGGGAGGCAGAGGCAGGCAAATCTCTGAGTATTTGAGGCCAATGTGGTCTACACAGTGAGATTCAGGATAGCCAGGGCTATATAGAGAGACCCTAAAAAGAGAGAGAAGAAGAAAGAAAGAGAGAGAAGGAGGGGGGAGGGGAGGGGAGGGGAAGGGAAAAAAGGTGGGGAGGGGAGGGGAGGAAAGACCTGTTGGGCAACTGCAGACACTTGTGCTAGCAATGTGGGTTCTGATGACCACCCCAAGGATTTATTTATTTATTTATTTTTGGTTTTTCGAGACAGGGTTTCTCTGTGGCTTTGGAGCCTGTCCTGGAACTAGCTCTTGTAGACCAGGCTGGTCTCGAACTCACAGAGATCCGCCTGCCTCTGCCTCCCGAGTGCTGGGATTAAAGGCGTGCGCCACCACCGCCCGGCTCCCAAGGATTTAATAACCAGATTACAGCTAGTTGTCTGTGTTGAACACCTAGGAGTCCAGCTCAGCCTTCTACCTTAGGACACCAGAGACTCAGGGAGCCTGGACATTGGAAACCGGGAAGTCCTGAGGAAAGTTACCTCTGATCAGTGTGAGGAAGAAGTAGTGATGGGGTGGTTGCTAGGCCATATGATCTCAGAGAAAGAAATTTTAGAGGTAGCTTTCAGAGATAACTCAAGACTTTGGAGCCCGTTGCTTTTCCTGTCACCCCAGAGGCCTCCCAGCACAGGTGTCTCTGGACGGGGACTGACTTAGGATGAAATAGTTGAGAACAGAGAAGTCCCTTAGGGCGGAAGCAGGGGATTGTGACCAGACCTAGTCTCCTTATCTTCCACCACCGTCCTTAGTGAGCACGCCCTTCCTTTAGTCTAGGGTTTTGAGCTGGTCCTCTGTGGGCAACTTCTCTGCTTGGAGTTTTTTCTGTGGCCACAATTCCACATGTTTTGCTTTTGCTTTTTTTTTTTTTTTTTAGTCTTATATTTACAGGGTTTTACTGTGTTGCCCCATGCTGGTCTAGAACTGGCTAGCTACATGACCCAAGCCTACCTGGAAGTCATGATCCTTCTGCCTTCACTCCTGGGTGCTGCTGTTCTGGGTTTTTGTCAGCTGATAGCTCAGGTTTAGTCCTACATCTTCAGATATTGTCTGCCTTGGCCACTCTTCTGGGTAGTAGAGAAAAGTCAAATTTCTAAAATACCTCTTCAGTGCCAGCCATGGTTCACTTGCCAGGGGGGTTTGCTTTATAATCACTTCGTTAAAGTTCTGATAGTTGAAGGACCTTGGCTAACGCAGTACTAATGATGAATGGCAGGTGTGAAAATCATCTTTTTTTCTGGAAATACTAGTGTGCCCCTGTTGCTTTTTAGTGGAGGATCTCATGACCACATCCAGCAATATTTGGACATAGAGGACTTTCGACAAGCCACAGCCGCCTCTTCAGTGATGGTGGCTCGAGCAGCCATGTGGAACCCCTCTATCTTCCTCAAGGATGGCCTTCGTTCCCTGGAGGAAGTCATGCAGAAGTACATCAGATATGTAAGTCTTTGCACTTTTTCTTTCTTTTACTTTTTAGTTTTGACATAGAGTCTCATAGCCTCGATTGACCTCTAATCCCTTATTTTTCTGCCTCTACTTTTTTTTTTTTTTTTTTTTTTTTTTTGGTTTTTCGAGACAGGGTTTCTCTGCAGCTTTTTTTTAGAGCCTGTCCTGGAACTAGCTCTTGTAGACCAGGCTGGCCTCGAACTGACAGGGATCCACCTGCCTCTGCCTCCCGAGTGCTGGGATTAAAGGCGTGCGCCACCACCGCCCGGCCTGCCTCTACTTTCTGCGTGCTGGAATTACAGGCATATGTCACCGCATGCTGGAGAATAGCGTTTCCTAAACCAATTTCTTCTCACTATAAGTATTTTTTTTTTTTTTTAATGAGTTTCCTGGGTACTGCTCTAGGGACAGTGAGATTCTATACTGGGCTACGCCTGTTCCTGGTGGGTAGAAACAATAAAATGTCCTCAAAGTGCTTCACTGAGTTGGATCTGAACAGAAGCTCCAGCCTTCTCCCAGGGCGGTTTTCCACCTCCCTTTTTGTTCTCAAGTCTCACTAAGGCCTGGGGTTATCTATGCATTGGGTGTTTTTTATTGCTGAGATCGTAGGATGAGACAGGTGTCCGTTCTTGGCAGCTTCTGTCTGAGCGCCTCCTCTCCTCAGCGCTATAGCCCTTATCCACTTGGTTCTGGGTGTCCTGGTATGTAGGCTGGTGACTGTCAGCTCCGGCCTAGGTCAGCTGTCCAGCTCTTCTGGCCACCTGGCAAGCGTGTGGCAGAGAAGAGATGTTCAGCCGTGCTGAGCCTGCTTACTAGGTGAAGGGTGAGGCTGTCACTCTTGCTCAGCCATCATTTGGCAGCTTTCAAGAGGGTGTGTTGTCCTGGAGAAAGAGAGTAACCTCAAGCATCAACATGGGTGCTTCTGGTCTCATCAGGTACTTTCTGGGCCAGACAAGCTGAATCACGGTCCTGCCCTGACTAGGACTTACTCACTTATCCCATACTTTCTCCTGAGCCTGCCATGGCACCTTCCTAGGCACTGGAGACAGGCCTAGAGGAAATTCTTCAAGTATAGGGGGTGAGTGCTGGAGCGGGTTCTGGAGACCTGTCTGTAAAGCCTGTACTTCTTGCTGCTTTCCTGCCCAGCACCCAGCTGGGTGAACATCCATGGTATTATTTCTGGGTAGCCATGTTGCTTCTCTGGGCCTCACTTCTCAGGCTGCAGAGTAAGGTAAAGCTGTACTTATCTTTGCATAGATATACAAATTGATAAGTCATGTGTATGAACATGCTTAGGAGATGGGTTGTGCCCCACCCATATAGGGGAAATTGGAGATCGGTTAGTCAAAATATAGCTGATCTGGTTGTAAGGAATTTTACCCCTGTCCTAGGGCTAGATTGCCTTGCCAAAATTTGGTGTGTTCCTTTTCTCTGCCCCAGAAGATGCTCAGCATTAGGCTCTCTGTGGTAGCCTGGGGTAACTGAAGCATGGGTTGGTTTTTATACTGTTATCCCTCAGTCAGGCTGTCTAGGTGGGTATGCTGTTGAACACGAGCCCTAGTTTAATGCTCAAGCTTTGTGTGACAGCAGGTGGACTAGATGGCAGGGCTACAGTGGTTCTTATATGGGGACACGTCGGGTGGCTGTAAGCACTTCTAATGACCTCTGAGAGTCCCTTTCCTTCCTGGTGGAAGCTCAGATCTCAGTGTTTGCTGGTAACCGGTGGGCTCATGCTAGTTCTCCTCTTAGGCGGTGCAGTATGATAACCACTACACCAACACCAAATACTGCTTGTGCCAGATGCTGCGGGAACAGTTGGAGTCGCCCCAAGGAAGGTTGCTCCATGCTGCCCAGTCTTCCCAGGAAATTTGGTAAGAGTACAAGGGTCTATCCATCTATTCTTGGAGACTTGACCCAGACTTGACCTTGATCCCTAAGCTATTTTGCTGAAGGACCAGGGGCACAGCTTCGGGTGTGTATGTGCAGGAGTTGAGTGGTCATACAGTTTTGCTTTATAGAAGTGGGTACTTTCACGGCTTTGAAGCCTTCCTTTCTTTGACTGATCTAAGCAGCAGTTTTGGTAACTAGGGTACTGTTAAAATAGAGGAATGCAAAACATAGGTCTGGGAATTCCTGAGGAAGAAGTTTTTCTATTAATGGGCTTTTTGCCTGCCAGACTAACAAATGGTCAAGAGAGACAAGACTTTAGAATGGAGCTTTTGACATACGCCTGTGTCCATTATCCTGGTCAGAGAGGCTACTGCTGGTCATTCAGATCAGGTGATTAACACCTGGAGGTCCTTGGCAACCAGCTCTTTCAGTTCCTATCTACTATTGCCATAACTCATGCTTGGGTCCTCTGTCTTACAGGTCTTTTCTCCTCATGTCGGCTGTCTGTACCTTCCTTCCTCCAAGGCTTTCTGAATCACTCTTGCCTTCAAGGACCCATGTGCATGTTTTTTTTTTTTTTTTTTTCTAGAAGGCAAAGCTCTTCCAGAATCCTTTTTCTACCTTTGGCTTGTGCTACTATTGGTTCTGCCCCATCCCATACATGCCAAGCATATGAACATAGAGTTTTTTGAATTTTAAAAGAGAATGTAACTCTGGAGCTCTGAGTGGTTCAAACTAGGTCCATGGTAGCCATGGGCAGTGAGGAATGAATTAGCTTTTCCTCCCATGGGCCCTCATGAGGATGATATTATGTACATCCCAGTTGTTGAATCAATATAGGCCAGCTCTGCCATGGCTCCCTGGGTACATCCATCTGTGTGTTCGTCCTTGGGAGAGAGCTGAGAATCATGGGGGATAACCTCTGGAACCTTTTCTCCCCAACCCAGCCTCCCTCCAGAGTTCATACTCAAAGATTCAAATTCATTCTCTACTTTCCATTCTAGGCAGATGCTAGGGTGTGTAGGAAGCACTTTCTGATGTCAGACCCTGGTTTTGTTATATGTGGTACAGGAGTTTCTTTTTGGTTGGGTAATGGGCTCCTGCAGTACTTTGGATGCTGTTCCACTAAGGTTTCTATCCTGCTCCACCTCTTTCTCCATAGTGAGGCCTTTGGCCTTGGTGCCTTCTATGAAGAGACCATTCGGAAGCTAGATACCCGGCGAGCTGACCTCTTGGCTAAGACTCCAGAGGCAGTTGAGGAACCCACTGAAGACACATCTGGCATCATTAAGATGGCTATCAGATTTGACCGGTAGGTTTCTACTATATTCCAGGGCCAATTGTGTAGGAGTTTTAGGGTCTGTTATGTTAATAATGTCAAACTTAGTAACTACAGGTCTCCTTGTTCCTAGTCTTCAACTTCTGAAGAAGGTGCTTTTTGTTACTGTTTTTTGTTTTTGAGATAGGGTCTTTCTACATAGATAGCTCTTGTTGTCCTTGAGCTCCACACGTAGACCAGGCTGACCTTGAACTCACAGAGATCCACTTGCCTTCTGCCTCCAGATTTCTGACATTCAAAGCGTGTGCCACCTCAAGACTTTTTACTATGTTGTTTTTTTTTTTTTCTTGAGATAGGGTCTCTCTGTGTAGCTTTGGCTGTCTTGGAACTCACTATTTAAACCAAGTTGACCTCAAACTCATAAATCCTACCTCTCTATCTGCTTCTTGAGTGCTGGGGTTATATGCACGCACCACTACGCCCAGATTTTTGTTACTGTATTATTTAAGACAAGGTCTCCTATAGCTTAAACTGACCTTGAACTTGCTGTGTAGCTGTTGATGACCCTGAACTCCTGATCCTCTTGCCCTCCAAGAGAAGGTGTTTTCAGGGAAGATGGTCCCTGAAATCTCAGGGAGCCTTGCTGGGGGCATATTTTTCTAAGACAGACAGAATCAAACTTCACTTTTTTCCTGATCTACTCATTCCCTTTCACAACTTGGGACAGGGAGATGGGTCTTCTGTTCTTCAGTCTGTGCTTCTCCCCTGAAGCTCCTCAGGAACCCAGACTTTAGTTGACTGTGTACCCTTGCCTACACTGCTGCCACTCACCGGCCAGCGGTGCCCTCTCCAGGCAGAAGTAGCCTTAGCCTGACTCTTGCCTCACATTTTGACTCAGCTTTGAATGGTGCTCTCATTCTTGTACTCTGCCATCTGGGTCTGAGCCTTCTCTGGTCTCCAGACCCAGACCAGGAGCCAGTCCTGTCTGGCGAGGACTTGAGGTGGGGTTAAGAGGACAGCTGTTGGGCAATCATATGCCAGAGGGAGTTCCCTGTGGAAGATGGAGCGTGTCCCTTTCACCCTGTCACAGACTTACTCCGAAGTCAGAGTTTATTGTGCCTATTGCAGAGCAAATAACCCTGACACTCAGCAGATGGACTCAGTGGGCAGTACGCTAGAGCTGTCAGCCCCCTGTATAGCCACCTCCATCCTTGAAAGGCAAAGTGAAACTTCTGGCCGCTGAAGGCTGTTTTTCCGGCTGCAGCTTGGAGAAACTGGGAGTTCTCACATGTGCACTCATTATTCTAAGCATGCAGAAGCCCATCTTTCTTTTAGATAAAAACCTAGGCTGCAACTGCTGGTAGAACAGGAAGGGAGTGGGTACAAAAGCCTCGGGGCAGCAGCCCGATAGCTCAGTTTCTCCAGTTCCGGTAGCACCTATCAGTGGCTGATTGGTGGCTCTCGCTAAGGGATAGAGTAGAAATGGTGAACGGGCCTTAACTGTTTCTCCTCCTTTCCCTAGGAGAGCATACCCACCCCAAATTACCCCCAAGATGTGCCTACTGGAGTGGTGTCGGAGAGAGAAGTTGCCACAGCCAGTATATGAAACAGTGAGTTTTTCTGGCTGCTGCCCATCTGGCATCCAACCACAGTGCTGCCTGCTCTGGTATCAACACCCCAGTGCATCACAGCTTATACGCTCCGCTCTAGGCTACTTTCTTAGCATCTGAACTTGATTCCCCATAGATGTGCATAAGTTACTATTAGCAGGGCAAATTGCAGATAGCCGTTTACCTCTGACCTTGGGCTTTTGTCCAATTCTGGCAGATATATCCTTGGATTGGGCTTCAGCCAATGGGACACAGAATTATGCCCACACACAGGGCCCCTGGGGTGGAAACCTTGAGAGAGTCTTGCTTCACTTCCTCTGGTCCCTGTGGCTGCTCTGTCTTTCATACTGGCCTTCTGGCCTCCAGGCTTACACTTTCTGGGTCTAGTGTCCCCTCTCACAGAGTGACACCTGGAAAACAAACCTAACATCTGTCTCTTTTGTTCAGGTTACCAGCTCCCCAGAACACAAGACCCCAAATACCTTGCTGTTTTATCTCTTCCACTCAGCTTTCTACTCCAGCCACATCCCCTGATCCCTCTGCCAGGTGCACCTGTTTTGCCCCCACCCTTGTCCCGTCTCAGTCCTTTGCCATCTGGTGAACTCCTTTCTGCTGGGAACGGGCCCACATAGAAGTCAGTAGGCAGAGGCCCCATAGTCATATACGGGCTCTGATGGTCCTTTGTTTAGTTCAGTGGCAGAACTCTGACACACTTGCTATCTTTGTCAATTTGCATAACTGCCTTTTCCCCCTTGATTGATGCAGCAGGTACTTTCACATGGGTGGAGCATGTGATCAGGCAGTCTTCACTTGACTTAAGTTAGAAGTGCTTCCCTTTAATTTCTGTGTTCTCCATGTGATGATGCAGGTGGGCAATCTTGCGTTTGTTTCCCTTGCTCTCCCTGCACCAGGTTCAGCGGCCTGTAGATCGCATGTTCTGCTCTGTCGTCACTGTTGCGGAGCAGAGGTACCAGTCCACGTTGTGGTGAGTTTCTCATCGGATGCTATGAGACTCTTGGTGTGGGTGAGTTGGCTGTATTGTTTGTGAGGGCACTGGATGATGACCCTTTCACCGGTTTATCAGAATCTCTGGAAAGGACGAGACTCGGGACTTCAAGACTGTAGTGCTGCTATTTGCTTGCTTTATTAATTAATATTTGCTTTATTTACCCAGGGACAAGTCCAAGAAACTGGCGGAGCAGACTGCAGCCATTGTCTGTCTGCGGAGTCAGGGCCTCCCTGAGGGTCGACTGGGTGAGGAGAACCCCTCTTTGAACAAGCGCAAGCGAGAGGCCCCTGATCAAGATCTTGGGGGCCCCAGAGTTCAGGAGCCAGCACTACCTGGGGAGATATGCAAGAAGCCATTTGTAACCCTGGGAAGTAGTGAAGATAATCTCCTGGAAGGCTGTTGACTACTGTCCCTGTCACCAGTGTGGGGGACTAATGTGAAAGTGGTTTTTGGTGTTGGGGCCTAAGCCACATTCCATTGGACAGTTTTCTGGCCCTCGCCATTGCAGACGTTAGAGGTCCTCACCCAGGCTATCAGTCTGAAACAAGTGCCAAGGGCTGTCCAGTGGTAATCCTATCTCCTCTCATAGGTCTGAATGGCTAAGCCAAGTTCCCAGTGACCTGAATGTTTTTTTGAAAGCAAGGTTTTCAGGCCGCACCTCAAACTTGACATTGGTACTGTGCAATAAAGATAGCCTGACTTTCACCCATGGCCAACTGCGTCAACCTTGGACTACATCCTGGCACAATTACTGTTTCTACCCTCTGAAGAGCTGCCGAGTTCCAAAGCATGCCTCTTGTATGTAGGGAAAGAATGGACCTTTGGGGTCCACTGGATTTTGGTGAAAGCAAGAAAGGACCAAGAAAACCATTTTAATGGTGGGAAACCTAGGCGTTAACCATTAGTTGACTTTGCCGACGAGAGGTTCTGTGTAATCCAGAAAAACAAGGGTATCTGGTACCCCAGTAAAGGGCCAGCGTAGTAGAGTTGGGGTGGGGGTAAGGGCCGCAGAGTCTCCTTTATGCATTACAATTAATTTGAGCTCAGACCTGGTGAAGTGCCTGCTCAGGGCAGGGGACACCTGGGACTGCTCATGGTAGCAACTTGGCTTTGGGGAAATGCAGCATTCACAGATCACACACTGTCACTTTCCCCGCCCCAGCTCCACTTGAGGTGGAAGGAAGTGGCAGATTCTCTTTAATTTCCTCCTGGCAGTGAGAAGCAAACAAACAGCTACCACCACATTTACTGGGGCCTCCCCACTCCCCTCCTGGGAGGGGTGGCCTGACCAAAGGTCTCTACCCTGCCCCACCCCACTTCCTCTGCTGTAAACAGGCTGTGTGACCTTCCTTTTGCCAGGCTATATGGGGGGGTAGAATTCCCTTCTAAACCAAACCTGTCTTTCCCCCAAGTCCCCTGGGACAGTCTCATGGTCATGTGCCAGCCGGCAGCCCCTGGCCCTGCCTGTCTCTGAATCAAAGGTTTTAGTGACTTAGGCTGTGCCTGTTTCCATGGACACCCACCCTTGCTCTTCTTGGTTAGATAAGGATACCATGCTCCCAGAGGCCTCTCAGAGCCCCTTGCATTTTGACCTTGGGTAACTCATTTCTAGTAATCAGCCTCATAGTGGGATAATTGTCCTCTGCTTATGTGAAGCTGGCCTGTGATAGGGTACTATGTGGTATGTTTCTGCTTGCTGAGAGACTGCCCCAACTTTTCATCCTAAGGCTGTCAGAGTAGGGGGCCCCACTAAGGGGAAAGATAGTCTCGGTCTGATCTCAGCCGTCAAGATTTAGAAAGTTTGTATCCGGATTTATTTGTTTCTACTAAACATGGCTTAAAATTCTGCCTTTACTTTTCCTCATACTTAAGACTGGCAGTAGGAAGACCAAGGCCACAGAGGACCACTTCCTTCAAGCGTGCTGGAGGATGGTTCTGGGGACAGGGCGTCAAGTGCAGTCTAAGTGGTCCTGGGTGCTGATATCAAGCCTCTTCTACCATTAGTGTGGTTTTCCTGGGGAAACCCCTACGTTGGCAAGGTCAGATTAATTTTCTCTGCTACAGGAAGCAGAGACAAGGGTAGAATGCTGTTAAGATTCAGGTTGCCCTGTGTGTGGGGGGGAGGAGCTCAGAGGACCCTGGGGAGAGGGGTTGGTTAGAATGTGTCCAGTGATGGGGGATACCTGGGGAAGATCCTGGACGAATGTGTTGTCCTCATCCTCAAACCATTTCTTCATTAGTATTATCATATTTCAGTGATGTCTACCTTGGACTAAGTGAGTTGCCCGAGATCTGGGACTGAGAGGCCCAGTCAAGCCTGGAACCATGTCTTCTAGTCTACCCTTAGCATAATTCCCTTAAGAGTACCCAGCCAGTTGGGCAGTTGTGGCGCACACCGTTAATCCCAGGACTCCAGAGGCAGACAGACAGATCTCTGATTCAGAGGTCAGCCAGGTCCACAGAGCGATTTCCAGGACAAGCTCCAAAGCTATAGCGATACTCTGTCTCGGAAAAAACAAAACAAAACAAAACAAAACAAAAAAAAAACCTAAACTAAAAAGACTTTCCGACCCCTTCCTAGGCTAGTAGTGGTATCCACCCCTCCGTGTCCTTGATTAAAGCACTCTCCTTAGCTTATCACATCGTGGGGGCTTTTTGTTTTCTTTTGTTTTGCAATCCAAGCTAGCCTGTATTAATTTATATGTATTTATTATTTATTTACTTATTGCTTATCACTCTGTGTGCATGTGGATACATCTGGATATCAAGAAGATGACTTTATGAAATCATATCTTTATGTGGTTTTCAGGGATCAAACTCAATCAGGCTTGTGTGACAAGTGCCATCTTGTTAGCCCCTTGTACAGATTTTTCTTTTTAGGATTTATTTTTACTTCCAGCTGGGGATTGAATCCAGAGGTTGGTAAATGCCAGGAAGCAGTCTTGTAACTGACTGGGTTTCTATTGCTACGATGAAACATCATGACCAGAAGGCAAGCTGGGGTGGAAAGGGTTTATTTGGCTTATACTTCCATATTGCTTTTCATCACTGAAGGAAGTCAGGATTCAAACAGGGCAGGATCCCAGAGGCAGGAGCTGATGCAGAGGCCATGGAAGGAAGTTGCTTACTGGCTTGCCTCCCATGGCTTCCTTAACCCACTTTCTTTTAGAACCCAGGACCAGCAGCCCAGAAATGGCACCACCCACAATGGACTGGGCCCTCACCCATTGTTCACTAATTGAGAAAATGTCTTACAGCTGGATCTCATCAAGGCATTTCCTCAACTGAGGCTCCTTCCTCTGATGGCTCTAGCTTGTATCAAGTTGACATACAAAACCAGCTAGTACACTGACCTACATCCTCAGTGACAATTTTTATTTGTTTATTTATTTTTTTCAGTAGGGTTTTGTTATGTAGCCCTGACTGGCCTGAAGCTTGCTATGCAGAACACACTGGCTTTCAGCTTGTGGGCAATCTTCCTTTAGTCCAGCAGCAGAAGACACAGTGAGGGCCTGGGTTCTCATTACTCTGTGCTGACTTGAGCAACTGTTTTTTGAGGTTGTAGTTGGCTGGCCTTAACCTATCCATCCAACTCGAAAGCTGCTCAGGGGCAGCCCTTTTCTCTATGGCCAGCATTGGCACAGAGGTAGAGAGCAGGCACAGCAAACTAAAATAAGAGTTTATAGTTGGGGGGGGGGATATGGTACAGAGAGGAAGAATTTCTAAACTTGAAGGTTCCTGGTTTTCTCTCGTATGAAACATGCAACTGGGCTGGGCTAAGCTGTACCACCCCATGGCTCTGAGGTATAAAAGCTTCAGCGGTAGAGTCTCATGGCCAGACCTGTGGCAACAGGTGAAAGAAAAAGGTTTCTTTTGATTCTCAGGCCTGAGCCATAATTTACACTGGAGGGGAAAGGATCTACAGAGACCCCCATAATCTCTGTCTGTTCTGAACTTCTATCTACTGAACTGTACTTCAGGCCCCTGAGAGATCTGCACATGGAGTAGATGATGAGCTTTGGGGTGAGGGTGGGGGTGGGGGAAATCTTGGCCCCAGCTGGGGAAGCAGTGAAAAGAGTATACATACCTGAGGGGGGAGCCTCTGTGTATGTGTGTGTTGGGGGGAACGTTCATGGCCTACAGGATCCTAGCCGTTTCTAACCCCCGCTAATCCTTACAAAGATTGTGACTCACTTCCTACAATTGGTTCTTAGCTCTGCTGATCCTTTATCACTCTATGTTAGAATCTTAGTTTACCCCCAACCAGAAGCCTTCCCAATAGCATGACCCCTTTCCTTTCTATTCTATTCTCAGGTTCTCAGTGTCTGGGGAAAAGATCTGTTGCTGAGCATTTAATAAATGGGTGGATTTTTCAATCTATCTGTAACTTCTCTGTGGTTCCTTATGAAGTGTTGGAATTGACAGGCCAGGGTCTCCATTCTGCCTCCCGAGCCAGATTTTGATTTTTTTAAGATTTATTTATTTTGACTTCATGTACATTATTGTTTTGCCTACTTTTATTTGTGGGTACTACATGTGTGCCTGTCAGTCCATAAGAGGGCATCAGATTCCCTAGAAGTTACAGAGGGCTGTGAGCCACCCTGTCTGTGCTGGGAACAGAATCCAGGTCCTCTGGGAGAACAGCAAGTGCTCTTAGCCACCACGTTATGTCTGCAGCTCCTCTGTCTCTACGTTAGCCTAATGGGCTGAGCCCCTGGTTCGTGTGGTCATAACACGAGGGTGGGTAGACTAGGTCCACTTTCTCAAACTAAATTATAAGTGTGTGTCTATAGATGGGCCAGAAGTTGCTTTAAGTTTTATGGGAATGGAGAAGTAAGCTGACCAGATCTGGGGGGCTTATAGGATAGTGGGATCATGTGAACTAGTTGGTAAGCCTCTAGCCTGTCTCAGACAAACGGTTGCAGAGCCGAAGGAGCCTTTGGTTTCCTAGTTTCATAGTCAAGCTTTCTAGTTAGACTCTCTGAAGGCAAGATAGCATATCATAAAGTGTTTTCATCCACCTAATATGTTAACTCTGTCTACATTTTATTTGTTTGTCCTGAGACAGGATCTCTTGTACCCAAGCTGTCTTCAAACTCACTATGTAACACTGGGTGACCTTGAGCTCCTGATGATCCATTGCCCTCACCTCACCAGGTGCTGGGATTCATGCAGGTGCTGCTAAGCTTGACTGCTTTCTGTTCTGCTGCTTTTAATGTCTTGAGACAAGTGTTCCATACGGAACTGACTGTCTCCTGCTTTGAACACTTGTGTAGCTTCCTACTGTCCTCAGGATAAAGTCCAGGCATCACACAGTGACTTGTTGTACTCTGCCCACCCATCCAGAATCTCCTTTGACTTCTGCCCACTGTCCCCTCTCTGAACAAGCTTTGCTCTTCTACTGTCTGGCTCTCCAGCTCCTACTAACCCATGGAGGCCCTGTAGTTGGGTGTGTGTTGAATGTCCTCAGAGCTCCTATCAGAGCGCTAATCTCTTTGCACGGTAATTATATATTCGCTATTCCTCTCTCCTAACCCTGAAGGGAGACTATCTCTGTATCTCCAGGTCCTGCAGAAGTACTGGCAGAAAGCCCTGAGCAGGAACGAACCAGTCCAAGATGAGTGGCTCATGTGCTCAGAACATTCCTTGCTCCTTTGGACCCAGGCTTAGTTGGGCCTTCCTAGTAGCCTGGGACTCACTAAGATAGTGAGATCTTTGCAAGGAGCTTGTCTTTGTCGTTCTCCCAGGGGCTTTTGTGAGTAGTATGAGACGTGCTGGTGTGTGTGTGTGTGTGTGTGTGTGTGTTTATGTGTGTGTGTGTTTGTGTGTGTGTGTGTGGCAGGGTTGTGGGGGAGTAATGGCTTCTCTCAGCTCCCTCTCTCAATCATGCCCTAAGTAAACAAGACTGAGTTCCCAGACTCTAAGGTATGGTGTCTTGGGCCATCTCTTGTCTCACCGGGGAAGGCAGGCTCTTTGGGGTGGAGCCAGGACTGAAAATGAGTTTTTTTGACGGTGTCACTTCCTATATGTGGTCATTGGCTCCGTGTCACAAAACCTCTGTTTTATGGTTGTGTATGGGACGAGGAAGTCAAAAGGGGCCTTTCCTTTGTGTTCGCTCGACATCCATCAGGGACCACACCTGGCCCCTCTGATTTAGGTGCAGCCTCGAATGCACTATGTCCTCAAGAGAGCAGCTATCTGCGCCGGCTAGTGGGGACAAAGGCACAGACAATTGAGGCGGGGTTGGGGTGGAGGGTGCCCTGATGGGTGTGAATCAACTCCAGTTTCAGCTCCACCCCAATTTACCGAGAAGCTCGAACCAATCCCTGACCCTCTCGAGATTCCGCCACTGAAGTTGGTATGGAGGGAATGAGTGGTGTATAAGTAACCTTGAAGTGGTCTGATGCAACCACTCTAAACCCAGCCATAAGGGGGAAATACCTCGGTGGGGGCAAATACCAGGATACCCATAACCCCAGCGCTCTGCTACCCCTTCCTCGACGTGAGTTCCACCCAATGGGGAAAAGGAGAGTCTCCAATTGGCCTATGGCGGGTTCCAAGTCTAATTAGACAGCGCTATTGGCCCCACACTGGTTTTTGGCTTAGAAATTGCGGAAGAAATAGACTTTAACTACAACTCCCGAGAGGGAGCGGGGCACTACAGCGCCTTGCTCACGTGACTTCCTCCTCGCAGAGCAGTCACGCGATAGGCCGGCGGGGAGGCGGGGCCCATGACCGTCAGCGGAGCCAGCGGCCTATGGGCCGCCCCGTCGGAGGGGAGCGCGGCGGGGGGCGGGGCGGGGTTGGGCGCGCTGCAGGGCGCGGGAGCGCGCCGGCGGCGGTGGCGGCAGTGGCGGCGACTGTGGGAGGGGGGGGGCGGGGAACCTTAGTTCAGGCGACCGTGGCTGTTAGGCACCTTCGACTGGCGGCGGCGGCTCCTGGTGCGGCGGGGCGCTCGGCCAGCTTTCCAGGTCGGAACGGAACGCCTGGCTTCGCGGGCCCCGCCCGGAAAGTTTGCAGCGGAGCGGCGACCTCCCGGCCGGCGCGGCCCAGCATGAAGCGGCGCTGAGGAGCCGCCGCGGCCGCCTGACGAGGAGCCGCAGCACCCGGGGCCACGCCGATGACTACTGCAAACTGTGGCGCCCACGACGAGCTCGACTTCAAACTCGTCTTCGGCGAGGACGGGGCACCAGCGCCGGTGTCCCAGGTCTCGCGGCCTGCAGGTGAGTGCCGGGCCAGCCCGGACTGGGGAGCGTGCCCTCCCCGCGCTCCCGCCAGCTCGCCTCTCCCCTGGTCCCCCTGGTTGGTGCGTGCCTGTGGCGAGTGAAGCACGATTTAATTTGAGGAGGAGGAGGAGGAGAAGACGGAGGAGGCGTGTGGTTGGCGGCGACGTGGAAGTGGCTCGGCTGGAAGCTAAGTCGTAGGGAACTCGACTCCGGGTGGCCGCCGGCCGCCTGGAGTTTAGAGGCAGAGGGTTGGGGCCAAAGCCCCAAGAGGTTTCTGGTTGTCGCTGCTGTGCCAGCGTGGTGCTGAGGAAACGTCCCCGCGAAGCACGCGTAAGCGCACATAGCTGTTTTTAGGTTGTTTGTAAAGTTCTTCATTTGAAAGATGCGTACGCTTGTAGAAGAGTAGGACCCTTTTAAGATTCGTTTATTTTCTTAAATCTACTTTGCTAGGAGAGTTAACACGTCCGAGAAATTGTTCAATCTTGCAAATTTATGTTCCACACTTAATCTCAAGTATACTGTAACGGACTTTTCTGAAAACCGAGTTGTTTTACGTGAGCAACGTGTTTCTGGAGATTTTTCTTTCTTTTTCTTTTTTCTTTTTAAAGTTAGGTGCTTTTTTCATAAATCACCTATAATGTTTTCATAAATCACCTAAAATGTTCAACTTTTGTTTTAAGAAAAAAGCTTTTCTCAGAAGATTTTTAAAAAAAGATCTTAGGTTGGGAAAGCCGGGCACCATAATGCTTGCAGGTCAGGTCAGTCAGGAAATAGAAACAGGATGATGACTGGGGACTTAACGCTCTCCTGTGACCTGGTTTGGAATAGTGTGGTTCATTAAGTTCGTTTCCCTTTACATATGTAAGAGAACTTAGAGAAGATGGGAAAGAGTATCTATTTTTCTGTCTAGTATTGAGTACTTACTGTTATCCATACTATATTGAAACTACTGGAGTTCCATTGAAAGAATTTTCTTTTTTGTAAACTGAGTCTCTAGATGGCACAATACCTGTTTTTTTATTCGTTCCTTTTCAGCCTTTATATGTTAGGTGCCTTTTTCAATGTAATAAATAATTTTAATAGTTAAGTGTTGGCTGTGTTTGTTTTCAGTTCCACTAGCATTATTTAAGCCAGGCTCTTGTTGAAGGTACTACTGGATACTTAGTTGTGTAGTGTTATATTGATGCAAATCTCAGGGCTCCCGAGGAGGTTGGGAAATAGATGAAAGAGACACATAGTCCAAATAACTGTATTATTAGGCAATCAGAATTGTAATAAATTTTATATATAAAAGAAACAGAAAGGGGCTGGAGAGATGGCTCAGAGGTTAAGAGCATTGCCTGCTCTTCCAAAGGTCCTGAGTTCGATTCCCAGCAACCACATGGTGGCTCACAACCATCTGTAATGGGGTCTGGTGCCCTCTTCTGGCGTGCAGGCATACACACAGACAGAATATTGTATACATAATAAATAAATAAATAAATAAATAAATAAATAAATAAATAAATATTTTTTAAAAAAAGAAACAGAAAAGAGGAGCTTATGGAGAGAATGGCATTGAATTGTACTTAGATTATGGAGATTGAAAAAAATAAAAACAACTTGTTTGAGTGAATTTTTAGGAAGAAAGTTTGTAACTCGATTTGCACTTGTAATCCTAGAGGTAAACATGAGCTGTTTTAGTTTTTACCAGAAGCCCACTTTAAAATATTCTAGGAGGTTTTCTTCCCTCTCTTCTTTTTAATTTTTCCCTATCATTTCTTTCTTAGATAGTCTCTAATTCCAAGTGGGCTCCTGCCTCATCTTCCAAGTTCTGGAGTTGGAGGCATATGCCACTATATTCAGTCATCATTTTTTTCCTTTTCTTCTTTCCTCCCTCCGCTCCTCTCCCCTCCCCTCCTCTCTCTCCCTCCCTCCTTTCTTTCTTTCACCCCCCCCCCCAAGGTTTCTCTGTAGCTTTGGAGCCTGTCCAACACTCTGTAGGCTGGCCTTGAACTCACAGAGATCCTCCTGCCTCTGCCTTCTGAGTGCTGGGTATATGCCACCACTTCCCAACTGGTCATTTTCTTAAAAATATGTTTTCCATTATGGTGAAATTTATATGAAAAATAAAACTTTTTGCTTTTGTATTTTATTGAGATACTGTTTCCCTATGTACTACAGGCTAGCCTAGAACTCACTATGTAGCCCAGGCTGGCCTCGAAATGCAAGTAGTCTTCTAATTTTGGCCTACATTGGTTCTATATTTCTCTGAAGGTTTGAGAATAGATAGAGCACGTTGAAATTTCCATACAGTGAAAAGGTATTTTGAAAATTCTTTATGGAGGCTGATCATGGTTGGTGAACACCTTGAATCCCAGCCCCTGGGAAGCAGAGGTAGGTGGAGATCTCTGTGAGTTCAGGGCTAGCCTGCTTGACATAGAGAGTTCCAGGATAGCCTTTTTTGTTTGTTTTTGGTTTTTAAGACAGGGTTTCTCTGTGTAACAGTCCTGACTGTTCTGGAACCTGCTTTGTAGACCAGGCTGGCCTCAAAATCACTGAGATCTGCCTGCCTCTGCCTCCCAAGTGCTGGGATTAAAGGCATGCACCACTATTGCCTGGCTGACTTTTTTCTTTTTTTTTAAATCAGACTATTTTGTTAAACTTTTTCCTAGTATCTAGCTTCAAACTGACCATGTATCCCCATAGAGATTTTAGAAACATTAATGTAGTGCTAGGCAAAGTATTTAATGTAACTCAGTGTTGTTCGTGTTCAGAGTAGGTAGAGGCAGGCCGACCACAACAAGTTTGAGGTCAATATGGTTTATATAGAGAATTCCAGGCTAGAAAAAACAAACAGCAGTAAACAACAACAAAACCTACCTGTGTTTAGTGCACACTATTATTATAAAGAGCAACTTGTAGTACTCCAGTATACTGTTTGCAGCTCTCTAGTTTGCTGTTATAAATAATTGTTATCTGAAAATTCAGTTTGTGTGTGTGTGTGTGTGTGTGTGTGTATGTGCACAGACGTCAGAGGAGGAAGTGCAATGTTCTGTTTTATTACTCTTTGCTTTTTTCCCTTGAAGACAGGATCTTTCACTGAATCTGACGCTATGCTGGTGGCCAGCAAGCCCTAAACAATCTTCCAGTTTCTACCTCCCACCTTGCTGCAGATATAGACAGTTGTGAGCCACCCATTGTGGGTCCTCATAATTGTTGGGCTGTCTTTCTACCCCAAAATTTATTAAGTATTTTCTAGTCCAAAATGAGAATCACCAGAAGAAATGCATGCTACATTATATATAATATCTTATCTACTACTGGTTTTAAGTTTTTGAAGAGAAGAAATATTTTTGTTTTATAATTTATTTTTGCAAGAAATTTACATAATCATCAAATATTGATATACCTTTTTTCTTTAAAAATAGCTTCCTCTGTAGCCCAGGCTATTCTCAAACTCATGGTAGTTTCCTGTTTCAGCTTACACCTACTAATAACAGGTTTTTCATGTGTAAACTTTGAGACTTTTTTCCTAGATAGAGCTTTTGGTGTAATTTACTTTGCTTAGTGCCGTCAATATAATTTACTATGTCTTTGATAAATTATCTTCTAATGTCTAGTTTTTATTTTTTTATTTTTGAGATACAGTCTTACCATGTAATCCAAGCTGGTCTTGAATTTATAATCCTCTGTCAGTCTCCCTTATGCTGGGATTGCAGCCATGTGCCACCATGCCCAGCTCTGTTTTTATTTTCACTCAGTGCTTTTGTTCGTTTTTTTTGTTTTGTTTTTTTTTTGTTTTGTTTTTTTTTTGTTTTTCGAGACAGGGTTTCTCTGTGGCTTTGGAGCCTGTCCTGGAACTAGCTCTTGTAGACCAGGCTGGTCTCGAACTCACAGAGATCCGCCTGCCTCTGCCTCCCGAGTGCTGGGATTAAAGGTGTGCGCCACCACCGCCCGGCTTTGTTCGTTTTTTGTAACTGGGGTAATACACGTCACGAAGCTCACAACTATTTGTAATTTCAGCTCCAGGGAGATCTTACACCTTTGGCCCTGAGGGTGCCTGTACTCACTGCACATACCCACGTGATTTAAAATAAGAAAATCTAAAAGCAAAAACAAACAACAACAAAAAACCTGACATGAGTTGGAGTAATTGGTCTTAGATATTTTCATTTTGTTCTTTAAAAGCTTTTTTTTTTTTAACATTTATACATATGGGTTTTGTGTGTATAATTGTGCACCACATATATGCAGGGCCCGTAGAAGCCAGAAGTGGGTGTGAGATTACGTTGGGACTGGAGCTGCAGATGGTTGTGAGTCACTTGTGTGGGTCACTGGAATCTAACCCAGGTCCTCTGGAGGAGTAGTCAGTGCTCTTAATTGCTGAGCTACCTCTCTAGCCCTGATTTCATTACTTTTTTTTCTTTTAATGCAAGTCATAGCAGTACACATCTTTAATCCCAGCATTGAGAAGGCAGAGGCAGGAGGATCTCTGTGAGTTCAAGGCTACTCTGGTCTCCATAGTGGAGTTCCAGGGCTACATAGACCTTACCTTTAAAAAAAGATACTGATGTTCTTTTGCTTTTAATTATATTGTTCTACTTTTTTGAGTTACTGACTCAGTGAGGTTTGAAAGGAGATTGATTTAATGATCATACAAGTATAATTGGATATTTAAATCAGGGTGAAAAAAGGGAAGTTGCTTGTTAGGATTTTCTGTAATATTTTTACAGTTCATATATTAGGTATTGTAGAAGAGAATTTGATTGCTACCAATCCATATTTTCATGCCATAGACTAGGTTTTTCTTTAGACTTGGATGCAGTGAGAGTATGTATTGAGTAATTGAGTCAGTGGTTAACATTTCACTGTTTACTTGGAATAATAGTTTAATATTGTGCTTTTGTGTGTTTGTTTTGAGGTAGGGTCTTGTGTATGCCAAGCCGGGCCATATAACCAAGACTGATCTTGAACTCCTGATCCTGCTGCCTCCACCTCCCAAGTACAGGGATTACAAGTATGCACCATTATGCTTGACTTTATTTGTTAAGTTCCTTTGGGATGGGGTCTCACTATATAGTCCTACCTGGTCTGGAACTCACTATGTAGACCAGGCTAGCCTGGAACTCGGAGATTTTCTTGCCCTGCTCCTCAAGTGCTGGAACTAAAGGAGTGTATCATCAAGCTCAGTGTTTTGTTTGTTTTGTTTAGAAAAAAGGTCTCCTGTAATCCAAGCTGGCCTAGAACCCTTGATGTAGTTGAAGAGAATCTTAAATTCCTTATCCTCCTACCTCTACTTCTCTAGATGCTGGGATTACAGATGTGGACCATCATGTACCTACTAATATTCTGTTTCACACTTTACTTGATAGGAATTGGAGGATGCTCCTAGAGATACTAGCAAAACTGTGTGATAGAGATAAGTAAGTGTGTGAATATGAGGAAAAGCCCAGGGGAGAAAAGAGAGTGATAACTGCTTTGTTAAAAATATTGATCTAGCTGGGCAATGGTGGCACTCACCTTTAATTCCAGCACTTGGGAGGCAGAGGCAGGGGGATCTCTTGAGTTCAAGAGCAGCCTAGTCTGCAGAGCAAGTACCAGGACAGCCGGGGCTACACTAACTAAACAAACAAACAAGTAAATAAATTCATCTAATGTGAGGTATGATATATACCTGTAATCCTAGCACTTGGATGGTAGAGGCAGGAGGATCAGGAGTTCAAGATTAGCCTATAATTATTAGATAGAATGTTTGAGGCAATCCTAGGCTCCCTGAAACCAGTTTTTTTTTTTTTTTTTTAAAGAAGGACTTGCAAGATGTGCATGGCAGTCAAAAGACTTGTTATGCAAGTCTGATAAAATGAGTTTAGTCCCTGAACTCCCTGTAAAGATGTAAGGAAAGAACCGATTCCCAAGATTCTGACCTCTGAGTGCACGCTGTGACACGCACGTGCCTACACTGATACATCATACATACAATAATTTAAAAAATAAACCAAACCAAGCCATGCAGTGGTGGCGCACACCTTTAATCTCAGCACTCAGGAAGCAGAGGCAGGTGGATCTCTGTGAGTTTGAGGCCAGCCTGGTCTACAAGTAGTTATACGACAGACTCCAAAGCTATAGAGAAACCCTGTCTCGAAAAACAAAACAAAAACCAAAAACCAAAAAAAAGTAAAGAAAAAGAAAAAAAGGAAGAAACCAATAAGAAAACAAAAACCTGTGTTCACTTTTAAAAACAAATTTTAAATATTTATTTTGGGTCTGCTTGCACTGCCACAGCTCATGTGTAGAGTTCGGAAGACAACTTGAAGGAGCCAGTGCTGTCCTTCAAGTCTCTGGGCTTCAGGGAAGCAGACTTGGAGGCAAGCACTTTTACCTGCTGACAAGCCCACTGACCCTCATTCTTCTGTTTTCATCACATTGTGTTTAAGGACTGGGCCTTGGGTTTGTGTGTGTGATTTTTTTGTTTGTTAGTTTTGCTTGCTAATATTGCCGCCTATTTATTTAGTTAGTTAGTTAGTTAGGTTTTGTTTTTTTTTTTTTGAGACAGGGTTTCCCTGTAGTTTCTAGTGCCTGTCCTGGAACTAGCTCTTGTAGACCAGGCTGGCCTCGAACTCAGAGATCCGCCTGCCTCTGCCTCCCGGCGTGCACCACCACCACCCAGCTGCCGTCTTTTTATTTTTAAAGACACGTCTGTGATGATACTGCTACTGATTTTTACTTGAGTCTGTCATAGGATTTAAAATTGTACCAGTCTTCAGAGAGCTTTCTTCATTCAGCTCTAAGCCTCGGAGATAGGTGAAAAGTGTTCTGTAAAATGTTTTGCAATGAGAATATTTGGGTTCCTTGGAGATAGTGACTTCCTCAGTAGTTACAAAGGTGGAAAGACCCCACTTTGTGTTAATTACCTGCAGCTTCCCTGTGGGAGTTAGATTAGAACATGCTCTATTCTTCATTGTCTTGAGGCTTCTGGTTAAGTTCCTCCAGTTCAGGTGGTTTTGACAAGATTCTTCATCCTTTTCTCCAGCATGCACAAGCAGTAGTATCTCAGCTGAAGCAGAGTTCTTCAGAATTCAGAGTTACCAAGACCCTACTTCAAAGGAAATTTCCTCATTGTAGTGACCAAGTACTCAAAAAGAATCTATCTTCAGGGAGGATTTACTTTGTTTATGTTTTGAGGGAATACTGTTTTTTTGGCAGGGAAGGTTAGCTGTGGTAGCTGAGGTGACTGTTGGTTACATTGTTTCACAATCAGGAAACCAAGATGAATGCTGGTGTTCCATTATTTTTCTTTATCATTTGAGACAAATCTTTGTATCCCAGACTGTACTTCAGTTCTCTCTCTCTCTCTCTCTCTCTCTCTCTCTCTTTCATATTTTGGCATGTATTCTAAAATATTAGTAGAGGTTTTACTGTAGTGTTTTATAGAATAATATAAAAATTAAAACTTGAGGTGAAAGCAAGAGGATCAAGAGTTTAAGGCTGGTCTTAGCTGTATATCAAGTTCTAGGTTGGCCTAGAAATATATTACAATCAACTTAATGCTTTTTGTTTTGTTTTTCTTAAGGCAGGATCTCATGTATCTTTGGATGGTATTGAACTTGTATACTGAAGATGACCTTGAACTTCTGATCCTCCTGCTTTAGAGTGTTGAGGTACAGGTGTGTGCTACCACACACAATAAATGTGGTCCTAGAGTTTGAGCCTAGAGCCTCCTGTGTTTTAGACAAGCACTCTCTACCAATTAAATTGTATCACTAACCCAGAATCTACTTTCTCTTATCGACTTGTCTTTCAGCAGTATCCATAAACTATCCCTAAAATCATAGTTATTTTTATAGCAGGCATAGTCCAAACTCTGCTTTTGAGGCTTGCTTTCTTTTGTCCAGTTAAGTCTAATCATAAGGACATTTTTGAAGAGAAATTGTATTGTTTGCTTTTCTTGAGTCATAAAAACTGATATTAGGGACTGGAAAAGAGGGCTCACTGATTAAGAATACTTGCTGGTTTTGCAGAGGACCTGAGTTTGGTCCCACAATGAACAGTGTGCAGCCACCTCTAACTTTAGTTCTGTGGGGATTCAGTGTCCTGTCTGGTCTTCAAGGGTACCTTTGAACATGTGTTTGTTCATACACACAAATGTACACACACACAATAAAAATCTTTTTTAAAAACTTATGAATTGGAGTGTGTGTGTGCATGTGCATACTTGTGAGTGTATGGTTAATGCCAGGGCCTTTCACATGCTAGGGAATGATACACCACTGGTTCTAGCTCCATTTATGAAACAGAAACTTTTTTTAAAAGTTAGTGAATTATATTACCAGTTCTATTTTATTATTGGTAGTTGAGAATTTTTATTTTAAATAGGACTGTGGCTGAGAGGCTATAATGCAATGAAGGTAATCACATTACTCATGAGGTAGGAAACCTGAGTAGGTTGAGCCCTATTTGATAGTATGCTATAGTTTGGTCATAGCAGTAACATGAATAAGAAAGGTGTTGTCTAAAGCTATCCTAAGGAGAATAGACACAGCAAACTTGGCAGTAAGCCTGCCTTCTAAAATTGAATCTAAGTCATGAAATTTGCCCCGACATGCCATAGGAGGTTCAAGTAACAGAGGAGTCAGTTTTAGTCAGGAAGACTTGAAGGAGACACAAATAAGAATGAGCTTTTTGTTTGTATGTATGTATGTGTATGTGTGTATATATATATATATATATATATATATATATCATATGACTTTTCCTATTTGCTTGTAGTTGGCAAGCTTTTGGCAAGAGAAATGATTGGAGTTGTAAGATTTAAGTAAGATAGCCATAAGCTGAATTTTTTTTTTTTTTTTTTTTTTGGAAAGGTCTACTTAACACATTGGTATTTGTGTATGAAAAGGAACTGTAATTCAATGAAAGCTTGAAAATCCAGACACAGTTTAAGAAATACCTTAAACTTTTATTTCCTATAAAATGTACAGTTTCAGTATGTCATGCTGCCAGCAGCAGGTAAAAGCTCTTGCATCTAAAATATACATTTTAGCCAACCCTGATGGCTTTATTCTGCAACTCTAGTATTTGAGAAGCTGAGGCAAGACTGCTGTGAGTTTGAGCCTGACCTTGACTTCATGGTAAATTCTAGGTCAGCCTGGGTTTTAGTGTGAGATCCTTTGTCAAACCTTTGCACTCCCTAATTTCTTTTTTTTTCATGTTTTTTTTTTTTTTACTTTTGTTTTTGTTTGGTTTGGTAAGTGCTTTAGAATTTTCTATTTTTTTTGCATTTCATAATTTGGGGTAGTTTTTTTAAAATCAGATTAATATTTTTCTTTTAATTCTTGTTTATTCTTCTCTCATTCAGTATATCCCTACTGCAGCTTCCCCTCCCTCCACTCCTCCTGATTCCCTATCACTGTCCCTTTTCTCCAAGTCCACCTCCTACCCCAGAAAAGAGCAGGCTTCCCAGAGACATGAACTAAACATAGCACAACAAAATGTAATAAGACCAGGCAAAAACCCTCACATCAAGGCTGCATGAGGCAACCCAGTAGGAGGAAAAGGGTCCCAAAAGTGGGCAAAAGAATCAGATACTTGGAACCCATTCTCTTTGGAGGGATACCTTGCTCAGCCTAGATACAGCAGGGAGAGCCTTGGTCCTGCCTCAAAGCAATGTGCTAGACTTTGTTGACTCCCCATGGGAAGCCTTACCCTCTTTGAGGAGTGGATGGAGGTTGGGATGGGGGGAAAGTGGAGGGAGCTGGAGGAGGGGAGGGAGTGGGTACTAGATTTGGGGCAGTAAAATGAGAAAAGATTTTTTTTTTAATAAAAAAATATCAGAGATACCCTTACTCCCACTGTCTAATGTCCTCCTAAAATACCAAGCCAACAGTCATAACATATATGCAGAGGACCTAGCACAGACCCATTTAAGCTCCGTGATTGCCACTTCAGTCTCCGTGAGCCCCCATGAGCCCTGCTTAGTTGATTCTGTGGGCTGTGCTCTCCCAATGACCTTGACTCCTCTGGCTCCCACAGTTCTCTCCTCTTCCTAGAGCTCCAAGGGGAAGGACCCAGTGGAGACCTCTAGCCTTGCTGTCCACTTAATGTTTGGCTGTGGGTCTCTGCATCCACTCCCATCAGCTGCAGGAGGCAGCCTCTCTAACGATGACTAGGCACCAGTCTATGAGTATAGTAAAACATCATTAGATATCATTTTCTTGATGGAGGGGGAGCCGTGTTTGGTTTTACCCTAGGTCTTTGGGCTATCCTCCAGTTTCTGGTCATCCGGGCAGTGTTGGCATGGATTTAGTTATGATATTCTTTATCATAATCAAAAATGGATAGAGTTATATGAGCTCTAAAGTTGGATTAATTTTAGATTGGTTTGTTTATTGAGGCAGAGTCTCTACATAGCCCTGGCTGTCCTGAAACTCTGTAGGCTAGGCTGACCTCAAACTCACAGAGATCAGCCTGCCTCTGCTTCTTGAATGCTGACATTAAAGATGCATCACTGTGTCTGGTTCAGATTCTTTAAAAATATTTTTCAGTAATGTTCCCAGGTAGGACCTGACCTGACCTGAGCAGTCCTCTTGCCTCAAGCTCCCAAATGGTGGGATTAAAGGCGTGAGCTCCTATGCTTAGGTTGCTGGGAATTGAACTCAGGACCTTTGGAAGAGCAGGCAATGCTCTTAATCACTGAGCCATCTCTCCAGCCCGCCCTACCTGTTTTAAAGACAGTGTCTTTTTATATGACCCAGTCTCACAGTAAGCTCCCGGACTCAGTAGCTGGGACTACAGATATATCACTATTGGTGTGTTTACATATATGCTGTATGTGTCTGGTACACTGGTGTGTGTATGGAGGCCAGAGGTTTGTATCTTCCTTAATAGCTCTCCACTGTGTTTCTGGGACTGGTTTTTCTTTTTCTTTTTTGAGACTGGTTTCCTGACTGCCCTGTGTATTCCAGACTGGTCAGGGAAACCTACCCTCTCTTCTGGCCTCTGTGAGTACCAGGCATGTATGGGATGCACAAGCATACATGCAATCAAAACATCCATACACATAAATAAGTAAATACTTTGAAGAGTATTTTTGTTCTGCTTTGGTGATATATATATATATATATATATATATATATATATATAATTTATTTATTTTGGTTTTTCGAGACAGAGTTTCTCTTTGTAACAGCTCTGGCTGTCCTGGAACTAGCTCTGTAGACCAGTCTAGCCTCGAACCAGAAATCTGCCTGCCTCTGCCTCACAAGTGCTGGAATTAAAGGCATGTGCCATCACCACCCGACCTTGATGGGATATATTAATAATAGAAAATAGTATTTGTTAAATTATGTGTTCATTCTAGCACAGTGCTTCTCAGTATATTGTTTTTGTTCTTTTTTTTTCTTTTTCTTTCTTTCTTTAGATTTTTTTTTTTTGTCCCTTTCCCCCTTCCCCTTCCCCGACAGCATTTCTCTTTGTAGCCCTGGCTGTCCTGGAACTAGTTCAGGCTGGCCTTGAACTCACAGAAATCTGCCAGCCTCTACCTTCCAAGTGGTGGGATTCTGGCTTACTCTGATTGTCCAGGCTGACCTAGAGCTTGTTATGTATAGACCAGGCTGGTGGTGTTGAACTTGGCAGTAATCCTTTTGCTTTGCCTTCAGAGTGCTGGGATTACAGGTGTGTGTCACCAAACTTCTTGACTGAATGCCCTACTGAATGCCTTATGTGTTTTACTCCCCCCCCCCTTTTTTTTTTTGAGCCTGTGTAGCCCTGGCTGTCTTGGAACTTGCTCTGTAGACCAGGCTGGTCCCGAACTCACTGAGATCCACCTGCTTCTTTCTCCCAGGTGCTGGGATGCATGCACCATCATTGCCAGGCTTGCTGTTGCTTATTAATGAAACTATGGGAATACATTACTTTTTGTTATCTTCTATTGCGATATTTTTTTCAAATTTTTTCAAAGTTGTGATTTTCAACAATTTTCTTGTTTATTTGTTTCTTTATCTATGTTGGTGTGCACACACCCAGAAGCTAAAGGATTATGTTGGGCAGTTTTTTTCCCCATGTTCTGCCTTATTCCTTTGAGACTGGATCTCTCACTGAGTTTCACATCCTTTGCCTCAGCTTCCTTAGTACTAGTATTACAGCTTGTGTCGCCACACTTGGCTCTTGTTGATCTTAAATGGGCATCTGTTTTTACTTTTTTGTTTTTTGAGTCATGGCTTTGCTCTGCTGCTTGGGCTCTCTTGAAGCTCACTATACCTCAGATTTGAGATTCTCTGCCTCAGCCTCTGGATAGCTGGGATTAGGGCCATGTGCCACTATGCCTGACTTGACTATTTTAAATTTTGAAGCTTTTATCAGTTACTAATGACTTAAAATGGGCAACAAAATCATATATTCTGTGATCACAAGGATGTTTGCTAACTGTAGGCCTTGTAGGTTTTTTTAAACGAGGTTACCTTTGAGGTCATTATCTGTAGTTCTTTTTCCTTAGGTTATTAGATTCCCAAGTGAAAAGTCTGCCAGGTCTATTGCCTAGAGAGTGTAAGTGTGTTATGCTGTGAGCCATGGGAGTAGAAAATCACGTAGGGTTTCAATATACGCATATTAGAATGACTTTGTTTCATCATCCTGTTTTCAGTGTGGTTGCCCAGGCATCCTTTCACCTTGTCAGAAAATTTCATTTACTGCCTTAAGAAAAAGTAGAGTTGGGAGGTGTGGAAATTGAGGAGCATGGTTATTACTCATTAAAAAAAAAAAAAAAAAACCAAACCAAAAAACTTCGTGCCCAATTAGTTTTTTAGTTTGCCTTCGCTTCTTCCTAATTCTGGATTTGTTTATTGTGGATATACAAGATAAAGGGCACAGTGTGACTTTGTGTTTATGCCTTTCACTTAAAATGTTTTCAAGTTTAACTCAAGATGTAGTATTTCCTTTCCTTTTTTTTTTGTCCTTTTTTTTTTTCCATTTTGGTTTTTTTGAGACATAGTTTCTTTGTGTAGCTCTAGTTGTCCTGGAACTCACTCTGTAGACCAGACTGGCCTCGAACTCACAGAGATTTGCCTGCTTCTTCCTCCATAGTGCTGGGATTAAAGGCATATACCACCTCTGCCTGGCTTAGTTTTTCTTTTCTTTCTTTCATTTAAGATTTATTTATTCATGTTTTTATGTATATAAGTGTTCTATTTGTGTGTATGCCTGCATGACAGAAGAGGGCATCAGATCCCATTATAGACAGTTATGAGCCACCATATGGTTGCTGGGAATTGAACTCAGGTCCTTTGGAGAGCAGCCAGTGCTCTTAACTTCTGAATCATCTCTCCAGCTGGCATTTCTTTTTTTTTTTTTTTTTTTTTTTGGGTTTTCAAGACAGGGTTTCTCTGAAGCTTTAGAGCCTGTCCTGTCTCTTGTAGACCAGGCTGGTCTCGAACTCACAGAGATCCGCCTGCCTCTGCCTCCCAAGTGGCATTTCTTTTCTTAATGAGAAAGATTCTTACTGTGTTGCTTCAGCCTACTAAGTAGCTTGGATTGCATTTATGCAGTACCACAATGTATCTTATTTGTTCCACTTTATATTTCATTGAGTATACCACAGTTTGGTTATCCATTAATATATTGAGAATTACCTGATTTTTTTTTCACCCTTTGGCCATTTCAAATAATACTGTTACAAACATGTGTGTGCAAGTTCTTATAGAGACATATTTTAATGAATATGTAACTGGGAAGAATTGCTTAATCCATAGTTATTCTTTTTGTTGTTTTTTTCTTTTTGAGATTGTAGCCCAGAATTCTGGAACTCACTATGTTGCTCAGGCTGGCCTTGAACTTGTGCCAGTCCTTCTGCCTTAGCCTCTTGAGTACTGGGATTTCAAATATGTGCTACTGTCCCTTGCTAAAAATTTGAAAACAGAGCTGAACTGAGGAGCCAGGTGTATATAGCCATGGCTGATCTAGGATTCCTAATCTTTCTGGCTTCACCTCCCGGTGCTGGGAGTATGTGCATGTATGCCATATTCATCTTGCTTACTTACTGATTCATTGATTGATTGATTGATTGATTGATTGATTTTTGCTGTTATTTTTGTTTTGAAACAGAGTCTTGCTATGTGTGCCTCAGCCACCCAACTGCTGGGATTACTGGTGTTTGTGACGAGGCAGAGTCCAGGATCACTGCAGGGTCAACACAAGACTAGTACACTTAAGAGAGTTGTAGGTCAGCTTTGTGTACACAGCAGTTTGCAGATGAGTCAGGGATTCATGGACAGACACTCTTTCCCCCACACTTCTCTATCTCAAAACAAAAAGGACTAGATATATAGCTTTGTGTAGAATGTTTGCCCAGTATTTGTAAAGCCCTAGGTTCAGTCCTGAGCACCACAAAACAGCAACAAAACTATATTACTGTGTCCCAAGCAACAATGTGGCATCTACTTAAGTGTTTTTTCAAAGTTACTCTTCTCTATCTTTATGGGACAGTAACCATGAACAGCACATAATTAAATGTGGCCAAGTTCCAATAAAGTTTTGTTTATAGACACCAGTATTTGAAGCACATTGTATCTCATAAAACAGTTTCTTTTAAAAACCATTCTTAGCTTGTAGGTTGTCAAAAAAAAAAAAAAAAAAAACAGGTGGTAGGACAGATTGGTTTACTGTTAGTAAAGACATGAACGGCTATCTGTGTTCTTCAGATTGCTGTCTGCTTTCCTAGGTCTCTCTAGTCTCTGATAGAACATTTTTTTAAAAATTAAACAAGTCTTGAGATGGTTCTGGAGCATCTTGCATCTAGTGTTGAAAATCTTATGACTGTTAAGGTGTGGTTGGAGTGGCTGCTATCATTCTCAGAGTTGTGATTTCTAGACACAGAGAAAAGGATGAAGCAGTACATTACATTATCTTTTGTGTCTTTGTACTACTTTAAGACATTCATTCTGCTTGTGTGTTTATGTGTGTCCACGCTCCCATGCACAAAGAGGCTTGTGGAGGATGTCAGGTGTTTTCCTCTATTGCTATTCACCTTATAGCCTGAGACTCTCCCTGAACCAGAAGCCCACCATTTCCGCTGAGCAGGCTTGCTTGCTGGGAATTCCTGAGAACTGCCTGCCTCTCAGCCCTCAGTGCTGAGGTTACAGACATACACAGCTATACCCATCTCTTTTCATTAGTTGATAGAGATTCAAGTTCAAGTTCTCATGCCAACACAGAAAACTGATACACAATGATCAGTTCCTCAACACACCATTTATTTATATTTTTTTATTTACAGTTTACTTGGAGGAAGCTATGAATTTCAGCATTAATCAACCACTGAAATAACATTGGTATAATAAATGCTTTAGAATGAAACTAAGTCTTTCATGAATGATTTCCACTCAAAATAAGATTTTTTTTAAAAAAAGTACATTAGGTAAAAATGAGATTTTAAAAACTGGATTATGTAGTGATGAAGAATATAATAGTTGCTAGTATGGTTTTAAGTCTCTGGCAGGACTTGCTTAGTATTATATTCTAGCAAGGGGTGGATTTGATCTTACTTAATGTTTATTTTGAGACAGGGTTTCTCTTGGTAGCCAAGGCTAGCCTTAAACTCTATCCCACTGCCCAAACTGGAGTGCTGAGATTATACATGTGTGCTACCATGCCTAGCTAAGGAATAAATTAAAAATTCTAAATTTATGAAGATTAATAATCAACTATAAGTCAAAATCCTCAATCAGTTATTTTCTGTTTTGGTAAAGGATCTAGCCATGTCTGGCTTTTTTGTTTTATGTGTATGGATGTTTTGCCTAATGGTCAGTATAGCATGTGCATGCTTTGTTCCCATAGAAGAGGGCATTGGTTTCTCTTGGACTAGAGTTTCAGACACTTAGAAGCTGCTGTATGGGTGCTGGTAGTCAAATCAAACCCACACACTGGGTTTGTGGGCATAAGCCTTTAATTCCAGCCCTTGGGAGGCAAAGGCAGGAAGATCTTTGTGAATTTAAGGCCAGTCTGGTCTACATAGTGAGTTTCAGGACATAGTAAGACCCTCTCTCAAACAAACAAACAAAAAACTCAAAGACAAAACAAATCAAACTCAGATTCTCCGGAAGGGCAGCCAGTGCTCTCTATTGATGAGCCATCTTTCCAGCCCCATCCTGGTCTGCTGTGTGCAAACATGAATTCCTGATGATATGACTACAGAGGAAGAAGATATTTTTGTTAATTATATACTCTTCTTAAAAGAGAAATCTTGAATTTTATTGGAAGGAAACTGAGACCTATAAAGAGTAAATGACGTGAGTAAGAGTCAAAGTTAATGGTAGGGTAGAACATACAACAACAAACCATACCTCCACCAAAAATTAGTAAAAACCTACCATTTGTTTTTTAAGACAGTCTCACTGTGTATCCCAGATGGGTCTCAAACTCATTGTCTGGCCTACTCTGGCCTAGAACTGGTGATCCTTCCGCCTCCCAAATTCTAGGATTTAAGTATAAACCATCACTCCCTCCTAACTCCCAAGGTGGTTTTCTTTCTTTTTCTGTCTCCCCTCCCCCTAGACAGGATTTCTCTGTCACTCTGACTTTCTTGGACTCATTCTGTAGACCATGCTGGCCTTGAACTCAGAGTTCCACCTGCCTCTGCCTCCTGAGTACTGGGATTAAAGGCATGTGCCACCACCATCCAACGTCCCAGATGCTTTTCAAAAACTGTTTCATTCAATCTTAACCTGCAATTGCCAAATATAGCACTACCGTTTAAAAAAATTCTTGCCAGTTGTGTCATGCCTTTAATCCCAGCACTTGAGAGGCAAAGGCAGGTGATCTCTTTTAATTCAAGGCTAGCCTGGTTTATGTGGTGAGTTTCAGGACAACCAGGGCTACACAAAGAAACCCTGTCTCAGAAAACCAAAAAGAAAAATTCTTTGAGGCTTGGAGAGAAGCATCAGTGTTGAAAGCACCTGCTGCTCTTGCAGAGGATCTAGGTTCTGTTCCTAGCACCCACAAAGTTACTTACAACCTTCTGTGACTCTAGTTCCAGGAGATCTGATGCCACTTGTACCCATGTGGTATATTAATATAAATGCAGGCAAACACAAAAATGAAAATAGTAAAATATCTGAAATTTTAAATTAAATTCAGGGTATTTTTTTTCCAGCATGATGGTGTGAGTGTGCATATGCCATAGTGCCCCAATAGAAGTCATAGGACAAAACGCAAGAGTTGGTTTTCTCCTATTATGCGGGTTCCAGAGCTTGAACTTCTATCATTGGACTTGGCAGCAAGCCCCTTTATCCACTAAGCCATCTTGCTGACTCAATTTATATTATCTTATTGTTCTGTGGCTTTAATTTTTTATTTGTGTGTGTGAGTATATAGATACACACTATACATTTTATAAAAAAAATAGTCTATTCTCAGAGAATAATTTTTGGAAATGTGGAAGTAAAGAAAAAGAATGTCACATAATACATATTTCCATATGTAATAGTCATGCATAGCTGCAAAAATAAATAGATGCATTTTTAAGTCACCTCTTGTTGTTGAGATATGGCTTGATGAAATAGCTCAAGCTGGCCTGAAACCCACTGTATAGCTAAGATAGGCATTGAATGTTCAGTAATCCTCTGCCTGTGTGTTGCAATAAACAGATAGAATCACTGTGCCCAACCCTTTACTGGAGGTAATGACATGCATTTTAGTGTCCAAATATTTTTCTCTCTTAGGATTGTTATTACTTTTTCATCTAGTAATTTATACACTTGAATTTTCTAATTTCTTTTATTGACTTTTTTGGTTGTGGTGGTTTTTTGTTTTTCCTTCCCTCATAGATCTTGAGCCAGATGATTGTGCATCCATTTACATCTTTAATGTAGATCCACCTCCATCTACTTTAAACTCATCGTTTGGCTCACCACATCATGGGCTGCTGCAGTCTCACTCCTCTGCTTTGTCACCATCATTTCAGCTCCAAGGTCACAAAAATTATGAAGAAACTGGTGATATTTCTGAATCTAAATATAGCCCATTAGGTGGTCCCAAACCCTTTGAGTGCCCAAGTATTCAAATTACATCCATCTCTCCTAACTGTCATCAAGGAACAGATGCACATGAAGACGACCTACAGATAAATGACCCAGAAAGGGAATATTTGGAAAGACCTTCTAGAGATCATCTCTATCTTCCACTTGAGCCATCCTACCGGGAGTCTTCCTTTAGTCCTAGTCCTGCCAGCAGCCTTTCTTCTAGGAGCTGGTTCTCAGATGCATCTTCTTGTGAATCTCTCTCACACATTTATGATGATGTGGACTCAGAGTTGAATGAAGCTGCTGCCCGATTTACTCTTGGCTCACCTCTGACTTCTCCAGGTGGCTCTCCAGGAGGCTGTCCTGGAGAAGACTCCTGGCAGCAACAGTATGGACCTGGACACTCCTTGTCACCTCGGCAATCTCCTTGCCACTCTCCTAGATCCAGTATCACTGATGAGAATTGGCTGAGCCCCAGACCAGCCTCAGGACCCTCATCAAGGCCCACTTCTCCCTGTGGTAAACGACGGCACTCTAGTGCTGAAGTGTGTTATGCTGGTTCCCTTTCACCCCATCACTCACCTGTTCCTTCTCCTGGCCACTCCCCTAGGGGAAGTGTAACAGAAGAGACCTGGCTTACTGCTTCTGTCCACACTGGATCAGGCCTTGGCCCTACACCTTTCCCATTTCAGTACTGTGTCGAGACTGATATCCCTTTGAAAACAAGGAAGACTTCTGAAGATCAAGCTGCCATACTACCAGGAAAATTAGAGGTCTGTTCAGATGATCAAGGGAGCTTATCACCATCCCGGGAGACTTCAGTAGATGATGGCCTTGGATCTCAGTATCCTTTAAAGAAAGATTCATGTGGTGACCAATTTCTTTCAGTTCCTTCACCCTTTACTTGGAGCAAACCAAAGCCTGGCCACACCCCTATATTTCGGTGAGTTGATAGAAATGATTGCTGATTGTTTTTTCATGCTTAAAGATCATTTGCATTGTCTAACTACATTATCTGTTTATGTTTGACAACCTTTCCTTTTTCTTTCCCTCTTATCTTCTTCCTCACCCCTCTCTCTTCCCTTTTCCTTCTTTTTCTCTCCTTCTCTTTTCCCTTTCCCTGGCCTCATCTTCCTTGTTCTTTGTTTTTTAAAAAATAAATTCTACCAGCAAAAAACTTAGAAGTCCTTTTTATTTCCCTTTAAGTCTTAAAAGTATTTTTAAATTGACTAAAATTACATTTAAAGGTATATAAATGAGGAAAATATAGGTGATAGATTGTAGATAATAGTAAATAATATTTAAGGATTCCCTGAAAGGAATTTTCTTATTTAGAAAAGATTATGGTACAGGTGGGTTATAGTATGAATTATATTACTAATAAATTAACTGGGAATTTGCATATTGAAGACGTATGTGTGTATGTGTGTTCACGTGGAGGCCAGAAGACAGCTATGGGTGTTGTTCCCTAGAGTCATCATCTTGTTTTGTGAGGCAAGGTTGCTTATTGGCCTGAGAGCTCACCAAACTTTAAAAATAAAATAAAACAAAACAAAAAAATCAACTTTATTGTTGTGTGTGTGCACACTGGAGAAGAATGTGTGTGAGTGAGATGTGTGTCATGCCCTGTGTGTGTTGGTCAGAGACAACTTTCTGGAGTTGATTCTTCCACCTTTATGTGGGTTCTTGCATAGTTTGGAAAGCATTTTACTGACTGATTTCTCTAGCTTTGTCCTATTGAAGGCAAGGATTTTCCTCACAATTTACTTATTTTTAAATGATTATATTATTCAGTGTCTTGCTATATTGCCTGTGTTGACCTAAAATGTGCAGTCCTCCTAGTCTAGCCTCCCAGAGTAGCTGGAACTATAGGTACATGCTATTTGTGCTTGGCCTTCCTAACTTAATTTTTTAAAAAAACTTTTGACAGTCTTGTTTTCTTTCTTTGAAACTGGGTCCTATATAACTCAGACTGGCTTCAAGTTTACTATATAACTGGCAATGACCTTGAAGTTCTGATTCCTCTGACCCCACCTCCTGGCATATATCATTACACCTAGTTTTATGTAGATAGGATTCAAACTCAGGGTTTCTTGCATGCTAGGCAAGAACTCTACTAACTGAGCTTTGTGTCTGTTACTGTTTAACCTGTAGATATGTAAATAATTTTCTAGTTCAACATTTTCTTTGTGTGTATGTGTACATGTGTGCACATGTGTGCATATATGTGCATGTGGAGGCCAGAGGTTGACATTGGATGTCTTCTTCATTCCTTATTTGCCTCTCCACTTAGTTTTTAAAGATATGATCTCATTTAACCTGGTTGTCTGGATAGCCTCAGGGATCCTCCTGTCTTGCCTCCCCAGTTCTGGGGATTACAGGCTTGGGCCACTGTGCTGGCTTATATGTGTGTTCCGGGGATTCAAACTAAGCCCTCATCAAAGACTGACAAGCACTCTTCCTGTTGAACAATCTCCCAAGCCCTTATAGCATTTTCAGTATTAATATATATAAATTAACCTTTCAGTCATTATACTGTTTAAATTCTTATGACTCAAGGAAATACTAACCTTTTTAAATACACTGCAGATGTTTTGTTTTTGTTTTAGGCAGTTATGCACTGAAACTAAATTTTTCTTCAAGATACAGAGGATGCCTAAGATAATAAGCAGTTTTTCAAAGAGAGAAGAGTGAAATGATAGGAAATGGATGAGGCCAGAAGCATAATAGACATAATAGATTGATTTCTGCAGATCTATACACAAGGGTAGAGAGATATATACTGAAAGAAATAGAAAAATTTAGATTTTAAAGGTCCTTATGCTTGGGACTTAGATTGCTCAGTTATTAGGAATACCTATTGCTTTTCAAGAATGTAGTTTGTTTTTTTTCCTACTATTGTTTTTTAAACTCTTCAGGGCCCACCACCTAGCTCCCAGATAATTATATGGAGAATTATTCTTACTTATGAATGCCTGGCCTTAGCTTCACTTGTTTCTAGCCAGCTTAACTTAAATAATCCTGTTTCTCTTTAACTATGTTTTTGCCTCTGGGCTTTTTACCTTTCTTTATTCTGTTTTTCTTTTTTACTCTGTGGCTGTCTGGGTGGCTGACCCTTGGCATCCTCCTCTCCTCCTTTTTTTTCTTGCTCCTCCTCTCTTTTTCTCTCTAGGTTTCTTCTGTTTATTCTCTTTGTCTGCCAGTCCTTTATGTTTCTCTCTCCTGCTTAGCTATTGGATGTTCAGCTCTTTATTAGACCAATCAAGTATTTTAGGCAGACAAAGTAACCTAACTTTACAGAGTTAAACAAATGCAACATAGAAGAATACAGCACATCTTAGTACTATTAAACAAATATCCCACAGCATAAGCAAATGTAACACATATTAAACTAATATTCTACAAAACCAGAAGATCTAGGTTCGATTCCCAGCACCCACCTGTCTGCTGACAGCCTCTGTAACTTCAGCTCCAAGGGATACAACACCCTCTTCTGGCCTATGCAGATATTAGACATGTACATGGCATACAGACATACATGCAGGCAGAACACTCATATACATATATATATATATATATATATATATATATAGAGAGAGAGAGAGAGAGAGAGAGAGAATGGATATCTTTAAGAAACTGAACTACTGTTTTTTTGATTGCTTTTATGGCTATATACAGAGTTGAGAATTTACAAATCGTTATAGAGTTTGTCCTTTTTCAAAATAAAAAAGGAATACTAAATGTAGAAACAATATATTTTAATCTTCAGGTTAAAGAATTATAATTATTCATTAAAAAGAATAGTCATGGGGCGGTAGTGATGCACACCTTTAATCCAAGCATTCAGGAGGCAGAGGCAGGTGGATCTCAGCCTGGACTGGAGTTTGAGGTCAGCCTGGTCTACAGAGTGAGTTTCAGGACAGTCAGGACTACACAGAGAAATTCTGTCTCAAAAAAAAAACCAATAAATAAAATATAAATAAATTAATTAAAAAGGATGATCTGTTAAATACATACCATAGTTGGTACTATACCTTACTAAGTGAAGTTAGTTTTGGAATACTCTGCTGTAAAAACCACTGGAAAAAATACTGGAAGTGGCAAAGAAATGTTTTGGATCTCTGCTTAGCAAAGATAATATGGTGAAATTGTGTGTGTGTTTTGTTTATAGCACATCTTCATTACCTCCATTAGACTGGCCTTTACCAACTCACTTTGGACAATGTGAATTGAAAATAGAAGTGCAACCTAAAACTCATCATCGAGCCCATTATGAAACAGAAGGTAGCCGTGGGGCAGTGAAAGCCTCTACTGGTGGTCACCCTGTTGTGAAGGTATGAAACTTTGGAGTTTTGCTTCATAGATCTGTGCACATAGTAATGATTGAATGAATATATTGATTTAGCAAAAAGAGAAAGCAAATGTGGTGAGCCTCTTTCATCTGCTTGTTGATATGGCCATACTTCTGCATTGAATGTTTTTTGTTAGTCTAGAAGAAACCTTCCTGTCTAACTTTTCATCGGAGGAAATAAGATGTTGGTGGTCCAATTGCTGTTTTTCTGATTTTAGAAAGAGTATATTGTGCTGGGCAGTGGTGGCCAGTGCTTGGGAGGCAGAGGCAGGTGAATCTCTGAGTTTGAGGCCAGCCTGGTCTACAGAGTAAGTTAAAGGACGACCAGGGCTACACAGAGAAACCCTGTCTCGAAAAGCAAACACAAAAAAAAGAGCATATTAAGTTATGCAGAAAGTAGAAAGAATAATGCAATAGATTATCCAAAATTTGTCACTCTGAAAAATAAACATTTGATAAATTTTAGTAACATTTCACTTTCTCTGTCCCCCACCTTTTTCTTGAATATATATTTAGTGGAAGACTAGATAGTTGTCTAGAAAGATGAGTTAATTTTTTAAAATCTATTTTATGTGTATTTGTTTGTGCCTGCTTGTCTGTGCCTGTATCTCCTGAAACTGGAGTTATTGGAAGCAGTGAGCGTCAGGGTGTGCATGCTTAGAACTGAACTTACGTTCTCTGTAATAACAGCAAGTGCTTTTAACCACTTAGCCATTCTCTAGCCTTGTTACTGTTTTTTCTTTGTTTTGTTTTATTTTTTTGTTTTTCGAGACAGGCTTTCTCTGTGTAGCAGTCCTGGCTGTCCTGGAACTCATTTTGTAGACCAGGCTGACCTTGAACTCACTGAGACCCTCCTACATCTGCCTCCTCAAGTGCTGGGACTACAGGCATATGCCACCATCACTTGCCTCATAAGTTTTTGAGGATAGCAGGTTAGTAAACTTCCTATCACTGTAATATTATGCATGTAGTCATCAAGTGGTAGTGAGAAAGGGCTTATTTTGGCTCATTTTAGAGGTTTCATTCTTGTTGATTGTTTGGTTCTGTTTTATTGGGGCCTGTGGTGAGCCAGTATACCATGGTGGGAGCACATGGCAGAGGAAGACCCTCACCTCATAGAGTCTAGGGGATTAGAGCACTGACTGCATTTCCAGAGGCCTGGGTTCAAGTCCCATTACCCACAAGGCAGTTGACAACTCCTGTAACTCCAGTTCCAGTGGATCCAATACTCATACACAGACATATATGCTGACAAAACACGAATTCACATAAATTAAAAATAAACAACTCATTAAAGAGAAATACCCCCAACCATGTCCAGTAAACTATTTTTTTCCCCAATTAACCACCACTATTTAAAGTTTCTGCCACTATTCAATATCACCACAGATTGGCAACCAAGGGTTTTACAAATAAGCCTTTGGAGGACATATACATAAACCATAATAGAGAGAATTATACTGAACATTTTGTGATTAAAATATTTATTTTCTTTTAACTTAACTAGAATAAAATTATGTAAAATTTGCATATTTGGTATCTTTCAGATATGTCTCATATTTTAAAGCTTTGAATCAAGATATTTTTATTTTTCACTTGAATGGACTATAATATTAAAAAATAATGAAACTTTGGGGCTGGAAAGATGGCTCAGTGATAAAGAGCACTCACTAGCTTTTCTTCCAGACGACCCAGGTTTAATTCCCAGCATCTACATGGCAGCTTACAACTGTTTGTAACTCCAGTTCCAGGTTACATGCAGGCAAAACACCAATGCACACAAAATAAATAAATAAATAAATATATTAGAAAGGTAAAAGAAAATAGTTACTAAGAAATGCTGAGTCTTAAGCTATTAGTGGTGATCCTTGTAATCCCAACCTTCAGAAGATTTAGGGTGGTGGTTCATGCCGTTACTCCCAGCAGTAAGGAGGCAGAGACAGAAGGATCTCTGTGAGTTCAGAAGGATCTCTGTGAGTTCAAGGCCTGTCAGGACTACAGAGTTCAAGGCTAGCCAGGGCTACAGAGTGTGACCCTGTCTCAAACAAAAACAAAAGCACAGAATATTTAGCTCAAGAGGATCCCTATGGATTCAAGGTCAACCTGGGATGTATCATGAGTTCTAGGACAACATGAGCTACAAAGTGAGACTCTACCTTAAAGAAAAAAATAAGGAAAGAAACAACAAAAAGAAAAACTAAACAGAAAACATATAGTAACCTGAATACCAATATTCATAGCAGTTAATGAACCCAAATTAGAAACAACTCAAATAGATTAGTAGTTAAACAACCTCTCGTATATTTATAGTTACGTCTCTCTGTTAGAAGGAACAAAGAGTTGATATGTGCAACAACTTTTGTGGTTCATTGTAATTTTGGTCTGTCATGGTTCTATGGAAGGGTGTTGGTTGAATAGAAAAATTCACAGCATTACATACATTACATACATTAGATATGGTTCTATTTATATAGTTTCTCAAATTAAACTTTTGAGACAACAAATTAATAGTTAGCAGGAAATAGTTAATATAAAGGGGCAGCACAAGAAAATGTATTTGTGATGATGGAATATGTTTATATCTTTACCAGTGTAGTAATTACCTAAATCTCTCCCTGTGATAAAAATGCATACAACCAAACAAACATACAAGAATGCATATAAAATATGTGGAAACTGTGTGGGATTGTAGTTAGCAATTATACCGGTGCCAGTGGTTTTTAATATAGCTCTTGCTGTACGTGCATGTTAGAATACATAAATGCATACACATGAAATCAAGATGCTGACCCATGGGGATTTTTGTAACTTTCACTAAGGAAAAAAAAGGCTTGTATTATATCGTTGGATTAACCTGGTCTGCTTAGTGAGACCCTGTTTCAAAAGTAAAAATAAAGAGTATAGAATAAACATTGGCAAGTCAGCTTTTTCTTTTCTGTTTTACTGTACTAGGGGCAGAACCCAGGGCCTCATACATGCTACACAAGTACTGTACGACTAAATTCTGTTCCTAGCTTGAAGCAGTTTGAAAAACAAGGTTTAAAATTTTGTTTTTAGACTTTGTATTTTATCATATGTCAAGATCCATTGCCTAGTGATGATTTGTTTTAATTTTTTGAGACAAGATCTCATGTAGCTCAGGTTGACCTAAAAGTCACTGTGTAATTAAGGATGGCCATGAAGTACTGATCCTCCTACCTGTGTTCCAAGTGCTAGGATAACAGGTATATGCTACCATACCTGACTCTAGTGATGATTTTTTATATGATATTGTTATGTGTACATTTTAACATTTATTTTTGTTTTGTCACATTTTTACTTTTAACTGATTTATATTATGGAATTTTAATTTTGTATTTTTAATATCTCTACAATGTTTCTAGTACAGTGTTTTTGATATAGTCAAATCCAAGGGCCCTCCCTGAGTAATTTGGCAGGACTGATAATGGAACTGTTGTGAAAGCTGCTGTAATGTGTCCTGTAGTGACCTTCAGGCTTCAACCTTCCAGCTTAAGTTAAATTAAGCAGGCACAGACCTTTGCTATGGAAACAATATAGAAACATAACAAACAATGACTTACACTTTCTTTCACACTACAGTGGGTGGCCTGACTAGAGGAGTACTGATAGTATATGAAAGATTTTAGAGAATAATGTTAACAGTAGTAATTTATTGATAGCGTATAACATATGTGTTCCTTTTGGGGTGGGATAAGGTGATAGTCTAACTAGTTTATTCTTCTTTAAAACCCCTGAGATGCAGAGGAGCAATCCTGTTTTTCTTATGCTGTATTATATGTATTTAAGCAGATGTTGGCGAAGTATGTGTTATGAAATATATTTATATATATTCCCTTTGAAATCTTATATGTATGATTACTTTCCCACAGCACTAGTTTATTTTATCAAAGTGAAAAGGACAGGTGGCTTACATCTTTGCCAGGCTGGTATGAATATGAGTCATCTAATGTGACTAAGGATTCTTTGATAGATGGTTCTGATCCACTTGTCATGTGATAGGAATATCTTTAAATTTGTATTTTCTTTTTAAGATTTAACTGCATCATTTTGGCCAGGTACTTAGTGTTTATTGTTTCAATATTTACCAGTCTTGAGTTATTTTGTGCTAGGAAATTGTCTCTTATTCCAAAATTTATTCACTCAACAATGATGTAGAATCTTTAATGTAGTAAACTTACAATAGACTCTAGTGATAGCAAGGTGGATGTTGTTCTCTTCAAGTACTTAGAGGTAAATGCTGAATTTGTTTCTTCCATCACTGGCCAAACTGTTGATCTGTTGGTTTTTATAAATTTGAACATGAAAGAACAATAGGTAAAGCAGAAGGAAGCATTTATCAGCATTAAGTTTCAAAAAGTTCCTAGTTTTTTTTATTTTGTATGTGTTTTTAGTTTTACAATCTTCATCTGTAGACTGGAGAATAAAAATGTCATATACTCTACAGGAATTTTAGGATTAAATGGACTTAGTTAAAGTAGAATATATAGCCATTCTCTATCTTGACTTTTTGTCTCTCTGTAAGTATAAGTGAGGTAGAGGGGTGTTTTGTTTTATGTATGTATGTATGTGTGTGTGTGTGTGTGTGTGGTATAATCACTTAACTCATTTGCTGCTATAGAATCAAAAGATAATCATTTAATTTCTCCATGTGTATATATGTATATGTGTGCCTTCCCAATTTCTTCTCTAGTTTTTTTTTGTTGTTGTTTTTTCCAGACAGGGTTTCCCTGTAGTTTCTAGAGCCTGTCCTGGAACTAGCTCTTGTAGACCAGGCTGGCCTCGAACTCAGAGATCCGCCTGCCTCTGCCTCCCGAATGCTGGAATTAAAGGCTCTTCTTTAGTTATTTAGGCCTTTTTTTTTTACTGTGTTCATATTGAACATTTTATGTTTTATTAACTAGTTTCCTTTCAATTAAAAATTTAATTTTATTAATCTGTTTATGACAAAACAGTTGAAAGGAATTACAACTGAAAATATTGGTAGATTATTTTTCAGGGGGATTGGTTTGAGACAGGTTTCTCTGTTAACAGCCCTAGTTGTCCTGGAACTAGCTCTGTAGACCAGGCTGGCCTCGAACTCACAGAGATCCTCCTGCCTCTGCCTCCCAAGTGCTGGGATTAAAGCTGAGTGCCACCACCGCCTGGCCCTGTAGATTTTTTTATTGTAAATTTTAAAGTTATTTACAGAAAGCCATAAATTCTGCTTGAGAATAATAAATTACACACTGTTACCCTAGTTGAGTGTAAGACAGCTGCAACTTGAACCTTTTGATGAGATGAAAGAACACAACTCATTTTTGTACCTTAAGAGCCCTAGGTAATGTCAGGATTTTGAGGCTCTAATGTCTCTGGAAAAGGGCTGTGAGACGAGGAGGAAAACGGTAGAATTTGAAAAAGGTCTATAAAAACAAGGGTAAGATTTCTAGATAGTTAGTGTGTTTGTGGTTGTTGCTATAGACCAGCTGGTAACTTCTATCTTGTCATGCAACAGTGCTAGTAATTTTAGTAGATGAGGTAAAAATCTTCATTAAGATGTGAATTAGAGGTTCTGAGGGCAACCCTGGTAGATCTGCTGAAAATGCTAATTGAATGAGACATACTGAAAGCTTACAGACTAAATAGTAAAGCCTATGTATACCTTTTCTTAACTTTCAGAATACTTGAAGTAAGTTTATTCTCTTGTTAGATGAGAGAACGAAGGATTTAGTTTAGATGAACTGACTGACCCAACAGAAAAGACCTATAGAATATGAAAAATAAGCTTCATTATTTTAAAATGTTTAAGTTACAGTTATTTTGGATTTTTCTCTTATAAGCACCTAAACCTAATTTTAACATGAAAAGCATATATTAACTCTAGCTCAAACAGAAAGTTTAATAAAAATGTAATTAATTAAGATCAAATATATAAGGCTAGGCATAGTGACTCTTAATATAAAAGGTTTTAATTAGCTCTAGCGTAAATAAAATTTTATGAAAATATAATTAAAATCTACAGATAAAGCTAGGCATAGTAGTTCATACCTGTAAACTTAGCATCTGAATAGCTTAGGAAGGAAGATTGCCTCAAATTCAAGGCCAGCCTGAGTTGCTGAGTCAGACCCAATCTCTCTTTTTTTTTTTTTTTTTTAAGATTTTATTTATTACATATGCAATACAGTGTTCTGCCTCCATGTCAGAAGAGGGTACCATACGTCATTGTAGATGGTTGTGAGCCACCATGTGGTTGCTGGGAATTGAACTCAGGACTTCTGGAAGAGTAGTCAGTGTCCTTAACCTCTGAGCCATCTCTCCAGTCCCCAGACCCAGTCTCAAAAAATGGAAAAAGACCGAGTGGTGGTGATGCACACCTTTTAATCCCAGCACTCAGGAGACAGGCTTGTGGATCTCTGTGAGTTTGAGGCCAGCCTGGTTGGTCTACAGAGGGAGTTCCTGGACAGACTCCAAAGCTTCACAGAGAAACCCTGTCTCGAAGAACCAGAAAAAAGAAAAAAAGAAAAAAAAAGAAAAGAAAGAAAGATAAAAAAAAAGGAAGAAAGGTTGTGTGTACATATTTAAAATATGGCTCATATGTAACATGCATATAGTTATAATACAAAAACAAAATGCTGGGTTGAATTTTTTTGTTGTTTTTTTGTTTTGTTTTTGTTTTCAGACAGGATTTCTCTGTGTAGCCCTGGTTGTCTTAGAATTTCATTAGTAGACCAGACTGGTCTTGAACTCAGAGATCTGCCTGGCTTACTGCCAGGCTTAAAATCTTATTTTTTTAAAATACAGATTTGCTAGGGGAATAGGATTGAAGATGTGTATATGCTATTTAAAAACCACTAGTCTCCCTTTTTATTTAATTTATTATTTTGTATGTATGGGTGTTTTGGCTGCACATATGTCTGTGCACTATGTGTGTGTGCAGTGCCCCTGGAAACCAGAAGAGGACATTGATGCAGCTGTAATTACTATATTGGGTCTTAAAATATTATCAGTGCATACTGTCAAACAGGAAAAGGAAAGCCTACCTCAATGTTTTTTTTTTCAAGGCATAGCACATGTATTATGTATTATCTTGTTATTAAATATTAAGGCCTATGTAAATTGTGCAGTAATGATATGTTGCGTTAAAAGAATATATCTCTTAGCCAAGTGGTTCTCATTCTATGGATAGCAACCCCAAAAAGACCATCAGGAAACAGATATTTGCATAACGATTCATAACAGTATTAAAATTACAGTTATGAAATAGCAATGGAATGATTTTATAGTTGGGAATGAACCACAACTCGAGAAACTGTATTAAAGGGTCGAAGAATTAGGACAGTTAAGAACTGCTGTCTTAGCTGGGTAGGGGTGGTGCATGACTTTAATTCCAGAACTGGGAGGCAGAGACAGTCAGATTTCTGTGAGTTCGAGGCCAGCCTGGTGTACAGAAGCGAGTTTGGGAATAGCCAGAGTTGTTAAACAGAGAAACCCTATCTCGGGGGGTGGGAAGAACCTCTGGAAGAACCTCTGTATCAAAGCTTGTCATAGTGACGTATACCTGTAGTTCTAGCACTCGAGTTCAGAGCCAACTGTTGCTCCATAATGAGTTTGAAGTCAGCGTGAACTACCTGAGACCCTGTTTTAAAACGAAACAAACAAAAGCCAGAACTGGGTAGAAGGCTTAGCTGTTAAAAGGATAAGGCTCACAACCAAAAACCAAAAACACCCGCTTGCCTTCTTAGGGTCTATTGGAATGTCCTGGTCTTTGATTAGGAGGCCCAGGAGATGCTACTGTAGCCTCAGTTTACCCTTTAACACCTTGCTGAGGGCAGGAACATGAAGGATGTTGCATATCTGAAGCTAGAAATAGGTTCAGTGTCTTTTGAGAATGTAGCTATTGATATCAGCTGACAGGAGTGACTGTGTGGAGATGATCCTCAGGATCTTCTATAGATTTGTAATACTTAAAAGTGTTCTTGGGCCACTCTGTGTCCGAACCTGAGTTTATCTTCAGGTTGGAGCATAGACTTGGGCCACGGAGTCTTGGTTTGATGTGATCACTGTGAGAACATGACAATATGGTAGTGAGGCTGAGATATTATGAAAGGGGAAATAATAATAATCCTGTTGACAACCAGCTCATCCTCCGAAACTAATCCACCTTGTCAGCCATCAAAAGTACACACACCAGAAAGAACTTAGCTGATTCCAGCCTAAATTACTGACCAAACCATGAGTTTATAAATATAGAGTAGCTTGTTATCTGGTGTTAGGTAATTACTGTTCCCACAATAGGCAGGATGCTGGCTGGTATTCACTGGTAAAGTAGTAGGCACCTTATAGTTACTGATGTGCTTTTTCTCTTGTTAGTTGCATTTCTTCTTGGATGTTGTATTATATGATTAATATATAGATATAGATTTACATGATTTCTGTTTAGACTCATACTCTGCTACACACCACAGAAGGAAACAGACATCCTCAGCTTGACCATTAAGCTAGAAACACATTAGCAAACTAGATTGTCTGGCATGGGGGGGGGGTCAGCAGCATGTAGGGTAGGGTAGGAATCAGTGATGTTCATTTGAAACTTCCTGCTCATGCAGACTCTTCTTGGATGTAAGTAAGGAGTTTATTAGAAAGGTTATTAATGCTATAGATAGAGAAGCAGGTGCATGGCAAGGTCTTTGAAGAGAGAAATTATCTTCTCACCACCACTGGATTCTCTCTCTGAGTCTTACAAAACTATCATAAGGAGCTGGGCAGTAGTGCACACCACTTTAATCCTAGCACTTGAGACAGAGGGTGGTGGATCTCTGTGAGTTCGAGGCCAGCCTGGTCTACAGCTCAAGTTCCAGGATAGCCAAGGCTACACAGAGAAATCCTGTCTCAACAACAAACTAACAAAGAAAAATTAAAAAGTAAAAATATCATACGGAGTTATTTTTCCTTGATTCTGTCATATCCCTTTTACTTACTGTAGTAGAGTCATACTTTATTTGTTAATAATGCCATCGTTTAAGCACTGAAGCTTAGAATTTCTGACTTGTTTTCTTTATTATGCTGTATGTAGTCAATTACAAATATCTCTTTAGGATTTCTAAGATTGTATTTATAACTTTTTCATAGTTTCTGTTATGTTCCTGCCTTTACCCTAATTTAAAATTTCAAAACTTTTATTTTAGTGTTTTTAGATTTCCAACTGGTGTCTATGTTTCTTTCCATTCTCTCTCTCTCTTTTGGTTTTTCGAGACAGGGTTTCTCTGTGTAGCCCTAGCTGTCCTGGAACTAGCTCTGTAGTCCAGGCTGGTCCATAAGTGGAGATCAGAGGACAACTTTTGCTTCTCTCCTACTATGTGGGTCTGGCGATGGAACTCAGGATGTTAGGCTGTTAGGCTTAACAGCAGGTGCTTTTACCTGCTGAACTGTTTCATTTGTCTGTGATTTTTTTTTTTTGTAATAACTTATTTGCCAGGCGGTGGTGGTGCAAATCTTTAATCCTCGCACTTGGGAGACAGAGGCAGGTGGATCTCGGTGAGTTCAAGGCTAGCCTGGCCTACAGAGCGAGTTCCAGGACAGCCAGTGCTCTTACACAGAGAATCCTTGTTTTGAAAGAAATAAAAATAAAATAATAATAATAGATTTATTTTATGTGCATTGATGTTTTACCTGCATATATGTGTGAGGGTATCAAATCCACTGGAACTGTAGTTACTGACAGTTGTGAGCTGTCATGAGGGTGTTGGGAATTGGACTCCGGTCCTCTGGAAGAGCAACCAGTGCTTTTAACCACTAGGCCAGCTCTCCCCCCCTTCCCGCCCCCGCCTTTGTTTTACAAGACAGGGTTTCACTGTTTAGTTCCGGATTAAAGGCATGCACCACCACCACCACCCAGTGCTTCTCTGTTTCTTAAAGGAAAAAAATAAGCCAAATGTGGCAGTTCATGTATATATAAGGGGTCGGTGGGAATGGGAGACTAAGTAAAAGATTGCAAGTCCAAGCCAGTTTACCCTGTATAACAAGTCCTTGTTCTGAAAAATATATACATAAATAAATATCAAAAGCATACTGATAGGGATGAAGGCCAAAAAATTTGTCTTTATGATTATAGATTTAAATATACTCAGAAAACTAGTGACAAACCAAATCTGACAGAACATTAAAAGGATTGTATATCAAATAAGACTTATTTGAGAAATGCAAGTGTAAGCATATGAAAACAAATTAATGTAATATGTTACAATAATATCAAGGGGAAAAACACATTCTTGCAGATTGATTTTTAAAAAGCCTTTGCAGGGATTATGGGGTATAGCTCAGTGGCAGAATATATGTTTATTCTGTATAAAACTCTAAATTCATTTTTCTGAACCAGAAAAATGTATCCTTGTTTTTCAAGACAGGGTTTCTCTATAGATTTGGAGCCTGTCCTGGAACTAACTCTTGTAGAACGGGCTGGCCTCGAACTCACAGAGATCTGCCTGCCTTTGCCTCCCGAGTGCTAGGATTAAAGGCGTGCACCACCACTGTCCGGTTATGTGTTGTTGTTTTTAATTACATGACTACATGTAGTCTTTTGTCTCTATGTATGTTTGTATGTACACATTTGTTTGGAGGCGAGAAGACAACCTTGGGCGTTGTTACTCAGGTGCCATATATTTTGGCACTTATATCAGTTTTGATTCCTAACACTCACATGGTGACTAATAGCTCTCTGTAATTCCAATTTTAGGGAATCCTGTGCTCTCTTGTTTTCTGACAGCGTCAGGCACACATAAGTACACAGGCATACATGCAGGCAAAACACTCAATGTACATAAAAGAAAAATTTTAAAAAGAAAATTTAGAATTACTTTTATTGTCTTTTTTGTGATAATACTTTTATATACAATAATATGTGATATAAATATAATTGGCTTGCTTTAAGCTTATTATAAAATGTGTGGATATTGAAATGTACTTTTGTGTTTCTTTTCATTTAGCTCCTGGGCTATAGTGAAAAGCCAATAAATCTACAGATGTTTATTGGAACAGCCGATGATCGATATTTACGACCTCATGCATTTTACCAGGTGCATCGTATTACTGGAAAGACAGTTGCTACTGCAAGTCAAGAGATAATAATTGCCAGCACAAAAGTTCTTGAAATTCCACTCCTACCCGAAAATAATATGTCAGCCAGGTATCTTTTTTGTTTTTGAGTTTGAGGTCATTTGGGCTACAAAGTGAGAGAGACCTTATTTCAAAAAAACCAAAATTAAGTAAGAGGTCATTTCAAACAAATTAATATGTATTTTCATCATTAAATATGAGTTCTTGTAAGCTTATATAGATTTTTTTGGTGGGATTGCATTTCTTACTTTTAAGAATCTTATTTGTTTTTTTTTTAAATCACTTTTCAAAATTTAAGCATTTTTTGAGATACGTTTATTTTGTGTATGGATAGTTTACTTATATGTATATCTATGCACCATGTGCATGCCTGGTGCCGAGGAGGATAAGAGGGGTTCAGATCCTCTGTAGTTAGAGTTATAGTTATGTAGTTATAGTTATGTGGTTGTTGGGAATTGGACCTGGGTCCTTTGGAAGAACAGTTAGTGCTCTTAATTGCTGAGCCATATCTCCAGTCCAATATTTTAATTTTAATTTATTTATTAAACATTTTAAATTATTTATTTAGTCAACAAATGATTTTTAATTATTTTTAAACCAGGCGTGGTGGTGTAAGACTTTATTTAATCCCAGTACTCAGTAGCCAGAGGCAGGCCAACCTGGTCTACAAAGGGAGGACAGAGGGCTATTACACAGAGAAACCCTGTCTTGTGGGGGGGGGCGCTTTTTTTTGTTTTTTAGCTATTTTATTTTATGTGTATGAGTGGTTTGCTCAATGCGTATATATTATTTATTTATTTTGGTTTTTCGAGACAGGGTTTCTCTGTAGCTTTGGAGCCTGTCCTGGAACTAGCTCTTGTAGCCCAGGCTGGTCTCGAACTCACAGAGATCTGCCTGCCGCTCCCTCCCGAGTGCTGGGATTAAAGGTATCCTGTCCCGCTCAATGTATATTTGTATCTGTGTGTTCTGAAACTGGTGTTATGGACTATTGTGAGCTACCTTGTGGAAGCTAGGAATCAAACCTAAGTCTTCTGTAAGAAGAAGTGCACATAACTGCTGACCCATGTTCCAACCAACCATTTACTTTTTATTTCCTTTTATTTTCTTATGTATATTTATTTTCTTATATGTATGTGTGCTGAGTGTATGTATGTGCACCATTTGTATACAGTGCCCAAGAAATTCAGAAGATGGTGTCAGATCCTTTGGAACTAGTGTTACAAACCATTGTGAACTGCCTGGCTGGGGTACTAGGACACAAACTTGGGTCTTCTGCATGAACAGCACACCCTACTGAGCCATCTTTACAGTTCATTAGTTTTTGATTGCAGGTCCAAGTTGGCCTTGAATTTAAGGTAATCATTATGCCTCGGGCTTCCAAGTAGTGGAATTATAAACATGTATATCATGCTCACCTCAAATATTTGTTTTTGACCAGATTTGGGTTACAAAATTCTTTCTGGAAAATTCTTGTTTGGCTTTGAGATAGTCTCTTGTAGTCCATTTTGGTCTTGAGCTCACTGTGTAGCTGAGGCTGACCTATAACTACTTTTGCTTCTCTCCCTCTCAAATGCTGGAAATACAGGTGCACAAGACCTGGCAAATTGCAGTGCATATTTATGCAGTTGAGTTGTTAAGAACAGTTTCTGAATAATGAAATTAAATTTTTTTTTCTAGTATTGACTGTGCAGGTATTTTGAAACTTCGAAATTCAGATATAGAACTTCGAAAAGGAGAAACTGATATTGGCAGAAAGAATACTAGAGTACGACTGGTATTTCGTGTGCACATCCCACAACCTAGTGGAAAAGTCCTTTCTCTGCAGATAGCATCTATTCCTGTTGAGTGCTGTAAGTGAGCTTGCAATATGTTTTAAGATTTTGTTGTAAGTTTTATGTATTTTGATTAAAATGGGATATATATTAAAACTACAAAGTATTGATTCTGAGTTACTGATTTGTTTTTCTGACATGAAAATAAGCTAACAAGGTGAGAAGAGTTCTAACTTCATGTTAGAAAATGTCTTCTCACTATAATTTGATTCTTGTCAGCAATGTGACTATGGAGAAACTTTTTCCTTCTTCTCTGCCTCCATTCCTCTCTTTCTTGTCTCTGATTTACATTTTTCCTGACTCCTACCCCAAGCCTATGTGTTGGGGTCAGCTTAAAAGAAAGTATTTAATTGTTGTGGCTTGCTTACAGTTTCAAAGGTTTAGTCCATTATCATCTTATCAGGGAACGTGGTGGCATGCAGGCAAACATGGTGCTGGCAACATCTTGATCAGAAGGCAATAGGAAGTGAATTGTGTCACTGGATGGTATCTTGAACATAAGAAACATCAAAGCCCACCTGCTTAGTGACACACTTTCTCCAACAAGGCCATACCCACTCCAACAAATCCACACCTCTAATTGCCACTGCCTATGAGATTCTGGGGGCCAATTACAATTCAAACTACCACACTAACTATAAATTAAAACAGTTGAGAATCCTGTCATGAAGTTATGATCTTTATGCTTTTAGTTGTTACCTAATTATCTTTGTTTTACTTAAATGTTAGCCTTAATATAATAGCATCCTGTTTTGCAAGCTTACTCCTCAACTGATTAAGAATCCACTATGTTGGAGACAAGGTCTCACTCACTATTTAACCTAACTGGCCTAGAAATCTCTTTGTAGACCAAGCTGGTCTCAAACTCAGAGTTCCCCTCCCTTTTCCTTCAGTGCTTAGGTTAAAGGCATACACCTAGATGACAAGCTAACGGGTTTTGTTTGTTTTTGCTTTTTTAATACTATCAAATTATTATGACATCCATTTCAAAAAGTGGGTGGTTTTTACCTCCAACTTACAAACATAAGATATGAGAAAATATCCTAGAACTTGGCATGTTTTCAAGCGTGGCAGACCTGTAGGTCTCAGAAGGTTAGCTGGTATAACTGAATCATTGAGAATGGTGTAAACATGTATAGTGAAAGCAGGCACAGATATCTCATGTATTCATACAAGTTTATTTTATTGTATTTGTATGTTTTGCTTGCATGTGTGTGTGTGTACCACATGTGTGCCTTGTGCCTGAATAGGTCAACAGAGGATGTTAAATCCCCAGGAACTGGAGTTACAAATGATTGTGAACCACCATGTGGGTGGTGTAAATTGAATTCCAGTTTTCTGAAAGAGCAACCTATGTTCTTTTTTCTTTTTTGCTTGTGGGTTTTTGTTTTGTTTTGTTTTGTTTTTTGAGATAAGGACTCTGAGCTTTGGCTGGCCTGAAAACTTACTATGTAGACCAGGCTAGCCTTGAGCTCACAGAGATCCACCTGCTTCTGTCCCTGGAGTGCTGAGATTAAAGGTGTGTGTCAGGACATTCAGCTCACAAGAAGTCTCTTAACCTCTGAGCCTACTCAGTAGTCCCAGCATTTTATTTTGGAAAGGAAAGGGAAAAACTTATGTTTATTATATATATGAATAGTATATACACACATATACATATATTAGAAAAATATAACTTAGCAGTTTAGAACAGAAAGTTGACGGTAAGGATGGAAAAAAAACTTTATGAAACTTTATAGTTAAGTAACACTATGAATTAGAAGATCAGATTATATTCCTCAACTGCAGAAGTACACTGCTTTTAGAAATTAAATTGTAAAATATGTGTTTCATTTATGTATTATTTATTTTAAAAATCATCTACTATATAGGCCTAATATAATAATGATTGACTATTTCTCATAAGGAAAAGGTTGTTTGTCCTGTAGTAGTTATTTAGATACTTGTCTTAATTATTCATAGTTTAGTTGCATAGTTTTGGACTTGATTTTTATAATTAGGTTTGTAAATTTTAACAGTTCTGTGGAAGACACATACTCAAGAAGCTAAGTTAAAAGTAAAATATTAGGTAAATGTATGGAAGCCAATATGAAGTAAAAGACATTAATTTATAGTTATCAGGTTTTTTGCATTTGTAGTCTTAAGAAATAATTTTATACCAATTCAGTATAACTCTTGTTTCTAAACATGCTAGCTCTTTAATAAGAATTATTACCATTGTCTTGAATTTAATAGCTTAAATTAATTAATCCCAATGCTTATTTTGTATTTTGAGCTCATCTTGTATGTGTGAAATGTTTTAAAATAGTATTTTGTTTTTCTTAACGCGTAAAACAGCTCAGCGATCTGCTCAAGAGCTCCCTCATATTGAGAAGTACAGTATCAACAGCTGCTCTGTTAATGGAGGCCATGAAATGATTGTGACTGGATCTAATTTTCTTCCAGAATCCAAAATCATTTTTCTTGAAAAAGGACAAGGTAAATAATATAAGATACAAATTAACTTCAGTATAAGTAATAAAAGAACTATATTGATATTAGTTTTATTTCCTTAGGCTCTAGTCATCATCTAAGCACTGAGTTAATTGGGAAGTTACAGTTAATAAATGTTAAATTTTACTCCTTAATGGCCCATTAAAAATAGAATTCATCTAGCATTTCTACCCCTTGATATGCACTTAGGAAACCTGCGGACATGCCCACACAAAAGCTGAAATACAAATGTTTATGGCAGAATTGTTCATAATAACTCCAGAATGGAAAGAACCAAATCCTTACCAACAGTTAAAAACAATGTACGTGTCCCACTATCATAGTTTCATCTCTGTTGCTTTGATAAAATACCCTGACATTTAGGTGACAAAGGGATTTCTGGTTTATAATTTCTGGTTCCAACTCTTCTAGTGAGAAGGCAGGAAATTAAAGCAGCTAGTAACATCCGCAGTTGATCTCACAGGCTTAGCTCAGGCCAACTTGATTTAGATAGTCCCTCACTGAGACTGCCCAGCCATTCTAGAGTGCATCAAGTTGACAATTAACATTAATCATATACAGGCAGTAATGGTGCCCATGCCTTTAATTCCAGCACTTGGGAGGCAGAGGCAGGCTGATCTCTGTGAGTTCAAGGCCAACCTGGTCTACAGAGCTAATTCTAGAACAGCCAGGGCTATCCAGAAAAACTTTGTCTTGAAAAACCAAAAAAAAGGGGGGGGGGCTGGAGAGATGGCCCAGAGGTTAAGAGCACTGGCTGTTCTTCCAGAGGTCCTGAATTCAATTCCCAGCAACCACATGGTGTCTCACAAAGCATCTATGAGATCTGAGATCTGGTGCCCTCTTCTGGCGGGCAGGTATACATGCAGACAGAACATTGTATACATAATAAGTAAATAAATTAAAAAAAAAAACAAAAAATAAAAATTTTTTTAAAAATAAGGAAAGAAAAAAACCCTCATCATATATAAGTGGAATATTATTTGGCCATAAAAATTAATGAAGTAGCCAGGTGGGGGTGGCTCACGCCTTTAATCCCAGCACTGAGGAAGCAGAGGTAGTCAGATCTCTGAATTCAAGGCCATGCCTGGTCTATAAGAGGGAGTCCAGGACAACCAGCGCTACACAGAGAAACCCTGTCTCGAGAAACAAAAATAAATAAATAAAAATTAAAATTAATAAAATACTACTAATGCATGTTGCCAAGTGTTGAAGATATTAAAAGAAGCCATTACAAAATATATAGAATAAACAATTCACAGAAGTAGGAAGTAGATGTAGTGTTTTGTAGTTGTTTGAAGTCATCAGAAGTGACTAGGGATGATAAAAATGATCTGAAATTAGTAGTTGGTTGAACAACTCTGTGAATATTCTAAGTTGAATACTTTAAAGGGGTGGCATTAGCCCAGTATTGTCAAAATGCCTTTTATATTATTTTGTTTTTTGTATCCCTGGCTGTCCGGAAACTCACTCTGTAGACCAGGCCTCGAACTCAAAGATCTGTCTGACTCTGCCTCCCAAGTGCAAAGATGTTTGCCTGGCTTAAAAAACTTTTTTTTTTTTTTTTTTTTGATGCTGCCCCTTTTTAAAGATTTTATTTACTTATTAAGTTTACAATGTTCTGCCAGAAGAGGGCACCAGATCCCATTATAGATGGTTGTGAACCACCATGTGGTTGCTGGGGATTGAACTAAAGACCTCTGGAAGAACCTCTGCGCCATCTCTCCAGCTCCTAAAAGAAAACATTCTTATAAAAAAAATAGTGCTACACAGTGAAACCCTGTGTCCAAAAAAACAAACGAAAAGGAACAACAACAACAAAGAATAATATCAGATACTTAGTGTTACTGCCTGGCCTCTTGCTTCCCCTTTCAAGCTTCCCCTTCCTTGCTTCCCCTTGTTTATTTGTCAGGGTTTTGGTTTTTGTTTGAGACTAAGTATCATATAGCCCAGACTGACCTTAAGTACTTTGTTTTTGTTTGTTTTGTTCTTGTTTTGTTGTTGTTTTTTCTAAGACAGGGTTTTTCTTTGTAGCCCTGGCTGCCCTGGAACTAGCTCCCTACACTAGGCTGATCTCAAACTCAGATCCACCTGCCTCTGCCTCATGGGTGCTGGGATTAAAGGTGTGTGCCACTTCCTGGCTCTTTTTTTTAATTGAAAGTCTGTGAGGAAAAATATTCTCTCTACTAATAATTTGTGATATTACATAGATTTTCTGTTTTCAAACTTGAATAGCTTTTAACTGTATTTTTTTTTCTTTCAATAGATGGAAGACCTCATTGGGAGGCTGAAGGAAAAATAATCAGAGAAAAATGTCAAGGGGTAAGAAAGTCACCTTAATTACGTAATTAGTAAGAAGTATTTAAACAGGGCTGAAGAATTGGCTCAGTGGTTAAGGGAACTTGTTCCCCTTGCAGAGGACCTGCATTCAGATCCTAGTACTCACATACTCACATTGTAACTCCATTTCCAGGGGATCTAATCTCCTCTTCTGATCCCCTCAGATACACACAGTACATATACATACATATGCAGCAAAAAGTTATACATACAAAATAAAAATGAATCTCAGAGAATTTTGTTTTTATAAAAAAGAAGAGCATTTAAGGCTAGGCATGGTGACATATGCCTTTAATCCCAGAACTTGGAGGCAGGGTTAGATACAGGTCTGTGAGGTGAAGGCTAGCAGGTCTTTATTGTGAGGCCTTACCCCCCCCCCCCAAAAAAAAAAGGCGGGGGGGGGGGAAGAAATGTTAAAGAAACTCAGGAGAAAATTGAATAATTTAACTTTATGGTGTGGAAAAGACTATTGAGAAAAAGAAAGGTTAGAATTTTTAAGTATTCAGATTAAAGTTTAAGAAAATAAACAAGCCTAGTGGCAGTGGCCCATGCCTTTAATCCCAGCACGTGGGAAACAGGCAGAGGCAGGCTAGGTACGGTGATGCTAGCCTTAAATACAGCACTCAAGAAGCAGACTAGGAGGGATGTTAAGGCTGAGGCTGTTCACAAATTCAGGGCTAATAACATGTTCCTCCCAGCTCCCCAAAGTGACTGTTGTAGCTAGTTTTTTATCAACTTGATGCAAACTACAGTTACTGGAGAAGAGAGAACTTCAGTCGAGAAAAAGCTTCCATAAAATCAGGCTGTAGAAAAGCCGATAGGGCATTTTCTTGTTAGTGATTGATGTGGGAGGGCCTTGTTCATTGTGGACGGGGCTACCCCTGGGCTGATGTCCTTGGTTTTATAAGAAAGCAGGCTGAGCAAACCCTGGAAAGCAAGCCAGTAAGCAGTACCCATCAATGGCCTCAGCATCAGCTCCTAACTCCAGGTTCCTGTCCTGTTTGAGTTTCTGTCCTGACTTCCTTCAATGATGACAGTAATATGGAAGGATAAGCCAGAAAAAACGTTTCCTCCCCAAGTTGTTTGGTTATAGTGTTTAATCACAGCAATATTAGGACTAACTAGGACAGTGACTATAGTTCTCTTTTGTCCTTTTTTGTTTTTCAAGACAGGGTTTCTCTGTAGCTTTGGAGCCTGTCCTGGAACTCACTCTGCAGACCAGGCTGGCCTTGAACTCACAGATCCGCCTGCCTCTGCCTCCTGAGTGCTGGGATTAAAGGCATGTGTCACCGCTGCCCAGCAACTGTACTTTTCTTGAAAAAACACCAACTTTGTTTTGTGGGACAAGCCCCTAGTGATTTGTCATTGAACACACTTCCTAACACCACAGCTATTCATTAAGCCATTAAGCCTTCCAAAATCCTTACTGAAAGAAACTATGATCTTGCATCTTGATTGAAATAGAGGCAATCTTTTCTAGACTAGAAAATATTATTTTCCACATTGCTTCCTAAAGACATGGAACATTTACACGGATGATCAGATTTGGTTTTGAATAAAGGTTTTCACTTTGTATATAGGTTTTATATACTTTCCAGTTAGAAGTTTTGAGTATAAATCTCATACTAAGAAATCTAACCCAGGGACTGAAGAGATGGGTCAGCAGTTAAGGGCACTTGTTGCACTTGTAGAGGACCTGAGTTTGGTCCCCAGTACCCATGTGTTGGCTAAGAACCTTCTATAACTCTATTTTCAAAGGATCCAAAATCTTCTGACCTCCTTGGGTACTATATGCATGTGCACAAACATACTTGTAGGCAAGCACTCATATAATATTTAAAATTTAAAAAAGAAAAGTATAATACAACTTGAAGAATGTTAAACATGATCATATTCTGAAGTGGGCCTTTTATTAAGATATATATCTTAATGTTGAGTAGAGTCACATATTTCAGTACGTAGTATGTAATGAGATGTTATCTATTTATTTTAAAAGGTCTTACAATGTAGCTCAGGCTGGCCTTGAATTTGTTATCTATCTACCTTTACCTTCTGAGTGCTGGGGTTACAGATGTACATCACTATGCCTAACAACTCTTATTTTTGCTACAACTAATTGGGTGGGTAAAAATCAATTCTTTAGTGATTAAAGATTTTGTCTCTATCAAGGTACTGGTGTAAATGATTTATATGACTAGTTGATGTGCATAATTTTCTGTGACAGGGAGACCTTGTATTAAGGGTTAAGTCTCATGAGTTGCTCTGAGTTTGGCAGGTGCATTTCATTTTTAGTTCTGAGTATAACAGTGTTGCTTCCCTTGTTCCTTAGGCTCACATTGTCCTTGAAGTTCCTCCCTATCATAACCCAGCAGTTACAGCTGCAGTGCAGGTGCACTTTTATCTGTGCAATGGCAAGAGGAAAAAAAGCCAGTCTCAACGTTTTACTTACACACCAGGTACAAGAAATTGTGATGGCTTAGAGTTTTCTTTCATAAGAATTTTGCATTAAAATGTTTAATGTTAATGCCAACATATTATTTCTTCTTTTCTTCATTTATGAAAACATAATTGAAATGCCACTACATTTCTCCTTTTTGTCTAAAATAAAATAGGTTATAACTAATATAAGAAAAACTATATGCAATAAGTACAACTATGTACAATATATACAGGCAATAAATACATCAACAATGTCTAGCCCATTTGCATTTTCTTGTTTTATTTTGTTTTTTGAAACAGAATTTCCTTGTGTAGCCCTGGCTTTCCTGGAACTTGCTCTGTAGACTAGCCTGGCCTCGACTCATCCAACTGTCTCGCCTTCCAAGTGCTGGGATTAAAGGTGTTTGTTACCACTGCCCAGCTACAACATAGTCTTAGAATTTGTATTGACTTTCAATATTAGGATTAAAAGATGGAATATAAGTTTGAACTTTTCAGAAGTTCTCAGAAATCACCAACACTGTAAGAAGGGAAAATGTGTGTGCTCTTGGATCATGAATTTCCATTGTGCTTTTAACACCAAGGGGTTAGTATGTTCATGGTGTCTTCATTATTTTTTTCTTCTTAGACAGGGTTTCTGTGATATATGGAGCTCTGACTGTCCTGGAATTCCTTATGTAGTCCAGGCTAACCTCACACTTAGAGATCCATTTGCCTCTGCCAGTCCCTCAAGTGCTGAGATTAAAGGTGCACACCACCATGATGCAACTTTTGTTGCATTTTCATTTGATAAATAATAGTTGTTTCAGTCTGTGAGCTAGGGATAGCTATAACGTTGATGTCAAGAGTTCTTGATTTTATGGTACCACTAACCAAGGATGTATCCATACCACTTTTTGCAACCATTAAGGATGATTTAATTTTCTAGTGTTCCCCCCCCCAGAAACAGGGTTATTTTTTTGTGTGTAGCCCTGGTTGTCCTGAAACTCACTGTTTAGATCAGGCTGACCTGAAAACTCACAGAGATCCACCTGCTTCTGCTTCCCGAATGCTGGGATTAAAGGTGTGTTGGCACTACTTGGCTCTAGGTTGTTGGTATTGGTTTTTTTTTTTTTTATGACATACCTATTACATTTAGTAATATATACTAATATTACACTAGTTAAAGAACAGATATTTGGAAAAGATAATAATAATAATAATAATAATAATAATAATGGAACAAGAGGCTACAGAGATGGCTCAGCGGTTAAGAGCACTGTTTTTCCAGAAGACCTGAGTTCAATTCCCAGCAATCACATGTAGCTCATGACCATCTGTAATGAGATCTGGCACACTCTTCTGGCATGCATGCATGCATGCAGACAGAAAATTGTATACATAATAAATGAATCTTTTTAAAAACCCAAATATTTCTAGAGGTTTTCTCTGTAGGCATTGTGCTTGTCACCAAGGCATGGGATAATTTTTTCTTTTTTCTTTTTTTGGTTTTTCTAGTCAGGGTTTCTCAGTAGCTATTGAGCCAGTCCTGGAACTCATAACTCATTCTGTAGACCAAGCTGGCCTTGAACTCACAGAGATCCACCTGCCTCTGCCTCCCAAGTGCTGGCATTAAAGGCGTGCACCAACACTGCCCGGCTGGAATAATAGTAATTTAAAAACATTGTAATGAACCTTCCTCTCCAAGATTTACTCTTTCAAAAACTTCTTTAAATTCAATTTAAATTTTTATCTTACATGTATGGTTGTTTTGACTGCATGCATATCTGTGTACCACATGCATGTCCAGTGTTGGTGGAGGCCAAAGGGGGCTTCAGAGTCTCTGAAACTGGAGTTAGAAATAGTTGAGTCCCATGTGGGTGCTTGTAATTGAACCTCTGCAGTTCCTCTGCAAGAACAACCAGTGCTCTTAACTGTAGCCATCTCTCCAGCTCTTCATGTTAAAGCTTTTACCCTGTATATACTAAGTGAAAAGAATCAGCAGTCTATTTGAGAGGGTAGTGGTTGTTTGCTTATTTAGAAAGGTTTTTTTCTTTTTCTTTTTTTTTATTTCTTTTTGTTTTGTTTTGAAACAGATTGGGTCTCACTCTGTAACTGACCTGGGATTAAATTTGTAGCTCAGGCTGACCTAAAACTCTTGGGAATCCTCCTATCTCAGCCTCCTGGGTGCTAGAATAATAGGTATATGCCACCACATAATTCTGGTTATTATTAAGGGTTATTCATTTGCCATACATATGTATCGGACTGGTTATACTACATTTATAGTCTATAAGGACTTCTTATGGGGGCTGGAGAGATGGCTCAGAGGTTAAGAGAAGGACTACTCTTACAGAGGTTCTGAGTTCAATTCCCAGCAACCCAGTGGTGGCTCACAACCATCTATAAAGATCTGGTGCCCTCTTCTGGTGTGCAGGCAGAAAACTCTGTACCATAATAAATAAATCTTAAAAAAAAGAAAGACTTTGTATGTTTTCATACCAAGCTCTTGTGGTTAATGGGATCATAGAATTTTATGAGACTTATAATACATAATGTGTAACAGAGACAGGGCTTGGGATTTAGCTCAGTAGTGGAATTTTTACTTAGCCCTGAGTTCACTTTCCATAGCCACCTGGGACTTCCTGTAATTAATCCAAACACTTTTGGAGATGAGGCAGGAAGATGTTGTGCTTGGTGTACATACCCAGTGGTAGGCCATTCTGTGTCAATGAGTAGTAGGGTTTTTTTTTGTTTGTTTGGTTGGTTGGTTTTTTTAACTCATAACTGAAGAGTTAGATTTATATGTCAGGAACCCACAGAAGCTTAAAAAAATAACTCAAACAGTGAAAGTGTTTTAAATATTCAGGAATGGGAGTATCGGTGAATGTCAACTTTCTGCCTGGCAGAGGCATGTGAATCTCTGTGAATTTGAGGCCAGCCTGGTCTACAGTTCCAGGGCAGCCAGAGCTATTTAGTGGGACCCTTTCTCAAAACAAAACAGGAATATCAGATTTCTGAGGAAGGTGACAAGGGATAAGATTTTAAAAGAGGTTAAAGCAAGCCATGATGACACATATATGTAATCTTAATGCTCAGAAGGTAAGACAGGAAAGAAGATCATGAATTACATCCTGGGCTATGTAATGAGACAGTGTCTCAAAGAAACTAAATGGAATGGACTGAAGAGGATGACTGATTCCCATACTCATGAACTCATAGATCCTAACTCTCCATGTTATATTACTTTTAGGATATGTTTTTGTCGTTTGTTTGGTTTTTTTTGTTTTGTTTTTATCCCTGACTGGCCTGGTTATTAGCAGTGTAGATCAAGCTGGTCTTGACCTCATAAGATCTGCCTGTCTCTGCTTTCTGCTTCTGCTTCCTGAGTGCTGAGATTAAACACATACACCTCCATGCTTAGGTGTGTAACTTCCTGATTCTGAACTCAGATGTTATCAAAGATTGTTGTGATGAAACTCATCTCTGTCCTGAATGACGAAGAATGCCCTGTAATTACAAAAAAAAAAGAGTAGGGTGTACAAATTAGACGTATTGATTACTACCGCATGAATTGGGAGGAAATGGTAAACATATAATCCTCCCAGGATGGAAGAGCATTGGACTGTAGCTATTGTTGCTGACACTGTATTTTCTGAGTGGAAATAAAGGGATGTATACTGTATACTGACTCAAGGAAGAGTGTCACAGGTGTGTTTGGACAGTCCTTGTTCAGGTAATGACTCTGTAGCATTTAGCTTTTCTTCTAAAATGAATTTTGATTTTTCTTATAAGGAGACCACTTGTTTGTTTCCCGGCCACTCAGCAGCTCAGACCTGAAATAATCACACAGAAAATAAATTATTTAAATCACTGCTTGGCCCATTAGCTCTAGCTTCTAATTGACTAACTCTTATATCTTAATTTAACCCATTTTTAGTAATTGGTGTATCACCATGAGGCTGTGGCTTACCGGGGTAAAGTTCCAATGTCTGTGTCTTGCCAGGTTACATGGCTTCTCTCTGACTCTGCCTCCTTTCTCCCAGCATTCAGTTTAGTTTTCCCCACCTACCTCTGTTCTACTTAGCCACTGGCCAAAACAGATTCTTTATTAACCAATTAACCAATGGTATTCACAGCATACAGAAGGAATCCCACATCAGATTTTTTTCTTTTATTTTACCAAACCACCCATTGCTTAAACATCTTTCTAAAATCATGTCTAAAATTCTTGTGATTTTGTTTTGGGTTTCTGTAGACTGGGCTGCTGTAAACTTGTGATCCTTCTGCCTCTGCTTCTGAAGTTAATTTCAGGGCCATGACATCAATGAAAGATAACTTTTAAAAAATGGAAATGGGTTTATCATATATACTCTATTTGTAACTGATAGTTTTGTTTGTTTGTTTGTTTGTTTGTTTTGGTTTTTCGAGACAGGGTTTCTCTGTAGCTTTGGAGCCTGTCCTGGAACTAGCTCTTTAAGACCAGTTTGGCTTTGAACTCAGAGATCTTCCTGCCTCTGCCTCCCAAGTGCTGGGATTAAAGGTGTGCGCCACCAATGCCAGTTGTGGTTTTATCTTTTAATTGTTTTTATTGCTTTGACTTACTTGTGTGTCTGTACATGTCTGTGTGTGTGTGCTACAATGTGCATGTGGAGGTCAGGGGACAATTTAAAGGAGTTGGTTCTCTCCACCATGTGGGTCCCTAGTATTGAACTTAGGTTGTAGTCGAGTACAACATTCTACTACTCTAGTGATGTAGCCTGAACTTCTGCCCAGCCTGTGACTCCAGATTTTTCCATAGTGGGAGCCCCTGCATCACATCAACGTCCCTGAAAATATTAAAACAGCATACTGCTCTATGATGCCTAGAGGAAGTTTTTTTGTAGTAGAGCTACAGTCAGAGCTGTAATTTTGGAATAATGAGGTTATTATGTGGGATGTATAGTTTAAAACCTAAGTAATTTATGTTTGTTTGTTTGTTTGTGGCAGTCTTACTGTGTAGCTTCGTATGGTCTGAGCTAAATAGCCCAGATTGTGTTCAACATGAGATACTTATTCCTCAGCCTCCTGTGTGTAGGGTTATAGGCATGTGATTATGTGGAGAAAACCTGCCCTAGATTAAGGAAGCTGGGTCAAGTTATATGACCCCGGAGGTGCCCATCAAGTAAGGGTACTGTAGAGATAGCTTGGGGGGTTATAAGCACTGACTGCTCTTCTGGAATACAGTTCCCGGTACTCACATGACAGCCCACAGACATCTAGAACTCTAGCCCAGTGGGATCCAATACCATTTTCTGGTTTCCTTGGGCACCAGGCATGCAAGTGGTGCACAGACATATATTCAGGCAAAACCCATACACATAAAATAATGAAGTAATTTTTAAAAAATTGTATTTATTTTTATGTACATTCGTGTTTTGCATGCATATATGTCTATATGAAGATGTCCGATCTCCTGGAACTGGAGTTACAGTGGGAGCTGCCATGTGGTTGCTGGGAATTGAACCCAGGTCCTCAGGAAATGCAGCCAGTGCTCTTAATCACTGAGCCATCTCTCCAGTCCAAAAGTAAAGTAGTTTTAAGTATCTAAGACCAAACTGATTTCAAGTACTTTTCAGTAAGGTTGTCTTATTTTTCATATAAACTTGCAAAACCAAAGATATGATAGTATACACTTGTAATCGTAGCACCCAAGAGGTCAAGGAGGAGTGCCTTGAGTTTGAGACTAGGAAGGGCTAGAGAGCATGACCCTTTCTCAGAAAAATAAAACAGAACTGGGAATGTAACTCATTCAGTAGAGTACTCACTTAGCTTGCATAGAGCCACAGCATAAAGGGTACTGTAGTATTTGCACTTGGAATTCTAGCACTTGGAAGGTAGAGGAAGAGGTATCAGAAATCCATAGTCATCTTCAGCTACATAATGAGTTTGAGACTGCTTAGGCTACTTGAAACCCTGTCTCCAAACAATAGTAATAAGAATAAGAACAAAACTCTTTTAAAAAAAATGAATACATACATATACATGGTGGAAGATTGCTAAACTGCCGTGTTTGTAGCTGGAAGAAGAAGAGCTGCTTCTGTAAGTACTGCTCTTCCATATCCTATTTTTAAAGGGAAGCATGAGTCTACCCGTGGTTGAAAATCATTAGACAGCAGATGGGTTGGTTTTTTTTGTTGTTGTTGTTGGTATTTTGTTTCTTGTTTGTTTGGAAATTGAATTCATTCTATATAAGGCCTCTTTAACTGTATTTCTGTCCAAGCAAGAATAAATATATTACCATGAATGGACCAGTAGTGTGAGAGGACACCTATGATTTGGTCATGTTAGAGTATCTACCCTTAACATATTAAAAAAAGTAATAACACTTGATGGAACTAACATAACAGCAAAATTTTCCGTTTGAGCATGCAAATGTGGGTCAGAAACATAGTAATAAGTATTGAGTCATGGCAAAAAAAAAAAAAAGAGGTAGATGTTCTACTGTAGTTTTAGTTCCTTATTTTGTTTTTTGAAACAGAGCCTTAGCCCAACCAAGCCTTAGCCTCGGACTTTCTGTGTAGCAAAGGTTATTCTTGAATTCCAGATTCTCCTTCTTTACCTCCTAAATCCTGGGATTACAGGCATGTAACACCACATTCAGCTGCTTTGTCTCTTTTTAGTTCCTAGTAAACAACCAATTATATTACCAAGGTCTCCACTTATCAGAATTAAGAGATGAGAGTAGTGTTCGGGCAGTTTGCCTGCCTGCCTTCTTCCTCTCTTTTCTTTCCTTCCCTTTCTTCTTCCTTTCTGTTGTTTTTTCTTTCCTTTAAGATAGGATCTTGCTTTGTAACCAAGACTGGTTTGTGTAGCACAAATAATAGAAACCCAGAGATGTTTGGGTTCAACCCGAAAACCAGAAAAGCAAAGCAGCCAAGCCATTGGAGAAGTCTTACCTCTACCAAGGCTGGATGACCACAGGCTAAGCAGACTAAGCCCCTCTCCCCTCCCATTTTATATTCCCTATAGTGCTGGTATTAAAGGCATGACTCGCTAGTACTGGGATTAAAGGTGTAAGCCATCACTGCCAGAACTCTAGTGGCTTAGCTTTGCCTTTCTTATCTTCTGGCAAGCTTTATTTATTGAAACATAAATAAAATATCACTATAGGTTTGGAACTCACTTTGGTGAAAAAATCCAGGCTGGCCCCATATCCAGGATTCTTATGTCTTAGCTTAAGAGTGCTGAGATACAGGCATGTGTTACTACACCTAGCTAAATCTTTTATTTTTGAGGCAAGGGCCTCACTAAGTTGTGCGTGCAGGCCTAGAACTTGCCGGTCTTCTTTCTTATCCTATCCCGTTAACTGGGATTGCAGGCATAAATCATCATGCATGTCAAAGAGTAGGTTTTCTTGCCAGGGGGTGGTGATGCACACATTTAATACCGGCACTTGGGAGAAACCCTGTCTCGAAAAACTTTAAAAAAAAAAAAAAGAGCTAGGTTATAGTTGAGAGCTATCATACTTGACTCTAGAGTTGCTGTTTACATTATTTGCTTTAACTACATAGAAATAATTTCTTTTTCTGTGTTGGGTTTATTTGTTCTTTTATTCAAGGCAGGGTTTCTCTGTGTAGTCATAGCTATCTCTGTCTTGGAACTTTCTCTGACCAGACTGACCTGGAAATCAGAGATCCACCTGCCTCTCCCACCTGAGTGCTGGGATTAAAGGCTGGTGCCACCAGTCTAGCTTTATGTATTGGTTTTGTGTGTTGCCACTTTGTTGAACATATTTATTGGCTTCTTCTGGATTTTGGTACTTTTTCTTTTTTACATTAATTTTTGCTGTTTTTTGTTTTGGTTTAGTTTTAGTTTTTGTTTTCTTTAGACAGAGCCTAGATAGCCCAAGCTGTTCTCCTATCTTTGTTTTGCTAACTGCTGGAATTCTAGGTGTGTGCTACCTCCTGTCTCACCATTCTCCTATCTTTGTATGCCAAGTGCCTTTTCAGTTTTGTTTTTTATAACCTCATGGTGGTAGAGAATTAAACCTGCCACGTGAGTAGGTTTCATATTAGGAATTCCAAAAACAAAAACAACAAAAAATAAAAAGCCGGGTGGTGGTGGTGCACGCCTTTTATCCCAGCACTTGGGAGGCAGAGGCAGGTGGATCTCTGTGTGTTTGAGGTCAGCCTGGTCTACAGAGCTAGTTCTAGGACAGGCACCAAAGCTACACAGAGAAACCCTGTCTCAAAAACAAAAGCTTTAAATTAAAAGGGGGTGGTGGTGGTGCACACCTTTAATCCCAGCACTCGGGAGGCAGAGGCAGGCGGATCTCTGTGAGTTCGAGACCAGCCTGGTCTACAAGAGCTAGCTCCAGGACAGGCTCTAAAGCTGCAGAGAAACCCTGTCTCGAAAAACCAAAAAGGGGGGGGGGGGTAATCCTAGATTCAGTGCTTTATAGGCTATAGTATTATTTTTGGTGATTTTTTTCTTTTTTTTTAATCCTCTTTTTAAATTATTTCTTAAGCATTTCTTGTATGTTATGTGGATGTGCACACATGAGTATTTATGTGAGTGATTAGCACTGTGCTCGCCATGGCCCCTGTTTGAAGGCCAGAGGACAACCTCAGCTCTCAACTGTCAGTCCTTACCTTGTTTCGTGTTTAAGAGAGGGTCTCTGTTTAGTTTTTAGCCACTACTTACGCCAGACTAGCTGGCCTGTGAGCTGCTAAGATTCTCCTTTGTCCTGTCTCCCATTTTGCTGAAGCAGTACTGGAATTACAAACAAGAAAAAAAAAAGCCTGACTTTTTTTGTTTTGTTTTGTTTTTGTCATGGGTTTTGGGTTTTCAAACTCAGGCCCTCACAGTTATACAGCAAGCATTTTTCCTACTGAGCCTTCTTTTCATTTTGGCATTTTCATACATAAATGTCATTTATTTTGTTTGTTTTTGAGACAGAGTTGCATTAAGTAGCTTTGTCTGGCCAAAACTTGCTATGTTGTGTATACCAGGCTGATCTTGAACTGATCTGCTTGCCTCTGCCTTGGAGTTCTGCAATTAAAGATGTGTGCCACTATGCTTGTTTTTTATTTTATTTTTTAAATTATTTTTAAATTAAATTATTTTTGAATGATAATGTACACATAATGAAAAACATGCAAAAAGCATAAAATGACTATCAAGTTGGCTCAGTGAGTAAAGGCATTTTCTGCTAAGCCTGATGACCTAAGTTTGATCCTCAGGACCTAAATGATAAAAAGGAAAGCACTAACCCCAAACAAGCTGTCTCTGTCTTCACATATGCGCTGTGCCATATGTATGCACTCACACAAATAAATGAATGAATGCATTTTTTTAAACCAGAAATATTTGTTTGTGTGTATGTATCACTGTACATATACATACATACATATATATATATCTCACAAATAAAACATTTTACCTCAATTTCCTTTTCTAAAGACATTGAGTTCATCCTCATACGTGTTATTGTTATAAGCTAGAATTATAGAATTAAATTATGTCATAATCATTTTATGAACTGCATAATAACATTTATTTTAATCATTTATTTTCAGTTTTGATGAAGCAAGAACAAAGAGAAGATACTGATTTGTCTTCAGTTCCATCCTTACCTGTGCCTCATTCTGCCCAGACCCAGAGGCCTTCCTCAGATTCAGGGCACACACATGACAGTGCATTGTCAGCATCGAGAAGCTTGATTTGTCCAATCCAGCCAGCATATGCATCTTTAATAACCTCATCCCATTTGCCACAGTTGCAGTGTAGGGATGAGGGTGCTGTTAAAGAACAGCACATAATACCATCTTCAGTCATGCACCAGCCTTTTCAAGTTACATCAACATCTCCTATGGGGTCTTCCTATCAGTCTGTACAAACTAATATGTATAATGGACCAACTTGTCTTCCCATGAATCCGGCCTCTAGTCAAGAATTTGATCCAGCTTTGTTTCAGCAGGACGCAGCTCTTTCTAGTTTAGTAAACCTTGGCTGTCAGCCATTGTCACCATTTCATCCTTCAGATTCAGATGCAGCAGAGCATCTCTTAGCACACTCACCTCACTCTGTGCAAACTCCACCTCATCTGCAGCCAATGGGATTCCATTGTTCAAACACAGGACAAAGATCTCTTTCTTCTCCAGTGGCAGACCAGGTCACAGGTCAACCTTCTTCTCATTTACAATCTATTACATACTGTCCTTCACATCCAGGATCTGCTACAGCAGCTTCCCCAGCAGCCTCTCATCCCCTGGCTAGTTCACCGCTTTCTGGGCCATCATCCCCTCAGCTGCAGTCGATGCCTTATCAATCTCCTAGCTCAGGAACAGCCTCATCACCATCTCCAGCTACCAGAATGCATTCTGGACAGCACTCAACTCAAGCACAAAGTACAAGCCAAGGAGGTCTTCCTGCACTTTCATCCTTAGTATGCCACAGTTTGTGTGACCCAGCCTCATTTTCACCTGGTGGGGCAGCTGTGAGCATTAAACCTGAACCTGAAGATCAGGAACCTAACTTTGCAACCATTGGTCTACAGGATATCACTTTAGATGATGGTAAGTCTCATTGGCTCAACACTCCCACCCTCCATTTCCTCTACGTGAGTGTGTGTGTGTGTGTGTGTGTGTGTGTGTGTGTGTGTGTATTTGAGTTAGGCTGGTCTTGAACTCACTTTATAGTGGAGGGTGGCCTTAAAATTTTGTTCATCCCAAGTGCTAAGATTACAAGCATGTACCACCAGATCCATGTAGTAACTAGGGGTATGTGTATAATGGTGATGATGGGGGTTTGCAGAACTGGAACTCAGTGTACAGCTCAGACTGACTACGTGTTGATCCTTCTGTAGCACAAATAGTAAAAAGCCAGGTTCACCCTGAAGATCATAAAAGCAAAGCAGCCAAATCACTAGAGAACTCTTAACCTCTGTAAAATCTTCAGACTGAGAGAAAATGATGAGTTCCTGTCTTTTCCCGCCTTATATTCCTTTCTAGTGCTGGGATTAAAGGCACCACTACTGCCCGGCCTCTATGGCTAACTAGTGTGGCTGTTGGGATTTAAGGTGTGTGCCACCACTGCCTGGCCTGTATGGCCGACTAGTGTGGCTGTTTTGCATTCTTGTCTTCAGGCAAGCTTTATTTATTAAAATACAAATGAAATATTATTACAACCTTCTCCCTCAGCTTCCCGAATAATGGGGTACAGGAATGAGGCACCATATATGTTACTGGAAACACCATATATAGTTACCTGTGACAATCATCTAGTGAAAAGCCTAAAGATTCTGGATATATAATTTTAGTTTTCTCTCTAATTCTATATTAGTCTGTCATAGGAAAGTAATTCTGGATCAGCTGTCTCCTGTTACAGGTTTGGAGAGGTTCTAGATCCATTCCCTAATGGGAAGGCTGTCATTAAATGTCATAGGGCTGGAGTGATAAAAGCAAGTGCTTTTATCAAATCAGAGTTTAATTCCCAGCATCTATGTGGCAGTTCATAACCTATAACTCTAGTCCCAGAAGATCCAATGCCTTATTTGATTTCATGGTTACTGCACGTGGTGCACATACATACATGTAGGCAAAACACTTACAAAATAAAAAAAAATTAGATGTAAAGTCCTAAGCACAAAGATCAAAAAAGACAAATAATATGTAACCAGTAAGCTTCTGGGACCTTCTAGTCATACATAATACCAAACTCGTGGCCTGTATAATGTAGGCAGTCAGATTGCTATAACCAGTGTATAAAAGATCCATATTAGAAAGTCAATAGAGATATGTATGACAGATTTCATTAGAAGGATTTGACAAGGCTTCCATAAGTCAGTGATATGTGAGTGGGTCTTAGAAGATGACTATATGCTTTCAGTAAATTTGAATCGGGCAACTCAGACAGTAAAGCAGAGAAATTTGCCAGGAAGAGCATGGCCTTTATAGAGATCCACCTGCTTTTGCATCCCAAGTACTAGGATAAAAGGTGTGCACTTACCACCTAGCCTCTGTGTCTGGTCTGGAGATGTAATATTTCTTAAGCTTTTTTTTATGATTTTGAGGCCAGTTCTAGGACAGCCAGGGCTATACAGAGAAACCCTCTCTGGGGGAGGGGGAGAATTAGGGGAAAAAAAATTTTCTGCGTGTTATGCTGTATGTGATCTAGGTTTGGACCAAATGATATATATTAAAACATGATTTTTATAACATGCAGAAATAATTGTAGTTACGTTTTAAACTTTTAAATTAAGATTATGGTATTGTAAAACTGGACTAGTAGCCGGGCAACTACTAGTTTACTACGCCTTTAATCCCAACATACAGGAGGCAGAGACAGGTGGATTACTGTTCGAGGCCAGCCTGGTCTACAAGAGCTAGTTCCAGGACAGGCTCCAAAGCTACAGAGAAACCCTGTCTCAAAAAACAAAACAAAACAAAACAAAAGAAGAAGAAGAAAGAAAAGAAAAGCAAGCAAGAAGAAAAAGTAGGAAAGACAAAAAACTGGAGTAGTCTGTCTTCATTTGTTCTTAGACTAACATAGCACAGCTGTAGCTCTTGCATCAGAGGATTTGTGTTGTTCAACCTGCTGTTGTGGTGAAAACTGCCACTGCCACTTGCTGGCTCTATGCAGCAACATGCTAATCCTGAATGTAGGTCAGTTTCTGAAATTAACAATTACTCAGCTGCTTCAGTGCTGTATGCTAGTGTTAAGAAGTAGGAGCTTGCTGGGTTGTTTTCCTTTGTTTTTTTAAATGAAGAGCCTTGCCCAGGTTTACCTTGAATTCATAACCATTCTACCTCTGGCTCCCAAGTGCTGGAATTATAGATGTTTGTGACAATGCCTGGCTTGACAGATACATTTTAAAAGCAAAGGAATAATAAACACAAGATTCACATATGTACTGGCTGGTGTTATTTGTCAACTTGACACAAGCTAGAGTCATCAGAGAGGAAGGAGCCTCAGTTGAGGAAATGCCTTGATGAGATCCAGCTCTAAGGTATTTTCTCAATTAGTGATCAATTGGGGAGGATCCATCCCATGGTGGTTGGTGCTATCTCTGGGCTAGTAGTTCTGGGTTCTATAAGAAAGTGTACTGAGCAAGCCATGGGAAGCAAGACAGTAAGCAACACCCCTTTGTGACCTTTACATCAGCTCCTGTCTGCCTTCAGTGATGAACAGCAATGTGAAAGTGTAAACCAAATAAACCCTTTCCTCCCCCAACTTGCATGGTGTTTTGTTGCAGCAATAGGAACACTGAGACAACATGGCTGCTTTACTGGGGTGGAGGAGACTATTATGGAGAATAAGTAGAGAAGTAAATACATCAGTGTTTTGGTGCGTTTATTGGATAGTGGTTTCGCTGGTGTTTATTGTATTTACATAAATATTTTATTACATTTTTATTTTGTGTGTATGTGTTTGGCAGGAGAGTCCCTGGAAATGATTGTAGACATTGTACAAGAGTTCTTTTTCTCTCTTTCTTTTCTATTTTATGTACATTGATATGAAGGTATCAGATCCCCTGGAACTAGAGTTAGAGACAGTTGTAAGCTGTCATGTGTGTGCTGAGATTGAACTTGGGGCCTCTGGAACTGGAATACTGTAACCTCTTGTAGGATACATATATGTATCATCAGCCTTCAAACATATTCATGATGAAGAATTTCAAAGGTTGAAAGAACTAATAAAGAATGCTTATGTAGGGCTGGAGAGATGGCTCAATGGTTAAGACCACTGCCTGCCCTTCCGAAGGTCCTGCGTTCAGTTCCCAGCAACCACATGATGGCTCACAACCATCTGTAATGAAATCTGGTGCTCTCTTCTGGCCTGCAGGCATACATGTGGACAGAATACCAAAAATACTGTATACATAATAAATAGATTTTTTTTAAAAAAATAATGCTTATGTAGACTTGGATTATAGAAAAGGATTCAGGACCTTAAGACACTATTACCCTGGAATATGCAGTAAGAAAAATGAGTTTCAGCTAAGTGTGGTGGTACATGACTTTAACCCCAGCATTTGTGAGGCAGAGGCAGGATATCTGCCAGCCTGGTTTACTACATAATGAGTTCTAGGACCATCAGGGCTACAAAATAAAGAGACCTTGTCTTTAAAAAATATATAAATGAATAAATAAAGAGGAGGAAGAAGAGAAAGAAAAATAGTTTCTAGATCGAGTGAGAAAACATTTGAAAAGCTCTTTTGTTATATCAAGTGAGTTTATGTATCTACAAAAACAACTTAGTTGTAGCCTTTTTAAAAAATTAATTGCTGGATGTGGTGGCATGCACACTTTTAATACTAATGTTCAAGAACAGAGTCAGGCAGATCTCTGAGTTGGAGCCCAGCCTGATCTACATAGTGAATTCCAGTTCAGCCAGTGAGATCCTACTTCAAAAAAACCAAAACAGACAAAAAAAATTAATTTAATTTGTATGTATGAATGTTGTTTCTACGTACCACAAGGTGTCCCTCGTGCCCTCAGATCCCCTGTGAATGGGGCTACAGATGGTTACAAGCTGCCATGTGAGTGCTGGGAATCGAACCTATGTCCTCTGGAAAAGTTGATAGTGTTCTTAACCATGGAACCATCTCTTCAGCTCCAGTTGTAGCCTTTTTAATAACAAGATATAAAATGTAAATTATTAGGCTTATTGGTATAGACATTGATCAGAAAGCTAAGCATTCTCACAGTATGCTGTGGCTACAAATATGACTGGAGTTGAATCCAGGTTTGTGTGAAATTTAACTACTCTTGTATGTGTTTAATAGGGTTTTTTGTTTTGTTTTTTATGTATGCAGTGTTCTGTCTGCATGTATGCCTGCAGGCCAGAAGAGAGCACCAGATCTCATTACAGGTGGTTGTCAACCACATGGTGGTGTTGCTGGGAATTGAACTCAGTGCTCTCAACCTCTGAGCCCCCTCTCCAGCCCCTGTTTAGTAGTTTCTAAATTAACTCTGATTTGTTTCTTTGCAGATCCTGGACTCTGTAAATGTAACAGTAGCTTTCTAAAGTCTGCCCTGAGTGAAAAAGCAAAACCAATTTTTAAAGATATGTTATTCTTCTATTTTATTATTTGTGTCCTCTTTCCAAGCTACTTAGAAGATAGGTTTTGATTTTCATTTTTGTTTGTTTTTGATTTTGGGGGGAAGGGGTTTTCTGTGTATGTGTTGTTGACTGTCCTGGAATTAGCTCCTTGACCAGGGTAGCCTCAAACTCAAAGAGACCCACCTGCCTCTGCTTCCTGACTGCTAGTATTAAATGCATGCACCACCACCGCCCAGTTGAAGATGGATTATTACTAGGGTCAAAAGTTTTGTTTGGATGGGGCAGTGGTGGTGCACACCTTTAATCCTAGCACTCAGGAAGCAGAGGCAGGCGGATCTCTGTGATTTCGAGGCCTTCCTAATCTACGAGGGCTAATTTCAGGGCAGCTAGAACTGTTAGAGAAACCCTGTCTCGAGAGGAAAAAAAGCTTTGTTTGGGGGCTGGTTTTTCCACTCTTAATGCTCTCTGGTAATTTTCCTTGTACCTTGGAAGGGATGCTAGAGATATCTCATCTAGGGAGCTGGAGAGATTGCTCCGAGGATAACAGTGCTGACTGCCCTTCCAGAGAATCTGGGTTCAGTTTTCCAGTTCGCACATGATATCTGACAACCACCTTTAACTCCAGTTAGAGGGGATCTAATGCCTTCTTCTGGCCTTTTGGAGCTCAGCATGCATGCGATACATAGACATACATTCAGGCAAACATTCAGTGTGCATAAATAAAATATTTTAAAAAGAGATCTCATTTGCTACTGAGCACTCAACAGGGACTTACTCTCAGCACTTGAAATGGTTGTGAATTTCTAGTCACTCCACTTGCCACGTCTAGGCATGGACGGGCCTGACTGAGTTGGCAAGAGAATGATGAAAAGCTAAGATCAGATGGACTGGGCTTTCTGATTTAGAAGCCTCAGTTTGTTTATTATCAGATACTATGTATACATATTTACTATATAGTATACATTTGAATAGAGATGCAGCATTATTGCATAATTCTGAATCGGGGGTAGGATTTATTGAATACAGCTGAATCAAGAAGACAAGCTTAGCTTATCCCAGTGGGAGCAATCTTCAGCCTATAAATATTGGGTGGAGAAAGCTATTTTTCTGCTCGCACTATCAACTATTTTCTGCACACGTCAACATCCACAAATGAACCACAAGAAGGCTTTGCCATCCCTTTGAGCCTTGGTCTGAGGCCTGGGTCCTTGACGTGCCCATGCCAACACCACACATCCACTTAGGACTTCATTCACTCGGCCTTTTCTGCTCCCCACACTTCTCCCTTATTTCTTAGATGCTCAGAATGGATCTTGTTTGTTTTTGTTTTTTGTTTTTGTTTGTTGTTGGGGTTTGTTTTGTTTTGTTTTTGGTTTGGTTTTTTGAGGCAGTGTTTCTCTGTAGCTTTGGAGCCTGTGCTGGCTGACCTCGAACTCACAGAGATCATCCTGCCTCTGCCTTCTGCGTGCTGGGATTAAAGGCATGAGCCACCACCACCCAGCTTCAGAATGGATCTTAATTCTTAGTTCAGGGACAGTTTGCTGCAATGCTTAATGCCAGACTGTAAGGATGATAAAGAAGGAAACTTATAATAGCTGCTGTGCGCACCCCTCCCCAGGAATGTTTAACAAGTAGAAAGGGCTGAAGTCTTGAAGATTGTTAAGGATAATTTTTGCAATATTAGCAGGAGAAACCAATCTAATCTAAGCCTTTTGCTTTTCTAGGATATTCAAATATAATTGGCCTCACCTACACTATCATTACTCTGAATCCAAGCACCCATTAGATGAATCCCAGCTAATTCTGTTATCTAATTTGCAGGGTTGTAGTCCACCCCACATAGTTGAGTGGAGCTTATTGGAACTCCAGGTGGTTATAGCAGTACCCTCAAAAACAGAGAGACTCAGTATAAACAGGTCAGGAGGATGTGACCAAGCCACTGGATGAAAAAGCATAGGACCACTAGACTTCTTCCCTGACTCCTTACATGGATATCAGACACAACAGGTAGCATATAAAGCCTTCAAGATTTTTCACTTTGAATGCTGGGCAGTGGTGGTGCACACCTTTAATTCTGGCACTAGGGAGTCAGAGGCAGGTAGATCTCCGAATTTGGCCTCTTCCATCTATCTGTGCATTCCCATTCCTTGCTTTTGGCTACCTTTCTGTCCTCCGGTGTACAGCAACCTTTGTTATACTGAGGTCGCATCTAGGCTCTGGAGATTCAGGCCACTGAGAGGCCAAATCATGTGGCTCACATAGCTACCCAGAGCCCCACCTCTATGTGTCTGTAACCTGTGGAGCTGCCTTTTCTTTTTTTTGCTTAATGTTAACATAAAGCAGTTAAACCCAAAGCAAAAAAGTGGGAACATGCTCTATTCCTCAGCCACTGTCCTGTTTCTTTCTGAAGTCGACATACTTACTGTTTCTTTTCCAAGAAACCAAGGACTTAGTCTCCTGAACTTAGTCTAAGAATTGATGAAGCGGGCTGGAGAGATGGCTCAGAGGTTAAGAGCACTGACTGCTCTTCCAGAGGTCCTAAGTTCAATTCCCAGCAACCACATGGTGGCTCACAACCATCTGTAATGAGATCTGGTGCCCTCTTCCGGCCTGCAAGTATACATGCAAGCAAAACACTGTATATGTAATAAATAAATAAATCTTTAAAAAAAAAGAATTGATGAAACTACAATGCTTCCGTCCCACTTCTGAGTTTCCCAAAATCTCCCAAAGCACCAACATGTAACTCCTTAGCTCTAGATTTAATGTGTTAACTGCCTGTATCTAGATATTCTACCTGTCCCAGTGTTTTATACCTAACAAATTGAATTGTGCTCCCCTCTCTTACTCTATCCTTATTTCTTCTTTATTCCATTACCTATAACATCCTTTTGTCTGACCAGTAAGAGTTCCCTGTAGTCAGGTGTGCATGTTTATGTTCCTGCTTTGCTGGGTTCTTTTTTTTTTTTTTTAATATTTATTTATTATGTATACAATATTCTGTCTGTGTGTATGTCTACAGGCCAGAAGAGGGCACCAGACCTCATTATAGATGGTTGTGAGCCACCATGTGGTTGCCGGGAATTGAACTCAGGACCTTTGGAAGAGCAGGCAATGCTCTTAACCACTGAGCCATCTCTCCAGCCCTGCTGGGTTCTTGTATAGCTCCAGGGAACTGACCTAACTGGGGCAGTAGTGGAATGGAGAAATGACAGATGGGAACATGCAAATAAGCTGGGGTTGGGTAGACTGGGCTCTGTGATAGAGAAACCTCAGCACCCTAGAAACTCAGCATGTTTATCATATACATTTGAGCAGAGAGGCAGGGTTATTGTGTACAGCTGAATTAAAATGACAGGTTTAGCTAATCTCAGTAGGAGCAGTCTCTGTAGGGGAACAGTCTTCAGGCCATAAATATCTGCATAGAGAAAGCTGTGGAGGACATTTTCTGCACACACCGTCAGCCTCCAAACATGAACCAAAGGAAGGCTTTGCCCTCCCTCTGAGCTTCGCCATTTTTTTCAGGGATCTGAGGTTGTGGTCCTTGACATGGTTGTGTGAATATCAACAGCACACATTCACGTTGTGTGAATATCAACAGCACACATTCACTCAGGACTTTCTTGGCTTCGCAACCATCCACTGCAAAAAGAAGTTTCTCTGACCAAATCTAATAGCAAGACTAATGTAGGGACACAAACATGAATATTTAGAAGGCAGGTTATCGTGCTGATTCAGCAAAACAATTAGCTTCCTAATTGTTTTAAAATAAGTGTTTTATCTCACCAGCCACAAATTTTTGCCCAGGTTTACAGTATCAGGTGTGAATTTTCTTAGGAACAGGCCTTAATTCAATCAGAAAGCAACTGTTTATCTTCATAGCAGTCGTGCCTCTGTGGCAACAGTGTGCCATCTCTTTTGGCAGATCAGTAGCGTATAGAGTCCACAGTAGGCCAAGACAGTTCTCACCAAGCAGCCTGTATAGCATCTTCTAGCACTGTGAAAGCTATCTAGCAAAGAAGAAACTTTGATTTCTGTATCCTGCAGCCAAAGCGTGTGGTGGTGTTAGCTAGTTCTGTTACACAGTCAGCATCAGCGGCAATAGCCTGTATTGTTTGGGGGTCTCAGAGGCCTTCTTGGCCAACTTTTAACTATCTTGAAAGTGTTTTTTAGTGCTCATTTTTTTTTAATATTAGCTAAATATTTTGGTGCACACCTTCTGTCCCAGCACCTGGGAGGCAGTGGCAGAAGGATCTCAGAGGCAAATCTGATCTATATGGCAAGTTCTAGGACTACATAGTGAGACCCTGTCTCAAAAAATATGTGGGTTGGAAAGATGGCTCAGCAGTTAAGAGCACTGGCTGCTCTTCCAGAGGTCCTAAATTCAATTCCCAGTCACCACATGGTAGCTCACAAACCATCTATAATGAGATCTGGTGCCTTCTTCTCACCTGCAGGCATATATCCAAATACATAAATAATTTTTTTAAAAAAAATTTAATTTTTAATAATTTTTCCTTTTTATTGGCTGTATTTTTGGTTTGGTTTCATACTTAAGATTTGTCATATTTTCTCAGAATTAAGTTTTAGCTTTCTAATTTAGGTCTTTGGTCCATCTTGAATTTTTATATGCTACATAAGGTAAGGATCCAGGCTGGGTGGTGGTGGTGCACACCTTTAATCCCAACACTCAGGAGGCAGAGGGAGGCTGATCTCTGAATACAAGGCTAGCCTGATCAACAAAGTGAGTTCCAGGACAGCTAGGGCTACACAAAGAAACCCTGTCTCAAAAAGACAGAAGGAAGGAAGGAAGGACAGACAACTGTGTGTATGTGTGTGTATTGATTTAATATCCACACTTCAATTATTAGCACTAATTTTAAATACTTTTATTTTATTTTTGTGTGTATTAATGTTTTGCCTGCATGTGTATCTGTGCACCATGTGTGTGCTTGGTGCCTTGGAGGACAGAAGAGGGTTTCAGATCCTTTCATACTGGAGTTCTAGACAGTTGTGTAAGAGTGACAAGTGCTCTTCACCTCTGAGCCATCTCTCCAGCCCCCAGCACTAACAGTTTTTGAGAAATAGTCTCATGCAGCACAGACTGGCCTTGAACTAACTGTATAGCTGGGGTAGGCCTTGAACTGGTCTTTCTGTCTCCATCTCTTAAGTGTTGATATTATGGACTTGTGCTGCTATGATAGCTTTTGGCACTAACATTTTTATGTGTATATAGAGGGAGTCTTTTAGGATTGGCTTTTGGGTAGTAGGATTGGTTTTTGTTGTTGGTGGTGGTAGTGGTTTTGTTTTTTTAATTTTGTTAGTTTGTTAAGAAAGGGTTTTTACCCATAGCCTTGACTATCCTGGAACTCTCAGTAGACCAGGCTGGCCTTGAACTCCCTAAAGGTGTGCACCAGGCCACTGTCTTTTAGGGTCATATGCGTAGATCATGCCGTTTGTGAATAGAAACAGTTTTACGTCTTCCTCTGATCTTGAGGAAAGCTTTCAGTCCTTCACCTGTGAGTATTATAACTGTGAGTTAAGGCCGGGCGGTGGTGGCGCATGCCTTTAATCCCAGCACTCTGGAGGCAGAGACAGGCAGATCTCTATGAGTTTGAGGACAGCCTGGTCTACAAGAGCTAGTTCCAGGACAGCCAGGGCTACTACACAGAGAAACCCTGTGTCAAAAAACCAAAAAGAAAATTAAAACAAAACAAAACAAAAAACTGTGAGTTTGTCATGTGTAGCTTTTATCATAAGGGAATTCCTTCTATTCCTAGCTTATTGTTTTTATTTTGAAAAAGCTTTGAATTTTGTATATATATATAAAAATCACACATCCCACCCACACTTTGAGTCTGTTTATAACAAGATTGGGCACCCTTAGAATGGATAATTTTAACGGACCTCTTAGAAATTGAGGAAAAAAAAAAACTTGAGGCATAAAAAAATTATATAACAAATCTCTGGGTTTTGTTTTTAAACCCCTTTGTAAAGTGCACTACAAATTAATTCATCTTTTTTTTTTTGCTTAAGATGAGGATATCAATTAGTGTTCAGAGATGCTACATATAGATTCTTTTCTTCCAGAGTGGAATTATAGTGTTGTACAATAAAGACCCAGAATAGTTCATATAGGTCAAAGGAGGGGGCTTTTGAACTTCTCATCTACAGTAATAAAAACTGTGTGTTTAAACTGAATTTACCTCCTTAAAGCCATAATTGTAGCCAAGTGGTGGGGGCAGATGCCTTTCATTCCAGCACTTGGATGCAGAGGGAGGTGGATCTCCGAGTTCAAGGCCAACCTTGAACACAGTGAGTTCCAGGACAGTTAGCCAAGGCTACACTGAGAAACCCTGTCCCAGGGGGCAGGAGAGGGGAGCTGTAATTCTAACTCATTTAAAAGCATTACCTTTTTAATTAAAAATTATTCATGGTTGGGTGGTGGTGGTTGCTCATGCCTTTAATCCCAGCACTTGGGAGGCAGAGGCCAGTTTGAGGCCAGCCTGGTCTACAAAGCGAATTCCAGGACAGCCAGGGCTACACAGAAAAACCCTGTCTCGAAAAAAAAAGCAACAGCAAAAAATCATTTATTACCTTAATTTTCTAGACTTCCAGTATTAGATTGCCTAGCAAAATATGGGGAGCCATTATATGTAAAAGTAATTGATAAATAAAAGAATCAAATTCCTCTTACTCTTAGGTAACAAAACAGAAAACAGTAGTCAGTATAGCGGATTTTCACCCTCTGGTTTGTTCCATTTAGTAGTGATGTTGTCTTCTCTGACACAGACCACTTTATGTCTGACTTGGAACACCAGCCATCAGGTTCAACAGTGAAATGGCCTAATCACAGTGAGCTCTCATGTCCAGTTCCTTTCTGGAGAATCTAGAGGGTGAGTGTTGATTGAAATGTGTCATTGTTCTTGTGCCCTCGTCTGGTATTTGCATGTCATGGCTGGATTTGCATGTGCTACAAAGGAGGGGTATGCACAGGCATTTTCTTGGTAGGCCTTCATTGTCTTTGTAGGAACACTTTGACTCTTAAGATTCTGCTTTTAAAATCCAACCACACTAAGCTTCTCACACCTGAACTTAAAATTTTAGATTGTTTTAATGAATAGCAAGTATTTAATTAGACTTGTTAGAACAAGGGACCTCTCAGTATATAAATTTTATGCCTTAGGTACTGAATAAGTTTGGTTGCTGGTCTGGTGAAATAACTCCATGGGCAAAGGTGCCTGTCACCAAGCCTAACCTGAGTTCAATCCCTAGGACTCGTGTGGGAAGAGAGAACTGACTCCCTCAAATTGTTCACGGGTGCATTGTGGCGTAGGCACACAGGCATGCATACACAATAAATAAAGATTTTCAAAAATAAAGTTTGGTTGCTAATCAGGTGTATTAAGCCTACACAGTTCTGATTAAATACTTGTAAGTTATATTTAAGACAGCATATAATAGACAGTAAAGCAGAAAATTGTGTCCAGTTTGAAGAAGCGACCTAGAATATTCATCTTTGATCTGCCTTTAGACTCATATTTGTACCCTGTAGTTTATCTGTGGCTCCACTTGGAAGAAAGCCATCAAGTAGAACATAGTTTCTGTAAGAATAGGACCACGGCCTTTGGCTTCTGAACCTTAACATCTGTCTAGGAAGTCTTCCCTTGCTGTCAGATCAACTTTTTCTCAGATTCTTTTTTTTTTTTTTGTTTTGTTTTGTTTTGTTTTTCGAGACAGGGTTTCTCTGTGGCTTTGGAGCCTGTCCTGGAACTAGCTCTTGTAGACCAGGCTGGCCTTGAACTCACAGAGATCCGCCTGCCTCTGCCTCCCGAGTGCTGGGATTAAAGGCGTGCGCCACCACCGCCCGGCTCTCAGATTCTTTTAAAGACACTCAAAGTATGTAGTGAGAATGGTGGTGAATGCCCATATTCCTGGCTACTGAGGTGGCTGAAACAGGAGGGTCTCAAGTTCAAGGACAGTCTAGGAAACTTAATGATATTAGTGATAGTATCTCAGAATTGTAATGTCATCCTTGTCATCACCTCCTTCCCCTCCCTGCCTCTGTCTCTGTCTTTCTTCCTCTCTCTCTCTCTCTCTCTCTCTCTCTCTCTCTCTCTCTCTCTCTCTCTCTCTCTCTCTCTCTCTGTGTGTGTCTCTCTGTCTGTCTGTCTGTCTGTCTTTCTCTCTCTCTCTCTCTCTCTATATATATATATATATATGTATGTATGTATATATATATATGTATGTATGTATGTATATATGACAGCATCTCTCTGGAACTCATTCTGTCAGAGATCTGCACCACTATCACCCAGTTTCCTTTTCTTCTACAGTCTCCCTGTATAGCCCTGGCTATCCTGGAACTCAGAGATCTGAATGTTTCTGCATCTACCTCCTAATATTAGGATTAAGGCATGTGCTACCAAGCCCCATGTAAAGAAGAAAATTATTATAGAGTACTTGTCTGGCATGTAGAGAAGTCCTGGGATTAATCCTCAGTATTGGGGAGAGGGGAAGCATGTGATAGAAATTTTAAATATGTAGATTTCAATTACCTAAATGACATTTGAATTTGATTTTAAGATTATTTTTCTTTTATGTATATGGATATTTTGTCTGCATGTATGTCTGTATATCATAGTTACAGTGTCCTCAAAGGCCAGAAGAGTGCATTGGAGCCTGTGAAACTAGAGTTAGATTGTCAGCTGCCATGAATTTATATTTAGAAAAGGCCATACAGGGGCTGGAGAGATGGCTCAGCAATTAAGAGCACTGGCTGTTCTTCAAAGGGCCTAAGTTCAATTCCCAGCAACCACATGGTAGCTCACACCCATCTGTAATGAGATCTGGTGGCCCTTCTTGCCTACAGGCATACATGCAGGCAAAACACTGTATACATAATAAATCAATCAATAAATAAATAAACCTTTTAGAAAATGTTCAAAAAATGAAAAAAAAAAGGCCATACAAAGCATGATTAATACTGAGTATTTTATTTTTGAGCTGGGCAGCGGTGATGCATGCCTTTAATGCCAGCACTCAGGAGGCAGAGGCATGTGGATCTCTGTCAGTTTGAGGCCAGTCTGGTCTACAAGAGCTAGTTCCAGGACAGCTAGGGCTGTTTCAAAAAGAAACCGTGTTTTTTGTATGAATGTTTGGTCTGCATGCATGTGTCTCATGTGTGTCTGGTGATTGTAGAAACCAGTAGAGGGCATTGGGTTCCCTGGAATTGGAGTTATATACAGGTGGTTTTGGGCCATCTCTCTAGCCCCAATATTTTAGGAGTTCGAGACCTCCTGCTTATCAGATAGGATATTAGAACCCTGGATTTCTGGCTTATTTCAAAATCTAGGCCTATTCTGGTGTCATGTAATTCTTGTCTGTGATAGGGATAAAGTATTAGCTGTTGGAGGGGTATGTGTCCTAGTTAGGGTTATTGTTGCTGTGATGAAACATCAGGACCAGAAACAACTTGGGAAAGAGAGGTTTTATTTTACTCACAGTTCCATGTAATAGTTCATCATCAAAAGCAGTGAGAGCAGACAGGAACCTAAGCAGGGCAGCAACCTGGCAGGAAGCAGAAGCTGATACAGAGACCATGGAGGAGTGCTCCTTGCTGATTTGCTCCCTGTGACTTTCTCAACCTGCAGTTCTTATAGATCACAGGACCACTAGCCCAGGGGTGGCTCCACCCACATCACTCACTACTTGTGAAAATGCCCTTACAGTCTTGCCTGCAGCTTGATTTTATGGAAGCATTTTCTCAAATGAAAAAATAGATTAATCTCTCAGATAACTAGTTTGTGTAAAGATGACATAAAAATTAGTTAGCCCAGTATTGAAAACTCCAGAGAATTATAATAGCCAGAGGACTTAAAATAATTTTGTGTTGGGAATGGTTGGTGTATGTCTTTAAACCAGCCAGCACTTGGAAGCTGGGGTAGATGGTTATATCTCTGTGAGTTCAAGGTTAGCTTGGTCTACATAGTTAGTTCCAGTTCTAGTATTTAATCCAGTGTTCTTCCTATATGTAGAGCAACAGTTTGTCAGTAGTGATGTTTATCATTAGATAGGATGGTTTAATAAAAAATATGTGCATATAGTTAGTAGAAGGTTAAACAGCAGAAACAAAACTCAGATGACTAGCTATGGTCTGGAAAAATGGCTCAATGCTTAAGAACACTTGTTGCTCTTCCAAAGGACCTGGGTTCAATTCCCTGCACCCATATAATGTTTCAAACCGTTTGTAACGCTGTTCTGACCTCCTCAGATACCAGGCACTACACATGTGCACAGATACACATGCAGGAAAACACTCATAGAGTTTAACTGAAAGAATTAGATATAGAGGGGAATGTGAGAGCTAATGTTTATTTGCTTGCTTTTTTATTTCCTCTTTTCTTTCTTTCTTTTTAAGATGCTAACCTACCCAGGGGAGATGATACTGATAATGGAAAATAACAGACATTGAATAGAGTAAAGGGTCTAGGTCCACCTGCCTTTCCTTTTGAGTGTCAGGATTAAAGGCAAGGGTCATGTTGGGTGGTGGTGGCACACGCGTTTAATTCCAGCACTCGGAATTAAAAAAGAGAAACTTGTTTCTCTTTCTCCCAGATTTCATCAAGTAGTCACCACTTTGATGACTAAATCTTAGTCCACTGCAAGGAGTGAAGGAAGAGGAGAAAGAAGGAAGCCAAGCAGGTGTGAGGTGCTCACATTACAAATTAGAGGACTTCCACTAGCTACAAAGGGGAACGCTGAGAAACACAGAAAACTGGCCTGGGGGCTGGAGAGATAGCTCAGCGGTTAAGAGCATTGCCTGCTCTTCCAAAGGTCCTGAGTTCAATTCCCAGCAACCACATGATGACTCACAACTCATCTGTAATGAGGTCTGGTGCCCTCTTCTGGCCTGCAGGCATACACACAGACAGAACTTTGTATACACAATAAATAAATAAATATTTAAAAAAAAGAAAAGAAAATTGGCTGAATAAACTTCAGTTACTAGTGAAGACTGTATTGTACTGGGTGGGAGTGGTGGTGCACACCTTTAATCCCAGCATTTGAGAAGCAGAGGCAGGCGGATCTCTGTAAATTGGGGGTCAAAGTATAGAGACAGCAGAAAAATCCAGATACCTGCTAAATATTTGAGAATTTCTTTCTGTCTTTAGCTTGAGAAGGCATATTGATAAGATTTTAGTAAGTTAACAAATTTTTGAGACAGGGTTTCATATGGTAGCCCAAGCTATCCTTGAACTTCTGATCTTCCCACTTCCATCTCCCAAATACTTGTAGATAGTCTTGTAAATTCAATATTTCATGCATTTAGTTTAAATGGTATTCTTATAATTTACCAGATAATCTAAAATTCAATCTTCGTAAAACTACTATTGAATAGTAATTACTTATAAAACAAGTTACTTACTATTAAGTAATACTAACTAGATTTCTTATCCATTTCAAATCATTTATACACCATTCCTTTATTTCTAAGTTTCTTCAAGTAAAAATGACAAAGTAACTGTTGTATGTAGCTTTCATCGTATGAAAAAAAAGTCTCCATTAAATTATTTACCCAGGCAAGTTATAATAATTATGCCTTTAATCATAGAGTTCAGGAAGAAAATATGAGCTCTGGTGACTTTTCTTTGTAGCTTCAAGAAGTAAATATAAATTGAGGATGGGTTTTGTTTGAGACAGGGTCTCTATATGTAGCCCTGGCTAGCCTAGAACTCTGCTTGTATACCAGGTTGGGCTCGTAGAGATCCTTTTGCCATGCTGGGATTTTAAGTAGAGCTCCCCTCTTTTTTCCCCTTCTTCCTTTGAGACAGAATGTCTCCTAAAATATAACTCTGGTTGTACTGGAACACACTATATAGACCAGGCTAGCCTAGAGTTCACAAAGATCCACCAGTCTCTGCCTCATGCCCAGCCTTCTAATAAATAAAGTCTTAATAGTCAAAATCCATTACAAAGATGAAAGTCCCTGAGTCAATCCTTAACACCATCCTGGATGGAAAGGGGGGAAAACAGCTCCTGATAGGAGGTAGAGGAAGGAGGATCTCTGTTAAGTTTGAGGCTAGCCTGGTCTACATAGTGAGCTCCAGGTCAACCAGGACTACATAGACCCTTCTCAAAAACACCCAAGCCAGGTGGTAGTGGCACACGCCTTTAATTCCAGTACTCGGGAGACAGAGACAGACGTCTGTTCGAGGCCAGCCTGGTCTATAAGAGCTAGTTCCAGGACGGGCTACAAAGCAACCCTGTCTGAAAAAACCAATACATAAATAAACAAGCAAATAAATAAATCAATAAAGTGGGCCAGAGTCCTCCTGAGTATTTTGTATACTTATCAATGTCTTACACAAAAGACATGCCCTGATTACCTTGTTCTTCTTTATCTGGTTTTGAGGTGTGTTTTGTTGTTGTTTTGTTTTTATTTTTATTTTTTGCCATACCAATGCTTGTGAAATACAACTTTGAGTCCTTGTGTTTGAGAAATAACTATAAACAGAAGCATATTCTGTTGTATAGGACATTTCAGTGCACTGCTAATTTGAGCATTTCCTAAAAAAGTTTGTTGTTATTAGTGCTTTCTTTTGCTTTGGTGACAGCAGATACTGCTGATGGTTTTTACTTTGGTTGTGCTGGCACAGACAAATTCAGGTGTTGCGATTAAGGCTTGTGGCTGCTAAAAGTGGGCCAGTGCTGTGATCTACATAATCTGTTGGCACTAGTATTGAAGACTGTTGACTCTTTACTTTGGGCTTTTAGTTTACTCTTTAAAGGGAAGAAAATGGCTAGGCATGGTGTCATACACTTTTGAGGCAGAGGCTGGTGAATATCTGAATTCAAGGCCAGTTTGGTCTATGTAATGAGACCCTGTCTCAGTAAATAAATTACCCTTGAACACTTATTTCTTAAAAGTACCTTTCAGCTCTGCATGGAGCATTGAGCCTTTGGAAGGAGGCTAAAAATGTTTCCTGTTGGGGTTGGAGAGATGACTTAGCACTTAAGAGCACTTGTGGCACAGGCCTTTATTTCCAGCACTTGGGAGGCAGAGACAGGCAGTTTGAGTTTGAGGCCAGCCTGGTCTACAGAGTGAGTTTCAGGACAACCAGGGCTATGCAGAGGAGCCCTGTACTCTGTTTTGAATAACCAAAAAATAAAGCACTTGCTGCTTTTGCTGAGGATCTGGGTTTGACTTCCAGCACCCACACGGTGCCTCACAGACATCGCTAACTCCGGTTTGCAAGGATGCTGTGCTGTCTTGGCCTCTAAGACACCAGGAGTGAAAGTGCAGGGCGCTCAGACATACATGCAAGCAAAACTTCCTTACAGAAAGTACTGTCCTCAAAGTGTTAACAGAATGTGCCTGTGCTTAGCCATTCCTTCAACTCCAAACATAAGTGAGAGGGGCACGGGTCTGCATCCACTTGGGGAATGATGCTTTCTTTGTATTTATGCCATTCCGCTATGGAGTGCGTTTCAAGTGCAGCCTTTATCTTCACTCAAAGCCCTTGGGAGGAAAGTGCCTAAGAGGTAAACTTCATGTTCCTTTGTGATTGCTAACCACTTTTTTTCTTTTTCTTTTTCAGTGAACGAGATAATTGGGAGAGACATGTCCCAGATTTCTGTTTCCCAAGGCCGAGAGGTGAGCAGAGATGCTCCTGTCCCACGTCCCAAGTCCCCAGATATAGGAAGATCTGATGGGCTCTAACAGTGCTCACTGCAGCTTTGTGCCCACTACCTGCTTCTCTCTTGGACCTTGGGTTTCCAACCAGACTTCAGAACCTGTTCCAGGAGTTGGACTCTGTGGGAAAAGCAGCATTCCTCCACCTCAATCAAGCCTTGGGCAAATTTTGTAAAAGAACAGGAACAGCATAAGCTGTTTAAGCTGTGGGAAAATGAGCTTTGCTTTTTTTTATATATTTAAATAGGATACTTTTATATGATGGGTGCTTTGAGTACGAATGCAGCAGGCTCTCTATTTCAGAGGTGCTGCTCCTGCAGGTGACCTGGTTGCATAGCTAGGGTTAGTCATTTGTATGCTTTCTGGTCATTTGAGAGCCCTTTAGTCTTGATGATATTTTTAAAATATGAAATTTTGATAAAACCTTCCAGAGGCAGACAAAAAAAATTATCCTAAGCCCACGCTTACACCTCAAAAACTTAGCATGCATACTGAAGCCTTTCATAGATTCATAGGAAGTAAAGCCAAATGTAGCTCATACTCTTTATAAAAAGTACAATGTTAGGTAAGTCAAGAAGAGATCATTCCATCATTGAAGTGTTGGAATATGAATACATTCCAGAGCATAGTCTTTTTGTAACTTTAGTCATCAAGCAGTCTCTCCACTAGCTCCATGTTCAAGCCGTTTTCTTCCCTCAGGACCTTGGATAAATGGTCATTTGTAAGGTGAATTTCAAAGGTAGGATTTTAGCTTGGGTAGTTATTTTCTACCCTCCTAACTTTTAAAGTGGGAGCACCTGCCATGAGTCTGTAGTCTTTGAAGCCAGTCTCCTGATAGTTTAGGCTTTGCAGTTTTAACTCTTAAAGTCAGGCTGGCAGTGTCAGGAGCTAAGTATGAATGAGCTGTGTACTAGGAGGGGCAGAGAAAATGCAGGACTCTAGATGAGAAGACTTAAGATTCCCCATGGCATGGAAGGCTTATCTCCTATTCTGTTTACAGCCTGCAGTGACTCTGTCCCACAGTGTCTTGACTGTATGATCTAAAAACCAGCCTTTTCTCCAGAAGGCTTTGAGGCACATCCAAAAATGAGGTGGTGTCATAGACCTGTCCTTCCACACCAAAGACACCCTGGTGCTGCTGCTGGTGAGGCTTATGTCTGAGGCAGGGGCCAGCAGAAACTCCAGCCTGCTGTCTACCAAAGGAGGTGCCCCAGTTGGGTACTGTTCCCAAACCCTGCCTTTACCCTTTCCTTTTAAAGTCCCTGAATTTTACAGTATGTTTTCAAATTAAATAGTGTACTTTTTCAGGAAGCAAATTGAGTGCCTACAGGTGAGACACTGTGCTGCACTGGCTAAAGACTCAATGCTATTACTCTAGGGGATTGTGACCCTTGATGGCAGGGCTTTCTTTACTAAGGCTACATCAGGCCTAAGCAGGGTCTAGCCTGTTGCCCACCATCTCTGGTGAGCAGGGTAGGAGATACTGATTCAGAATGAGGGAAATATGTGTTTGTTCTTAACACAATGCTTTAGATGTCTCCCCTCAAACTAGTTAGAAAACAGTCTATCAGCAAATTGCTCTGGCCACTCCTGGAGCTGGATATTTTCCAAATTTCTCTGAAAGCAAGTTTTATATCAGTGAGTGTGGATAGTGAAATTTGCTTTAGGGCCTATGGTTGGTAGTCCACAGCTTCTACAGGGCAATGGCCTCTCAGGTGTACTTGCAGAGACTTGGCCAAATTTGCTTCCACCCTCTTTCCCCTGGGGTAGCTGCCTCATGTAGGGTCATTGCAAGACCCCTTGGGGGTGCTGCTTTGCTGCCTTCAAGAATAAAAGCCTCTATGATCCAGAGTTGCTATGCACCAAATTTTGATGCCTTTTAAATACCTTGATGCCTGTAGCATTAGAAATGCTTTCCTATTTAAAACAGGTTAGATTTTCAGATAGAGCTTTGTATTCTATGTAACGGTTTTATATTAGCTTTGTATAAGCTTTCATGTAAGAGTCATATTTTTTGGCTTTGTAGATAAAGACTTAAATTTTTGTGCAAAATTATGATGGTAAAGCACACATCCATTGGACTATGCAAATTGATTTCTAGTAGCAGCACTGAGCAGCTGGGCATTTCCTAGCACACACACTTTCCCCTCACCTGTACTACACCTTGGGGTGAGGAACAAAGGAGCAGCCTTCTGTTTACTAGAGACGCAAGAAACATGGCTGAAAACATTAAAAAGAGATGTTTGGGTTTGTATGTGGTGCTGCTGCCCTGGGTACAACCCACCACCACCCAGGACCAGCCAGTATCATCAGACCTCTGCTGGACCTAGCCGAGAGGCCCAGTTTTTAATATGTAGAACACATGGTCATCTTTAAGGCTCAAATGGGCCCAAGTTGAAACTGTGTTTTATAGAGTGGATGTTTAGGTGAAGGAATTGGTTCTCAGTTATGTTTACAGCACTTGGAATTGTGTTTTCTTGTACATTTTGTATTTTAAAATCTTTTATAGGAGTGCAGTGCTCCTTACACAAATACAAAGGGAAGACGAGCCAGCAGTTCAGGCTCCTCCTCAGTTACAGTGCTGAAATAATAAACAGCGACGATCAGCGGTGTCCTTGAAATCTCAGTTTCTCTCCAATGGGGCTGGCGTGGAACCCTTCGGGCCAGAGCCCTGTGACTTGTTAAAAGTCTGCTTCATCAGGAATTTTCATTTACTTTACAAAGAAGAAAGAGTTCAAAATTCCTTCTAGGATGAGTTCTGCATCCTTTAATGGATGCAAAGGACATGCCACGGTGTTTGCTGAGGTCTAGACAACTGGTCTTTCAAGGTGTCACCAAGAAAACCTTGACAGAGTCCCCTTTAGAATCAACCTGAGTTTACAAGTGCTACTTGCCCTCTGGTGTTCTCTGGGGATATTGCAGCAGCACAATTTAGAATAACTGGGGGTGGGGTTGGGGGGTGTTTGTGGTAGGGGGGTATACAGCCTTGACTGGATTAAAATTGATTGTGTAGACCAAACTAGATTTGGACTTAAAAGAGTCTTCCTCCCTGTCTCCTGAGTGCTGGGTTACAGACATGAACCATCACATCCAGCTGGTGATTTTGCCATCCGAAGCTCCTTGGTTCTGGTTGGAGAGGGCTTATTTAAGGCCATCTCTGGCGCTTTGTTTCTGAAGTCCAGGTATCCTGAGGGTGGGTGCTGACTCACTGCTGTCCTGCCTCTCAGAAGGATAGGAAGAGTAGAGCATTGGGGTCTCAGGCTCAGGTGGACCTGCTGATTCTCCCGAGTCACAAATACCCACACAGGCCTGCTGTGCACCCTTCAACCGGATCAAAGGCTTCCTGGGTGTCACACCATCACAACCCCAGTCCTGCCTGTAAGGTGGCCATCATCTTTAGGGTAAGCAGGCAGAGAAACAAGGGTATATGGGAGGAAGGAGAATGGTGCTGAGCTTGATTTTTTCCTGGTGCCTTTGAGAGCTTTGACAAGCCAGAAAGAAGCCGCTGGATCAAGGGCGCTCTGGACTCAGGAAAGGCATGTTAGCTGGGGACATCAGCTCACTCACTCTGCTTCCTGGTTTTCTCTTCTACAAACACACCCACTCCTTGGGGGCTTGTAACACAGTGCGAGGCGGGTCACCAACAGGCATCAGAGTGGTGTAGTCATCAGGGGCCAGCTGCAGAAATAACACAGATTTAGGGGATGGCGTTCCAGGCTCAGCTAGGCCCTCAGCCCCTCCCAACCACACAGCCTCACCTGGTAGGCTTGGAAAACACTGAGGAGATCCTTCATACCAGCCGTATATGGGACCCCCTGCATTCGGACCAGGGCTCCTGGCTGTGACAACATTGAAGTGGGAGTAGAGGCCAAGGCAGTAGGAGGTGTGGTGAGGTAGCCCACAGTAGTGGGAGAAACTGGGGGGCTAGGGTGGGAGAGACAGTGATTTAGTCATACATCCCACCCATCGCACATGTCCCGCCTGCAGCCTAGACCAGGATCCTGCACCTCTACCTTGCGTTTGATCCTTTTTCCTTTCTGAACACTGGCTCTACAATGATATCTCCAGTCTGTCAGCCCACCCCTGTAACTCCCTTGCCATCTCAAAGTGAAGTCTGATTTCTAACCGATCTTGGATTATCTGGGCCAGAAATGTAGCGAGGTACCTGGGGTAGTAGGCTGTGTAGTTCATGTACAGTTGAGTGGCCGGCCCTGGGTAGTAGGCAAGAGGAGCAGGGACAGCAGGTACCCTGGCAGCTGGAAGCAGTGCAGATGAAGGATACAGTGCTGTTGTCTCTGTGGGAATGAGGGCTGGGGTGGCTTGGAAGGTGGCGTAGGTAGGTGGTGAGAGGCCTAAAGACAAGTAAGGAGCACATTTATAGAGATCTACAGCTTCCCTGGGTAGAGCAAGGAGGATGGAAAATGGTGGCTTGTAATATCTACTCCTACACGCCGCCTCCTCCTCTAGCCCATGAAGCACTCACAGGGCAGTTTGCAGGGTGGAGGGGACATGCCGCTGCGGCTCAAGGAACCCCCCATCAGCACACGACTCATCTCCTCTGTGGAACAAGGGACTACTTCCACGTAGCGTTCTTTCATCACCTTCTTGTGGCAACGCTGGGCAGCCGCCAGAGCACGCTCCGATGACATCATCTGGATGAAGGCATCACCAGACGGCCGGCCCTGCGCACACCACCTTGTAAGCAGTTTGCCACAAATAAAAATGCCTTACTCCTAACACACCCTTTCCTACCCTGTTCAGGGACCCTTCCTAGCAGGAGCTTCACCTGCTGGTTGAGCACCATATGCACACCGTGAGGCCGAATGTCAGCTGCTGCCTCTCCTAGAAAACTCAAAATGTCTTCAATGGTGGCTGTGTAGGGCAGGCCTCGGAGGCGTACACAGTCCCTTCCGGTCCCTCCTGCCAGTGGAAAGGGAATGGGCAGCAGTGGAGCAGTCAGTGTGGGAAGGAGTGGACTGGTTGCATAGCGGTTTAGGACCTAGTAAGAAAGGCAACAGGTTTATTACACTGTGTAGGGACCCAAGGCACACCCTAAGAAGCAGCATACTGGAACATGGGGAGTCTTGAGTGCTCACCTGCTGAACCTCAGCGGCAGTGCTCCTGAAGAGTTCGATGTATCGCTTACCCAGCATGCCTTTGTGCCTGCGCAGAGCAGCCTGTGCCTGTTCCTCACAGGCAAAGAGAGCAAAGGCATCTCCAGTCGGCCTGCCATCAGGGTGGCGCACAAAGAGTAGCCCATCAGCACCCCCAGTCACTGGGCACTCTGGCCCCAGGAAGCCTAGGACATCTGTTGGCCCGGCTGAAAAAGGGAGTCCGCGTAGCCTCAGGATCACCTGGTCTTCCTGGGACAGGAAGCGGGCCACCTCTAGTGATGTGCCTAGATGGAGAAAACAGGAGCCGCTTGCTGATTTAATCCTTGTAACATGCACCACAGATGTCAGACCCTAACACACAGGGGACCCAAGAAGCAAAGAGTGGAGGTGAATGGGATATAGATGAAGACATACTAGAACTCGGGCCTTCTGTGGGCACACTCACCCCCTGCGATCTTTACGAATTCCTCCCCTGTGGCTTTATATACCTGTGGGTACAGGAAGCAGCCAATAGGTCTCAGTCCTTACTCAGCCTTGCCCTGTTCCACTTCTAGCCCAAAGCCCCACCTCAATATAGCGGACACCCATGTGGTGCTTGTGTCTCTGCAGCGCTAGGTCCCGCTGCTCGCTGTCCACGAATCGGATGAGAGCCTCGCCATTTCTGCGGCCCTGGGCGTTGAGACAGAGCGCTACACCACCCCTGTGGAGCCAGTGTTGTTAGTGCCTCCTGGGTAAACTTGCCCTCTTAACCCTCCCATCCTGCCACACCCACCTGGCAATGTTGAGCCCTTTGAAGAATCGAGCCACATCCTGGTCTGATGACTGCCAGGGCAACCCACGGGCCCGTACTACAGTCTCATTGTCCACCACATCAGCCTTGCTGCTGTGGGGGCAGGGCACAGGATCAGAGCTGTCCCAGATGTTGTCACCCCCACCCCTGCTCCCACACTCACCAAGGCCCCGTTTCATATTTCTGCTTTACCACCTCTGGCTTCGAAAACAACTGACCTGAGAGGAGATGGCATGGGGGTCAGCAGGGTCTGGTGGAGGAAGTCTCCCCACCAAGCTCTGCAAAAATAGGACAGGTGAGGGAATTGAGGAGGTGATAGAGGGGTTTCCACCTTGTGTTCTCCTAGAGAAGGTCACAAGTCTGCAAAAGGACTCAGAAAGGGGCATCACCCAGCCCCGACAGTGGGGGACAAGCTGCGCAAGAGTCTTACCATTGGGCCCTTCAAGTAGGTGGAGAATAACAGCTACCATGGTCTTCACCTCCCAGACCCCAAAGTCATCTTCTGTTGCATCTGTTTCTAGTCCCAAGTCTACAGGCAGAGAAGTGTCTACTAGGGCCCAGGTCCACACACCCCACGTCGCCCCGCAAACACCCGCAGAATCCTAACAAAGACTAGTTATGACCTGTCTCACACATGCACCTACAGGCCCTCAGACCAAACACAGACATGCCCACATTCCAGATATAGTCCAGCATAGATGCAGACATGTGTACCCTAAAGGACAAGGCCAATAATAGACTTGCCTACATCGATATAACCCACACAGCAGCATGCACATGCTCATATTAGCCACCCCTCCACCTTAATTTTGCTGGATCACAGGTACCCTGTGCCATGGTTCCCACTGTGAGGTCTCTGGCGGGGCAAGCGCTTGGATGCTGCATATGAAACTCTCTGCGGAGGTCGTAGAAGGAGAAGAAGGTGTCTGGGAGCACCAGGTTCTGGGAGTACGTGGGAGTAGGGATGAAGAGGTGAGCCAAGGTGTCTGGCCATCCCCACAAAGACAGGGATCTTGCGAACCCAACCACCCTGTGCCCTCAAATGGCATACCTTCCTGGAGGCCTCAGGGTGCAGAACCTGTCGCAACAGCTGCTGCCCATCAGTGCAGAGCACGCAGGGGCCCCCGCCCAGCAGAGCCACATCCCTGCTCACCAGCTGTGAGAACTGGGGACAGGGAGTGGAGACTCAGACATAGATTCACAGCTAGGCAGGCTGAAACTGGGGGTAGGAGGAGGCGGGGGCGGGGCGGGGGGGGGGGACTCAGGCTGCAAAGCTGGTTCAGCAGGATGTTCCGCCCTGCCCTGCCTGGGAAGTAGAAGGTGGTGCTCTATACGTCCCAGGCTCCTAATCCCCACCCCTGCCCTAGTCCACCGTCACCTCCTTCGGGCCAAATGAGAACAGTCACACATAACCCAAACTCCCATCAAACACACTCCGGGAGTCTGGAGTTGGGCCAGAGCAAACACCTGGTGGAGTGAGGCAAGCAGGTGGAGAGGGGAGGGGCAAAGCAGGTTAAACCTGTCCTGGACCAGGCGCCACCCTCAGACAGGTGGGGGGGTGGGGGAGGCTCACACCTGCCTGAGGGCCAGGAGGCTCATGGTCAATGGCAGCCCCGCCCCTTGGTCTGACCAACCCAGGAACCGAGAAAGGCCAAGGACAGAGCTTCAGACTCGGACACTAGCGGCAACCTGAGCTTTGACCTACACCCTATCGACCAACTGGCACGGAACTGTTTACTCATAGAGGGGGTGGCACTCTGAAGGCTGCCCAACACGCTCCTGCCTCCTCCCTGCAAATTCTGTGACACTTTTCAGCCTAAGGCTGACAAGAGCAAGAAACCCAGATTTTCGGCAGCACCCTCACAGGTAAGCAGAAGATTAGGCCTGGAGCCCTTCTGTAACACGTTCAGATTCAGCATCTTTGTTTCCTAAGAACCACAGAATTGGAAGCGGAAAGAACCTATGCTTCTAAAAAACTTAACACTCATTACAACTCTGTCCAGGAGGGTGAGTGAGCAGGGCAGACAGGGAAAAAGCAGTGAAGCTGACTCCCACTTGACCCGGGTTTGGGGGTACATGCCCCTAGGCCTTTGTGCTCAGCAGGCAGGTAGCCCCCAGGTAGAGTACGGCCAGCACCCACGCCTGGCCAGTCAGCTGGGACAGGCCTAAACCAGCAGCCCTCGCCTAGCGGCGTCTGCCCCTGAGGCAGACACCGCCCGACGCCCCCGCTCCAGCCGCTCCCAAGAGGGCAGACAGCAGGGACCAGCGATCTAGGGCCAAACTTGAGCCCCTTGACCCTATTTCCTGATCGGCTGGACCTCGCTCCTCTGCTACCAGGGAGTGTGGGGCGGGGGGAGGGGAGGAGACGAAGGGACCTCGGGGGTGGGTCCCTCAACCGCTATTGTCACCCCTTCAACAAGAGTGGGTGCCTTGTGAAGGAAAGGAAGGTGCCTGTAGGAACGGCCTAGCACGCGCTCACGCGGTAGTCACTCAAAAGTTTCAAAGGAGACCTTGTCCTACTGTCCGTGCCAGTGGGTCGCGCGGCGCTCCAGGCTTCGCCTCCTGCCTCCCCCACCCGCCGGGGAGGAAGCGTCTCTGCCACCCAGCTGTTCCACCACCCACGCGGGCCCCCACGCTCACCTGCTGCAGCACCTTGTCCAGGGACTCCGCCCGCGCTAGGCTGTCTGCGCTGAGGCCGCTCGCCTCGCGGCACTGTGGACTCAGGGCAGCTGCCTCAGCGCGAACTAGCGACTTGTGTAGCGTCCCCACCTAAGAGCAGCAGGGGTAGCCCGATGAGCCGCTGTGCCTCGCGGCTGTGCCCCGCCACCTTTTTCTTTTCCCACCTCACCTGTCGGCTGCGCGGCTCCACCACTTGCCAGACTAGGAGGATTAAGTCGGTCTCGTCCGAGCCTAGGTCCGGCCCCAGCGCACCAGCCGTGGCCCCGAACAAAACGACCAGCGACTGGGACCCTGGGCAGGGGTCTGTGGCGGAGTCTACTGCGGGATCTGGGCCCGGGGGTGGGGGCGGAGGCGGCGGTGGAGTCATGGCCGCAGAGGAAGGGGGCGCTCGGCCACACGCACGCGGACCGACGAGGCGCACGCACACACCGACCGACGGTAGACAGACGAGCTTGGGCGGGATCCGGTGTGTTGGGGGCGGCACCTGCGGCGGGGCTGTGGCAGTGGGAGCTGCAGAGACCCGCCCGCGGTGCCCTTTGGGGCTGGGCGGCGCGGCGGCTGGTCCCAGCCTACTCCGGCGAGTTACCTGAGTGCCACGTGATGGGGCGGCCCCGGGAACCTCTGGGGAGGGCCAGTACCCTGCCCTGGAGGCGAGAGCTCACTTTAGCCTTGGCGTGCTTGCTCTCCCCGGTGGCTGGAGTCCACCTCTTGGTGAGGTCCTGCGGGACTCCTGGGACGAATCTATTATTTCTCCTACTTCCTCTCCAGCAGGCAATGAGTTCTCCGCAAAAGAATGTGCAGGATCAGAGGCCTTTTCCATTCCGCGAGGGTCACGCGGAACCCGTGGAAGTCACCAGGAGTCAATCTAGGAACTGTAGGGGGTCACGACGTGCGTCTTGGGGGTTAATGGAAGTCACAAAGGGTCAAAAACCGACAGTGAGCGCCACCACGTATCCACTGGAAGCCGGTGGGAGAGATCAGTTGGGGAAAGGGAGGGCGGCAAAGATCAAGGGTTCTTTGAGCTGTGGGCGGTCACTAGAGATCACAGGGAAAGACGTGTCCATACAGGTGTTGAGTCGGTCTTGGACTGCGTCGGCGGCGAAGTGCCGGCAGTGTAAAGCGCAGTCACTGTAGACGCGAGGGTTCAGGCCTTGATGCCAGGGAAGGAGCACATCTCCTCAAACCCTAGAGAGCTGCATCCTAAGTGAGGCTAAGCCAAATAAATGGTCGGGACCTGGAGACAGCCTACCTACCCCACTTGGGGACTGCCTGCCTGTTTTCGTCTTTCTTGGACGATAGACGTGCGATCTGGATACTGAAAGCACTGTGGCAGGTACCGGCTAGCGTTAAGCTACGTACCTGCACGTGCAGGCTACAAAGCCTGCATCCCAACCCGGTTCAGACTGGTCCCATTCTCCCCACGGGGTTTGGTGAGACTCTCTTACTGTTGTTTCCAGGCTGCCCTGTGAGCTCTGGATAGTTTTCCTTCTACTCAACTGTAACTAGAAATCTGGCAGGAGGAAAGAGCTACAGCCTGGAGTGAGACTGAAGAGATGCAGGATGCCCAAGCCAAGACTAAAGAACCTCGTGTGTCCGGAAAAGCGGGGTGCTACATATGAGTCTAGAATAAAAGAACTCGGGCGCACCCCCAACTCATACCCAAAGAAAGAGTGTGGAGCCAGGGAACCTAGAGTGGATCGTCCCGGGTTTTCCCACACAGTAGCGCAGAAAAACAATGATGAGATGTAGTGGAAGGTGGTTGGTGGGAGAACCCTGCAATTCCCATCCGACGGCCCACCCTCAGCCAGCCTCCTAAGCCCCGCCCCCGACGATAAGCCTGGAATGTCAAATATTTGCTCCAGGAACCCGGTGAAACCGTGAGGTAAAGCCCCTCCCATTCCGGAGCGCGCCTGCGTCAGTTCAGACTTTTCCGTAGGACACTCCCTTCCGACTAGTTCCTTCTACCCGCTACTCCCCACCCCTCGTCCTGGTTATTTAACGTCAAGGCCTGCAACACCACAACTTTCGGTTCAGTGGGGCCGCGGCCTGGCGTGCATACACCGCTGTACCGGTGCTCCCGGGTCAGTCTCTACCCACAGCCTCCCAGCAAGGCTTACTACTTCGTTCAACTTGTAAACCTCGCTTCCCGATTCTCAGGAAACCTTTGCGCAATACCTGACTGTCCTGAGCCCACTGTGCCCGGGTTCCCACTAGGTGAAGAACAGTACTAATAGACTGAGTGTCTCCTTTCAACTCTGGTGCGCTCATCCTGCCATTCCCCATGGTAAAACTATACTAGACCCTCAAAGTCTTTGGTTTTTATTTGTTTTATCACATTTATTTGTGCTTGTGTGTAGGTGTGTGCACGCCACAGCGCTTGTGTTGAGGTCAGAGGACCACCAGGATGAGTTGGTTCTCTCCTTCCACGAAATGGATCCCGGGCGTGGGACTCAAGCAAGTCATCTTACCACAGCTGTTTTTGTTCGTTCTTTAAGACCGACTCTCATGTACCCGTGTCCTGACTAAATAGCAAAGGCCGAGCTTGCCAATCGGATTTTCCTGCCTTCACCTCCCAAGTGCTTGGGAACCCAGACTTAAAGTGTCTCTGCACTCAAAAGTCAGAGGCTGGAGGATGGCTGCAAAGATCCAAACTAGCCTACTATCCAAGTTCCAGGTCATAAATCAACAAAACCTGTAAGATTAGGAGCTGAGTGTGGGCTTTGCAATCACCACACCCAAAAGGTTAAGACAGGAGTTCCAGGCTACCCCGAGCTACATAAAATAACTAATTTCTAAAATTAGTTCTTTAGCAAGGCAGTGGTGGCTGAGCATGCCTTTAATTCTAAAGCTCAGGAGGCAGAGGCCGGCAGATCTCTGAGTTTGAGTCCAGCTTGGTCTACAGAATCAGTGACAGGACAGCCAAGACTACACAGAGTGACCCTGTCTCGCAAAAGCAAACAAAAATTGTTTGTAGTCAAGTGTGGTAGTGAGTGCCTAAATCTCAGTACAAACAGGCAGATCTCTGAGTTCAAGTCAGCCTGGTCTAGGACAGCCCCAGGACTTCCAGAGCTGCAGAGACCCTATCTCAAAACAAATAAATTAAATAAGGATGGGTCCTAGATTACCTTATCATTCAGTAAACAACCTTGCACTCCTTACCCTCCCCCATGAAGCCAATTATTTTTTAAAGAGAGAGCCTTTTTTTTTATGAGGTTGAATATTTATTCAGGGGAGTTATGAACGGGGAAGGGGGGGAGAGAGAGAGAGAAAGACAGAGAGAGAGACAGAGAAGGGGAAGCAGAGAAGTGGGGAGAGAGGCAGAAGCAAAGCTGCCTCTCGGAGAGGAAGATGGAAAAGAGAGTGAGCTCAGGCCGGAAGCTGAAGATAGAGCGGTGGCCTGAGCAGTGGTGGCGGCCCATGTGGTGGCAGGCAGTGGGCTCTGGGAGCAGCCAGTCCCAGGCAGAGATGGCTGCCAGTCCCTGAGCAGTGGCTGGTCCCAGGCAGGGAGACACATGGCAGGCGGGCAGAAGACAGAGACATGGTGAGGTTGAATATTTATTCAGGTTAGGGGAGTTATGAAGGGGGAAGAGGGAGGGAGAGAGAGAGACAGAGAGAGAGACAGAGAGAGAGACAGAGAAGGGGAAGCAGAGAAGTGGGGAGAGAGGCAGAAGCGAAGCTGCCTCTCCGAGAGGAAGATGGAAAAGAGAGCTAAAGAGAGAGTCTTGGGGCTGGGTACACGGCTCAGCAGTTAGGAGTACTGACTGTTTTTCCAGAGGACCGGTGTTCAATTCCCAACACCCACATGGCAGCTCACATCTGTCTGAGACTCCGGTTCCAGGGTACCCAACCCCCTCAGATAGACATACATACAGGCAAAACACCAATGTATATACATACATACATATACATACATACACACACATACATACATACATACATACATACATACATACATACATAAAAGAGTCTCACTGTCATAGCCCTGGGCTGGTCTGGAACTCACTATTTAGACCAGTCTGGCTCAGACTCACAGAGATCTGCCTGCCTCTGACTCCCCAGTGCTGGGATTAAAGGTGTGTGTCACCATGCCTGACTGCTTGCTTCCTTCCTTTTTTAAAAATATATAATTTATTTTTATTTTATGTTCATTGATGTTTTGCCTGCATGTATGTGGGTATGAGGGTATCTGAAGCCCTGGAACTGGAGTTACAGACAACTGAGAACTGCCATATGGGTGCTGGAAATTGGACCTGAGTCTTCTGGAAGAGAAGCCAGTGCTCTTAACTGCTGAACTATCTCTCCAGCCCCCTTTTCTTTCTTTTTTCTTTTTTTTTTTAATTGTGTGTGTGTGTGTATGTGTGTGTGTGTGTGTGTGTGTGTGTGTGTGTGTGTGTGTGTGTGTACTATGTGCATACCTGGTGCTCACAGGAAACAGAAGAAGGTGTCAGATGCCCTGGAACTGGAGTTACCTATGCCTGTGGCTCACTGGTGGGTGTTGGGAATTGAAAAGGGTCCCTCACCAAGAGCACCACGCACTCTAAACCACTGAGCCATCCCTCTAGCTCCTGCTTGTGCTTTCTATGCCAGCACTGGCAAGTTTCTTTGGACCAAGGACCCTTTCCTTTGATATCTTTTCCCCACAACCCACCTCTGCTTTTCCTCGGCATTTTTGCCTCTCAAAGTACAGGTAGGGATCCCCTGTGCAGTCTGAGATTTCTGTACTGATGAAGGTCCCAGCCAAAGTCAGTCCCCACTCCTCTGCTTTCTAGGGTGATTGATGAATCAATGAATGAATATATGAATGGGAGATGGGTACCAAACAGAGGTAGTAAGTAAACGCTCTTCCAAATTGCACTCTAGGAAGAAGGGAGCATGTTTCAAGCGAGTGCACACAAGTGTCCACTCACACATAAGGGTGCATTTGTGGGGGGGTGTTGGCACAACTTTTACGCTAACAGGAGTGGTGAGAAAGTGTGCTCTTCCCTCTCTTTTTGACCAGAAAAGATGCTGCGATAGAACAAGATTCAACCAGAGGATCATTTTTCCCCCTCAGCTTCTTCCAGCCAACCCTGGGTAACTAACTAGAAACAGCCAGCCTACCCAAGTTTCTCATCTCTGTATCATTGCAAAAATCATTTACTACCACCAGAGGGTGTGCTGACTCTGGCCTTAACCTTTTTGAGAGAAGCCAGGTAGCAGGTGATCGTGATGTGTTAGAGCATGCGTCTCTCTGTGGGCAATAACCAGGACAGAGAGGGAAAGCCTTGACACTGCCAGCCAAGCGTTTCCCGCTGGCTTCAGAATCTCTGTGTGACTCCTGAGGCACAACATTTAATCTACTAGCTGGCAAGCTCGTGCGTATGTATAACCCATCCTGCTCGCCCGCATCCCTGCATCCACTCTTCCCCTCCTTCCAGCATCCTACTCCACTTTCAAGCCTTTTTGTTTTGTTCTTTCAACCCACTGTGATTAACCAGGGCCGCCAGCATGGGCAGAGGTACGGAGCTATCCACTGGAACATTAGTGACTCACCAGTGGCTACGTCACTGAAGACAATGACTTCCCCTGGACCACATGGGGACCCACGAGCCCCTCCCACTATGACTGAATGCTGAAAGAGTCCCTGTCTTTTGAAGGCCCTACATAAGCAGCTGTAGCTGTTGTAAGTTCATGAGGACCACAGCTACATCCGTGTCCCTAAGACAGTGTTTTGTAGCATTCCCCTCAACTCATGCTTCCTGCCTTTTCCTTGGTGTTCCCTGAGCCTTGGGGGTAGGGGGACAGGTAGTATAGATGTACTCTTTATGACTAAGCACTCAATGCTCACTTATTCCCAGAAACTTGACCAGCCGTGATCCTAGACATAGGTTGGGATTTTTTTTTAGATACGTTTTTCGTATTGTTTTATGTGTGTTGATGTTTCACCTGCATGCATATCTGTGCACCATGTACTTACCTGGTACCCACAGAGGTCATAAGAAGGCCTTGAGTCACCTGCAACTGGAGTTACAGGCAATTGTGAGCTGCCTTGTGGGTGATGGGAATTGAGCCCAGGTCCTCTAGAAGAGCAGCTGGTGCTCTTTACCACTGAGGGGTTTGTCGTTGTTTGGTTGTTTGGTTGGTTTTTTTTTTAAATTCCTGGCTGTTCTGGAACTTGCTCTGTAGACAAACTCACAGAGATCTGCCTGCCTCTGCCTCCTGAGTGCTGGGATTAAAGGTCTGTGCCACCACCACCTAGCAGCAATGAGTTTTAAAGCTTACTTTTCAGACCCTCAGACTGTCCCACCTTGTGCTCTGAACCATTCTGCTGTGATTCTTTATATTCTGGGCTGCTGGAGCCCTACCCTACCCTTTGTTGTCTTGGAAAACTACTTCAAGTAAGACAACCTTCCTTGATGCCTAGACCAGATTGGATGCTCTGTTCTGGGCCTTTGCCTTCTGTATTCTGGATTGAATGGCTAATTGGGTTAGAGTTTGTCCCCTCAGTGACTCCAGTCAGGCTCTGGAAGCAGAGGAATAGTGACCTGCAGAGTCTAGGGTTTAGGGAGAAGTGATTGACATCCAAATGGGCTCAGCTGTGACCACTAATGGCTTTGGAAGTCCTGGTTTTGGAAGCCCCATAATCCATTGGTCTCCATAGGGGATCTAGGAGCATAGGTCTGTATGAGGAAGTGCTGAGATATGGAGGCTGTTATCTGTATTCTCATCCAAGGGAGACAGCAAACCTAGACTGGCATCAGCTTCTGAGTTCGTTCCTACTTCCAGCCTTTCCCGAGAGTGTGCCTGCCCCCAGGAATACCCTCCTTCTTTCTCAGACCTATAGCTGACCTGCTTCACCTCTCGGTCCTTTTCCTCCTCTAAGGCAGACAGGAACCCAAGAGCCGTCCTTGTAAGCTGTGGAGAAAGTACATTACTGATGTATTTAGCACGTTCAGCATCTGTCATGTGCTAGAAGCAGGGCAGGCAAACAGTTTGGTCTTGCAGTGACTATGGCTTAGTGGGAGCCAGGCAAGGGTGCTTCCGGTGCAGTGGTCATTTCTTGGCTGAAGCCTAAGTGGGGAATGCAGGGTGTTGCCACTGCAGCAAGATCAGCGGTCTCCTAGGATCCCGCTCTAGCATGGAAGTCAGAGGTTGAGATGAGAAGGCAAGATTAACTGGGAGGACAGAGCCCCGACTACCATTCAAGGTGTTCACTCACTGGGAATGGGAGACACCACGGGCAGCTATGAGTTAGAGGGACCTGACTTTGTGGTTCATGGTGTCCACCTAGCATATGGAGAACATTCCTCCAGAATAAGGGCAATCATTGGAACCCCAGCAATGAAGCTGTTGTGGTGTTGAGGGCAGTTTGACTTCACAAGAATGAACTGGAAAGGCTGGCTGACTACCTAGGCTGTAGGTTAGAAAAGCTGGGAGGTGGGTCTGGGGAGTGGTCCAGCAGACACAAGCACGTCATTTTTGCAGAAGGCCCAAGTTTGCTTCCCAGCATCCATTATGGGTAGCTTGCAACTTCCTATTGTTGTGGGATACTTTACTGGTGGCTTTTTGAGGGGCCCACCACAATGCTCCCAAATAAATCACACGGAGGTTTATTATTACTTATGAATGCCCGGCCTTAGTGTGTCTTTTTGCTTGCCTATTTTTCTTAACTTTTTTTTTCTTTTTTTTTTTTTTTTTTTTTTTTTTGAGACAGGGTTTCTCTGCAGCATTTTTAGAGCCTGTCCTGGAACTAGCTCTTGTAGACCAGGCTGGCCTCGAACTCACAGAGATCCGCCTGCCTCTGCCTCCCGAGTGCTGGGATTAAAGGCGTGCGCCACCACCGCCCGGCTCTATTTTTCTTAACTTAAATGAACCTGTTTACCTTTTGCCTCTGGGCCTTTTCCCTATTTCTGTATACTTGTACATGAACACAATAATGATCCCACACTAGCTCAGAATGGGGTATAATAAGGGTTCTTTATTTAGGGATAGACTCACAGATCAACAGTCCTCTGCAGGAGCAGGGAACAGGAACTGAATTCAGCAGCAGCAGCAAGAAAGAGAGAGAGAGAGAGAGAGAGAGAGAGAGAGAGAGAGAGAGAGAGAGAGAGAGAGAGAGAGAGAGAGAGAGAGAGAGAGAGAGAGAGAGCGCATGTTTCTAGTACTCAAGGCCATGCCCAACCTGGCCCAGCATCACAAAAGCCATTGGCTGAAGGAGCTCCCAAGCACCTCTCTCTTTTGTTTAAATAAGAGAGTTCCAAACACAATACAAAACTATATATAATAAGAACAGATATCAAGTATAAAAATTAAAATTACAACTAGCATAAACAATATTAAGCAAGAAACATATGCTAAATGTTTCCATAATTATTCTATTCTAAGGAGTCTAAGTCTTTTTATTAGAAATGGCTTCATTAAGTCATGAGAGGAAAGTAACTACAACTATCTAGTCTTCAACCCCATTGAAGACCTGAGAAGGGAGATAATGTCACTTGAGTAGACAGGAAGTGCAATCAAGCAACTTCCAAAATGTGCAGCAAATGACAGAGACAACTGGCTACTTGGGTAATCACCCAAAGTCTCATTTGCAATGTTTTGCAACCAATTTTGGCTAAAGCCTAGGGTAAATGACAGACCATTTTCAAAGGCAGGAAAAATTTCAAAACTCTGACGTGGCAAGGTTTGGCAGTCTTTTCTTGTATCCTGCTTGTCCAGTCTGGACACTGTGCATTTTGTCAGTGGTTGAGGCATAGGCAGTTCTTTGCCCAAAGGCCAGTTTTGCCAAGAAGAAAACAAACTCCCAAGTTGAGTGTCTTCGGTGCTCAACATTCTCTTGGGAATAGGTCGGTGCTGTCAGGAGGAATCATGTCTCACATCAACAGAACCCTAAGTTATTCAAATGCCATATTCTACAGTTCTTTGAAGTGGTTGAAGTTTACCTATGTGTGGAATAGAACCTGATTAGTCTAACTATAAGTATAACAAACATAGATGACTATTGACCTATAATTATTAATACCTATATAGCTTAAAGACTAAGACTTTACATTAGAATATTAGATAATCCTTAAACAACTGTGCAACAAATGAGGACAATGACCTTAAAATGTAAACAATGTATAAATATCTTGATCAGATATAGAAATGTATAGTGCAATATGATAAATATATCTTAAAATTGTATCAATATACAAAATGTCTTAAGTAGAAGTAGAAACATCCATGCATACAATATGACAAAATAACTTTACATAGGTATAAACAGAAATAGGAACATATTCAATATAACAAATATAATTTGAATTTGTATCAATATACAAGAGTCTATATTAATGTAAATTGTCTATAAATAATAGCTCACAATTATTCACTATTATTATTAGTGTAAGTTCACACTAATCTCCTTATCCCATTCAATTTCCTTTTTTTTTTTAAATAAAGAAGATCCCTGAGCCTACATAATTTGCACCCTAATCTCCAACTCTATACCAGATATAATCAACCCTAATTTATGTCCCTAACCCTAAAGGTAAACTTTGTTGGGAGAAGGGACATCATCTTTTAGAATTACTTCAGCTGTCATGGGGCTGTTATTTCTATGGGATCCTGTAAAACTAAAATGATGGTTGTTTCAAGATTATTGTCTGGTATAATTGCAAATAGTCTATGAGTAGTTGGTAGGGTTTTTCTTCCTTTTTTTTGGTAGGGTTTTTCTGAAGTTCTCATTTGAAGTTCTGGCCAGAAAATTATAAGAAGGTGCACCATTTTTATTTAGACAGAAAAGAGGAGGTGATGTAGGATTCCCCTCTGTATACTGTGAATATGTTTTATTCCCATTTGTTAATAAAGAAGTTGCTTTGGTTTATAGCCAGGCAGAATACAGCCAGGCTAGAAGAGATATATAGAGAGAGTAGGCAGAGTCAAAGAGATGCCATGTAGCTGCCAAAGAAGAAAGATGCCTACTGGAACTTTACTGGCAAACCATGAGCCTTATGGTAAAGTATAAAATGATAGAAATAGGTTGATTTAGGATATGAGTTAGTTAATAAGAATCCCAAGCTAATAGGCCAAGCAATGTTTTAATTAATATCATTTTCTGTGTGATTATTTTGGGTGGGTCTGGGCAGCCAGGAACGAGATAGGATAGATAATAGTGTATTTGCCTTAATTTGTCAAATGTAAGTGGACTAAATATTGTTTTTTTAAATTTATTAAAAATTTTATTAAAAATTTACACCTCCTCCCCTCCTCCCATTTCCCTCTCCCATCCCCCTCCCCCTCCCTCTCCAGTCCAAAGAGCAGTCAGGGTTCCCTACCCTGTGGGAAGTCCAAGGTTCTCCCACCTCCATCCAGGTCTAGGAAGGTGAGCATCCAAACAGACTAGGATCCCACAAAGCCAGTACATGCAGTAGGATCAAAACCCAGTGCCATTGTCCTTGGCTTCTCCATCAGCCCTCATTGACCGCCACGTTCAGAGAGTCCGGTTTGATCACATGCTCCATCAGTCCCAGTCCAGCTGGCCTTGGTGAGCTCCCATTAGATCAGCCCCACCGTCTCAGTGGGTGGGCGCACCCTTCACGGTCCTGACTTCCTTGCTCATGTTCTCCCTCGGGAAGCTAAACAAGAAGGTGAACCCGAAGAAAAACCTATAGTTATCCTCCTGGATAATGGAAGTAGACAAGATGGCCAGGCAAAAATTGGGAGCTCGGGGGTGGGGGTAGGGTGGGGATAAGGGGAGATGGTGAGAGAAAAGTGAGAAGGGGAGGATGGGGAGATCTTGGGGGAATGGTATGGTTGGGATGGAGGAAGAGTGGATATGGGAGCAGGGAAGTATATATCTTAATTAAGGGAGCCATTTTAGGGTTGGCAAGAGACTTGACTCTAGAGGAGTTCCCAGGTGTCCAAGGAGATGTCCCCAGCTAGTTCCTTGGACAGCTGAGGAGAGGGAGCCTGAAATGGTCCTATCCTATAGCCATACTGATGAATATCTTGCATATCACCATAGAACCTTCATCTGGCGATGGATGGAAATAGAGACAGAGACCCACATTGGAGCACTGGACTGGACTAAATATTTTAACTATAATTCTTGTTTAATAACTCTTTTCTATATGTAATTTTACTATGTTAAAGTTAATACCTTCCTTTTTATTTGTACAGAAGAGAGGAAATGGTGTGGGAAGTCCTTCTGTATATGTGTTGCTTTTATTGGTTAATGAATTAAGAAGCTCCTTGGGCCTATGACAGGGCAGAATATAGCAAGATGGTAATTCCAAACAGAGATAGAGGAGAAAAGAAGGTGGAGTCAGGAAGATGCCATGTAGCTGCCAAAGGAGACAGAGATCTCAAAACCTTACCAGGAAACAATAAGCTTCATGGTAAAATATAAAATAATAGAAATGGATTAATTTAGGATGTAAGAGTTAGTTAATAAGAAGCCTGAACTAATAGGCCAAGCAGTGTTTAATTAATACAGTTTCTGTGTGATTATTTTGGGTCTGGGTGGCCGGGAAACAAACAAGCGGTCTCTGCCTACATATACCTTTGTTCACTTCTTTCTCCATGGCTTGCTGTGTAGCTGGGTGACTGGCTCCCAACGTCCTCTTCTTCTTGTTCTCTTGTTGCTCCTCCTTCTCTCTCCTCCCAGAATTCTCCTTCATTTATTCTCTCTACCTGCTAGCCCCACCTATCCTTGCTCCTGCCTTGCTATGGGACATTAGTATCTTTATTAAGACCATCAGTTGTTTTAGACAGGAAAAGTAACACAGTTTCACAGAGTTAAACAAATACAATGTAAACAAAAGTCACACACCTGAAAATAACATTCCCTAACAGCCTGTAATTCATCTCCAGGGAAACCAATGCCTCTGGCCTCCAAGAACACCTGTATTCATGGACACATACATCCCCGTGTAATTTAAAATAATAAAAACAAGCTGGAAGTGGTGGTGCATGCATTTAATCCAGTACTGGGAGGCAAAGGCAGGTGGATCTCTGTGAACTTGAGGCCAGTCTGGTCTACATAGAGATCACCAGGACAGCTACTACTATATAATGAAACCCCGTCTTATAAAACCACAAAACCATACACATACACACACACTATATATAACATATATACATAAAAGCTATAAAACATTATAATAGTTACAAATTATGTATAAGTAGGTGTTTCTGTTGTTTCTCTGTTCTGCCAGCCAGCTCCCAAATAACCACACCGAGACTTATTAATTATAAATAATCGACATAACAAGCTTAAGCTTGTTACTAACTAGTTCTTTTTTTGTTTTGTTTTGTTTTTCAAGACAGGGTTTCTCTGTCTCTGTGCAGTCCTGCTGGAATTCTCTCTGTAGAGCAGGCTGGCCTCGAACTCACAGAGATCCTCCTGCCTCTGTCTCCCAAGTGTTTGGATTAAAGGCATGTGTCACCACCTCCCAGCAAGCTCTTATATCTTAAATAAACACATATTTCTTATCTACACTCCATCATGTGGCGGTGCCTTTTTTCAGCATGGCATATTCATTGCCTGCTTCCTCTGTGTCTGGCTGGCCACTCTTCTTGACCCTGCCCTTCTTTTTCCCAGCATACTCTCAGTTTGGTTGTCCTGCCTAACCTCTTTTTGCCTAGCTATCAGTCATTAGCTCTTTATTAATCCAGTCAGAAGGCACCTTGGCAAAGACACATCTTTACAGTGTACAAAAAGATTATTCCACAACATATATGTTCTATATTTACATATAAATAAATACATATAGTAATATATAATGTCATGTGTGATATCATATCATATACTATACATTAGAATATATGATATGATGTACAATTTTATATTATAAGTATATTAAAGGTAAACCACATAGTTAGTATATATATACCAAAATAAATCATAAAAAAGGAAGCAGGCAGTCACCCAGAGTTGAGGATAGTATCAAGTCTGTAGATGAGAACTGAAGAGATGGCAGGGCCACTGTGAAAGGAGGGAGTCGTTGGTCCTGCTTTGCCTGTACTAGCCCAGCTTGGTTTGCAGAAGCGGAAGAACAGGCAGATGGAGGGCACCCTGTGCAGACACCAGCTCAAAAAGAGTGACTAGGAGACTTATTATGAATTATGAAATCTCAGTCTATAGCTTAGGCTTCTCCCACTAGCTTGTGACTCTTTTTATCTCTCTTCCATCTTGTACCTCCTGTTTCCTCTCTGTGTTCTCTGGCATCTCTTCTGTATACCTGTATTCATCTCTTCTCCTCTTTCTGTGCCCAGAAGTCCTGCCTAACCTCTTCCGGCCTACCTATTGGTCATTCGGCTATTTATTTATTTAACTATTTATCTATTCACCTATTTATTTATTTTGGTTTTTCTGTAGATCTCTGAAGTGTTTGAAGACCATCTACCTATTTAAAAATACGCCTCTGATTGACATTGAAAATATACATAACGTAAATTCGATTGTTATAGACGACTAACTACTAATCTATATTTCTTTATTATCCTAAATAACTTTCAAGGACTAGAACTTTACATTTTTAAATGAGCTACATAGGTACACTACCTTAAATAAGAAATAAAAACATATAATACAGTATAACAAAAATAGCCTCAAAATTTGTATCATTTTACTAAAATATCTTTTTTTTTTCTGAGACAAGGTTTCTCTGTGTAACAGTCCTTGCTGTCCTGGAACTAGCTCTTGTAGACCAGAGCTGGCCTCGAACTCATGGAGATCCGCCTGCCTCTGTCTCCCAAGTACTGGGATTAAAGTCATGTTCCATCACCGCCCAGCTACAAAAGTATCTTAAACCAGAGTAGAAACATATATAGAGTATGTTCTAACAAAAGTAACCTTAAATTTGTATCAATATACAAAAATCGATATCAATGTAAAATATTTGAGATTAATAGTTGTTTGGTTTAAAGTAGATTCAATAATCTGTTCTTTTATCCTATCATTCCTAGCCTTGCAGAAAGAAATCTCTTTTCAGAAAGAGATCCGTGAATCTAACCTCCTTGCTTAGTTTCCTCCATGACCATGACCAATAACAACGTGTAAGCAACCCCTTTATGATGATAAACATCCGTAACTCACCTAATGACCAAAAACATCTACTTCACCTTTTGGAAATATGGGCGTTGTGTTCTTAAAACTACTTCCTGTTGTCTGGAGGTGATGAAAACTCTAGGCGACTCTGAGAAAATTAAGATAATGTCAAGTCCTGGGGGAGCTAGCTGTTGTCCAGTCTTGGTGTAATGGGAAAGTGTAAAGCGTATCTAAAGTTCCGGCTGGATAGTCTGTGAGGCTGGATCATCTTGGCCAGCAGCCTTGAAGCTGTTCTGGATATAGAACCCTGAGGAAACTGTAGCAGAGGGGGTCTGAGAGGCTGGTTACCTGGGCCACCAGTTTTCATTGGTGTCTGATCCCTTGCTCTGAAAACACACAAACTTTCAAGGGTAATGTACATATCTGTATTGATGCAAGTATGAACCATTTTACACAAGCCAGCCGAGGATGATGTTGGTTTTTTTCCTTTTTTTAAAATTGATTTTTTTATTAAGCTTTACATTTTTCTCTGCTCCCCTCCCTGCCTCTCCCATCCCCCCAGGATGATGTTTTATTTTATTTTTTAAATATTTATTTATTTATTATATATATAATGGTCTGTCTTCATGTGTCCCTGCAGACAGAAGTTGGCACCAGATCTTATTACGGACGGTTTTGAGCCACCGTATGGTTGCTGGGAATTGAACTCAGGACCTCTGGAAGAGCAGTCAGTGCTCTTAACCTCTGAGCCATCTCTCCAGCCCCCAGGATGATATTTTATATTTGAGCAGGTAAATATCCATCACCTGTCTTGTAGGTTTTTCTAGGCTTATTTTTTATGCCTGTAACCACTATTTTTTAAAATATATATTTATTTATTGTGTATATAGTATTCTGTCTGCATGTATGCCTGCATGCCAGAAGAAGGCACCAGATCTCATTAGAGATGGTTATGAGCCACCATATAGTTGCTGGGAATTGAACTCAGGACCTCTGGAAAAATAGTCAGTGCTCTTAACCTCTGAGCCATCTCTCCAGCCCCTAATAACCATGATTTTCAGGCAGTCTCCCTGATCAAACCTGATTCTCTTTAACCTTGAATGAATCCACGGGATTTTATTTCCCCATAGAAACAAAAGCATAAACTCTTCCCCAGCTCAATACATTTTTTGAATTCCATTTTAAAGTTAAGGCATTCCTACAGTATCTATGCTGGCTTAATTCAGCAGCCCCTCTACAATCCTGTGCCTCTTCTCCGCAGCTGCCATTCACTCGTCAGCATTCAAAAAATTCAAAGTCAACAAGACACCATATAGGACCCAGACTCCCTGTTTATTTTTCATCTTTACGGGACTTATCCTTTTAATTATATTTTTAATATTATGTTATTATAGTCTCTCTTTAAAGACTTTATCTTATTAGTTATAAACTATTTTTTCTGACTCTCTTTATTTCCTTTTTTTTAAAAAAGCTTACACACTGGGGCTGGAGAGATGGCTCAGAGGTTAAGAGCACTGACTGCTCTTCCAGAGGTCCTGAGTTAATTCCCAGCAACCACATGGTGGCTCACAACCATCTGTACTGAGATCTGGCGCCCTCCTCTGGCGTGCGGGCATACATGGAGGCAGAATGTTGTATACATAATAAATAAATCTTAAAAAAAAAAAAGCTTACACACATTTTTAAAAACCTATTTAGAGTTTTTTTTTTCTTCTCCAGTCTGGATCTGTCTTCACTGAGCACCTGCAGCCTTCTCTGACCACAGGAGACAAATCTTAAACTGTAACGTCATCTGCCGCAAGGCTCAGCTTAGCATATGGTGCTGGTGCGTGCTGCTGGCAGCTGGCTCCAGCCTGCAGCCCACAGGCTGTGACAGGAAGAGGTGCTTCTGTATGCTGAGCTGGTCTGCCTGAGAGACTGCAGTCTAGAAAGTCACATCCGGCTCCTTGTCTAGGCTTTTCTTAGCTTTCTCAGGCCCTGTGTTTGGATATTTGAGCCTGACGTTGGGCACCATATACAGATGGGTTTTAAAATGACACCAAGACTTACTATTAATTATGAAAGTTCTGCCTATCACTTAGGCTTGTCCCAAGCTATAGAAGGCTGACTTATAACTTGAATTAATCTATGTTTTACCTCATTTTTTTTTTAACCTCTCTTCCATCTTGTACTTCCTGTTTCCTCTTCGTATTCTCTGGCATCTCTCCTCCATGCCTAGATCCATCTCTTTTCTCTCTCTCTTTCTCTCTCTGTCTGGAAGTACTGCCTAACCTTTTCCTGCCTAGCTACTGGCTATTTAGCTCTTTATGAAACCAACCAGAAGGTGCCTTGGCAAAGACACATCTTCACAGTGTACAGAAAGATCATTCCATAACAACCCTGAATGTCTTAGTTACTTTTCTACTGTTGTTAAGAAACATCATGACCAAAAGAAACTTGATGAGAAAGGGGATTATTTGGTTTACACAGTCTAAATCACAGTCCGCTGAGGGAAGCCAAGGCAGGAGCTTGGTTGGCAGGAGTTGATGCAGACACCATGGAGGAATGCTGCCTACTGATTTGTTCTTCATGCTCAGCCTCTTTTCTTAAAGAACCCAGAACCAGGGTTAGGGTTAGGGTTAGGGTTAGGGTTAGGGTTAGGGTTAGGGTTAGGGTTAGGGTTAGAAAAAAAAAAAAAAAAAGAAAAGAAAAAAAAAAAAAGAACCCAGAACCACTAGGCTAAGGCTGTTGTTCCCAACCACAATGAGCTTGGCCCTGGCCTATCAATTGCTAAGGAATTCCTGTACAATCTTACCTGCTTACAGCTGGATCATCTTCTTTTTCCTCCTCCTTATCCTCTTTTCTTGTTCTTTGTTTGTTTTTTTTTGTTTTTTTGTTTTTTTTGGTTTGTTTGAGGTAGGGTTTCTCTGTGTAGCCCTGACTGTCTTGGATCTCACTCTGTAGACCAGGCTGGCCTTGAACTCACAGAGATCCGCCTGCCTCTGCCTCCCGAGTGCTGGGATTAAAGGCGTGTGCCACCACCGCCCGGCAAGCCTTTGTTTTAAAAGGGCGTGGAGGCTCATCTTCTGATTCGTGTATGAGTAAGGGTTGTTACTAACAAGCTTTTGCCATCCTTCCCCCACTGCCCCCCACCCCCACCTCCCTGTAATCCTGACTCTCGGGGCTTTCAGGGTCTGTGGAGGTGGGACACCTAAACCTCAGTTGACAAAAGTGACACTCTTCCAGGGGCCTGAACAGCTAGTTTGGCAAGATGTTCATACTAGTCAATGTCCAAGGCTATCAAGCCTTTTAGTATCTCCCTTCCGCCTCTTGGCTCTGGACTTTCCACTGTCCCTAACCTTGGCCTAATGTCTCTATGATCTTCTACTGGACCTTTACCAAACCAGTCTGTAGCAATCCTCTGCTGGTGCCAGAGATTGAAGTGGGGGAAGCGGGGCCTAAGGCAGTGGTTAGTGGGCCTTAAAATTTCCTGTTTTCTGGGGCAAGAGTAATGGCTCCATAGTTATGAGCACTGCTGCTCTTGCGGAGGACTGTGGCTTTATTTCCAGCACCCACAAGGTGCCTTGTAACCACCTGTAACTTTGTTCCATGCAAACTCTATTTGGTAAGACTCTTCTTCAAACTCCAGGCATGCATGTAATGTACACACATACATGAGGGCAAAAATACTCATATGCACAAAATGAAACAGATCTTTTTAAAAACTTCCCACTTTGCTATAAAAACTACCTTTAACAACTTTAACACGGGTCAGATGTTTACCAAGAAGAGGGAAGGAAGAGGTGAAGGGTGGGACAGAAATCTTGGGACTAAGTGTCCCAAGGGTGCAACCGGCTTTCAGAAGGAAGTGTGTAGAGGTTTATTTCTCAAATGTCCTGCTTAACTCTACTCCACAGAGTTGGCTTATTACCAGTGTTGAGTCTCTGCCTAGGCTGCCTCTTCTCGGCCACAGCTCCTGGCTCAAATCTTGCACCCTTCATGAGTCCCCAGGTTTGCATGGATAGGGGGAGAAGTGCCAAGGCAAGCTCCAGAGCCCCGCTCTTAGCAGGGGGAACTTAAAAATAGATGGCTTAGAGTTTCGGATTAAAAGCACTTCCAACTCTACTCCACGTGCCGCACTTAGAATCGAGTGACAGACCCTTCATTTGGAAAAGGCGGATCATTTGGAACAGGTCGATCTAGCTTCTCCAGGACCTGTTTCTTGGGTTTCACCTGTATTTCTACCCAGAAGGCAGACAGTCGAAGTTCTCCGGGCATGGGGGGGCCGAAACGAGACGCCCCTGAGGATGCCAGGGTGAAGGCTGTACAAAGGTCCTGGTCAGCTGCTGGTCATCTGAGTTTCAAGAACGAACGAACTACCTAGGACTCACTTCCTCTTTCCTTGCTTTAGGAGAGGCTCCCCAGTCACAGTAAATGATGGAGCTCTTTTGGCTCGATTTGTTTTCGGACCTTCGAGGTAGGAATAGGGAATGAGGACTACCTGAGTGGACTTCGAGTACCAAGGACGGTGTCGGAGACACCGTGAGGTGGGGGTGCCTGATGGCAGGACGATAGCTGGGAGCCAGGCGGCGCCCGTCTGCCGATCGATGCGTTCGGCGCGCCGCACAGTCTAGCAGCGAGGCCAGGGGTGGGCAAGGACTCGTGGTGAGCTTGGGTGGGAGGGACGCTCGTGGAGGAGAGTTCCAATTGGTAGTGCCTTGGCAAGAGGCGGGTCCTAATTGGCTGGTGGCTGGGAGCGGTGGGGTTAAGCGCGACGCTGCGGCCCCGGCCTAGGCACGATCTCTAATCACTAAAGCAGCCCCTTGGATCTGCTGCCAGTCTCGCGCCATGGATCGCCACCTCCTCACTTGTCGCGCGACCCAGCTCCGGAGTGGCCTCCTGGTCCCCCTGCTTCTGCTAATAATGATATTGGCAGACCTGGCTCTCCCGGCCCATCGTCACCCCCCGGTGGTTCTGGGTGAGACTGGGCGTGCGGTGGGATGGTGGGTGGGTACTGCAGGATTCAGTGCAGCCAGGGTCGGCTGGGCCGACTTCCTCGTGCTTTCAGCACCATACCCAGAGTGTTTTGGTCTCTTAAACTGGGTCGGGTCAGTTAACCCACCTTCCTCCATACTGGACATGGGTGTGGTCAACCACCCTCTAAAAGATGAGAGCTAAGGGAAAGGGTACTGTCCGATTTCCCACTCCACCTACCTGCATCAACTCCAAACCTTGCCTCATCATGTCCCCATTTCTTAGCTGTAAAGACTGAGGCAGCTCGACCCTACCCCAGAGGGCTTCTAAGTAGTCTCAGAATTGGTCTGAGTCTGCCTAGAAGGCATCGGCCGTCTGTGTTTTGCACGGCATGGGTAGTAGCAAGTTAACTATCTTTGCTGACTACCAACATCATTTCCTTTTGCTTTCAACTTAGGAAATGCGTGATACTGACTTTTGGGGAGAAGGACTAAGGGAGATAGGATGGCTAAGGCAAGGGAAGGCAGAGGAGAGGGTCGGGACGGCAGCAGTGAACAGGTATTAGGGAGTCAGAGAGCATGCCCTACTCCTTCCCCTAAGACCTGGTTATTCCAGGCTGTCTTGAGACCAGTGGCGCTGCCTGCGGATTCACTCTTTGGTCTTCGACCTGGCAGCTGAGCAAGAATCAACAGCGTTTCCTTGAGTTAATAGGCCAGGATAAAATCTTTGGTAGTCTTCTATTTGACTTGGCTCTCCTCTTGAGCTAGTGTTTCCGTGGCCAGCCACCGAACAGAGACCTGCTGAAGCGTATGGTACTTACTTATTCAGCTGGAGCGTGCATTCCTGTGCTCTTTCTCCTGGGACTGTTTGTTTTGTTTTGTCTTTTCAAGACAGAGTTTCTCTGGGTAGCAGTTCTGACTTTTCTGGAACTCTGTAGACCAGGCTGGCCTCAAACTCACAGAGATTCACACACCACACTGCCCCCCCCCCCGTTCTGAGATTAAAGGCGTGTAGGCATGTGTCACCACGCCTGACTGCAGGGAATGTTTTAATAGGGATACTGCAGATCATAGAAGGATAGTGTTGACTGGCAAAGTGGTCCTGGGAAACCCCAATAGGCATTGTAAGCTAGGCATGGCAGCACACACGAATCCCAGCACTCAGGAGGCAGAGGCATTCATATCTCTGAGCCAGGTATATGTAAGTTCCAGGAGAGCCAGTGCTACACAAAGAAACCTGTCAACAACAAAAAAATAAGCATTCTAGGTCAGGAAATGGTTGGGGGATTCTGAACCTAGGTTCACTTTGAGATTTGTTCACACTTAAACCTGCCTTTCTCAGGCTTCCAGGATGGCTCTCAGGGATGAGGTCTGTGTAGGGTAAGCACAGACTCTGAGCGTCAGCTTGGGTGAGTGGATGCCAGGGAGGCCCTCCTGGAGTATGCTGGAACCAGGTGGAAGATGGCTCCAGGCTGGTTGGAATGGAATTAGGGGGAAGCGGGAGACATGCATGGTGTAGAGCTCGTGACTTACGGGGTCATCTGGACTTTACCCTGGTGACCAGTGTGAAGAAGTCACGTGTGAGCCTAAGGAGTTCCAAGAATGAGGGCCTTGGCATGGGGTGTGTGCATTCTCTGACCACATACATGTTTGCCACCTATTTTTGTGAGGGGAGGGCAGAGTCTCACTCTACAGCCCTGTGCTCTCTTTGTAGATCAGGCTGGCCTTGAACTCACAGAGATCTACCTGCCTCTGCTTCCCAGGGTGCTGGTATTAAAGGTGTGCACCACCACGCCTGGAAGGATTGGTGCTAACTGCACCCATTAATTCATCCAGTCTTTGGTTTTCCTAAATCATAGCAGAGAAGCCTTAGTGATCTGAACATCTGTATCTTCAACCTGCCCATCTTTTCAAGGATTGGGGCTGCTGCTGGTAACTCAGAGAGAGCCGTTCTGGTTCCTTAGGCACAACGTGTGGGTCCTGAGTTAGCGGTAGAGGCAGCAGAAGTCAGAAATGGACCCCGGGCCAGGGGAATGGGACGTTAGGCAAACTCTTTGTATCCCACTCAGCCTGAGTCTTCTCATCTGTGGAATGAATAAAGAAGGCAGGCAGGAAAGTTCAGTGGGCAGAGGGATTGCCACCAGGCGTGAGGACCGGGCTCCATCCCCAGATGAAACCAGTTCTGGCAGGTTGTCCTCCGGCCTCTGCACACGTGCTGTGGTGTGCTCTCATCTCACCTCTACACAGTGTGCACACAACATAAGTACTCATGATTTTAAAATTTATATGAAGATGACCCTTCGCGGTGTTATGTCAAGTAGAAGCTTTTTGTGTGGCTTGTGTGGCTCTTGTCCTTGTTTCAGGCACCAAGTATCTCAGGAAGGGGCCATTGCTATTATTAGAAGCCACATAGCCTGACCAGGGCAAGGGGTATCTAGTGGCTTCCTCTTTTCAATCATTTCCCCTTTGGTGGATGGAGGCAGTGACCAGTTCTCATGCCCAGTTCACAAGCATGTCATGTAGAGGCTCCCGTGCTGGGAATTTCTTGCTTCTGCACCTGTGTCCTGAAGGGAGGGGAAAGCAGGTGTCTCACCTTCCCACGACACTCAGAAGATGAGGACATGTGCTGTGTTCAAAGTCACTGGCTCTTCGTAGTGACCGTGGGTCTTCAAAGGGGTTGTCTCTCTGCAATGTCCAGAGGGTAGCCTATAGCAGGTAGATGCGGCCTGTAACGTTAACGTGAGGAAACAGATTGTGGGGGCTTTAAATACTAGCAATTCAAGTGGTGTGGACTTGGTGTTGGCAGGGCCCTGTGGTCTGTGTGGACCAAAGAGATTGACAAGAGCGGGACCCAACCATGCTTGGAACTTGGTCACACCCTGGCCTGTGGCTGCATGTTACTGTGGTTCAGTCACCTGCAGCACATCTCTCTACCATGCTGAGGCCTTCCACGAACTCTACCCTCTGGAACTTCCTGCCTTTAGCAAGGCCTAGGGCCTTGGTGGGCCTGCTGGTACCATTGTAAACTTTTCTCATGTGTGTTTTTTAAGATGCTCCCCCCAACCCCCCAGTCTGTAATCCAGCATTTGGGAGGGTAGAGGCAGGAAAAGCATGCTTTGATGTCAGCAAGACCTTGTCGAGAAACAAAAACATGGGAAACCTAAGAGCACGGCTTCTAGGTTTTATTTCTGGCCTAGCATTTTGTCTTATATCCACGGCCTACAGATAGATGAGACCCCGCTTGATTCTTTCTGGCCGGGTTTAAACCTGGAGGGTATATATCTAATACCAGCTGTAGCATTGGCTACAGTTCTGAAATTCTGGGAATGCCCATGAGCCTTAAAACCCCTCCTCAACAGATTATGATCTGAGTCCAGTTAACCTTGAAAACCATCTTTTTTTTTTTTTAATTGAGCTCTACCATTTTTCTCTGTTCCCCTCCCTGCCTCTCCCTTCTCCCCTTCAACCCTCCCCCAAGGTCCCCATGCTTTCAATTTACTCAGGAGATCTTTCCTTTCTACTTTCTACTTCCCATGTATATTAGATCTAAGTCTCTCTTAGTGTCCGCATTGTTGTCTAAGTTCTCTGGGATGTGGTTTGTAGGCTGGCTTTCTCTGCTTTATGTTTAAAAACCACCTATGTGTGAATACATGTGATAATTGTCTTTCTGTGTCTTGGTTACTTCACTCAAAATAATGTTTTCTAGCTCCATCCATTTTCCTGCAAAATTCAAGATGTCATTATTTTTTTCTGCTGTGTAGTACTCCATTGTGTAAATGTACCACATTTTCCTTATCCATTCTTCGGTCGAGGGGCATTTAGGTTGTTTCCAGGTTCTGGCTATAACAAACAAAGCTGCTATGAACATAGTTGAGCACATGTCCTTGTGGCATGATTGAGTATCCTTTGGATATATACCCAAAGTGGTATTACTGGGTCTTGAGGAAGGCTGTTTCCTAATTTTCTGAGAAATCGCCACACTGACATCCAAAGGGGCTGTACCAGCTTGCATTCCCACCAGCAATGCAGAAGTGTTCCCTTTTTCCCACAACCTCTCCAGCATAAGTTGTCATGAGTATTTTTGATCTTGGCCATTCTTACAGGTGTAAGATGGAATCTCGGAGTTGTTTTGATTTGCATTTCTCTGATGACTAAGAATGTTGAACATTTCCTTAAGTGTCTTTCAGCCATTTTAGATTCCTCTGTTGAGAGTTCTCTGTTTAGGTCTGTACTCCATTTTTTTTTTTATTGATTATGTGTTCTTTTGGTGTCCAATTTCTTGAGTTCTTTGTATATTTTGGAGATCAGACCTCTGTCTGATGTGGGGTTAGTGAAGATCTTTTCTCATTCTGTAGGCTGTCGTTTTGTCTTGTTGGTTGTGTCCTTTGCTTTACAGAAGCTTTTCAGTTTCAGGAGGTTCCATTTATTAACTGTTTCTCTGTGCTGCTGGGGTTCTATTTAGGAAGTGGTTCCCTGTGCCAATGCATTCAAGTGTACTTCCCACTTTCTCTTCTATAAGGTTCAGTGTGGCTGGCTTTATGTTGAGGACTTTGATCCATTTGGACTTGAGTTTTGTGCATGGTGATAGATATGGGTCTATTTTCATTCTTCTACATGTTGATATCCAGTTATGCCAGCACCATTTGTTAAATATGCTTTCTTTTTTCCATTTGATATTTTTTGCTTCTTTATCAAAGATCAGGTGTTCGAAGTTGTGTGGATTGATATCCAGGTCTTCTATTCAGTTCCATCGGTCCTTCTGTCTGTCTTATGCCAATACCAGGCTGTTTTCAGTACTGTAGCTCTGTAGTAGAGTTTGAAGTCAGGGATTGTGATGCCTCCAGAAGTTCTTTTATTGTACAGGATTGTTTTGGTTATCCTGGGTTTTTTGCTTTTCCATATGAAGTTGAGTACCGTTCTTTCGAGGTCTTTGAAGAATTTTGCTGGGATTTTGATGGGCATTGTGTTGAATCTGTGGAAACCATCTTTATATGAAGGGGTAATCCAGGCTGAGATCACAGGGAAACCACAGCCTCCCAGGGAAGTGACTACCTTGAACCCCTTTTCTGATTGGCCTACCAGGACGTTCCAGTGAAAATCTAGGGAGGTCATTTATATTCCACATTATTGGAGAGAGTTCTAGGGGCCTCCCCCCAAGCATATCAGGCCTCTCTTTAAGCCTCCACAGGGTATGTGGTGGCAGGCTTCTTTCCCATTAACTTGGCTCTTGTATCTGTTTGCATTGAAATAGGTTCTCATTGTGTAGCCCAGTCTCACTCACTTGATCCCCCTGCCTCAGCCTCCTAAATACTGGAATCACAGATACTCACCACCATGCCTGGCTAGTAGCAGCTTTTTCTACATGAAGGTGGTGTCCTGGCTTCTCTGTCAGGTTTCTCTATTTTTGATTTTTCCAAACCTGGAATTGTGCTTCAACTTCCGGAGTGGTATTGCAAAGATTGGGTGCCATGGTGTTCAGTCTGGATGCTATGGTGTCCACTCTGGGTGTCATGGTGTCTGTCCCCTCTGGGTGACTCTTTTGCAGACCGCAGGTTCTTGGGGGTCTCCAGTCTGGCAGGGGTTTTTTTTTTTTTTTTTTTTTTTTTTGGACCCATGCCTGGTTTCTCTTCTTCTGCAGTGCCTGGTGATCTGGGTAACCAGCTGGAAGCAAAGCTGGACAAGCCAAAGGTCGTGCACTACCTGTGCTCCAAGAAGACGGACAGCTACTTCACGCTCTGGCTGAACCTTGAGCTGCTTTTGCCTGTCATCATTGACTGCTGGATTGACAATATCAGGTGGGGATGGCGCGCACCGATGGGGGAACCACTGTAGGGCCTAGAGAGGTCTTCAGAGTCCTCGTCCTTCTCATTCCTCAGTAGATGGAAAAGTACCCCTCTTTTCTGGGCTCATTAGCCCTTGATCTGGTCTGGTCAGCACTAACTAGCTCCATACTCTCAGGCATAATTTTCTTCTTTTTGCTGTTCCTGGTCCCCCCCTTCTCTAGTTTAGCCATCAAGTCCTAGACTCAGTTTTGTTTTTTTTTTTTTTTTTTTTTTTTTGTTGCTCGCCCCTGTCCACAGGCTCAGTGTGGCTCTCCTTCCTCAAATACGTTTGAAAACGAGAAAGACGGTGGGTGTGGTGGTATATCTATAATCGCAGCACTGGGGAGGAAAGCTGAGGCAGGAGAGTTGTCATAATTGAGGCCAGCTAGGTCTACAGAATTTCAGAATGGGTACCAGCCAGGATTAAGTAGCAGAACACTGTCTCAAGACCCCGGACACAGATGTTTGATTTCCAGATGTGCGAACATATCAGTGGTTTTCAGACGATGAAGTTAAGGGGGCTACGAAGTAAGCATTTTAGTCGGATGACAAGTGGTTTTCCTGGTGATTATTTTTGCCAGTTTTATATTTTATATTTATATTCATATATATATATATATATGTATATATATACACACACACACACACACACACACACATATATATATATATATATATATATATATATATATCCCCAAAACAGGGTTTCTCTGTGTAGCCTTGACTGTTCTGGAACTCACTCTGTAGACTAAACCAGCCTGGCCTCTAACTCACAGAAGATCCGCCTACCTCTGCCTCCTGAGTGCTGGGATTAAAGGCTTGTACTTCCACTGCCCAGCTACAATATATCTTTGCAAAAAGTTTTTTGATTTATTTACTTTATTTGATGTGTATGGTTGTCTTGCCTGGGTGTGTGTGTGTGTGTGTGTGTGTGTGTGTGTATTATATGCATACCTGTAGAAGTCAGAGAAGATATCAGTCTACTGGACATAAATTTACAGATGGTTATGAGCTATCACATTAGTGCTGGAAATTGAACCTGGGTCTTCTTAAAGAGAACCATCTCCCTAGTCCCTTTTTCTTTCTTTAAATTTTCCTCTTTATTTTAGGTCTATGGGTGTTTTTCCTGCCAGTATGTCTGTAAGCCTTGTGTGTGTAGTGCCCACAGAAGCCAGAAGAGGGTGTCAGAGCCCCTAGGACTGAATCTACTATACAATGTATTCTTTTGTTGTTTTTTCAAAAGAGGGCTTTACTATGTATCTCTGGCTATCCTGGGACTCACTATGTAGAACAGGGTGGTCTGGAACTCACAGAGATCCACCTGCTTTTGCCTTCCAAGTCTGGGATTGAAGGGATGCACCACTACACCTGGACTGTACAATGTATCTTGATCATATCCAACTTCTCCCAAAGACATCCCTTTTCCACCTTCATTTCCTCTCCTTTTTATTTTTATTTTTTAAGATTTCTTTCTTTTTATTTTGTGTGTGTGGGTGTTTTTGCCTTCTTGTGTGTCTGTGTACGATATGCATGCATTGCCTGAGGAAGCCAGAAGAAGGTATTGAATCCCTTGGAACTGAGTTATCGATGATTGTTAGCTGCCACGTATGGGTACTAGGGATTGAACCAGGGTGCTCTGCCAGAGCAGCCAGTGGTGGTGGTGGGAGTGGTCTTCTCCTTCCTTTAGATTTATTTATTATTTTATTTTATGTGTATGAATGTTTTGCCTCAGTGCATATTCCTGGTGCCTACTGAGGCCAGTCTTGGATGTCTTGGAACTATAGTTACTGATTATTATGATCGGTCACTGGGAATCAAGCCTGGGACCTTTGGAAGAGCAGCCAAACTGCTGAGCCGTCTCTCCATCCCATGTCCTCTCCTTTAAAAATTTTTTTAAAGAAAATTATATTTGGGCTGGAGAGATGGCCCACCACTGGCTGCTCTTCCAGAAGTCCTGAGCTCAATTCCCTGCAACCACATGGTGGCTCACAACCGTCTGTAATGAGATCTGGTACCATCTTCTGGCCTGCAAACAGAACTCTATGTACATAGTAAATAAGTAAATAAGGGGCTGGAGAGATGGCTCAGAGGTTAAGAGCACTGACTGCTCTTCCAGAGGTCCTGAGTTCAATTCCCAGTAACCACATGGTGGCTCACAGCCATCTGTAATGAGATCTGGTGCCCTCTTCTGGCCTGCAGCAGACATGCAGACAGAATACTATATACATAATTAATTAATAAATCTTTATAAAAAGTAAATAAATAAACCTTTTTGAAAAGTTACATTTATTCATTTAGGGGTGGGTTTAGGTCAGGGGTCAACCTGAGAGCATTAGCTCTCTTCTTCCCCCGTGTTGGCTCCAGGGATTGAACTCAGGTCCTCAGACTTGTGAATAAGCACCCATATCCCCTGAGTCACTTGCTGAACCCACCTTTTTGTTGTTGTTAGAGTTTTCCTGTGTGGCCTTGGCTGTCCTTGAATTTGCTCTCCAGCCCCAAACTTGGGCTGCCCTTGACTCAGACCCATATCTTCAAAAAACAAACTCTACATGTGTGTTGTGACATACATCCACACACAAATGAATACATGCTTATGATTAAAAAAATTTTTTTTGAGACACTGCCAGTTTGTGGTGGAACACACCTTTAAAAGGCAGAGGCAGGTGGATCTCTGTGAGTTTGAGGCCAACCTTGTCTACAGAGCAAGTTCCAAGGTAGCCAGGGCTACATAGAAAGACCCTGTCTCAAAAAGCAAAAATGGGAAAAAAAAGATTTTTTTAAAATGTGGGTCTCGCCGGGCGGTGGTGGCGCACGCCTTTAATCCCAGCACTCGGGAGGCAGAGGCAGGAGGATCTCTGAGTTCGAGGCCAGCCTGGTCTACAAGAGCTAGTTCCAGGACAGGCTCTAGAAACTACAGGGAAACCCTGACTAAAAAAACCAAAAAGAAAAAAAAAAAAAAATGTGGGTCTCTATAAATTAACTGGCTGATTTTGGATTTTCAGCTTCTGGAATAGCTGGAATTTCAAGGGCAGATTAGTTAGATCTTGTGGCACAAACCTGGGATTCCAGTGTTTTGGAGGCAGAAGGAGATAACAAAATTTAAGGCTAGCCTGGTATATAGAACAAATTCCTAGGGCTGTATTTTGAGACCCTATCTAAAAACAAACAAAAATTAACAGAAAGAAAGAAAAAGAAAGAAAGAAAGAAAGAAAGAAAGAAAGAAGAAAGCTGGGTGGTGGTGGTGCACACCAAGTGGATCTCTGTGAGTTCAAGGCCAGCCTGGTCTACAAGAGCTAGTTCCAGGACAGGCTCCAAAGTACAGAGAAACTCTGTCTCAAAAACAAAAACAAAAACAAAAAAAAAAAAAAAGAAAGAAAGAAAGGGAAAATAGTTTATGTGAGTGGGGGGTGAGGTAGCTCTTGCCTAGCGAGTAGGAAGTGGAGGGCTACTCTGCACCAATGTTGGATGGCTCACAACTGCCTATAATTTCAGCACCAAGGGATCTGATGCTTTCTGGATTCCATAGACACCTGAACACATGTCATATAAAGTATATTTACATAAACATACAGACATTGAACACAGATTTTGAAAAGGACAGGTTTGATCTCTAGCCCCCTCCCTGTCCAAAGATAATGGAGCTGGAAATTTCCTATGGCCTTCTGCTAGTGTAGCCATCTAACATAGCAGATGTTCTTAGATGCTGTCAGCCCAAGGCTGCACTGTCTGGCTGTAACTCACTGTGTAGACCAGGCTGGCCTCTACCTCATGGCCATCTATCCACCTGCCTCTGCCCATGGAGTGCCGGGCTTACAGGCGTGCACATCCATGCTGGGTATATTATGATTCTTGATGCTAATAATAAGGAACTGCGTTGGTGGTTGATGTGTTTACTAAATTATACATTCTTTTTTAAAGGTAGGATTGCACTGTGTAGACCTGGCTGGCCTGGAACTAAAGGCTTGTGCTACAACACCTGACTTTACAATTTTTTTTTTGTTTTTTTTTGTTTGTTTTTTTGGTTTTTTTTTTTTTTTTTTTTTTTTTTTTTTTTTTTTTTTTTTTTTTTTTTTTCGAGACAGGGTTTCTCTGTAGCTTTGGAGCCTGTCCTGGAACTAGCTCTTGTAGACCAGGCTGGTCTCGAACTCACAGAGATCCACCTGCCTCTGCCTCCTGAGTGCTGGGATTAAAGGCGTGCGCCACCACCGCCCGCTGACTTTACAATTTTTATTTTTATTTTATTTTATCTTATTTGGCAGGAGCGTGTGGGGTGGTGTTGAGACAGCATCTCTCTGTGTATCCCTGGCTGTCCTGGAATTTACTTTGTAGACCAAGCTGGCCTTGAGCCTTGAACTCAGAGATCCTCCTGCCTCTGTCTCCCAAGTGCTGGGATTACAGGCATGTGCCACCACTGCCAGGCTAGGCCAATTTTTACATACCATATTTTCATTATTTTGGAATGTTCTACTTACAAAATCCCCATTACTTGAGGATTATTATAACCCATTCAGGTTAAGGAAGGTGGATTTGCGGCTGAGGAAGGTAGAGTCTTGCCGGGGGCTAGCAAGACCCTGTCTCAAAGCTAAAACAAAGCACAAAGTTTACTTATTTACTACGTATTATATCAGAAGTACTCTCTCCTTCTCTCTCCCTTAATTTAAAGGGAAAAAAAAAGGTTTTGAGCCTGTGGTAGTGGTACAAGCCTTTAATCCCAACACTCAGGAGGTAAAAGCAGGTAGAGCTCTGAGTTCAAGGCCAGCCTGGTGTACCTGGGAGTTCCTGGCCAGCTAGGGCTACATAGTAAGGTCCTGTCTTAACAACAACAAGGACCAACAAAACAGCAACACAAAAGGGGTTGGTAAGATGGCCCAGAAAACCAGGCTGTGGTGGTGTGCGCCTTTAATACCAGCACTCAGGAGGCAGAGGCAAGCAGATCTCTGTGAGATTGAGGCCAGCCTGGTCTACAAAGTGAGTTCTAGGACCGCTGGAGCTAAACAGTGAAACACTGTCTCAAAAAACAAAAAACTAAAACTTGGCACAGTAGATTAGATCACTCTCTACTCTTGCAGAGAACCCAAGTTTGAGTCCTGGAACTCACACAGTGGCTCACAACCATTGTAACTTCAGTGCCAAGGGATCTGATGCCTTCATTTAACCTCTGCAGGCACCAGGCATGCATGTGGTGCACATATGTTCATGTAGACAATTAAATTTAAAAAAGGATTGTGAGCCGGGCAGTGGTGGTGCACACATTTAAAGGATTAATCCCAGCAGAGGCAGAGGCAGGTGGATCTCTGTGAGTTCGAGGCCAGCCTGGTCTACAAGAGCTAGTTCCAGGACAGGCTCCAAAGCTACAGAGAAAAACAAAAAACAAAACAAACAAAAACAAGCACTGTGAGACAGGGTCCACGGTGTAGCTCAGGCTGGAATTCCCAGTGTAGCCCAGGTGGTCACTGATGAGCCAGGCTCTACCTCCTGAATGCTGGGATCACAGGTGTTTTACCAGTCTTCTCATGTGTTTGTCTCTTGACTGGCAAGAGCTCACTTGAATGGATGGCTTGCACTAGCTAGTTTTGTAGTAGAACACTCTTGAGGTCTGCGCCATAGTAAAACCACTAAGTGATGAATTTAGTTTAGGCTTGAGGCTCTCCTTGGAACTGGTATTGTCTTTAAACCTGTTTTACAGGAGATGGGGCTGTAACTCAGTGTGTCATACAAAAGGCTTTGAATTTGAGTCCTAGAACCACAACAAAACAAAACAAAACAAATGTATTTTATAGGTAAGGAAAATCTGGAAGCTCAAAGAATTTATCAACTTGACTCCAGGCTTTTCATTCAGCTGATAAATCAGAGACTCAGAACTGTATAAGTCCTTCCCAGACAGAAGACTCTAGATTTATTTTATTTTATGTTTTTGCTTGCATATATGTAAGTGTCGTGTGTGCTGAGCGCTGTGAAAGTCAGAGGACATCAGATCCCCTAGAACTGGGAGTTATAGGTGCTTATGTGATGGGAATTAAACCTGGATCCTCTGCAGGAGCAACAATTGCTCCCCCCAAACCCGTTCCAGACAGGGTCTCTTGACACGCCTGGCTGTCCTGTAGCTGTAGACCAGGCTGGCCTTGAACTCAGAGATCTGCTTGCCTCTGTCTTCCGAGTGCAGAGGGTTCTAAAGAGTACACCACCACCGCCCCGCCTGGCCGGCAACAAGTGCCCTTACTAGCCCAGCCAAATCAAAGAACATAGCTGGTGCCCGCTATTTGTTTGCGCTGATTAGAACTTCAGTTAAAAGCTTTGCCCTGCTAGCCAGGGCACCCAGTCCTTCCCTGCTGTTCATGCTGCCCTCTCTTTGTTGACTTTCTTTTCTGTGTGCGATTGCAGCTATTCCTGGGCTGTTGATCTGCATTTCTATTTCTGTCCTGGAGACGCGTGGCCTCAGGCACTGCCAGCAGAGGCACAGGTTAATGCTGCAAAGAGCTTTTTTGTCTTGGTTGCTCCTCTGACCTGTTTAGAATTTCATCTTACACACAGCTGCTTTTTATCTGCTGAAGAGAGTGGCCTCGCACCCTGTCATTTGGATCAGTGTTGGGGTCCTGTCAGCTTTCTGCGATTGCTTTTTTTTTTCAAAATATTTATTTTATTTTTTTTAAATATTTATTTATTATGCATACACAATATTCTGTCTGTATGTCTGCAGGCCAGAAGAGGGCAGCAGACCTCATTTACAGATGGTTGTGAGCCACCATGTGGTTGCCGGGAATTGAACTCAGGACCTTTGGAAGAGCAGGCAATGCTCTTAACCACTGAGCCATGTCTCCAGCCCCTTAATTTATTTTTTTTACAAAATTTTTTTTGGTTTTGTTTTTGAGACAAGATTTCTTTGTGTAACAGTCCTGGTTGTCCTGGAACTCACTTTTGTAGACCAGGCTGGCCTCAAACTCACAGAGATCTGCCTGCCTCTGCCTCCTGAGTGCTGGGATTAAAGGTGTGAGCCACCATCGTTCTGCTAACTCTGTGTTTTATGAACCTGTTCTGTTACTTTTTTTTTAAAATCTCTTTTCTATCTCCAACCAAACCAGGGAGTGATGCTGGAGTATGGCTAAGGTCACAGGACAGACAGTATTTGAGACATACTAAGCATGGTGGTACCTTTGAGTTACTGATATCTTCTCCTGGCAGGCTTGTTTATAACAGAACATCTCGGGCCACCCAGTTTCCTGATGGTGTGGATGTGCGTGTCCCTGGCTTCGGGGAAACATTCTCCTTGGAGTTCTTAGACCCCAGCAAAAGGAATGTGGGTATGTAGCTCTTGCTCAGGGTCTCCAGGGCATGTAGCTGGGGGCTCTGGGCTTGGCTGGGCTTCTCACCTGTGGAAAGTGCTACATTGCTTTGAAGGGGTAGCCTGGGAGCTGGCTTTGATTAGTGGGCGCTTCAGGGAGACAGATGTCACTGTGCCTGTGGGTATGGTGTGGGCGGTGAACACGGGTTATACTTTATGTAATTCTATGCATTTCTGTCCGTAGGTTCCTATTTCTACACTCTGGTGGAGAGCTTTGTGGGCTGGGGCTATACACGGGGCGGAGATCTCCGAGGGGCTCCCTATGATTGGCGCCGAGCTCCAAGTAAGAAATCTCCCTCCATCCCCACCCCTGTTCTGTCCCTGAGGGCTTAGGAGGCAGGGATAAGATAGTCTTGGCCACTAATTGGCCTTGGGCTCTTCCTATATCTGGGGCTCCGTCATCCAGTGCGGCGGTGGCAGCCACTAGCTCTGACCAGTCTTGCCTTGTCCTTCCCTGTCACACATCCCAGGACCCTCTGAGGCTCAGTAGGGGTAGAGGATGAGACCGAGGGGGAACGTGAGCCTCTTGGTCCTCTCTTCATGAACTAGGGGAACTAGTCTGCTCCTACTTAGGCTCCAACATTCTCTGAACCCCCTGGTCCTGGGTCTGGCCTGTGGATTGCCAGTGGTTCAGGTCTCAGGACACTTCCAGCCTGACCCCTGCTTGGCTCTGGCCTGCAGATGAAAACGGGCCCTACTTCTTGGCCCTCCGAGAGATGATCGAGGAGATGTACCAGATGTACGGGGGCCCGTGGTGCTGGTCGCCCACAGATGGGCAATATGTACACGCTCTACTTTCTGCAGCGGCAAACCGCAGGCCTGGGAAGGACAAGTATATCCACGCCTTCATTTCACTGGGTGCGCCCTGGGGGGGCGTGGCCAAGACCCTGCGCGTCCTGGCTTCAGGTAAGACCTCCCTGTCCACTGATACGTGGCTGTTCCCAGAAATGCCTCCTCTTTTTTTCTGTGGTTTCATGCTATGCCAACATCCTTCATGTCTCCTCCCTAGACTGAAACATCCTTCTTTCTCCAGAGTGGGCCTTCTATTTTCATTTTGGAGGCCCGGTGAAATGGCTCAGTGGTTAAAGGAGCTTGCTGTGCAAGCCCAACCACCTGCGTTTGATCTGCAGGAACGGTATAAAGGTATAAGAAGAGAGCCAGCTCCACAAATGACATGCATGTCATATACACACAATAGTCAAGTAGAAAGAAAAACAAGTGTGTCTCTCTTTCTCTCTCGGTTTTTTTTTTTTTTTTTTTTTTTGAGACAGGGTTTCTCTGTAGCTTTAGAGCCCTGTTCTGGAACTAGCTCTTGTAGACCAGGCTGGCCTCGAACTCACAGAGATCTGCCTGCCTCTGCCTCCTAAGTGCTGGGATTAAAGGTGTGTGCCACCACTGCCCGGCTTTTTTTTTTTTTTTTAATATTTATTTATTATGTATACAGTGCTATGCCTGTATGTCTGCCTGCAGGTCGGAGGGCACCAGATCTCATTACAGATGGTTGTGAAGGCACCATGCGGTTGCTGGGAATTGACTCAGGACCCTCTTAACTGCTGAGCCAACTCTCCAGCCCCAAAACAAGTATTTTGTTTTCTCCAAAGAAAATCTAATGCTGTGGCTGGTGAGGTGGCTCAGCAGGTTAAGGCACTTGTTGCCAAATCTGAGGGCCTGAATTCAGTCCCCAGAACCCACATGATAGAAGGAGAAAACTAACTCCCACGAGCTGTCCTCTGACCTCCACATGCATGCTGTAGTACTCATGGACACACATACACACACCTTAAAAGAAAGCAGTCGTGGGGTGGGGTGGGGTGGCACACGCCTCTAATCCCAGCACTGGGGAGGCAGAGCCAGGCAGGGAGTTCTAGGCCAGTTTGGTCTATAGAGTGAGTTCCCAAACAGCCAGGGCCACACAGAGAAACCCTGTCTTGAACACCCCCTCCCACAAAGCAGTAACAAGGAAATCTACAAGTACTCCTGGTTTCCCCTTTCTAGCTGATTAACCCTGTGATCTGTGCTCTGCTATGATGTGTACAGAGAGTGGCATACCTGTGGGTCACACAGTATTTGCTTATGTGTACGCACACACAAACACGCACAGTGCTGTGCACCCGGCTGGCAGAACTTGGTTTGGCCCACAGTTCTTTGGTGGGGGGGGGGTCCCTTCTCAAGTCTTCCTTTCCTCACAGGAGGAAGGCTGACTACCACTTCCTGTTTATGAGTTTCACCTGCCTCTGTGGGCAGGCGCTACAGGGAGGAAGCTGGTGTGGGTCTGGGTCTGCTTGCCTGGCAGCCATGGGGCAGGGCTTCCTGATGCAGGAAGGAACCACTCTCCTTCCGCCATGACTGAGTGGTAGCCTTGGGGCCCCCTCAGTTGGGGACTGAACCAGAGCCATCTCAGGAATCTCTAGACTTTATTCCTGTCGTCACTAGTACTGCCTGACTTGCTTGCTCATCTGAACGTTATGATTGGGTCAGGTTCAGAATTTCTCCCAGCGGTGATCCTGGGTTGAGTGGACAATGAGCTCATGGCTCAGGTGTTTAGATACAGTGAGGAGTCATCAGAGTCGTAGGCTCTGCCATTCCTGGGCTACAGGGAGACATGTGGGTGCCTTCAGAATTTGACAGGCAGACACGGTAAGAATTCAGGCATTGGCCCTCTCAAAGCTTTCCTGTAAAACCTAGTAAATCTTCACCTCAGATGTTAGGAAACTGCTGTCAGCCCTAGAAATCCAGGGTGGGAGAGAGAGAGAGATCCATGGACTCTTGGGGTTTCCCTTTTCCCAAGGATTCTAGAGGTAGCGGGCAAAGCTGAGATCCTGGGGTCGGCCAAAAAGGGCTTGCTGCTTTCAGATAGTGTTGGATAATGGGTGATGGCAGTTCTTGAACAAGTGAGCAACTCCTTTCTAAGCTGCCTCAGGCCCTGAAAGTCTCATTGGCTAATGGGAAGAGCTGACCCCAGCTGTGGCTGACTCCAGCTGTGGCTGACTCCAGCTGTGGCTGACTCCGGCTGTGGCTGACTCCGGCAGCAGCTTCCCACCCAACTGCCTTGCTTCTAGCAAGTCTGGCCTCCTGTAAGAGTGCGTTGTAGATGGGTGGGATGAGGCCAGGCTGACTGAATGCTGATCTGACCTAGGAAGGGAAAGGCAAGTGTACAGTTCAGTGTGATAAAACAAACAAAAACGCCCTAACCGGCTAATTGACTTGGCCGCTTCACCTTAGACAAGATTAGTGTCCACAGGTATTGAGGTTTATTTTGGGGTTAAGTTCCATTAAACCTTTCAGGGTCCAGCTAAGATTCACTATAGCAAGCAAAAATCTGACTTCTAAGATTGGAAGGTCAATAAATTAACTCACGTATGTAACAGGGTTCACTTTATACATGAACAAACATAAATAACTTGAGGGGGGGCAAAGTGCCGGCTGAATCTCTGCTGAAGAAATACATAAGGAACATGTAGATATGGATGTATAATTTCCACATACAGAAAAAAAACCAAGAAGAAAAGAAAAGAAAAAGAAACAAAAGCCAGTGGTGCGGAATGTAGATCGTGATGGTGGCTAACTGTTGACCGGCGGCGGCCGGGCTGGTGAACCCGCTCTTCAGATAGTTTGCTTTCCTTCCAGGAGACAACAATCGCATCCCTGTTATTGGGCCACTGAAGATCCGGGAGCAGCAGCGATCCGCTGTCTCCACCAGTTGGCTACTGCCATACAACCACACATGGTCACATGAAAAGGTATTTGTGCACACACCCACAAATAACTACACGCTCCGTGACTATCGCCAGTTCTTCCAGGACATCGGATTTGAAGACGGCTGGTTGATGCGGCAGGACACAGAAGGGCTGGTTGAGACCATGACGCCACCAGGTGTGGAGCTGCACTGCCTCTATGGGACTGGCGTCCCCACCCCAGACTCGTTCTACTACGAGAGCTTTCCTGACCGTGACCCAAAGATCTGCTTTGGCGACGGTGATGGCACCGTCAACTTGGAGAACGTCCTGCAGTGCCAGGCCTGGCAGAAGCGCCAAGAGCACAAAGTATCATTGCAGGAGCTGCCAGGAAGTGAACACATCGAGATGTTAGCCAATGCCACTACCCTGGCTTATCTAAAAAGGGTGCTTTTCAAGCTTTGATTCCTGTGCCAGGCATGACTGCTGGATGGCTGGACCAGGGAGCTTCTCTTGGCTCTGACCTACAAGCTTGGTAAAGTTCATGACCATTGTTCAAGTTTCTAGGTCTTAGGCTGTGAGGCGTCTGCCTCGGGGGAATGCCGCTTCTCATCCTTCCTATGTATAATGGCAGAGACAAAGGAAGAGATAAGTGTGGATTCAAAGGACGTTTGATGGAAAGAATGCTGCTATTGATGGAGTTGCGACCTCAGCCTGGCTCTGTAGGCTGGCTTGTTTGGCTCCTTACCCCAGTCCCCACCTCGGGCCACGCAGTCCTCCCAGTTCTCTGGCCTTTCTACTCTCGCCCCCTGGGCCCCATCCTTCCTGTGAGCTGCGGTTCCACAGTGACCATCAGGTGACCTTCCCACACACTGGCTAGGGCTGCTAGCTTCCCTGTGAGCTCCCTGGTGGACATCCTGAGTGTACCCAGCGCCCCTGCAGGCAGGGCAGTTCGTTTTATTCTCCACGGTTCCTCCGGGTCCTGGGCTGTTCAGACTCCACTCCTACCTCTCACCTCTTGCAGCATCCTGGTCCTGGTTCTGGATTGGGCAGCAGAGGACCCCTCAATTCTGGGGGACATGTCCTAGGATTCCTGCTCTCCTTGGTTGTGTTGTGGGTCCCGGTACTGAAGCTGGCTTTCTAGGTTCTGGGACTGTAGTTTAAAGAGAGAAGGGCCTAGAAAAGGAACTCAAGAGGACAGCTGTGGTCACTTGGAGTTTCCCTGAGCCATCGTCTTGAGGACTCCACCACCCTATTGCACCCTGCTGTAGGGTCTTACAACCCACTTGGGCTGGCATAGGGGTCGAGAGGTGGTATAGTTCCTGCCCAGCACTTGCTCCCACCAAGCAACTGCACAGGTCTTGGTGCAGGAATTACTCCAGAGAATTGAAAGGCCTCCCCCCCACCAAGACCTAGGAGCGTAGTGTCCCAGCTAGGGGTTTTTGTTTGTCCCAGGGATGCTGCATGGTCTCTGTGTGACAGCAGGGATGGTGAACCTGCGTCTGTCCAAAGGACAGTGGACCTGACTATGGGTTGAGACTTGAGTCAACTTTTAGGTTGGGGTCCCCAAACCACTTTCAGGCTGGACTGCATACACTGCCTTCCCACGACAATTCTGGCACTGGATTCCCTTTGTTAAGCACATTCCTGTCATCTGTCTCTCACCTGAGTGGTGGGCCCCCCTGTCTGGGGCCCTGAGCAAGCTGTACCTCGATTTTGGCAATAAAAGTATTCTGGATACTGTAAGGTGCCTTGTTCTGCGCTGTGCATGAGAGGCGGGAAGGGTGGGGCAGGAAGGTAGGAAGGCGCTGGAGAGGTGGCCAGTTGGGCTGCAGCTTTGCTGGGTCTCAGCATTCTCCCCGTTACCCTTCTGTCCTCTTCTCTGGGATCTATTTCTCCACCGGGACCAAGAAACAGACCCAGAACTGTATCTCTAGGAGTTGGGCTCCTGTTCTCACCCTTCTGCCTGATCAGCAGTCCCCATATGATGCCCCGAAGCTGAGGGTGGGGATAAGGAAGGTTCTGCAAATAAGCCTGGTTGGACTCCCTAGCCTCTGCCTTCCCTCAGCTTCTGGTCTCTGTCGTTTGAACCTAAAGTTCATTCTAGGAAGTTGCCGTATTTAGATTCAGCATCTTCTCTCCCTGCTTTCTGAATCTGGACAGGAAGTCATAGTAAGAGATCAGGTTCTGGCCAGCTCAGCTTCACCATAACACCCCTTAGAACTTCACTTCAGATGGTGGGAAACTTGCCAGCCCTGAAAACCCAGGAGGAAGCCGTGGAAGTTCATGTGTTCCTGTGAGTCTCCCTGTTCTCAAGGATCCTAGTAGGAAGGAGAGACTAGGTTAAGACGGGTGGGCAGTAGAGATGACGGCTAAGAAATGGGAGTGCACGGAGAGGGACGGACTAAGGGAGTGTCTGAGATAGGAATGTGTGGGGGCTGTGAATCCCCAGACCCTGGATTTTCTGTAAACAACTTGTTTTCCAATGCTTGCAGCTGCTTTGAGTACAAGACCCTCAGGAGTTCCTGATGGCAGAGGAGTGGTTTCTGGTGGGTTTGGCTGGGGTGTGGCTATCAGTTAAGGATCCCTATATAAGCTTCCCTGGAATACAATAAAGGCATTCTTGGGGAATTCAAGGATGACCCATGTCCCTGTGTCTCTGTCTGTCTGTGTGTCAATCTCCAGGCCCTTGCCCAAGACTCGCAAACCATTACAGAGTACAGGTGCATACTGTACCATAGTGCGTAGCGAATACACGAAGTGCAGACATGGTATGCTTTACAGGATGCATGTGGAGGGATTGGGCTCCAGCCTCAACTTGGTATAGAACCTGGGCCCCTCAAGATGGTCAGTTCCAATGATAGTTTCCCAATTGAGTCAGTCTGTCAGACTAGACGCCAGGTGTTAATATACTCTGGGGTCACTAGAGGGCGATCTAAACCTCACTGTACCAGGTATGATGAATGCAGTGTTGGCCAGACCTGGGAGGAAGGGGTGGTCAGGAAAGGGTGAATGAGGTGAGGACATACAAGCCCAGCTGGGGCAGTAGCCTAAGTGAAAAGCTGATAACATGAAAAGAAAGTCTCACTCCCCCGCCCTACTCACTTGACACCTACTTACCTGCCCATGCCATCTCCTGTAGCTGGCTCATTCAATTCTTAGCCCTACTGGAACCTTAGTTTCAGAGATGCAGAGAAGCACTCCACCAGCAGCAGACAATTTTCCTTTCTTCTTTTGACCTCCATGAGCCTCAGCTTCCTTATCTGATCAATGAGGATAAGTGTATCCTGCAGGGATGCTCCTGTAGAACAAAGAATGCCGATGTTGGAAAACATCTCGTCCTGTGTCTTATACGTGGCGAGCGTTCAGCTGGTGAGCTTTTACGTGGGAATCGGAGACAGCAGAGCCAGAGATCTAGATGAAAGCCGTTATGATTCTCTACACAGCTATTGATAGGACAAATGGGTGGCTGTCACTGAATGGAACGTTGATTCAGAGAGGCTTGGGGAACTGATTCCAGAAGTAAAGGGTCACGCGCAACTGACTTAAATCTATATAGATTCACGTACACGTCCAGAAGTGTGTAAGGCTGTAAGGGAACCCAGCTGCTGCCCAGGCTGCGATAGTTAGAGCACACACACACCCTACAGGCACTGTTCTGATCCCTTGTCTGTGGATCTTTTTGTAACAGTGTTTCTCACATGGGGTAGGGAGTTTACATCAAAGGAGTATTGGTGGCCTCCTATCCTGCTCCCTCCCCCTACCCTGCCTCTAGCCTGGAAATCAGAGGGTCTGAATCCAGGCTTATGCTGGGAAGCCTTCCTCATCCTTAGCGTGGTATAAGAAACCGACTGCTTATTGATTTCCTGTTTTTAGACATTTTGCCGCTATTTCTTGGTTCCGGAGCCTGAATTCTCCTCAGAGTCCCTGCTATGCTGTTGCCTGTCTGTGTTGTCCATGGTATTAATGAGTTTTAATAAGCTCCAAACAGCCAACAATCCATCTCAGGGCCCTCTTGAACTTGCATCAGAGACCTTTCAAGGGTTCTAAGCAGAGGTTACAAAAAGGGGTGGCACCAGCAAGGGTTCCTCAAGGACTGTCATCCGATAGGTGTTAAGTCTCAACGAAACATGGGACAGATGGCTGAGGTGCCTGATGACATCAAATTGGACGCTGACTGCAGACTTTCCTAGAACCTGTTACTACCCAATCGAGTCCTGGCATCTCAGCATTTCTCGTCACCCCCCCCCCCCCACCCCACCATGTCCCTTACCCTAAATCTTTCCAGCCCCTGGGCTTGTTTCCCTCTCCTCTGCTTCTCTTTCCTATATAAACTCAGCCATGTTGGCTATGTGTCTCTTGTTCTTCTCTTGGCCTCAGTCCTCAGCTTCTCTCTGACCCTTTGTCCTCTCTCCTCTCCCCTCTCTTTCTTGTTCTCCCCCATTCCCTCTCCTTTTGTGGCCCCATCTGGTATATTCTGCTGGCCATATTCATTCTGGAATCTTCCAGATGCCTCTGGTGGTGCCCTTCCTCTCATCTACAATAAAGACCTCTTCAACCATACCTAGGAGTGGTCATATCCTCATTCTCACTCATCAGGCAGAAGGAAGGAAAGTTTTGGGAGAGGTTTTTTCTTTTCTTTTGAAGATCTATTTATGTATTTCCTGTAAATGAGTGTTCTGTTTGCACATACTTCTGCACACCAGAAGTGAGCATCAGATACCATGATAGATGGTTGTGAGACACATGTGGTTGCTGGGAATTGAACTCAGGATCTCTGGAAGAGCAGCCATTGTTTTCAGCCGCTGAGCCAACTCTCAAGTCCAGTCATTACAAATTTTGCACTTAGTAGAATAACCCAATCACGTTACAAAGTTTCACACTTTGTAGAATTTCACAATTTATAAAACAAACATGCAAACAATCCACCAAGCTCATGATATTTTAACTGCTTTTGGGTGGGGTACGGAGTGCACGTGGCAGGTGCTGCAGGGTGGACTCCGAGGCAGCTGGCCCAGGACTGGTATGCAGACCTGGGCAGAGAGTTCAGATGCTAACTATGCATTTCCAGAGTCTCCCACTGGGTGAGAGTGGGGGTTTGAGTGTCTGACCCAGGACATCTGCTAGAAGAAACGACTGGGAAGCAGTGTGTGGTACCCTGGACAAAAAGATCATGGTTACCATATTTTGGGGTACAGCCTGTTTCCCAACAAACTAGGTTTAGTGACACAACTCAATAAAATGATAAATGGAGACAAATTGATAGTGGAAAGCAGAAGATTCATTCAGTGTGAATAAAAGATCTGTTTTACCTTATGTTTTTGCCTGCCTGACTGCCTGCCTGCATGTGTATCACATGCGTGCCTGTCAGATCCCCAAGAACTGGGGTTACAGGTGTTCAGAGGCACCACGTGGGTGCTGGGAATAGAACCCCCTCCTTCAGCCAGTGATCTTACTGAGCCATCCCTTCTGCCACCCAGGATAGGGTTTAAATCTTAAAATTCCAAGTCTCTGAAGGTCATCTGACCAGTTGTAAATTTTTCTTCACGAGAAAAGAGCATCCTCCTTTGGATGTTCCAACCACTTCCTCTTCAAGAAGGACATTTCTGGAGAAAATAATGATTTCTTGGATCCCATTTTTTAAAAAAGTCTGAGCGCCTAAGAGGAGACCACAGCTGTCTCTTTAGAATATATTTTTTATTCCTGCAAGACAGGTCGGTTAGAGGGTGCAGTGGATTATAAAATCAGGGCTGAGTCTGAGCGCCAGCCCTACTAAAGAAAAAGATAACATAAAAGGAGATAGAGGAGGAGCGACCAGAGGGAGAGGAGAGGGGCAGGAGGCTGTGGCTTCCCCAAGAGGGTTGTCAGCAGGGTCGGGCGATACCAGGACAAAGCCCTGGGGTGGCTAAGGGAGCAAGAAGTGGTCGAAGTGGATCTGAGCTGACCGTCAGAGCACAGGTCCCGAGTGTGCCTTTCTTTCTTCCTGGATTCCACAGGCTGAAGGCCGGCCGTCAAACAGCGAGGCGGTCTAGAGGTCTTTGTGTGAACAGTCTGAGGTCCCATTGGGTGTGGAGTCCCCAACAAAGGCCGAGAAGGAAACGGAGTGTGGGGACCCTCGAGAGCTCCACGCCGCAGCATCCCCACGGGCTTCAAGTGACTGCGTGCGGAGTCCGGGAGTGGCCATCCCAGGAGTGGGCGACCGGATCCGAGTCACAGTCCGTGGGGGCCCCCCGGCGCGGCCCGCGGATAGCCTAGGGCCCCGGCGCGCTCTGGTGCCCGGAAGCAACGCCGCCTGGGGGCCCCCCGCTCAGAGCCAGGTCCCCAGGCGGCGCGCGCTGTCGCGATCCGGTGCGAGTGACGTGGCGTGGGCGGGGCTTGAGCGGCAGCGGCGGCAGCGCGACCGAGCATCCTGGCAGCGCCGGGGCACCGGGAGCTAACTGGCGGGGGCGAGGAGGTGAGGGGCTGGCTCCGGTTCGGCCCGGGGCTGGTTCCGTTTCGGTCCGGGACGTCTCGTGTGCGGTCGAGCGCTCTGCTCGGCCGCCGTCGCCGCGTGCTGGATGCGGGCCGGAAACCGCGTGGGGCGGAGGGCGCGAGAGAGACGCCGCGGCTGAGAGGAGAGGACGCCGGGAGCGTGGAGCCCTGAGTGGACGGTGGTGTGAGGAAGACGCACGCGCAGCCAGCTAGCGAGCGGGCGCGTGCGTGCGTGTGTGTGTGTGCGTGAGAGAGAGAGAGAGAGAGAGACCCTGGATGGTTTTGTGAGTGTGCAAGACTCTTAGTGTGGGGGGGGGACTGTGTGTGAAAGAGAAAACTGCGAGGCAGAGAGTGTAACGGAGAACCTGTGTGCGTGACGGAAAAATCCCAGAGTGTGAGGAGGAAAACTGGGCGTGAGGGCGCCTCGAGAGTGTGCGACACTGAGTGTGAGAGGGACTGGCTCCTTCGCAGGCTGTGGCCGTGTGAGGGATTCCCTGGAGCAGAGACTGCGAGGGAGAGGCTGTTGTGCGGGAGCCCGCGAGTGTGAGGAGGGCAGAGACAGCTGGGCGGTGTGCGAATGCCGGAATGCAGCTTCTTGGCGCTGTTGAAATCTCTGACTCGTGTTGGGACTCAGAGTGCTGAGGGATTGGCGGTCGGGAACACCGTGCTCTGGCCGGGGCGCTTCTGAGTCTCTCGAGTTTGTCATCTCCTTTGACCATCTCATGTCACAAATGTCCAGAAATATTTGTGAAACATTCTGAAAATTCTGTGCTGAGCACTAAGTCCAAAGGCTTGTCCCCGTGTTGTGTAATGGGCCAGTATAAATAGAAATCAACATCTAATTTAACAAGTCTTGGGGAACCAGTCGTAAACACGGGGCTTACATGTGGGAAGGAATTCCGCCTTTGCTGTAAATGAGGGGGAAACCGCTCACTCAGGCTTGGGCAGCTGACCTAACTCGCTGTGTAGCAGGATGCTCAGCTGTTTGGCGCCTGATTTCTGAGAGCTGCTCCCGGATTTGAAGACTTAGCAGGAGCAGACTTGAAGCTGTTGCTTTCTGAGATCATTTTTTAAAAACCTCTTTACCTGGTAAGGCCTTTCAGGAAGCTGCCCAGGCTTCGTACTTGGTTAAGGCTCTATGTGGTTTCATACAGACGGCTTTTGCTTCCCGCCTTTGGTCTTAGGCTGTTTAGTTGAGTTATATTTGATTTTCCTTCCTTGGCAGATGTAAAGAAAAGTCATAACCCTAATGGGGATATAGGACCTCGGGCAGTACTTACATACTATATGCCAATCTCCGGGTTTCATCCCTAATTCCTCCTCAAACGAGAGAAAAAGAAAAACAGGAAGACCGACAAAGACAGAAAGAAAAGCTTGAGAACCTGATTTTTTTCCTTCACCCTCTTCCTTTATTTATCTGGATTTTTTTTTTTTTTTTTTTTTTAATGTGGCCGATCTTGGAGTATCTCGATGGAGGAGTTTTCTGACTTTTATGCATTCTTGCTGTAATCTCTAGAATGTGGAGATGTTTCTACAACAATATGTCCATGATGCTCTTAGGACCTGGGACTCTGGAGCTGTGGATCCTGTGACTTGAGATGACCAGGATAGTCTCTGACACCAAATTTGTGCTGATCGTGTCTGTCATACCCTCTATGTGGTAGAGGAAATAATGGGCGTGTAAAATACAGATTTTTACAGGAGGATATTTTTTGATAAGTAACTAAGAACTTATTCTTTGTTACAGAGATTGAATGACCAAAACAGAGAAGTGGAATTAGCCCTTGCTGTAAGCATTTATTTTCTTCTTGGTACCTGACTGCTTTGTGGTGAAATAACTTAAAAAAGCGTGGATCCTCACTGATTTCGTGACAGGTGAATATTACCAGTCTGTTCTTTGGTCTCTCTCTCTCTCTCTCTCTCTCTCTCTCTCTCTCTCTCTCTCTCAGTCTGTGAAAAGGAACTTGTAGTTATTTGCATACTTTGTGACTGTGATTCTAATAAAAAGGCTTAAGAGGCCAGTCTGGTCTACAAAGAGGGTTCCAGGATAGCCAGGACTTTGCCACAGAGAAACCCTGTCTCCAAAAACAAAACAAAAATCATAGTGTTATAAAACATCATCACACATGTAACTTGTTTTGTAAATGAATTATGTATTTATGTCTTTTTAAATTTTTTTCAAGACATGGTTTCACTGTTGCCCAGGCTGGCCTCAAACTGTAAATGAGAGACTTTTAGTCTCTCAGGTGCTAGGATTATAGGTCTGAACTACATTGCCTACCTCTATTTTATGTTTTTGTTTGTTTTTTGGTTTGAGTGTTGTGTTTTTTTGTTTTGAGACAGGGTTTCTCTGTGTTGCCCTGGCTGTCCTGGAACTCACTCTGTAGAACAGGCTGGCCTCAAACTCACTGAACACTGCCTGCGTCTGCTTCCTAAGTGCTGGGATTAAAGGCATGGTGGCTTGGCAGAACTATGAGTATTTTAGCCATTGTGATTGGGAGGTAAATTGTATCTCAGTTACTTGATATTCTTCATAAGACAATAAACATCATTTTCGTTACTTGAAAAAAAGTTACAATAAATATATCTACAACTTTCTTTGTGATTGCATTTTTATATGATTTACCTTTTTCTTAAAAATTGCATATGATAATTTTCTTGTTAAATTTTCCTGAAGAGCCGGGCGGTGGTGGCGCACGCCTTTAATCCCAGCACTCGGGAGGCAGAGGCAGGCAGATCTCTGAGTTCGAGGCCAGCCTGGTCTACAAGAGCTAGTTCCAGGACAGGCTCTAGAAACTACAGGGAAACCCTGTCTCGGAAAACAAAAACAAAAAACAAAACAAAAAAAAAAACAAAAAAAAATTTTCCTGAAGAAATTTTAGGGATTTAGTAAACTCCTTTACTACCTGCTGCTGGTTTCTGGAGAATAGGATGAATCCTGCTAGAAACTGCTGTGTTTTTTCCACTTTTCATATCAGTGCTGGGGGTTGAATCCAGGGTCTCAAGCCTTAACCCTGCTAAATACACACTCTTCCTATTGAGTCTCACCCTCAGCTCCAGGATGTGTCTTTTGATTTTAGAGATGTCAGCATCTTAGAGATTGAGACTAGTAACTATGTATGATCTGTACTGATTTATTTTAACTACTGTATAAGAATTGACAGCGAATGCCAGCACTCGGGAGGCAGAGGCAGGCGGATCTCTGTGAGTTCGAGGCCAGCCTGGTCTACAAGAGCTAGTTCCAGGACAGGCTCCAAAGCTATAGAGAAACGCTGTCTCAAAGCAAAAAAAAAAAAAGATTTGGTAGACTTTTGATAACCCAGTTCTTTTTTCTTTTGTTTTTTTTTCTTTTCTTTTTTTTCCAAGACAGGGTTTTCCTGTGTAGCTTTGGAGCCTGTCCTGGAACTAGCTCTTGTAGACCAGACTGGCCTCGAGCTCACAGAGATCCGCCTGTCTCTGCCTCCTGAGTGCTGGAATTAAAGGCGTGCGCCACCACTGCCTAGCTCATAGCCTATTTCTAATACCAGGCTTAATATTGGCTTAAGATGGGCCCCTTACGCCAGCAGTTTCCATCCCATTGTTTCAGAGGTTCTGCAGGATCTCTGTGAGGAATATGATAGGTAATATCTGTCACACAGGTGTGGGGTCCTTTTTTGGGCATCTGTGGTACTGTGGGACTGATTAAATACAAATGAATTAAAAACTTTTTTGTCATTATTTCTATTCCTTCATCAGCTTTTACCTGAAAAGCACAATGACAGGGAATGTCTGTTCTAAGTACTGCATTCTAGGACCGCTGGGCTTCTGACTGAGAGTGAGGCACTGTCTCAAAAGGAGAAAACAACCCATATATATGTTTATGTATATGTATTTAAAAAACCAGCTTCAACAAAAGCATCTTTTTGCTTTGTTTTATTTACGTGTGCTTTTTAAATTCCATTTATTTTTTATGTGTATGTGAGTGTGGGCACATAAGAGCCGTGGAATGCATTTATGGGTCAGAGGGCAACTTTAGGGAGTTGGCTTTCACCTTCCACCTTGTTGAGGCAAAATCTCTCTTGCTGATTGTTACTGTTAGCTTACTCCAGGCTGTCTGGCCCACAAGCTTCCTGCTGGCTTGCCTGTCTCAGCCTCCCCTCTGGCCATACAGTGCTGGGATTACAGATGTGCATCTGGCCTTTTCATGGGTTCCAGGGATTGAACTTGGTTTGTAAGGTTTGTGCAAGTGCTATTTACTTGGTAAGCCATTTTTCTGGGCTCATAATTATTTAGCACTACTTTATGTGCATTGGTGTGAAGATGTTAGATCCCCTGGAACTGGAGTTACAGACAGTTGAGAGCTACCATGTGGGTGCTGGGAGTTGAACCTTGGTCCTCTGGAAGAACAGCCAGTGCTCTTAACTGCTGAGCCATCTCTCTCTCTCTCTCTCTCTCTTTCTCTCTCTCTCTCTCTCTCTCTCTCTCTCTGGCTCTTTTTGGTTTTTCAAGACAGGGTTTCTCTGTAGCTTTGGAGCCTGTTCTGGCACTTGTTCTGTAGACCAGACTAGTCTTGAATTCACAGAGATCCACTTGCCTCTGCCTGCCAAGTGCTGGGATTAAAGGCGTGCACTGCCACCACCCAGCTTTTTCTTTCTTTTTTGAAACAGACTTTCATGTAGCCTAGGTTAAAGTTTTGTGTAGCTTAGGCTGGCCTTGAACTCTGATATATAGTGGCAGGTAAACTGTTTCGATTATGTTGCCTTAACTTGTTGAGAGCTCCTCAGATTATAGACATCGGCATCTGTACTGGCTTTATGCTATACTGGAGAACAAACCCAGGGCTTTGTATGTACTAGGCAAACACTCTATCAGCAGAGCTATATCCCTGCCTGTCTGGGTTCTTTTGTTCCTTTTCTCAGTAACTTATTTATGTCTTCATAGTTAGAGTGATTTCCTATAGTTTGCATATTGAGATTTTCTTTGTAGTCAATCTAACACTGTTAACAGCATCTATAACTTGGTGTATTTAAATAATTTATATTAAATATAGTTATATAACTTGCTTAAAGCCCGCTATTTTTGATAGACTTGATGCATACCTATAGTCCCAGGGCTCAGGACTCCTGCAGAGGCAGGAGGATGCAAGTTTGAGGCCAGCCTGGTGTATAGACATATGCCATCACACTCAGCTCTCTACTGTTGGCCTATTACTTATACATCTTTAATATTTTTTAATTGTTGCCCTAATTTTACAGTGTAAATCTTTTATTACTGGCCTCCAGGGGATAGGGCCATAATTATATGTCTGGCAAGTTCTCTACCACTGAGCTATACTTTAGCCTCATGAGTGTTTAATTACAGTCTACACTTAAATAAGATATTCCTTCACTATAATGTAAGAACTTTATGCAGTATTCTCTCAATTTTTGCCTCCTATTCTTTATGATAGTATTGTCAGGCATTTTTTTTCCTTTGTGCTATAAACCCATGCTACATTTCTGCAGTTTTTGCTTCTGGCTTCATTTATAGCCTAATAAAGTTTAAAATAGTCTCCCTCCCCTTACTTACTTCAGACTGTTGTTCTACAGCTTTTATTGTCCTATTGATTGTCCTACAGCTTTTATATATTTTACTGTTTTATTTTCTCTAGTCTGACTCATAATTTTCTACATGTTCCTCTTATTGTTGAGTTTAGAGCCTTTTAATCTACTAATCACAGTTATTTTAGTCTCACTCTTTGGCAGGCCTAGGATTGAACCCAGGGTCTGATGCAAGCACCCAGCCACTGAGCTATATTCCCAGACTCACTGTAGTCATTGTATGTGTTGCTTTTTGTGTGCATGTGTGTGTGTGTGTGTATGTGTGTGTGTGTAAGTTAGTGGTCACCTTGTGGGGTTTTTTGAGTGTGTGTTAAATACTGGCTGACCTGGTACTCACAGAGGTCCTCCTGCTTCTGCCTCCTGAGTGCTGGCATGTGCTACTAACCACTATGCCTAACCACCTTGTGTTTTTGAGAAAGTACCTCTCATGATTAATTACATAGGAAGCACTGAGCTGTCTCCTCAGTACCCCCCACCCCTTCAATTTCAATTTTTGTTCCTCTCTCTCTCTCTCTCTCTCTTTGGTTCTTCAAGACAGGGTTTCTCTGTGTAGTTTTGGAGCCTGTCTTGGAACCCACTCTGTAGATCACGCTGGTCTCAAACTCATAGAGGTATGCCTACTCCTGCCTCCTGCATGCTGGGATTAATTGTGCATCACCACTACCGCCTGAAATAAATTTTCTATTTATTTATTTATTTATTTTGGTTTTTGGAGACAGGTTTTTCCATGTGACTTTGGAACCGGTCCAGGAACTAGCTCTTGTAGACCAGACTGGTCTTGAACTCACAGAGATCCTCCTGCCTCTGCCTCCCGAGTGCTGCTGAATTTAAAGGTGTGAGCCACCACTGCCCAACTTCTTCTTCTTCTTCTTCTTCTTCTTCTTCTTCTTCTTCTTCTTCTTCTTCTTCTTCTTCTTCTTCTTCTTCTTCTTCTTCTTCTTCTTCTTCTCCTCCTCCTCCTCCTCCTCTTCCTCCTCCTCCTCTTCCTCCTCCTCCTCCTCCTCTTCCTCCTCCTCCTTCGTCTTCCTTTTTTTTTTGAAATGAAATATTGCTGTGTTATACAGACTGGTCTTGAACTTCTGGGCTTAAGTGATTCTCCTGTCTCAGGCCTCTAAGTAAGTAGCCAGGACCACAAGCAGCTTGTTGCATCTGCCCATGCCCTCTCCCCCACCCCATCATAATCATTTTAAACAGTCTACTTGATGTTTCTCATCATGTTTATTATCTTGCCTCTTGATAGTGGGTTATTTTTTCTTGCTGTTTTTTTTCTTTCCTCATTTATAATTTGTTAGTCATTGCCATAGTTTGTAGAACAGGAGAATTTATTCTGAAAAATAGGTGTGACTCTTTTGCAAGGTTGTTGGTAGAAGAGTTCAAACCAATTATAGAATTGTGTTGGGTTTTGTTGTTGCTATGATGCCTTGGGTAACCTTACCTTCACATTCCTCTGGTGTTTCTTTGTGCTTGGGGTTGGTTTGCTTTCCTACAGGGAAGACTTTGTCTCAAAGTGTATTTTCTATTCTCAACTTTAGCCCTTCTCAGTGTACAGTTTGCTATACTCTGGGTATTGTACTGCCGTTGCTTTTTTCTGGGTGCAAACTTTTAGTGGGAATGGGAAGCAGGGAGGTTCTCTTTTTGTCCTGGTACAGCTTCAGTTTCCTTGTGTCTGGGTGGGATTGATCTTTCTGGGTTATTTACCAGAATTTCCTGTCCTCTTCTCAAACACAAAAATTTTCTTTTCTTCTTTTTTTTTTGCTGTTACTTTTTCCTCTTTTGGTTTTTGAGACTGTGTACAAATTGTCTTCTAATCTTTCTCAAGAATCTGACCTAATTTTATCACCTCCTCTTCATCTTCAAATTTTTTATTACATTTAAATATATTTGTGTGTGTGCATGAATGCATGTGTGTAAAGGTCAAAGACAACTTGTGGTAGGTGGTTCTCTCTACCATGTGGGTTGTGGGGGTCAAATTCAGGTCATCAGGCTTGGTGACAACTGTCTTTAACCACTGAGCCATCTCTCTGACCCAGGCCTTTATATTTTATTGAGGAGTTTTATATTGTTTAGTGTAATACTCACAGAAGGTCAGTGAGGCTTTTGGGAAGAACAGCTGAAGGTCAGAGAATGTTGAGGTACAGCTAGCTGGTGAATTCTGGTTTTTGACTGGAATTTCTGATCTCAATTCTTTCTTATTTCCATGCTGCCTTATCATACTGTTGTTTTGTTCTGAGGACATGATCCATGCCCTTATTGACTCTGTTCACTGCTGTGTCTTTACATGTAATCCTAGCGGATGAGGTGCTTGGCTGGTCTCTAGAGGAATGTGAAGTGGGAGTTAGATTTAGAGGAAAGGTAAGGAATGGCCTTGGGGTTTTGTAGCCAAGCAAGGCAGGAATTTAGCCATCTGTCCTCAGGGAGTTTGCTGTGGTTATTTCACAGTTTTGCTCTTGTGTTAAAATAAGATAGGGGTTTTAATTACCTTAGCTAAGGACAGGCTCATAGTGATAATTGCATTTGGTTATTGAGTAAAGAAAAGAGCTTTCTTAGCTGAAGGAGAGGAGTCCTTCCTAAACAAATTCAGCAATTCTAGGCAAGAGGTGTTCTGGGGCTGTGACTGATTGTAGCACATTCTTCCAGAGCAAGCCACTGGGGAGTTTGTCTAGTGTGTCAGACCCATTGAATAAAGCTCCATCAGACACACTAGTGCCAAGCTGTACAGGTACACAAGGGATACCTGGTAACCCTCACTCTCTCTAAGTTCTGATGGACTAGAGGATGCTGGAGTAGCCTCTAGGGCCAGGCTTTTCTGCCTGTCTGTATGTTGAGTATCTAGACCCCGAAGGTCTCTTTGTATCTCACTCTTACATGAGCATGGACTCCTGGCTGTTTGCTGGATTTGTTGCCATGGAAACCTGGACTCACTTGACATTCATGTGAAACAAATATGCTTCCACATGCTTGCATAGGGAACCTGCATAGGGCTTAGTTCCAAGAATGAAAAGTGTTCTGAAAGTCTGGGCTTATTAAAGTAGAGGCAGCCTGGCTCTACTCTTCTCATGCCCCAGACAAGTTTTTTAACTCAGGCCTAGGTCCAGACTCTTGGAACGATTGGGACAAGTAAAACAAGAGTTTTGAGTGGGGTCTGTGGAGGTATGAATTTTCTCTGTTTCCCAGGATTCTCACACTCAAATGACCTTTGCTTTAGCCCTGTGAAGCCAGGCTCTGGTATAGACATTTTGTTTTATTTTTGTTCTGCCCTTCAGCCCCATGCTTTTTTCTTTCTGTAAGTGAAGGTTACTAAACAGTAACCTTTGATTCCCTCCCCCCCCCCCCCCCCCCCGCTTCAACCTCCCAAGTACTGGAATTACAGGTGTGTGCCACTGCCACTCTGCCAAGCTTTACGTCTTTGAGGAGAGGAGAGGATTTTAGAAAGCTGAAGTATTGATTCTATTCTTTTTTTTAACTTTTATTTTTCTCTTATTTTACATTGGCTATCGTTTCCCCTCCCTATACTCCACCCACTCCCTTTCCCCAAGATCAACTGAGGAGTTGATCTTAAAAAAAAAAAAAAAAAAAGCAACCCTACCAGGAATATTCATGAAACATGGCTTAACAAGGTACCATAAAACTGCGCACAAATCCTTTTATCACAGCTAAACATGGCAACCAAGTAGGAAGAAAACGGTCCCAAGAGCAGGCAAAAGAATCAGAGACACCCCCCACTCCTGTTGTTGGGAGTCCCACAAGAAACTGAGCCACACAACCATAACATGCAGGGGACCTAGCTCAGACCCATACAGGGTCTGTGTTCGTCACTTCAGTCTCTGTGACCCCTATGAGTCCTGCTTAGTTGATTCTATGGCCTGTGTTCTCCTGATGTCCTTGAACTTTCTGGCTCCTACAATCCCTCCTTCTGTTCTTCAGGGTTCCCCTGGCTCTGCCTAGTGTTTGCCTGTGGGTCTGCGTCTGCTCCCATTGGCTGCTGGACGATGCCTTTCTGACAGCTGGGCTATGCACCTGTCTACGAGTATCATCTATTACCTTTAGAAGTTATCTTGTGACCTTTAAGGAATGGTTCCTGGATGGCAATTTTATGGCCCACTACATTCCTTTTCCCAAAGGTGAGGTAGGATTATTGTTTCTGACCTGTGATTAGCAAGGGAATTAAGGAAGGGAGGCCAGCGTGGTAGAGTCAGGAGATTGCCTGTCTTCTTTTGACATAGCCTTCTTAGGTAAGACAGTAGAATCTACTCTCTTGGGTTGGTCCAAAGGGAATGAATGTGTACCCACATGCCATCTCATCATGATGCTTTCCAATGCTGGGTCTGTAACTAAGGAGGCTGTGACTTTGGGTAGGTGACAAGACTCCTAGGAATTGTTTTGGAGAATCACTTTGTAGCATAGATTGTGGTAAGGAGCACGCTGAAGAGGAAAGTGAATAAGCCAATGGCAAGTTAGCTCCAAGTTAGGGTGCCCCTGGATGTCCCTTTCCCATTCTCTCTTATAATCTTGTAATCTCTTAGATTCTTTTTTTAAAAAAAGATTTATTTATTTTTAATGTTCATTGCGTTTTTGCCTACATGTTTTCTGTGTGAGGATGTCAGATCATCTGGAACTGGAGTTACAGACAGTTGTGAGCTGCTATGTGGGTGCTGGGAATTGAACCTGTATCCTTTGGAAGAGCAGCCAGTGCTGGTAACCACTGAGTCAGCTCTTCAGCCCCATCTCTTAGATTGTTGAGAAAAGAAAGGCATTGAATCAGTAAGTGGTAATGTGGAGAGTAAGGTCACACATGATTCTATGTGTTTTCAGGAAGGTCTCTGCAACAATCACGGTTTTCTTTCTTTCTTTCTTTCTTTCTTTCTTTCTTTCTTTCTTTCTTTCTTTCTTTCTTTCTTTCTTTCTTTCTTTCTTTCTTTCTTTCTTTGTTTTGGTTTTTGAGACAGGGTTTCTCTGTGTAGTCCTGGCTGTCCTGGAACTTACTCTGTAGATCAGGCCGGCCTCGAACTCAGATACCTGCTTGCCTCTGACACCCTGGTGCTGGGATTAAAGGTGTGCACCACCATGTGGAATTTAGAGTCTTCCTGCCTCAATCTTCTGAATGCTGGGATAACATTTGTGTGCCACCACACAAAGCTATATTAATGATGATATACTCTCTCTTAGCATCTTCTTAACCCTTCCGTGTAACTGCAGATCTTCCCACATCTGGTTGAATGCCTGTCGAAAAGACTATTTATGGAACTGGAGAGATGATGGCTCAGCACTTAAAGAGCACCAAGTTCAATTCCCAGCACCCACATGGCAGTTCACAACTAACTGTCTGTAACTCTAGTTCCAGGGGATCTGATCTGGCATCCTCACACAGATATACAAAGTCAAAACTTCAATGTACATTACACCTTTAATCCCATTACTCGGGAGGCAGAGGCAGGTAGATCTCTGTGAGTTTGAAACCAGCCTGGTCTACAAGAGCTAGTTCCAGGAAAGAAATTCTGCCTTAAATAAATAAATAAATAAATAAATAAATAAATAAATAAATCACCTCTAGTTGCTTGTATCTTAAATGAAACCGAGACAAGCCTGTTGTGTTTTGTATGTTGCATGTTCTACCTAAGCAGGTGGTGGGCAGAGAAACCTGTCTGCCTGGCAAATGTTGGCTAAGCCAGAGTCACTAGCTCCTGCTCTAGACATGACACCCTTGTTTTCTTTGCCAGGTCACAGTAAACACAGGTGTACAGGAACCATTTACCATGGAAGCCAGGGAAGTTGGGAGTCCCACACCCACCTACCATCTTCTCCCCAAGGCCAACCAGCACACTGTAAAAGAAGATGTCAGCTCACCATCTCAAGGGTCTCCAGAGACTATGCAGCTGAAGAAGGAGATCTCCTTGCTGAATGGGGTCAGCCTGGTGGTGGGCAACATGATTGGCTCAGGGATCTTCGTTTCACCCAAGGGTGTTCTAAAATATACTGCTTCCTATGGGTTGTCACTAATTGTGTGGGCCATTGGTGGGCTCTTCTCTGTTGTGGGTGCCCTTTGTTATGCAGAACTGGGAACCACTATCACCAAGTCAGGGGCCAGTTATGCTTATATTCTAGAGGCCTTTGGGGGCTTCATTGCCTTTATCCGTCTGTGGGTCTCACTGCTAATTGTTGAGCCCACCAGTCAGGCTATCATCGCCATCACCTTCGCCAACTATATCATCAAGCCCTCCTTCCCCACCTGTGATCCTCCGTATGCGGCCTGCCGTCTTCTTGCTGCTGCCTGTATATGTAAGTATGGGGGTGAGGCAGGGGGCATATGTGGAGGTGTAGGTGCTATATTACTTGTATGATTACGGAAACCTGAATGTCATATTTTGCACTTTGGGGAGGAGGGAAGGTGTGAGGTCTCATACCTTTTGAAAAAATAATTTCATCACTTATTTGGTTCTGAGAGGTAAGTAAACAAAGGATGGGAATGGGGAAGTTTGAATCTGTTCATTGTGTTTGGGGCCTTGGGTTTCTCTTATTCTTAGCTGTCCCGTATTTCTGTTCCTTGCTCTGTGTGACAGGTTGATACATGTCTTGTGTTTTTTTTTTTTTTTTTGAGAGGGTCAGGTGTTTTGAAAGGTGTCAACATCACTGTTTGTAACTTATCTCAGGGAACAAGTCAGAGCTAAGGCCTTGTTGTGTTCTCAGCTTTTCTTAGAAACTAGTTTAAAGGCATCAGTGAGGAAATAGGCTTTTCTAGATGATGGGGTCCCAAGTCCCACAGGACACACTCTTTTCTGCCACTGCTGCTCTTGGTGGCCTGTTCTAAGCAGCGGGCACCATACCAAATGGCCTTTTCCCATTGGTGTTTCAGATTTCTTTACACTGACTTTGTTAACAACCTCTGCCTGCTGCCACTGAACAGAGTGTGAGAGATTCCAGGGGTCCCTGTTTCTTTTCTTTTCTTTTAGGGGTGGAGCAAAGGATATTCAGTGTGAAATCATGGAAACGAGAGGAGATTGCTATGGATTTACCCAGAGCTAGTGCTTTGGCTAGCATAGAATCTTGTGTTTTTTAACGCTGTGCTGCCAGAAGTACTTAATCATATTTTGTTCTTTATCTCTGCTTGCAAAAACTTTGGCTGTGTATATAACTTATTGACAATTTTTTTTGGTTATTTATTTATTTTTTCCTGAGACAGGGTTTCTCTGTAGCTTTGGAGCCTTTCCTGGAACTAGCTCTTGTAGACCAGGCTGGCCTCGAACTCACAGAGATCCGCCTGCCTCTGTCTCCCAAGTGCTGGGATTAAAGGCGTGCGCCACCACTGCCTGGGTTGCTTATTAAAATTTTAAAAATAGATCAGTAATACCTTGGAGTTAGCAAAGACAAAACAAAAAAACAAAAAGATAAACATGCCTCCTGACTTGGCTTTGTTAAGGGCAAACAATTATCGGTAATCTCTCCATATTCTTTGAAAGAGGGGAAATAGATACTCCTGGGAGGAGGAAGAAAGTGGGATTCAGCTGTGTGTCCTTTTTCTTTTTTCAGCTTTCTATCTAACAGGCATTAACCACAGTTTCTGGACTTGCTTAGATCTTTAAAGACCAGTTTTAGGCAGGTGTAGTGGCACACATCTTTAATCTCAGTTCTTTGAAGGCAGAGGCAGTCATATTTCTGTGAGTTGAGGCTAGCCTAGTCTACAAAGTGAGTTCTAGGCCAGTCAGGGCTACATAGTGAGACCCTGTCTCAAAGCAATCAGACAAACAAAACAAAAAAACAGACAGTAATTTTATGAACCAAGCTTGGTGGCTAACATCTACATAATTTCCTTACTTGGGAAGCAGAGGCAAAGGATTACCAAGACCAGCTTGTATTTCATATTAAGATACCAGGCCAGCTAGGGTTACCTAGTGAAACCCTGTCTCAAGCAAATAACAAAAACCAGGACTGGTGAGATGTCTCAGCAGGTAAGGCACTTAACTGCCAAGGCTGACCACCTGAATTCAGTCCCTCCCACAGTTGTGCTCTGACTCCACAAGCGAGCACGCACGCACGCACACACACACGCGCGCACACACACACTAAAAATATAATAAAATTTAAAGGTCATTTTTCTTGGCATTGTGTTATACAAAGGAAATTCTTACTAAGGGGATGACCAGCTGTAGAATTGTTCATGTGTTATATAGTTGCTTTTTAGGATATTTTATGCATTTGTGTGCCTATTTGAGCATCTGATAGTGCCTGTTTGACAACCTTAGTGTGGATTCAGAAAACAGCCAGGTCTAAGAGGACTGGTATACATGATTTGGATTTGTTCTTTTTTTAATTTTATTTTATTTTTATGTGTATGGGTGTTTTGCTTGCATGTAAGTCTATGTATCATGAATGTGTAGTGATTCCCCCTGGAGGACAGAAAAAATGTTGGATCCCCTGGAACTGCAGTTATTGATGGTGGTGAGTTGCCATGAGTGTTTTGCCAGAATATTTGTCTGTGCACCACACCATATGAATGTGTACCTGGTACCCTCAAAGGACAGACTAGGACCAGGATCATCCAGAACTACTTATAGATGGTTGTGAGCCATCTTGTTTGTGCTGTGAACCAAATCTGACTCCTGCAAGAGGAATAAGTACTCCTAAATGCTGAGCCATTTCTCCAGCCCCTAAATTTTTAAAAAATTATTTATCTATTTATTTATTATGTATACAATATTCTGTCTGCGTGTATGCCTGAAGGCCAGAAGAGGGCAACAGACCTCATTACAGATGGTTGTGAGCTACCATGTGGTTGCTGGGAATTGAACTCAGAACCTTTGGAAGAGCAGTCAATGCTCTTAACCGCTGAGCCTTCTCTCCAGCCCCCTCCCTAAAATTTTTGACACATAGAAAGAATATTTTTCACTTGCCAGCCTCCCACCCTCTGTTATGATTCTTCCCACGATTTCTTGGGCTTGGAAAGCCCAACCCCATACTAAGAATTTATCGTTGATTGCAGGAGTGGCATCACCTCTTTGAAATATAGACCATGGGGTTTCTGGTGCTTTTTCACTCACAGTATATTTTTACCCAGATTTCTTAGGACCAGTATTATGAGCTCTCTTTCCTAGAAACTCAGACATTCCTAGAATTCAGATCTGAGGGAAGGAATCTGTTAGAAGAAAGGCCAAGTCCGAAAACCAATGAGGCTCAGGTCATAGACTCAGACTTTAAACAGAGCTTGGTGTGGTAGAAGGGGGACTGTTCGGCATGACACTGAGAGCAACATGAGGCTTTAGATAGGTTGGAGAATGAAGTTTGGAAATGAAGACATAGAAAGGTCTACCTTGTTGGTTGAAAATTGAGACATTAGAGGAGTCCACCTTGTTGGGAGATTGCACAAAGGCTATAGCGATAGCTCAGCCATTGAGAACACTTAGTGCTTCCTGTTTGTTCTTCCGGAGGAGTTGAGTTCAGTTCCAAGTCCCTCCATCTGGTCGCTCAGTAACTACTCCAGGGGTAACCAGTGCCTCTGGCCTCCATGGTTACCCACGCTCAAGTGCACATAAACCACGTGTAGGCATACACATTTGCATAATTAAATGATAAAAATAAGTATTTTAAAGCTTTATTTAAAAATTTTCAGACAAGGTCTCATTGTGTAACTCTGACAACCCTAGAAATCCCTATGTAAACCACATGGACCTTGAACTCAAAGAAATCTGCCTGTCTCTGCCTCCCAAGTGTAGGTATTAAAAGCATGTGCCACTACACCTAGCTTTAGGTGTCTTTTTCTTTTTCTTTTTTTGGTTTCTTTGGTACAGGGTTTCTCTATGTAACAATCCTAGCTGTACTGGAACTAGCAGTTTTCTGTTTCCTCTTACTTTTATTTTTCAGTTTAATTTATTTACTTTTTTTTTTTGAGATAGGGTCTTACTTTGTAGCCCTTACTGGCCTAGAATTCACTATTTAGACCAGGCTGGCCTGAACATCATAGAAATCTGCCCGCCTCTGCCTTTTAGTGCTAGTATTAAAGGTGTATACTTCTTTCTTGGCTACATATTAATTTTTAAAAAGATTTTCTTGCCTTCGTGTATGTGTGTGTTTGTGTGTAAGTGTGCCACATGTATGCGGAGCTCACAGAAACCTGAAGAGGGTGTTGGATCCACTGGAGCAGCTGTAAGTTGCTCACCATGTGTGTTGAGAACCAAATTCAGGCTCTGTGGAAGGGCAGCAAGCCCTACTGTGCCATCTCTCCAGCCCTCGCATTTGTATTGCTTTGTTGACCTCTGAAGGTGTGACACCTGAAATTGTTGCAGCCTCATCCACTGCCTTTCTATCTACATCCCACTGCATTCTCATGCTACAGTTAGGGAAATCTATGCAATTGGTGGTGATGGTGAGATTTCAGGTTGTCTTACTTATTATCCTAAAGCAGTGCTTCTCAGTGGGAGGTTAGTTTGGCTCAAAGATGTCGTTTGGCAGTATCTGGAGACATTTTTGGGATATAATTATTGGGAAGCAGTGCTTCTGTTATCTATTGGTAGAGGCAAGGAGTGGTGTTGAACAGGCTGCCAAACAGGATATAGTCTTACTGGCCCAAACTGTCAGTAGTGCAGCAGAGAGGAAACTATCCTAAAGGTCTGTCAATGGAAATAGGGTCAAAAGAGAGAAGACTTGAGGGTTTGAGTTGTAGCATTAGAGTCTGAGTACCTGGCCTCCAGACTCAGCTGGATGGGGCTGGGTGATCTTGGAAGCGTAAGGGGTGTGGGTCTGTGGTGAAATTTTGTTTACTAATTAGAAGCAGGCAAGTAGTCAAGGGACTTGGCTTTTGCTTGGTAGACTTGTGTTCTTTGGCAGGACTAAGAGTATGAGGCAAGCTCGGTGCCTGGGGCCAGCATCTAAGGATATACTGTCTTGGTATTCCTGTGCCTGATTCGCTGAGAGGGAGTGGGGGCATTCCCAAGGCACTTGACTAACTTCATCCTACTGGCCTGCAGTTCCTGGCAAATGTGCCTGCGCTCATTAACTACTTTTGCTGAGTAAGAAGCATATGTGCTTGGTGAATAAATGTAAAAGACTGCATCATAGTAAAAGGCTCCCTTGCTCCAGCTCGTTAGTCTTTTTCTCAGTCAGCTTTACTGACCAGGTGCTTTGTGCCTGTTCAGCTGGCTGTTGGAATGGGTCCTGCAGGACTTCCTGAGGCATGCCTTCACTCATCCTGCTAATATAGTCATGACTCTCCCTTCACTGCAGGCTGTATTTACTTGTGTATAGAAAGGGCCACACCTGCAGGAAGACTGGAGAAGGATGGGGGTGGGGAGGAGCAAGACTGAGACTCTGTCTGGCACTTGGGCTGAGGTTGTGAAGCATACTCAGTGAGTCCAGCTAGGCTTTTGTGCTTCCTATGGTGTCCAGTTTTCGGTCTCTCCCTTGTTCCCATTTCTTTGTCTCTTGTCTCTGTCTTTCCTATCCATTTCTGTGCATTTCCTAGTGTTTCAGTCTTTTTCTCACAAGTTCAGGCTTTCTTCTAATTTTGTGTTCCTGCTTTCTTCCTTTGCGTGTGGTTTATGTTCTGCTGGTAGGGTTTCTATGGTCTTTGACTTGGTGTAGTTCCAGACTCTCAGAGTACCCTGTTGCTGTTAGATAGACTCACTCTTTCAGTATTCTGGGAGGGATAATTTATAAGGCCGGCTTGGATCCATTGTTTGGCATCTCTGATAAGGAAAGAGAGTAAGTTCTAAGAAGGAGATAGACAAGTACCCCAAAATGTGCTTATTGTATTAGTGCCTGTGTTTACTGGTGACTGTTAACTATGTATGTTAGCTGATCCAGGCTTACCCAAAGAGAGAATTTTGATCAGCAGTTGATCCCGGTGAAGATTTTTCAGTAGCATACATTCCTTTGGGGTATCCCTCTCTCAACAACCTAGTTAACCATTGTGTCCCTGATTACATAATTACTTCATTATGTGTCCACCTTAGATGTCTGAGTGGTGAGCACATGTACTATTTGGCAGCATTTTCCCCCTTGAGACAGGGTTTCTCAGGATAGCCCGGACTGTCCCTTGAACTCGCTTTGTAGACCAGGCTGACCTCAGACTCAGATCCGCCTGCCTCTGCTTCCTGAGTGCTGGGATTAAAGGTGTGTGCCACCAAACCCATCTATTTTTAAAAAATATTTATTTTTATTTTATGCGTGTGAGTGTTTGTTAGGACAGAAGAGGATATCAGTTCTCTTAAAACTAGAGTTACAGGTGGTTGTGAGTCATCAATTAGGTGCAGGAAATTGAACCCAGGCCCTCTGGAAGAGCAGCTAGTGCTCTTAACCACCGAGCCAACTCTTCAGCCCTATTTAGCAGCATATGAAGTGAAGCTCCTAAGACACCATGGAGGCTATTCTGTAACATGGTCATTTTCATAGCTGGCCCTGGACACTCTTCTTTTGAGAGGAGAATTGCCCAAGGGAATTGGCTGTTAGCTTGCCTCCAGCCAGGGTTCATCAGCTCCCTTCTTTGCTGGACAAGAGCTGTAGACAAACTGTAAGCTTGTTTGTGGTCTCTCGGAAAGAAGACTGAGATACCTTAGGGAACGACCTCCTGGAATCAGATGTTCCCAGGACTGTAGCATTTGATACTGAACTATTGTGAAGTGGGAATGAAGGCAAGAGGGATCTTGGGCTGGTCTGCCCAGTATATTTGGGAAAGATTTTCAGAGGGAATAAGGGCTGAGCTAGACCTTGGAAGCAGATGTTAGTGATGGCTGTGGCAAGAGGGAGAAATGTTTTGTGTGTGCATTTGGCATAAGTAAAGGAGAGTCCACCTAAAGGAATAAATATAGGTGGGAGTATGTGCAAGAGGTTGAAAGAATGGGCTGTAAGACTTTATTTAAAAAAAGCATTTAATTGGGAGCTTGCTTTCAGAGGAATAGTACATTATCATCATGGTAGGGGCATGGTGGTACTGCACTCATGGTGTTGGGACAGTAGTTGAGAGCTACATTCTAATCCACAGGCAGAGAAAGACTCTGGGCCTAGCTTGAGCTTTTGAAACCTCAAAACCCACCCCCAGTGACAATCTCCCTCCAACAAGGCCACATGTCTCAATCCTAGTACTCCCTGGTGACTAAGCATTTAAATATATGAGCCCAGGGGTGATGTTTGCGTTCAAACTACCACAAGGTATATATTTAGATTTTTGCTTTGTTTTTGTATGCTTGGGACAGTACTTAGAAGTGTCACTATGTTCCTTCTTGTAGAAGCCCTTGGATAATTATTCTCATGTTCTCCCCTAGATCAAAGCTGTCCTTTACTTTCAGGAACAGAGAGTTCTTTCTATGGGTTAAGCCTGAGCCAGGTAGCAGTTCACAGCCATCAGTAATCTACAGGGTTTAGATGTTACTGAGGTACGTTAGCATGGAGCTTAAAGGTAGCCGGGATGACATTAACCTAAGAAGCTCTGAGAAAGGCTCAACTCTCCAAGGGATTCACTACAGTAGGCAGGTTTGCATCGCAATGGGCTCAGGAAGATCATTTGAACTTGGGAATGATAGCCTCTCAGCCTTAGTTTCTTCATAGACGAATGCCAGATACCTGCTGCAGGGAGGTTGTTTCAGGTCCCAGAGGCGGGTAAATAGGGATGGCTGCCAGCAGAGTTTAATTGAGAAAAAGACTACATCTTTTGTTACCTATAGTTGCACATAATATTAAACAGGAGACAAGGGGCTGGGGTGTGGATTGAGATCAAGACTTGAGTCTAGCAATAGGCGCCAGTCATGTTAATGGCAGGGCCACGAGAACCTCTTGCAAGAGATAAGAAGAATGACTACTTTATCAAGTAGGAACTTTTCTTCAAGCTCCTGAGAGAGACCCTCTCTAAGCGCCTGACCTTGGGAAAAGGACTTCTGGGGAGCACCCTATTCTACAATTTCTTAGTCTGCCCCTCACAATGCCCCCAGAAGAGAAGGTCCTGATGTCTCACTCTTTTTCCATTATACTTTACCATTCTGATTTCTCTATATTAACTGAACTTTTTGCCCTTAATGACCTCAGGCTCTCGATCTGAACTGTAGGTATTTCATCCTTGGAATCAGGTGTGCCTAGTAAATCTCTTAATTTTACTGTTTGATTGTAATTTGGAGGGTACATTGGAATTTCTGGTTCCAAGGTGGTGGAGATTTTTTTTCCCAAAGAATTACTTTGTTTAGAGAGACTCCCATTGTACACATTTTTAACCTTTACCAAAGCCCACACAAAATTTCCCAAAGTGAAAGACATTAATATTGAAAATCATTAAAAAATGAATGTAAAAAGGTGCTGGAGAAAGGTGGTCTGCAATGTCTAAATGCCAAAGCTTTGTCAAGCAGGAGTGGTCACCATGCAGTCCACATCATACAAGTGGGGAACACACATCTGTATTTGGTGATTTGTCTGAATTGGTAGTGAGGATGCCTCTGAAATTGTCACGTATATAACAGTCACAGGTATAAGACATTAGATGATCATCAATATTCAGATTTATATTATTTGTTAATGGTTTTTTTCTGGAATCTGGCTGGAAAAGAGTGGGTAAAGTAAGGCTAATGAAGCGAGGCAGCCATTCCTGGTGCTGGGAAACATTCCCAGCAGTGGTTCTGGCATTAGAACATATATGTGTTCATGCATGCCCTAGTATCTTTGGATATAGTGTAGGGCATTCACAGGTGCTGCTCCTCCTGTTTTCCTGTTCTAGTTCTCACGGACCCGTTGTTCCTCTAACTTAGGCAGGGAGGGTAGAAAAATGCTCTCTGTAGAGAGTTTGGGGTTGTGTGCTCAGCTCAAGCCTACCAGTGACACTGTGATTTTCCTTCTAGGTCTGCTGACATTTGTGAACTGTGCCTATGTCAAGTGGGGCACACGAGTACAAGACACATTCACATATGCCAAGGTTATGGCACTCATTGCCATCATTGTCATGGGCCTTGTTAAACTGTGCCAGGGTAAGAGGGGCTGAGGTGGGAAGAAGGGTAAATGCCTCCTGGAGCCTCATAAGCTCCCTGAGGAGGATATGGGACTTAGCTAGCTTCATCTCTTAGCACATAATGAATATATTCTAGAGTATTGTCAGTGAAGTAAGAGGTGGTTATGAATCTCTTCCTGGGCTTTATCAGCCAGGCTGGTTTGGCCAAGTAGACATATCAAATGCCAGGTTCTCCTCAGGGGCTTCTTTGGAAAAAGCATTGCAGGAAGCTAGCAAAGGTCCTTGGAGTTCTTGAAAGTTGGACTATAATTGGGTTACTCATATAAGTCATTTAGGGGGATAGTGGTAGTCTGTAATTACCAAGTAGTGAGTGGGAAACGACTTTACTGGAGGGGCCAATAGGGGAAGGGTCATTTTGTAGTATTTTACTGTTCCTCTGTAATTGAATTAAGCATTGTGTTGAGGAATCTTTCAAAGCCAGCTCTTGACAGAGTGTCAGATGTTGTAAAATGATATTGCCTTTCTTATGTTGGCCTTTCTTTTCTCTTTTCTCTTTTGTGTTTTTGAGACAGGGCTTCTTTCTTTTCTTTCCTTTTTTTTTTTTTTTTTTTTTTTTGGTTTGTTTTTTAGACAGGGTTTCTTTGTGGCTTTGGAACCTGTCAAGGAACTAGCTCTTGTAGACCAGACTGGCCTCAAACTCACAGAGATCCTCCTGCCTCTGCCTCCCAAGTGCTGGGATTAAAGGTGTGCGCCACCACTGCCCAGCTGAGACAGGGTTTTTTTGTGTAACAGCCTTGGCTGTCCTGGAATTCCCTTTGTAGATCATGCTGGTTTCAAGCTCAGAGATCGCCTACCTCTGCCTTCCGGAGTGCTAGGATTAATGAAGGTGTGTGCTACTAACACCTGGCTCTTTTTAATTTTTTCTTAATTTTTTTCTATGGATGTAACCAGGACCTTTTGAATACCATGTTAACACTCTACTACTACTCAGCAGCATACCTAGTCCTCTTATTTATTTATAAGACATTTAAAAAAAAAGACATTATAAGATAATGTCCTGAAATATATTTTGGGTTGGCCTGTAATTTACCACATAGCCCAGTGGCCTTGACTGTTTGATTCTCTTGCTGTACCTTTTCCAAGTGCTGGGAAAAGACATGCACTACTATGTCCAGCTATAGCTTAGCTCTTGAAAGCTTTTCATTTTAGGGTCAGAACAAACTGAGGCTGATGGGCTTCCCAGGATATCCAGAAAGGTCTTTAACCGAAGGATATCCTCCATACTTAACAGCCAATTCCCTTTTCTTTATCATTCCCAAACATGGCTATATTTGCAGTCACCTGGGGAGCTGAGCCCGTCATCTCAGACCTATTGATTTGAAATTGAAAATTAAAAGAGTTCTTATGTGTGCATGGTCCTGAGGATCAGAGAGCCAGGTCTACATGTATACTAGACAAGTGATTCCTCCAGCCCAAAGACATGCTTTTAGGAAGTGCCCAGGTAGCCCAGGAAATCTGCTGAGCAACTGCAGTCAGACATCTAGATGTCTTTGAGATCTCAGGAATATCTTAGAGTAAAATTGGGCTATTGAGTAATTTTTCCTCCAAAATGTGTGCCTTCGAGAACCACTGCTATGTGCAGTAACTGATACCTGGAAGCTCTTTCTGCATGCCTGCATCTTTTGTCACATTAAGATCACATTGAGGCTTTCTTTTTAATATTTTTTTCCTTTTTTTCCTGTCCCCGTCCCCCCACAAGATAGGGTTTTTCTGTTTAACAGCCTTTGGCTCTCCTGAAACTAGTTTTTTAGACAAGTCTGGCCTTGAATTTAGAGATCCACTGACCTCTGCCTCCCAAGTGCTGGGATTAAATCTGTGCGCCACCACTGCCTGGACTTTTAAATATTTTTTACTTTGTGTGTATTTGTGTTTATGCCAGGTGTGTGGGTCCTGTGGAGGCTAAAAGAGGGGTCAGATCTCCCTGGAGCTGGAGTTATAAGTGGTCAGCCACTGAGCTTTCTTTCTACCCCTAAGTCTAGCCTTTCTGCTGGGGTGATGACAAGCACCGTAGAAGGCTTACTCTTGTAAAAGATCCATGTTGTCTGGATGTCTGTCCTGAGCAGCTAGGCAGGCTTTCAAGTCTGCAATCTTCAGAGGCCTCTAGGGAGGAGGACAGTTGCTTTGGCTTGGGTTGGAGTGCTGAAGGGTAGGGTTGGCCCAGTAAGAGATAAGAAGACCTCAGTTACTATATAGCCTCAGATTCCGTGCCTTATACAACCATACCACACCCACTGCAAATAGAGTGATGGAGTCTTCTCCAAGAGGCTGATAAGCCCACAAGTCCAAACTGTACATTGATCTGAGCTAAGACCGCCTGCTGGAAGGTTGTTGTCAGTAGAAATTACTGCTTTGTGTAAAATGACTAGTGAAGTCAAAATAGGAAGAACTGAGGTCCCTTGCTGGAAATGGAAATTCACTATGGTCTTGGAAGAAGTGTTTCTCAGAGTACAGCCAGGAATGCTTTTGTTTTCTTGATAACATCTAGTTTTTTTAAAAAAACTTAACCTGAGGGAGTAGTTGGGGTGGTGAGGCGCAGAGAGTTTCTGATTGTTGTTGTTTTGGTATTAAATGATGTTTTTTTTTTCTTCCCCTGTCCTGTTTGTTTTTGCCTTTTTCCTCCTCTCATTTGTTTCATCTTTTTAATTCTCCCTCTGAATCCTTTATCTTCTCCATATTCCTCCCCTCTCTTCCTTTCACCTGGTCTCCCACCCACTTCTGCCCCACAGGACACACTGAGCACTTTGAGAATGCCTTTGAGGGTTCCTCGTGGGATGTGGGAAACCTCTCTCTTGCCCTCTACTCTGCCCTCTTCTCTTACTCAGGTTGGGACACCCTTAATTTTGTAACAGAAGAGATCAAAAACCCAGAAAGGTAAAGGCGAGATCACATTCTCCATCTTGGCTGGAACTCCTGCTGCTGCTGGGCACAGTTGCCCTCTTCTCGTGCCTCCTCCCTCTGTCTCATCCCCTCTTCCTCTCCCTGCTCCCCTTCTCCAGTTAGGAGGCATTGGGGCTAGGATGGGAGTGAGTGAATGTGGGAAAGCCCTGGCTCTCACCCTCCTGTTCCATTGGAGAGCACCGAGGGTCCTTCCTATAGGAGGTGTTAGTGGGCAGCAGCAGACCCAGCTAAGGCTGGGGTGGCAGGACTTTGCCCGGTGGTAGTGAGACTGTGGCCTGAGCCTACCAGGTCCCCAGCCTAGTTTCTAGTTCCCAGAGTATATTGCTCCTGCATTTATGTTGAGATCACAGATGCAAGAATGTAATAAAGCCATATGTGACTCATTGAATCTAATCTGGTAGGATAAACTAATCACGTGCCCCCTTTCAGGGAAAGTGCCCAGGAGCATGGGAAGCAAACCTGACCTAGGGCGTGTGGGGGAGAGGAGCCCATCTCAAAGACCTGGCAGCAGTGAACTGTTAAATGTTAGGAGATTGCAGTGGGTGCTGGATGGGTTTTCATTCTCAGGGAGGTTGGCTCTAGGTAGTCCCTATTTCACTTGTCCTCACAGAAATTTGCCCTTGGCCATCGGGATTTCTATGCCAGTTGTGACACTCATCTACATCCTGACAAACGTGGCCTATTATACAGTGCTGAAAATTCAGGATGTCCATGACAGTGACGCTGTGGCTGTGGTGAGTCTTTTTTTTGGCGGGGGGGCGGGGGGGGTTCTCACTTGCCCCTGTTCGTCATTTCCTGAGAATCACATGGTGCTCCTGGATGGTCCAGTCCTTTTCTACAGCAACTCCAGCTCTGCATTGTGAGGGACTGGTCTGCAGAGGGCAGAGGGTGGATGGTTTAGCAGTGACTGCCTCTGTTCAGAGATCATAGATAAATTGTCCTGTATCGAGTGTGCCTTCTTTGCTCTGTCTCCAGACATTTGCTGACCAGACATTTGGCATGTTTAGCTGGACCATCCCCATTGCTGTTGCCCTTTCCTGCTTTGGGGGCCTAAATGCATCCATCTTTGCTTCATCAAGGTACTTTGACTTTTCTGATAATAGACTGTTCTTAGCACCTGGGTGGCAGCTCACACCCACGTGTAACTCCAGTTACAGGGGCACCTGTTCAAGAGTAGTACTCTTTACTGGGTACTATCACTCCAACTCCCATGATGGCTTTTAAAAGAAGGGCTGTGCAGCCCCAACCAAAACAGGAGGCTCTCAAGTTTGAATCCAACCAGACCTACATAGAAGACCATATCTTTTTAAAAAGGCCATTGTGGTAGCTGTACATTTGTACTATAGCAGAATAGGTGCACCCCTGGTGGGATGGACTGTTATGTCCATCTGTAGGATGTTGGTGAGGATTCTGGTTCAGAAGTGGGAATGTTGGTGGATACTGAGTTTCATTGCTGAAGGCCTGGAGTGGTTAATGGATAATGGTGGATGAGCATTCCTGGATAGTGGTGAGTTGAAGACATTTATGAGTAATATGAGTAATGGGCTGGGTGTATATGAAGCCTGAGAGGCCGTCCCCTGATTTTTTTTCTGGGGCTCTGAGACTGCTGCTGCTGATACATTTCATATTCTTACAGGTTGTTTTTCGTGGGCTCACGTGAGGGCCACCTCCCAAACCTTCTGTCCATGATCCATATTGAGCGCTTTACACCTGTGCCAGCTTTATTGTTCAATGTAAGCTCTGCTGGGAGAATGTGGGCTTGGACAGGTTTATGCAGGATTCCTAACTTGCACTATAGGCTTTGTTCATTATCTTTTCTGTAGTGTTTGGGATGGAACCCAGAGCCCCATATATGAGTCAGGCAATCTACCACTGTCCTATATGCCAAACCCACTATTTGTTCATTTTCCCCTGCCCCAGACAAGGCCTTCTTAAATAGGCTAAGCTGCTCTTGAGCGTTAGATCAAGTGGTTCTCAACCTGTGGGTCGAGGCCCCTTTGGGGGAATTGAATGACCCTTTCACAGGGGTCGCCTAAGACCATCTGCAGATTAGATATTTACATTATGATTCGTAACAGTAGCAAGATTACAATTATGAAATGGCAATAAAAATATTACAGTTGAGGGTCACCACAACCTGAAGAACTGTATTAAAGGGTCACAGCATTAGTAAGGTAGAGAACCATTGCTTTAGACCTTCTTGCCTCAGCCTCCCTTGTAGTGCTTCAGAAGGTGCCTGTTCTGGAACTTGTGCTATAGACCAGGCTGGCTTCAAACTCAGAGATCCACCTGTCTCTGCCTCCTGAGTGCTGGGATTAAAATGTAGGCTACCACTGCCCACCCTGCCAGGTAGTTTGGACCCCGGCCTCAAGAACTCTAGGTTAACAATGTAATTCTTGCTTGGTTGGAGTGTTGAGGGTCTCCCTGTCTGCCATCAGAAAGGAAGAAGCTACCTTGTTAACCAAAGTGCTTGCAATGGGAGGGGGGGAGATGTTGCCTAGCAAGTTAATGTGGATAATGGATCTATCCGATGCCAAGTGAGGGGCACTGAAAACCAGAGCTAATCTGGTAAAGCTATTTCAGATCTGACAGACTACTGATGGTGGAATCTCCTGGTATGGCTGAAGTAATCTTCACTTCTCTTCCCTACCACCCACCCCACAGTGCACCATGGCACTCATCTACCTCGTCGTGAAGGATGTTTTCCTGCTCATCAACTACTTCAGCTTCAGCTACTGGTTTTTTGTGGGCTTGTCTGTTGTTGGACAGCTCTACCTTCGCTGGAAAGAGCCTGACTGGCCTCGACCTCTCAAGGTCAGCACCTCCCTGTTTAAAAAGGGGGAGAAAAAAGATAAGGCCTCATGTTGTCCAGATTAGCTTTGGAATTATGTAGCCAAGAAGGGCTCAACAGTCAAAGCTCATGCATACTAGTAGGGATGGGTTTTCTTCTTTAACTGAATTTATTTATTTTTTTTATCTATTTAATGTATGTTAGGGTTTTGCCTGCTTGTATGTCTATATGAGGGTGACAGATCCCTTGGAACTGGAGTTATAGGAACTATAAGGTGCCATGTGGGTGCTGGGAATTGAATCCAGATACTTTGGAAGAGCAGCCAGTGCTTTTTTTAGCTGCTGAGCCATCTCTCCAGACCCATTTTTAGACTGAATTTTTTTTCTAAAGATTTATTTAGGGGCTGGTGAGATGGCTTAGCAGTTATGAGCACTGACTGCTCTTCCAGAGGTCCTGAGTTCAATCCCAGCAACCACATGGTGGCTCACAGCCATCTGTAAAGAGATCTGGTGCCTTCTTCTGGTGTGCAGGTGTACATGAAAGGAATGTTGTATACATAATATTTATTTAGGGTTTCATTCTTAAAGTATCTTCTGATCGGGCTGTGTTCTTTCATCCCACCCTACTAAATCTCACTTTCCTCTATTTCAGCTGAGCCTCTTTTTTCCCATCGTGTTTTGCATATGCTCCTTGTTTTTGGTGGCTGTACCCCTCTTCAGTGACACCGTCAATTCCCTCATTGGCATTGGGATTGCCCTCTCTGGGGTCCCTGTCTACTTCCTGGGTGTTTACCTGCCAGAGTCCCGGAGGCCAGTCTTTGTTAGGAATGTTCTGGGTGAGTTGCTTTGACTCATACTGGCTGCATGCTTGTGCTCAGGTTCATGCAGAAGCTACCAACTCTTCCATCTTACCTAATGGAAGGGGGTAAAACCTGGCTGCCCATCACACCTTTTTTTGTGTCTATTGTAAGGTTAAAGCACTATCTGGTTTTTGGTGTTTGGTTTGTTATGTTTGAGACAGGATTTTTGTGTAACCCTGGTCTTGAACTCACAATGTAGCTGAGGATGACTCTGAACTCATCATCCTGCCTTTACCTTTATGGGTGTGTACCACCACACCTGGGAAGAAAAGGCTGGGTTTGGAATAGAGAGGTTTGGTTGTAAAGGACAAAGTCAGGCTTGGTTTGCGTAAGGGATGGGTGGGAAAGAGTCACAGATAAGCTTTCAGCCTTCTGGTATTCAGATTGGAACTGTAACAAAGTATGTTTGCTAAATCCTGTGCTTCTTATTTTCATTTAGCTACTGTCACCAAAGTAACACAGAAGCTTTGCTTCTGTGTCTTGACTGAGCTGGATGTAGCTGAAGAGAAAACTGTTGTGAGGAAAACTGACTAGAAGCCAGACATGACATTCCCTGAAGCCCAGAGACTGTGACCACAGCCACCAAAGACCAGAAACCTAAGCCTTCTGAATTAAATGAACCTCTTGGCACACATTTTGTAAGGGGGCTCAGGGCCAATGTTCTCTCTTTGGTAAGCTACGGAAAGATACTGGTCAGACTAGCCTGAAGATGGGGACTTCAGTGGGAGGGGTGTTGGGGTAGGGGACTGATTTTGTTTCGCTTCTTCTGGTGGATAGGTACAGCCCTGTTGGTGCACTGTAGTGGGCAAAGAGGGAATGTTAGGTTGACAGCTATGGCTTATGGTTCACAGCTATTTCTAGTTTAAGCTAGGAGTCTTCATAGTGGGGCTCCTTCATGGGAAGTTTTCCTCTGACCAAGTCCAGCTACTTGATTTTAGAGGCCTGAAATGCTGCCATTTCTTCCTGTGGCCTACAATTCTTCCTTAGGGAAAACATTGTGTTCCCCTTTTTTTGTTGGGTAGCACGAACAGCAGACTTTATTTAACTGACATGGGATCAATGTGTGCCCCCTTTCCTGAATTCTACAAGAGGAACATCAATCCCTGCCCTGGAACTTCATGTTCAAGCAGAGAATAAGCCTGATGGGAGAAGACTGACTCTGGAGGGTCTGGGCATGGGTCCTCCTTTTGGGACTTCTCATTTGTGGGTCACTGTGTACAGAGTACCCAGCCATCTCCTTGAGGAGGTGCTGCCTGTCTGATTGACTTTGCTCAGATAATTTTAGTACTGTGGTCAAAATCCTTAAACAAGGAGGTGAGTGAGCTTCCGGCTCATAAAGAAATTGGCTTGGCCACTTGATTGCCTCTTTCCTAGCTGAAGCCATGGTGCTGTGGAGCCCTTGAAACATGGGCTGAAAGAAAACCTCACTACTCCAGCTGAGTGGGAGCATCTCTACTGCTACCTGGACAAGTCACTACTGTTACCAAATTCCAACTCCTATATTTCACTATTTATTGATATTTAATCCAGGACACCAATTTTAGCAAACCATTAGTGATTATTTGTCTTTAGGATGCAATAATAAATTGTTTGAAAAAAAAAAATACCGTAGCTGGTGTGGTGGTAGACACCTGTAACCGGAGCACTTGGCATGGTGATGCAGGAAGAGTCTGAACTTGAGGCTAGCTTAGGCTACATAGTAAGTTCCAGGCAGCCACTCTGAGCTAACAGGATCCTGTCTTTTTTTAAAAAAAGTTCAACTCTCAGAGATGTCTTAATGTGATAGGTCAGATCCTGACCATGTTTCACATAATCTGTTGAACATTACTATTATCATTGTTATTATTATGAAGGTGAAGTTAAAGGATTTTTAGGGCTGGACATGGTGGTGAGCACCTGTGATCCCAGCACTCAATAAGCTGAGACAGGAGTTGAAGTTCACAGCTAGCCTGGGCTACACAGTGAGTACCATATTATCTGAGCCTACAAAGTAAGACCCTGTATCAAGAACAAAAACAAAGGACATTTTAAAACATGTACCTGTTACGCTTTAATATATAGATAAGTCACATGTTACTATCACCTGGTTTAGCTCCAGATGATCTGTCCTTGCGTATTACAGAAGTCTGGTAATATTGTTATTTTGAAGGATAATCCTTTGTTTTATTAAGACTTTTGGCCTTTGTTCTAGTTGATAGAAAGTAAATTTCTGGATCTCTGCTATAAAGTGTAAGAGGCCTGGAATGTTTTGGAATTCGGGTAAATTACCTGATTTCATCAGTTCTCAGTGAACTTGGAGAACCTCTCATGGATTCAAGTCATCAAATAGCGTTTTCTCTAAGGGCCTGTGTGAGGTTTGCTGTGTGGACTCGTACAAGTCCACCCTGGTGCTGGAGGTGGAACCACACTGGCTTCAGGCTTTGTTCACGCTCAATCATTTTGGGTCATGGAATAGCACACCTGTTTGCCTTCTCTTGTCCAAGAGCTGGTGAGATTAAAATCTGAAAGTATATGGTACTGGTGTATCTTTATTTTCTCCCTGTAAAGACCAGCGAAGACTGCAGGAGAAAACAGCCTCAACCTCAGTCTGGCTCCTGGGAAAAGGTGGTAACAGCTAATTGTGGTGACTGCGCGAGGCTACCAGTCGAGGCCAAAACAATAGCCTTGGATCTTTGTGGGTAGTGTGTCTACATTGGATTGCACAACTGTCTTGGGATGCCCTTAGACATTGCCATCTTGGACACAGAAGAACCTGCTGTTCTGGCATTCTCTATGGACATTTCTTCTTTTAATCTTTAAGTTTGGGAATTCGTGAAATCAAATGAAACAGGTAACTACTATGAGGCATTCTCAGCTTCTGATCCTTTTTATTTACCAAATTGGCCATAGTTGCAAAGGGGTAACCTTGGATATATGCTTGCTCAATAAAGACTTAGGGGAGTGTAATCATAGTTGCTTTTGGTTATGGGAACGCATTTGTGAGAGCTTGTGGGTTTCTGCCATAGATTGGGGATTTGTAGAATAAGTTCTGGCCTGGTAAGGTGTTTTATGCAAAGACTGACTTGCTTAAGCCATGCAAACATGATTCATGTCTGAGCCAAGCTGGCACCCATTCCAAGGCTCTTCTGGAACTAAGTTTTTAAGCAGAGTGTGACCCTGGTTTTAGTGGTCTTTGGCCCTTAAACCAGCTAATCCCAGGAATTTGCTGCCCTCCAGTGGATTCTGAGAGGAGGAACCTCACACTCAAGATGCTCTAATACTTGCTTAGTGACTGTGACAGCATTTTTCCCTTCTGAGCTGAACACAGCTTCTCCCAGGAACACCCTTTCTGTGGGAAAGAAGCCAGACTTCCTATAGCACTCATGATTCATGGTAGAATTCTTCCCACCAGGTCTTTGTCTCTTTGAATCTACCTCCTGGAGTTCTAATCCCATTTACAGTGAGTAGTACAGCTTGTTCCTTTTGTATTAGGTACAGTCTGTGAAGTTGTTGGCCCTTTAATGTTAGCAAAACCTAATGCACACATATACAGCAGTGAGCACGCTATAATGGAATACAGGATGTTGGTCTTGCTTGTATGTCTACAGATCAAGGTGACTGTTAGAATACTACTGCATATTACTGAATTAATATTATTAAAGAAACACTGAATTGTTCATTGATATTCAGAATAAAGTAACTGGGATAGTTTTATTAGTTTGATTAGTTGCAATAAACACTTGATTACACAAATTAGACCAATTTGACCAGTTTAATACCTCCTGTAGGAACTACCACGTAGGGAGAGTCTTATAGACAGACAGTGAAAGAATGAACAGAGAGGCTTATGAACTTGTAAGTAGTAGAAGAAAGCATCTGTGTATTTTCCCAGGAATCAGCTATCACAGGCTAAGAGGGCATTTGCTGAATTGAATGTTCTGAAGGTTATTTCCCTAGACCTATACAGTATCTACTAGCCACATGTAGCTAAGTTAAAATGAAATAAAAATCCAACCAAATTGATAGCACTTGGAAGACTAAAACAACATTGCAAGTTACAGTTTAAAATACTCATGGCAGGGTGGGTGGGTGGTAGTGGCCCCACCTTTAATCCTAGCACTCCAGAGGCAAATAGATCTTGAGGACAGCCAGGGTAACACTGAGAAACCCTGTTTTGACACCCCCCCCCCCCAAAAAAAAACCCAACCAAGCAAAAACCTCCTAATGCTGGTTGTGGTGGCTCACACCTTTAATTCCAGCACCAGGGAGGCAGAGGCGGTTGGCTTTCTTCTGATTCATTGCCAGCCTGGTCTATATAGTGAGCTCCAGGATAGCCACAGCAAAGAGAGACTGTCTCACCCCTCACCACCAAACAAAAATCCCTGAGGTTTCTCAGTTATACCAATCATATTTCAAGTGCTCAGCAGCCATACAATTGCACAGTGCATATACAGAACATGTTGTGGAAAGTTCTGGTAGACAATAATACTACACCTGCAGCTGAGATTTAGAAAATGAGTAGGAAATGGTTGGAAGAGTTCTGGTAACAAAAGTTTTATTGATGGTGGGTAGATTTTAAACAGTATTTTGGAAGTTGGGTGGTGGTGGAACATGCCTTAAATCCCAGCACTTGGGAGGCAGAGGCAGGTGGTTCTCTGTGAGTTCAAGGCCAGCCTGGTCTACAGAGCTAGTACCAGGACAGGCTCAAAAGCTACAGAGAAACCCTGTCTCAAAACACCAAAAAAGCATAAACAAACAAAAAACCAAAAACAAGGTATTTTGGGAAAAATATGCCTATTCTAACCATGTACATATTTATTCTTGTCCTTCCCCAAAGAGCAGTGGTACAATTTAGATAGCATTTACATTAGATTTTTATAATATGAAGGACATAGATTATATGTGCAAATACTATGACAATTTATATTAAGGTACTTGTGTATACACACAGACACACACACACGGTGAATTCTGGCAGTCCTGGAACCAATGGGCCTTGGTATGCCAAGGGACAACTGTAACCTGTTTTTTCTAAGTGCTATAAACAGTTAACTTTAGTGTATAAAGTTAATTCTGAAATGTCTGTCTCACTAATCTCTTTTCTGAGGAGAAAACACCTAAGATAATCAGGTTAAAAAGGATTTAAAAGAATTGCTTGCTTCTGTGTAAAAAATTTAAAAAGTTAATTTTTATTAGAGAATATCACATAATACTGTTCCTTAACACCACTACCAAAAGATGACAGCAGTCTTTATGACCATTATAGTCCAAAGGGGGAGAGGGGTTACTTCCCATAGTTCAGGCAGGGGAGGCACTGTTGCCCTTGTAGAGATGACATCCATCAAAGAAAACAGGCTTCCCTGGAGGCAGGCACTCCAGTAGGGAAGGTAAATTGTACTGCCGATGAAATTGCTTCCTCCCTCCAGCTGCTTTAGGCTTGAGCATAGATGTGGGATCACAGAAAAACCACCTGGGCTGGAGGTTTCACATCCCAGCTGCTTTAGGCTTGAGCACAGATGTGGGATTACAGAAAAACCACCTGGGCTGGAGGTTTCACATCATTTTATTTTCCAGACTGTAGGATAACTCACTATTTTTTTTTTTTAATAGAATCTTAATTCTTTTGCTGAGGTTAGCCTAAAACTTTCTATGTAGTCTAGGCTAGCCTTCCATTTTCAGTGCTCCTTTTAGTCCTAGATTCTTGAATGCTAGAAATTACAGGCAGGAGCCAGCATGCTTGGCTTCACTTAATCACTTATAAGAAGAGCTCTTAGTTAGGTCTTTGCTGTGCTGGGGCATAGTTTTTCCTTCTACATGTTCAGTTAGGCATCCTAAGATGATGACACTGTAGTCAAGAGTCCTCAAGGGCTTATGGAAGAATCTCAGGAGACCATCAATCCGAATCCAGATCATGGGGGTTATCATAACCAAACTCCTTCTGTACATCCAAAGGGTACTTGCTCCACACCAACTGCCTGCTGCTGCTTTCCTCCTCACTGAGGCTGTTGTATTCATTAGAGCCTATAAGGAGATAAGGACTTTATTCTCCATTAAATACTTGCTCGAGCCAAAATATATGGAGTGTACAGGTGTGGTGATCAGATGACAATTTCTGAAAGCTGGTTCTACTTCCATAGCAAGGGTTCTGGAGATCCAACTCATGTTGCTAGACTTGCTGGCCGGTATGTTTGGTTTTCTTCCCCAAGAAAGGGTTTCTGTCTAGCTGTGGCTGTTCTGGAACGCACTTTGTAAACCAGACTAGCCTTAACTCAGGTCCATCTGTTTCCCAAGTGCTGGAATTAAAGGCATGCACTACCACGCCGAGTTCTCTTATTTATTTTTTAATGTATCTGAGTGTTTTTCATGAATCTATGTATGTATGTATGTATGTATGTATGTGCATCCCATGTATGCCTGGTGCCCACAAAAGTCGGAAAAGGATGTAGGGTTCCCTGGAACTGAATGGAATGGAAATTGATGGTTGTGAGCTGCCATTGACACAACTCAGAGAACCTAAATCTTTTCAAAAGCCGCCAAAGCTCTTAGACATGAAGCATCTTTCCAACCCTGTTAACACTTTCTTGCTTGATGGGAATAGGGGAAAGAATGTGCTACACAATTTACCAAATGCTAAAGCTGATCCAATATTGTCTCATTTTTAGAGAGAAAATGATGTTCACAGAAGTGAAATGACTTCCCATACATAGGCAGTAACTAGTTAAAAATTAGGACCTAGTAGTTCTGTACCCCAGTATATTATACCCCAGTAGTTCCCCTGGAAAGAGAGGGAAAGCCAGCCATTTGCAACATACCCATCAATTAGTTACTTCTTCCCTTCAGTCTTTACTCCTACCAGTCCCTCCCCATCTGGGTTGCTACCCACCTCTAGAATCTTCATCACTGCTTTCTTCATCTGGGTACTCATTGCGCCAATTATTTTCACTGTTTTCATCATCTTCTTCTTCATATGTGTCTTCTGGTTGCTGATCTTCATTCACCTGAGCATCTCAACATAAACACCAGTTTAAGTCTAAAACCTCTAAGTTACGTTCCTTATGGGAAGCTACTGGCATAAGGGGGAATTAAAGTAAAGGTACAATGTAAAAATGGCAGATTCAGAGTTCATCTGACTCCGCTTTACAGGAGACTGTATAATCTTAACTCCACTCTAGCTGCAGATGCCACTTTCCAGTATCATTTGAGGGTGATGAGTGTAAGAGGAGGTAATGGCATCATCCTCAGATTCTCGAAGGACTGGGTGATGCCAAAGGTCAGAAGGTCAGGATCAGAATAAATAGTACAGGAGAGTAGGATTAGAGACCACATAGTGGTCTAAGGTGAGTGCAGCTTATCTGCAAAATTGGTAATAGAGGCCCCCAACAGCACCCAGAGAGACCCACCTGTCTCTGCCTCCCCAGTGCTGGGATTAAAGGTCAACCACTGCCCAGCTAAACTGTTTTTTTTTTAAAGATTTATTTATTTATTATGTATTCAACATTCCTTCCATGTATGCTTGCATGCCAGAAGAGGGCACCAGATCTCATTATAGGTGGCTGTGAGCCACCATGTGGTTGCTGGGAATTGAACTCAGGACTTCTGGAAGAGCAGTCAGTGCTCTTAACCTCTGAGCCATCTCTCCAGCCCCAGCTAAACTGTTTTTAAAGCAAGATTTTCTATTCATTCATTAATTCATTTGTTTATTTAGTTTTTCAAGACAGTGTTTCTCTGTGTAGCTTTGGAGCCCAAACTAAAACTTGTTCTGTAGACCAGGTTGGGCTTGAACACACAGAGATCTGCCTGCCTCTGCCTCCTGAGTGCTGGGATTAAAGGCGTGCGCCACCACTGCCCAGCTTATTTCTATTTTTTTTTTAAAGATTTAGTTATGTGTATGAGTGTGCATGTACACTTTCATGCCAGAAGAGGGAATCAGATCCCACTATAAATGATTGTGAGCCACCATGTGGTTGCTGGGACTTGAACTTAGGATCTCTGAAAGAGTAGCCATCTCTTAAGCCCAAATCTTAACATTAAAAAAAAATGGAGTTAGGATGGTAAAGAAATTTTCATTCTCTTCTGAGACAGGGTCTTACTATATAGCTCTGACTTGCCTAGAGCTTGCTCAGGATGGTTTCACAGAAACCTGCCTGCCTCTGCCTCCTAAATACTGAGATTCAAGATGTATACCAGCATGTCTGGCTATTTTTTTTTTGTTGTTGTTTTTTTTGTTTTTCGAGACAGGGTTTCTCTGTAGCTTTGGAGCCTGTCCTGGAACTAGCTCTTGTAGACCAGGCTGGTCTCGAACTCACAGAGATCCGCCTGCCTCTGCCTCCCGAGTGCTGGGATTAAAGGCGTGTGCCACCACCGCCCGGCTTTGCCTGGCTATTTTTTAAAATTTAAAATGTTGCTGGGTAGTGGTGGTGCATGCCTTTAATTCCAGCACTTGGGAGGCAGAGACAGGGAGTTTGAGGCCAGCCTGGACTAATAGAGCGAGTTCCAGGGCAGGTTCCAAAGCTACAGAGAAACCCTGTCTCAAAAAACCCAAACCAAAAATAAATAAAATAATAAAAAATTTAACTGTTTCTATTCTTGGGGGATGGAGAGATGACTCAGGAATTAAGAGCACTTGATTTTTTCTTTTTTTTTTTGAAACAGGGTTTCTCTGTGTAGCTTTGGCTGTTCTGGAATTCACTCTGTAGACCAGGGTGGCCTCAAACTCAGAGATCCACTTGCCTCTGCCTCCTGAGTGCTGCCACCACCTCTCAGCAAAGCTTTTTTGATGAGGACCTAGGTTCAATTCCTAGCACTTACATTACGCCTTACAATTTTCTGTAAATTCACTTCCAGAAGATCTAACACACTCTTCTGGCCTCTGGGCATCAGCATGCAAATGGTCTGAAAGTGGTAGGCAGAGAGCACATAAACGTTTTATTTTGTGTTTTTTCTTTAAGTCAGGGTTTTTCTGTGTAACCGCCTGGCTGTCCTAGAACTTGCTCTGTAGATCAGGCATAGAGGTCTGCCTTCCTTTGCCTCTCAATTGCTAGGATTCTCACCACCACCGCCCGACAAGTTTTTTTTTCATTCAAATTCATGCTAATGTCTAGTTTTGACAATTCTGGGACTCAAACCTAGGTCCTCTTCAAAAAAAACCATCAAGATTCCAAGACATCTGAAGATTGATTATGAACAAAACTTTCCGAGTAGGTAGTCTGTATTTAATATATTTGCTGCATTAAACAAGGGTTTCTACAAAGGATTTAGAATAGAATTTTCCTTTTAAGCAAAAACAAGAACTAGAACAATGTTTATTAAGAGTGATTCTAGCCAGGCAGTGGTGGCACATGCCTTTAATCCCAGCACTTGGGAGGCAGAGGCAGATGGATCTCTGAGTTTGAGGCTAGTCTGGTCTACAAATCAAGTTTCAGGATAGCCAGAGCTGTTATACAAAGAAACACTGTCTTGAAAAGCCAAAGAAACAAAACAAAACAAAAACCCCAAACATCAAGAGTGGAGCCCATAGCCAGGTGTCACTGGTGTTATATTCTTGTAATCCCAATATTGGGGAAGCTGAGGCAATTCAGATTGCCAAAGTTCAAGGCCTGCCTGGGCTACATAGTGATATTGTTTCAGAAGAAAAAGGGGGGACTAGAACATGGTTAGTGGATAAACTACTTGCTGTACGAGCTTAAGCACCAGAGTTTGGATAGCTGGGTGGGCTGGGTAGCCTGCCTGAGATCCCAGCATGGGATCAGAGATATGCAACCCTAGAGCAATCTGTTTCATTAATTTATTAGGATTGGAGAGCTCTGGCTTCAGTGAGAGACCCTACTTCAAGGAAGACACTCAACTTTAACTTTGGGCCTCCATATGCTCCAATAAACAGGAACATGTATTCACACATTGCCCCCCACCCCCAAACTTTCTAAAGGACAGTAAAGGAAGCCAGAAGTGGTGGTACAAGTCTATATTCCCAGCATTTGTATTCTGGAGATAGAAGGATCAGAAAGTTATTTCTAGGTACATAGCAAGTTTGAGGCCAGCTTGGGCTACATGAGACCCTATCTCAACAAGGATGGATAGCCACCATGCCTGATGACCTAAGTAAGTTTGATCCTAGGAGCCAACATGGTAGAAAGAACAAGTTGTCCTCTGACTTCCACACATGTACCACGGCATGCATACTAATTAAAATTAATTTTAAAACTTAAGAGCAAACAAAACCAAAAAAGAGTAAGGTCTAGGAAGTCAAAGCACCCTGATCCATGTCTTCCTCCTCTTGGACCCCTTACCAGCTCCCACTCCTGGCTGTAGGGCTGCACAGACAGGATGTCCTCAATCCACTCTAGAGGGGCCATTTCCATAGAGTAAATGTCATATACATAGTCATCATCGTGCTTTGGTTCCTTCTGGTGCTCTACTTGTGGTCCATCTTCAGAAATCGTCAGTCTCTCACGGATCAGCTCTACAGAATTGCAGAGGATCACATCTGGATCAGATGTCTACAAAGGAAACAGATGATAGCAATAAGAGTCAAATAATGTTCTAAGGATTAGGTAAATGAAGGCCTGTTACTGTCTTTCATGCTGTGTTCAAAATGCTTTTTATATTGTTTTTGAGTCAGGCTACATTTCACGTGTAGCCCTGACTGGTAGGGAACTTGCGGTATACACCAGACAGACCTCTGCCTCCCAAGTACTGGGAGTGCAGGCGGTATTCCAGATTCTTATCTCCACACATGCCTAGTCTCTACCTGCTTCTACACGTTTTTTGAATACTCTTTGCTATTATGTTCTTCCTTTATAGGCCCACAACAACAAAAAAGCATTCTGCATGGTTTCTGCTTCAAGTTCCTGCCTTTCCTAAACCCTTTATTACCTTGTTACTTTTGTTCAAAACGTATTGCAGCAACAGAAAGGAAACCAGGACAGTACTACATGGGTGTGCTATGATGCACATGTGGGCCCTAGGGATTGTACCTTTACCTGTTGAGCAATCTCACCAGCCCTCAGGAAAGTTATTTTTAATGTCTGCATATATGCCCTCATATTTTCAGTTATATTACACAGAGCACATTGTACTGTTAAACATATATTTCCCATGTTGCAGATCGTTAAGATTATCAATCTTAATACTCCAAATCATTGTGTATGTCTATTGCTTTAAAATGTTTATATGCGTATTATGTGCATATGCCTCTTTGTCTAGATGCACACTTGTACACTGTGCCTGGACTGCAGATGGTACTGGATCTACTTGAACCTGCTGTTTTAAGGTGTCTTATGCCTTTTAAGGTGCTGGGAACTGAACCCAGGTTCTCATGATGAAACAGCAAGTAAGCTGCCAAGCCATCTCTATAGCGCCATGTATTATCTAGTTCTTGAATTAATTATTAGCCTTCATAAACAGTATTAAAATGAGTATGTCATTTCTGCATTTGAAAAACGGTGATAATCTTGGGGAAAACAAACCCTTACCTAATTTCACTGCCATTCCATTTAAAAAGTAGAGATGACCCTGAAAGCACCAACACTTAACACTATCTGAGGGCTGCATGTCAGTCAACCAATGGAAGGAAAGGAACTTGCTCTGGTCCACTGACTATAGGTACAGATTATCTTTCCTAGGAAGAACAGATACACATGAGGTTAACTGCAATTGCAGATTGTTTCCTTAGAGTGACACCTATAGCCTATGGCGTGCAGACTACCTGCATACAGCTCTGCCACGCCTTCTTCCTTCACAGCAGTTCTGCCTCAAAGTCAGTGGTTTTCAACTTGTGGGTTGCGACCTCTTTGGGGGGTGGCACATCAGATACGCTGCATACCAGATATTTACATTACAATTCTTAACAGTAACGGAATTATAGTTATGAAGTAACAACAATTTTTTTCTTTTTTCCAGAGTCAGGGCTTCACTGTGTACCCTGGCTATCCTGGAACTAGCTCTGTAGACCAGGCTGGTCTCTGCCTCCTGAGTGCTGGGATTAAAGGCATGTGCCACCACTGCCTGGTGCAATGAAATAACTTTATAGTTCGGGTCACAACACGAGGAACTGTATTAAAGGATCATAGCATTAGGAAGGTTGAGAACCACTGCTCTCATATGATAACATTTCCACAAATTAAGGTTATCTAGTTTTTTTTTCAAAGTATTATGCTTGCTTTTCTTGGATCACCCTAAGAAACTCCAGTTTTGTAAGTTTATGTATTATTTAATCACCAACCTAACTTTTAGCAAACACACAAATCAGCTGGTGGCTACTAGCCTTCCAGGCACACCAGTATCAATAGTTACCATTTAACGAGTATTTACCATATATTCACCAGGAGGCACTGTTCTAAGTTTTCCTGCATATTAAGTCAGTCACCTCTCCAGAAAGTAGGCATGTGGTCAGACATTAGTGAAATATACAAAGCCAGGTGCAGCAATGCATACCTTTAATCCCAGTATGTGGCTGTGTCAGAGGCAGGCAGCTCTCCGACAGTCTACACAGTGAGACCCTATCTCAGAAAGAAACATACAGACACAGAAAAGTCCAGGTAACACAGCTAGAAATCCCTCACCCATGCTTCTATGAGCAATCCCAAGTAAACTCATGGGAACACACACACAATCAAAGACCACAGCAATAACAGTAGAATAATAACAGGGTTCACTGAGAAGAGGGGCTGAGAAGGAGTGAGTAGAACGAAGATGGGTAGAGGGAATGAATGTGCTCAAAAGACAGTATAGATGTACAAAAATGTCCGAATAAATAGTCAATGAATGCTAATGAAACTTTTTTTGAAAAAGTTAAGAACAAAATGGTGATAAAAGTATCTAATTAATACTATTTTTGGAGATTAAACAAATTAAAGGAAAATAGAGTCTGGGATATAGTTTGCTGAGGACCACTTGCCCCAAAAGCAATGCAAAACAAAGCCCAAACTAAAACTAAGTATATAGCACAACTTAGAAAATCAAGTTATCTTTTGTTAATGCCATAGTTGTGTACTTTTGTTGAATTATTTATCTAGGTTAAATCTTAGAAGTATAATTATTGGGACTGGAGAGATGGCTCAGAGGTTAAGAGCATTGCCTGCTCTTCCAAAGGTCCTGAGTTCAATTCCCAGCAACCACATGGTGGCTCACAACCATCTGTAATGGGGTCTGGTGCCCTCTTCTGGCCTTCAGACATACACACAGACAGAATATTGTATACATAATAAATATTTTTAAAAAAGAAGTATAATTATTAAGAAAACATACTCCCCCCCCCCATTGGGTTTTCTCTGTGTAACAGTCCTGTGTGTCCTGAAACTTAATTTGTAGACCAGGCTGATCCTGCACTCACAGAGATCCACCTGCCTCTGCCATACAAGTGCTGGAGCTAAGGGCATGTGCCACCACCACCTGGCTCCAATCTGCTTGCTGGCCTCTATAGAGGGTCTGCTCTGCTATATACTCCTCTTGCCATAGTATTCCACTACAACACAGATCCATAGCAATTGAGCAGGCCGACCATGGTCCAAATCTCTCAAGTTGTGAGCTTTAAAAAAAAAATCCTTTGTCAGGGCAACGAAAGTCTAACACAATCTTTAATTAATAATGTATATATTTAAGCCGGGCGGTGGTGGCGCACGCCTTTAATCCCAGCACTCGGGAGGCAGAGGTAGGTGGATCTCTGTGAGTTCGAGACCAGCCTGGTCTACAAGAGCTAGCTCCAGGACAGGCTCTAAAGCTGCAGAGAAACCCTGTCTCGAAAAATCAAAAAAAAAAAAATGTATATATTTAAATAGGCCCAAATTTACTTTTTGAAAGGCCTACAACAATTTATTTATTTTGAGACTGGGTCTCACTGTGTAGCCCTGGCTGGTCTTGAACACAAAGACATCTTCATTCCTCTGTCTCCTGAGTGCTGGTATTAAAGGCCTGGACAACTACATCAACCCCCCCCCCCCCCACCCCGTAAGACGTGTGGTGGTACATCCCCGTAATCCCAGCGCTGGGGCAGCTGAAGCTGGAGGGCCGCTGTGTGCACAGGCTTGCTTGGGATACATTGCCAGTACTCTGTCAATCAGGGCCACACAGCGAAACTCTCAAGGAAACAAATATAACAAAACCCAAACAGGCAAAATAGGGTTTTTAGAGTGGGTTATCCATCCTCAGAGTTTATGCGGTCTCTGCCTTTGGGAGCAGAACGGAGACATTCAGTACTCACTCTGCAGCACTCTGCGGCAGCCGCCTCTGGGTCTCCCTCCTCGTGGACCAGGTCCAACAACTGGAAGCCTGCATCCCCATCAGCTTCTGACACACACTGGGACTCCAAACCACTGGAGGTCCCCGAGGATCGGTGGTTGGAGACTACCCTGTAGCGGCCCTCTTTACGGACCTCGCGAACTGAGGCGCGAAGGTCGCGGCGGATACGCAGCTGGCTGCTCCGGGACGGGCGCAGGGCAGCTCGCACAAGCTGCTGGATGGGCTCCTCCTGAGGGGCGACAGGAAAAGGATGACGGCCCGGGCAGCGTTCAAAGCTCCCTTCCAGAATCCACCCCCAACTCCTACCTGGGAGCGCACGGTAGCAACCAACCGGAAGACATTACTCTCAGCCGCTGTCTCCGGACCCTCCGGCGTCTCCTGAGCAGACGACTGGACCTCGCCGCTCCGGAGGCGTTTACAGGCCAGCACGAGAGCTTCTGCAGGCTCCGCGTTACGCTTCCGCTTCACGCGCAACACCGCAGTCCTGCCGGCCTCCATAGCGAGCTGTCGCGAAGCACTGTGGGAAGGCGCGGGGTGTGACGGGAGGGCCGCGCCGCGTGGAACGTCACGCCTACGCACGGAGGCCCCGCCCCCGGGTCCAGGGTGAGGCCCAATGGCCGCGGCAGTGGCGGCGAGAGGCGTGCAGCCCACAGCGGGTGAGCCCCTTGGCGGTGCTGGGGAGGTAGGGCCGTGGCTGCTCCCGTGTTTGGTCAGCTTTCGGACCTCATTTCTAGGGCTCTGACTCGGGCCCTGGCGTGGGTATATGCGGGTCCCCGGGATACTTCAGGACTTTGCCGGAGTCCACGTGGAGTTGTTCAAGCACCCTGGCGGACAGGTCCGCCCAGCCCCAGCAGTCCGCTTGGGTGATCGTCCTTTCTCAAAATGTGACTGAGCACAGAGCAGGGTCTGGGCCACAAGACTGGTGCCTTCGGTCCCTGAACCGGTCAGCCGTTCTCTCATTCGGGATGGCTTTCTTAGTCAGTGTTCTGAGTAGCTGGAAACCGTGCAGTTCCCACTTACCCGCAGTAGTGCTGTAAATGTGTGTGCCCTACGCAGACATGCTTTTTATTAAAACTCCGGAGAGACCCTCAGTGCGCTTCTAAGTGTGCTCTTAGTTAAACCATGGCGACACCACAGATAAGTGTGTTTAGTATGCCGAGGAATGACCACTTGGGCACTCCTGCTCCCTCCTGTTAGCTCGTTGCTTGGCTCTCTTTTTGCCTTCTCATTTGCCTTCACTTGAGGGCTGGACCCGGATGAACTTGTGAGGCACTTTTGATCCTGTTGGTCTTTCTGAAGAGCGCCAAAATTTCCAGACAGCATTGTATATCACTATGTTTCTCTCTCTCGCTCTCTCGCTCTCGCTCTCTCGACAGGGTGTCACTGTGTAGTTCTGACAGGCGTGGAACTCATAGAGAGCCTCCTGCCTCTGCCTTCTAAATGCTGGAATTAAAGACATGCACCATCTCGTTATATTGCGTTCTTGTTTTTGTGACAAGGCCTTCGGTGTTGCCCAGGCTGGTGTCAGGCTGGTGTCAGATTTCAGATTTTTCCACCTCGGCCTCCTGAGTGCTGGGACTCTCGAAGTGCTACTGCACCTCGCTGTTATCATAGTTCTTGATGGGATATGCTGCATAGAAAATGAGATCATTCTTGCTGGAACTATTAAACATACTGAGTAGTATGTTTTGGAGCTGGGGGCTGTCACTATGTAGTTCTTGCTGGCCTAGAGCTTTCCGTATAGACCATGCTGGCCTTGAATTTAACAGAGATCCTCCTGCCTTTCTTCCCCAGAGTTAAAATTGAAGATCTGTGCCATCATTAATAAAATTCTTAGTTGACTTTGACATTTTTGCCTGTTTCTTGATTTTTCCCCCTTTTGTTTTCTTGTCTTTTGCTTTCACCATAGGCATTAAAATTGATTAGGTTCCTGATATCCAGATCTATTCTAAGAAGGAAATTGACAAGGCCACATTTCCGTGCAAACATCGAGGAGCCAGTTGGCACCATGAAGGTCTTCTGTGGCCGTGCCAATCCGACCACGGGATCCCTGGAATGGCTGGAGGAGGACGAACACTATGATTACCACCAGGAAATTGCCAGGTAACATGGGCTTCTCAGTTGGCTGCAGGCGGCGAGGGCTCAGTGACATTAATACAGTTTTGAGGAAGATTTTGGATATTGTTTTTTGAGGAGTTGAGATGTTGAATAGGAAAATAAAACATTTGTTGAAAGCAGTGTGGGACATGGGTTGGAGAGAAAGGGGAGTAGGTGGTTACTGCAATCCTAAAGTAGGAGCAGTGGAGGGGAGAGGAAAAACCAGCCTGGGGGAACTTGAGTTTAATAACTCACTGTGTGCAGTAAGGGAGACAGAGTTCAAGAAGGACCAAGATGTCTTCTGGTTAGAAGGACTCAGTGGACGGAGATGACACTCCCTGAGAGAAGGGGAGGCAGTATTCTAGAGGGAAAGGCGCTGGACATGGGGGGTTAAGGTTTGGACATTCAGATGGGGATGCTAGTAGAGTCTTGAGACACAGAATTTGTAGAACTTGGGAAAGTTGAAATTGAGAGACATTGCAGCATCTCAACAAAGGAGGGTCTGGAATGTAAAATCAGGATAAGCTGAGGAGGCAGAAGCAGAACCAGAAGGAAAGTTAGGATGGAAAGAAAAGGGAAGTTTAGGGAAGAAGGAGTGGCTGTTAGGGTCAGGCTGTCAAGAAGGCCTGAGTACTGCTCAGCAGTTAAGAGGGCGGGCAGTTCAACCTTTTGTAACTAGCTCTGGAAGATCTGGTGCTCCCTTCTGGACTCTGGGTACTTGGCACTCACAGATACATGTATCCACACACAGACTCATACGTGGATAATTAAGAATAAAATAACTTGGCTTTTTTGTATTTTATTTTTTTTAAAGATTTATTTAGTTATGTATTTTATGTATATGAGTACTCTATTTGCATGTATTTCTGCATGACAGAAGAGAACATCAGACAGAACAGGGCATCGGGATCCCATTATAGATGACTGTGAGCCATCATGTGGTTGCTGGGAATTGAATTCAGGACCTCTGGGAGAGTAGTTAGTGCTCTTAACTGCTGATCCATCTCTCCAGCCCCGAGACTTTCTTTATTTTTGAGACAGGATCTTACTATGTGTCTTTGGTATGTAGACCAGGTTGGCCTTGAACTCACAGAAATCTACTGGTCTCTGCTTCCTAAGTGCTAGGGTTAAAGGAAAGTGCCACTCCATCTGGCTCTTAATTTTATGCATGTGCCTGAATTTACGTTTGTGCACCACATGTGTACAGTGCCCACGGAGGTCAGAAGAGGGCGTTGGATCCCCTGGTACTAGAGTTAGACAGTTGTGAGCCACCATGTGGGTGCTGGGAATCAAACCTTGGTTCTTTGCAAAAGCAACAAGTGCTCTTAACTGCTGAATCATCTCTCTAGCCCCCAGAATCCACATTAAAATCAAACAGATAGGTGTGGTAATGTCTGCTTATAATCTCAGCTCTGCAGAAGTGGAGACAGGAGGATCCCTGGGACTTGCTGATCAGTTAGAGTTAGTCTATTCTAGTTGGTAAGCTAGGCCAGTGAGAGACCCTGACTCAAAGGAGGGGCATAGTATAAATGAGGGTGGCTGGAGATTTTCCTCCAGTTTCCACGTGCTTGTATAGACGTGTGCTTGTGCACATGTACACATATGAATGCACACAACATACGAAGTGAATAAGGAGCACTTTTCAACAGTGCGTCAATTTATCTTAGGTTGCAATCCTAATTAGCACCAAATAAATGTATTTTTCTTTATTCTTGGCTTGGTTGGTTTTATTCTCAGTCAGAAATAGCAAAACATTGAAAATATCATAGATGTCTATCAACATTGCTAGGCAAACCTGTGGCTTATTTATGTAGCAAAAACCAGTGCAACTGGGAAGGCAGGAACGAGCTTCTTTATTTTCATTTCGTCCTCCACTGGTAGAGTGGTCTTCACAATATTCTATATGAAAATGCAGGTACAATTATACTGCTTTTGTGTCAGAAATAAGGTGTTGCTTATTTTTCGTAAAAAGCACTGGAAGAGGAAATGGAAATTGATGAAAGTTACCTGTAGACAGTGCAGATGGGACTGGGTGGGTGTTTGTCATGTTGGTTTTAATGTTAACTTGCCACAATTTTAATTGACTCACCTGAGTGGGAAGCTGCTCCTGAAGGATTTTCCCTCTTGTCTTGATGAGGTAGTGGGAAGGCGCACCGATTGTGAATGGCACCTTTGGTAGCACCCAGATGAAAAAGGGTATTTCAGTTGAGCATTGGTGGTGCACACCTTTAATCCCAGCACTTGGGAAGCAGAGCCAGCCCCCAGAGCTACAGAGAAACCAGAACAAAAAGGGTGTTTCAGAAGGAAGTTTCCCCTGTTTACTTGCTTGGCCTTCAGTCTTGCCAATGAGGCAATTTGCTTTGTTGTTGCTACTTCCTTCTCTGATAGCAGATGACAGAGCCAGAGTTTCAGTGGAGTAGAAACCAGCCACTCTTCCAGCAACTTTCTTGGCTCCAGATGCCAGACTGGGACTACTGGGGCACCCCACCTTGTGGATTATGTAACTACTGGTTGTAGCCCCCAGTAAGTGACAGCTGTTCTGGGACTACTCTAACTCTGAGGAGTTTTGTGACTGCAGCTGATGAACCTGTCAGACACTAGAGGAAATCATCCTTATAATCCCTTTCTCCAGAGCCACTCCTGATACCATATTTGTTTTAGTCAGGGTCCTCTAGAGCAACATAATCAAAGGGATGAAAAATTATATGTATATATATATATGTATCAGAATATCTGTATAGATCAGAATTTAAAAGAGTTTTTAAAAATTTATCTTATGTATATGGTGCTCTATCTGCATATATGCCTGCACGCCAGAAGAGGGCATCAGATTCCATTATAAATGGCTTTGAGCCACTGTGTAGTTGCTGGGACTTGAAGTCAGGTTTCTGGAAACTGCCAGTGCTCTTAATCACTGAACCATTTCGCCAGCCCATATTTCAGAATTTATTAGGTTGACAGTTAAAACCAGTCCAAGCTGGTGGTGGCATATACCTTTAAGCTGAGCCCATGGGAGGTAGAGGCAGGTGGACCTCCTTGTGTTTAAGAATAACTTGGTCTTGGTGGCACATGCCTTTAATTCTAGCACTCTGGAGGCACAGGCAGGTGGATCTCTGTGAGTTCGAGGCCAGCTTGGTCTATGAAATGAGTTCCAGGACAGCCAGAACTGTTACACAGAGAAAAAAATCAAAACCAAACAAAAGGAACAACAACCCCCCCACCACCACCAATCAATTGAAAATCAAAACAAGCAAGAACAGCTTGGTCTATGTATGAAGTTCCAGGCCTGCCGAGGATACATAGTTGAGAACTTCTCTCAAAACCAAGACAGACAGAAAAACTAACCAACACAGTGGGGTGAATGGAGAGTGAAGTGAGGATTCTTAGGATTAGACCCTCATCTTCATTTAACACATGTAGGCGAGTATGTATTCTATCATTGAGTCACAGCCGCAGCTCCCTCCTGAGCTTGAGAATAAAGTAAGCACAGGAAGGACTGTAGGTGGCTCAGAGGGAGAAGTCTTTCAGGGCAGTGTTCTGCAGTGTAGAGTATACGCAGCCAGTGTTAGAACTGCCTGCAGTGGAGTTGGTTCAGGAGCGGCTCTCTGAACTCCGTCTGTAGAAAATCTGCATCTCAGATAAATTTTCCCAGCTGTGCTGGCAGAAAACTGGAGGCCTCTTTTGCTGAGTGCCTCAGCTTCCCCTGGAGTTCCCAGAAAGCGTCTCTGGGCTGTGGCCTGAATCCTAGGTATTCACAGGGTTTCCAGCTTTTGCTTTCCTTTAGTTATTTACCTGTTTGTACTGTGTTGGGGATCTAATTGAGGACTTTACACATGCTAGGTGGTAGGCCTGTGTTGTGCCACTGAGTTCCACCCCTGGACCCCAGTTTCCAGAATTTTTAGTTGCCGTGGTAGAAAATATGGATGCGACTTTCTTCCTTTTTTAAAAAAAAAAATTTTCTATTTATTTTACATCCTGGCCATAGCCTCCCCCCCATCTTCCCCTCCCAGTTCCTCTCCCCCACCCCCTTCCCACCCTCATCCCCTCCTCTTTCATCTCTATCCAGGAAAGGGCACATCTCCTATGGGTTTCAGTAAAACATGGCATATCAAGTTACAGGAGGACTAATCACCTACCCATGTATTGAGGTTGGGCAAGGTGACCCAGTATAAGGAGTAGGGCCCCTAAGGCCAGTACAAGAGTCAGAGACAGCCCCTGTTCTCACTGTTAGGATCCCATAAGAGGACCAAGCTACAGCTGTAACGTATATGCAAAGTGCCTAGGTCAGTCCCATGCAGGCTTCCTGGTTGTCAGTTCAGTCTCTTGGAGCCCCTGTGAATCCAGGTTAGTTGATAGTGTGAGCCTTCCTGTGGATCCTTGACCCCTCTGGTTCCTACTCTCCTTCTCCAAACTCTGCCTAATGTTTGGCTTTGCGTCTACATTTGCCTCTCTGATGTCAATTGGGCCAGGCACCAGTCTGGCACAGGAGATGGCCAGTTCAGGCTACTTATCCACTATCGCTGGGAGTCTAACCTGGGGCCCTTCCCATAGACTTCTGCAAGAGTACCCTGTGCCAGGCTTCTGCTCAACTCTGAAATGCCCCTTCTAACAGTCCTCCTCAGCCTCCTCCATGGCTCCTCCAGCATGATCGCTCATGCTCCATCCCCACCTGCCCTCAGTCCACTCATGAAATCTCTCTGATTTTCTTCCCTTTATACACTGTATTTAGCTTATTTTCCCCTGATGATATATGAACTAAAATATGGATGTTACTTTTTCTCTTTACATGGTGTATCTAGCCAGTCATTTCCCCCTGATGTGATGTGAACTTCTGAGCCTGGTGACCCTCACATATACAGCAGCTATGCTGTCCTTTTCCCAGTTCCTCTTCCTAGTGTGGATGTGTACAAGTATCATTCAAGGTTAGGTCAAGTGTTAGGGTTATTGAGTGTTATAATATGGGGTGTTCATGGTTATAGGTTATAGGTTCATGGTTATAGGGTGGGCAGTGAAATGGGTCAGCAGGCTAAAGGTGTTTACTACCAACACTAACAACCTGAGTTTGATCCCCAGGGCCCATGTAAAGGTGGAAAGAAAGAATTGATTTCTGCAAATTGACCTTTGACCTCTAGATAAATAAATACACACTTAAAAATTATTTCTCTAGGTTAACTACTAGAGCATTTTTTGGGTCTAAGAAGAACATCTGCTCTGAGATTTATTATTTTTTTGCATTAGCAGAGAATGACAGTAACTGATCATAGTAAAATAAATTTTGGGAACTGACAAGATGGTTCAGTGGGTACAGGTACCTGCTGCCAAGCCTAAGGACTTGAGCTCAATCCTAGAACCTACATGGTTTAAGGAGAGCACTGACTTCCACAGAATTGTTCTCTGACCCCACACATGTACCATGTGCATGCATTTCTTGCCCCAAATAAATAAAATTTTATTTATTTGAGACAAAGTCTTGCTATGTAGACCATGTTGTTGACCTCAAACTCACAGAGATCCACCTGCTTCTGCCTTCTAAGTCCTAAAGGTAATCAGTATCATGCCCAGTTTAAAAAAAAAAAATATTTTTTTGAAACTGTGTTTTGCTGGTCTTAAACTCATTCTCTTTCCTCAGCCTTGAAATTCATGAGATTATAGACTTGAGCTACCACAGCAGGCTCTTAAAATATCTTAAAGCAGATGACACACTTGTTCCATTCCATTGAGGACTGCACTTATGTGTGGGAACTCTTTGATGGGTTCATGCATGTCTTTATTAGCGAAGCTTTCTGACTTACCTTTTCCTTTTATCTTTCAAGGTCATCCTATGCAGACATGCTGCACGACAAAGACAGGGTAAGTGTGAGGTCACGTGCTGATGATCTGGGGTCCTCCACGTCCCCAAGCCTGAGGAGCTCCTTTCCACTTATCTATAATAACATGACAGTTATTTTTTCCTTTCTTGTAGAATATAAAGTATTACCAGGGTATCCGGGCAGCAGTGAGCAGGGTGAAAGACAGAGGACAGAAAGCCTTGGTTCTTGACATTGGCACTGGCACAGGTCTCTTGTCCATGATGGCAGTTACTGCAGGTGCTGACTTCTGCTATGCTATTGAGGTAAGCCCTACTGTTTAGGTATGTGTCCTGTATCTTACAGGGGAAGGTCTTTAGGTCCTTGGGTTTTCCTGGTCTGTTGACAAACACATGCCAAGCACGTGACCAACTTCTCCACACATAGAGATGAGTCAGACAGGGTTTCTTTTTCCGGGAGCTTTTTTTCTGCTCTGAAACAGACTTGGCCATCAGCCTCTCTGAGGAGCTTTAAAAAATAGTTATGTGGGCTGGAAAGATGGCACAGTAGTTAAGAGTGTCTGCTCTTGCAGAGAACCCAGGTTGGATTCCCAGAGTGCCCACATGGTCACTCCAGTTCCAGGGGACATCCTGACTTCCTTACGCACCAGACATACCTGTGGCATACATATTTATATACAGGCAAAACAATCATATACATAAAAAAAATTAAGAGATGCTTCTGCTTTGTGCTAAGATTTACATGAAAGTGTTTGTCGGGATGTGGTTTAGTCTCTCGAGTACCAGCCCACCATGTATCCTGGATCCGAGCCCCAGCACTGTAGGAACTGAGTGATGACACCCAGAGGCCGACTTAGGGAAGTCGGGCTCAGGGTCATCCTGGGTCTCCAACAGCTCCTGCCCAATTGACTTACCACAGTCTGGGGGCTGGAGAGATGGCTCAGCGGTTGAGAACACTGGCTGCTCTTCTCGAGGACCTGGGTTCAATTCCAGCATTCACATGGCAGCTCATAACTGTCTGTAGCTCCATTTCCAGGGGATCTGACACCTTTCTACCAATGCACATAAAATAAAGTTAAATTATGTAAAAAAACAAAAATAAAAACAAAAAAACCCAACAAAACAAAAAAAACAGCATCAGTTTAATTTTTTGTAATTAATTGGTATTTTATTGAATTTTTCTGGAATGTGACCTGACATTGAAATATTTAAAAGTGTAACAAGGTTTTATGCCCCTGTAGAACTAGCTGCTTTTTATATTATGACTTTTTATTTCTTCCTTTTTTGATTTTTGAGATGTGGTTGCTCTGTGTAGTCTTGGTTCTCCATATACAGACCAGGCTGGCCTTGAACTCACAGAGATCCGCCTGCCTCTGCCTTACAAGTGCTGGGATTAAAGGTGTGTGCCACCTGGCTTGTTCTTTTTTCCTTTTTGAGACAAGGTCTTGGGCTGGAGAGATGGCTCAGCTGTTAAGAGCACTGCCTGCTCTTCAGAGGTTCTAGGTTCAATTCCCAGCAACCACACGGTGTCTCACAACTATCTATAATGAGATCTGGTACCCTCTCCTGACATGCAGACATACATGCAGGTGGAACACTATACATAATAAATGAATAAATCTTAAAAAAAATCAAACAGACAAGGTTGATTACATGTCCTTAGCTAGCCTAGAACTCACTGTGTAGACCAGGTAGGCCTCTAATTCATAGATATCTACCATCTCTGTCTCCGAAGTTCTAGGACTAAAGGTGTCTACTACTATAAGTTTAAATTTTTATCACATTTTAATTAATTTTTTTTTTTTTTTTTTTTCGAGACAGGGTTTCCCTGTAGTTTCTAGAGCCTGTCCTGGATCTAGCTCTTGTAGACCAGGCTGGCCTCGAACTCAGAGATCCGCCTGCCTCCGCCTCCCGAGTGCTGGGATTAAAGGCGTGCGCCACCACCGCCCGGCTTATTTTAATTAATTTATTTATTTGTATGGGGGGGCATTTGTGTGGTGGTCAGAGGGCAACTTTTGGGGTTTTTCTTTTCCTACCATGCAGACTCAGGGATTGTTTCATCAGGCTCTGCAGCAGGCTCCCTTACCCACTGAGTCATTTTGACATCTTTACCATTTCTTTTTTTAATAAAACTTTAAGCATGTTATTTTTATGACAATATAAATGTATGCACTAACAGGAAATGTAGTGAATGAATAACACTAGTATCTTAAATAAGATAAGTTTTTGTTTGTTTGTTTTTGTTTTTTGAGACAGGGTTTTTCTGTGTAGCTTTGAAGCCTGTCCTGGAACTCACTCTGTGGACTAGGCTGTCCTCTAACTCATAGAGATCCCTCTGCCTCCAGAGTGCTGGGATTAAAGGTGTGTGCCACCACTGCCTGGCTAAAAACAATTTTTTTTCCTTCAAGACAGGGTTTCTCTAACAGTCCTGGCTGTCCTGAACACACTTTGTAGGCCAGGCTGGCCTTGAACTCACTGAGATCTGCCAGCCTCTGCCTCCCAAGTGCTGGGATTAAAGGTGTGTACCACCACTGCCTAGCTAAAATAAATTTTTTTAGATGTGTTTATGATTTATTTAACTTTATTGTATGTGCATTGGTGTGAAGGTGTCAGATCCCCTGGAACTGGAGTTACAGACAGCTGTGAGCTGCCATGGTGGGTGCTAGGAATTGATTGTATTAGCTGTCCATCCTGCCATCTCTAAAGTGTGGCTCTAATTTCAAAATCTAGAAAGATGAACATTTGGGATGGTGTGATGCATCAGTGGATAAAGGTGTGACTTGTCCTAAAAACCTGATAACCCAAATTTGGCCTCTGGATCTCCCAATGGGAAGAGAGAATAGTTTCCCTAGGGTTGTCCTCTGACTTCTGCATGTCAGAAGACTCTGTGGCACATGCATTCTCACACTTATGCACACACACACACACACACACACACACACACGATAATATTTATTTTGATTTTTTGAGACAGGATCTCTACATAACCTGGCTGACCTAAAACTTGTTATGTAGATCAGTCTGGCCTGGAATTTACAGAGCTCTGCCTGCTTCTGTCCCACCCCTGTTTAGTGCTGGCACTAAAGGTGTGCACCACCATGCCCAGCTCATATCAATTTCTGTAAAAGATGAGCCTAGGCTGAAGAGATAGTTCATGGTTAAAAGTATCTACTGCCCTTGCAGTCAGCCAGAATGAAGTTCACAGCACCCATGACAGGCAGCTCACAGCTAGCATGGAGGGATCTCACCCCTTTGGCTCTGTGGGTCCTGACACGCATGTACATAATCTACACAGAGACACACATGCACATAATTTAAAGGCATGTGTCACTACACCTGGCCTGAGTTAGGTATACTTAACCTGGGATAAGAATAGTCTATTTCTGGCTGGATAGATGACGCAGTAGTTAAGAACATTTGTTCCTACAGAAAGTTCAATTCTCAGCACTCACATGGTGATTCACAGCCATCCGTAATTTCAATTCCAAGGGATCTAGTGCCCTATTTTACCTTTATAGGCACCAAGCATGCACATGGTGCATGTATGCAAAGCACTCAAACATAAAATGAATAGGCTGGGCATGGTAGCACAGACATTTAATCCCAGCACTTGGGAGGCAGACGCAGGAGGATCTCTCTGAGTTTGAATCCAGCCTGATCTACATATGGAGTTCTAGGACAGCCAAGACTAAAAAGACACTATCCCAAAAAATGAGCAAACAATAAATAAAATGGGTAAAGTTAAATTTTTTTTAAAAGGTGTTTAGGGCTTGGAGAGGTAGCTTAGTAGTTAAAAGCTGTGTGTGGTGTCCACCAGAGAAGACTGCTCGGGTGTGGATCTAAGCCATATAAAGTCTTTATTAACCAGCCAGTGACAATGCTGGGTTGTTGTAAGGAGGCTGCTTGTTCGTTTCCCAGCTGCCCAGACTTCCGAAATAACCACACAGAAACTGTATTAATTAAATCACTTCTTGACCAATTACTTAAGCGTATTGCTAGCTAGTTCTTACATCTAGAATTAACCCGTCTCCATTATTTTATATTTTACCACGAGGTTTGTGGCCTACCGGCAAGGTTCCAGCATATCTGTCTCTGGCTGTGGCTCCATGGCTTCTCCCTGACTCTGCTGCCTTCTTCTTTCCAGCATTCAGTTCTGCCCTGCTCTGCTATAGGCTCAAAGCAGTTTTTTTATTCACCAATAGTAATCACAGCATACAGAGGGGAATCCCACATCACTGGGTGTTTAGGATTCCAGTGTAGCACTGATCCTTTCTTAGGGTGAGTTTGTAAATACAAAAACTATGTCTTAGGTTTACATACTTCAATAAACAAGAACAGCCAGACACAGAACTGTAGAAGCCAAAAAGTAAGGATAATACATTTAAAGATTTTTCAGAATTGTGGACTTTGATGGATTAGGTCTTTGTTTTTGTTTTGGCAGGTGCTACTGTCTATGTGCTGAGTTTTATAGTCTGAATGGTTCTTCCATCACGGAGTCAGTTGTGCTGAGGTCTGGGGGGCCTACAAAAGTCTTGGGCCCTATTACAAAGCCCCTCTGCTCCTCAGAGGACTGCCTAGTTCAGTTCCCAGTACCCATGTTGGATAGCTCACAACTGGTTGTAACTCCAACTCAAGGGATCTGATACCTCTGTCCTCCATGGGCACTGCACTCCAACAGACATATGCACACATACATGAAATTAAAAATATTAAAAAGAAATCTTTTAAAAATCTATTTGTGAATTCTATGATATCAAATCCTGAGTTGTTGTATATGAGAGCCTGCACTTGTGGATTTCACAAAAAACAAACAAACAAACAAAAAGGTATAATGCTGCCTTATTCTCAATGATCAGAAACTGGGACCAACCTAGACAAGTAGAGAGAAAAAGGTTGATTATGCATGTGTGTGCACACATGAGTACAGGTGCCCGTGGAGCCTAGAAGAGTGTCAATCTCTTATCTTGTAAACCGCCCTACAAGGGTCCCCTGGAAGAGCAGTATGGGTTTTAAAGCTCTGAGCTGGTGGGATAACCAGCTCCTGATTTTTTTAAAGTGTTGGTGCCCTCAGAGGCCAGAAGAGGGCATCAGATTGAGTTATGCATACTTCTAAGCTAACTAGTGTGGATACTGGGAATTGAATTCTGGTTTTCTGTAAAGCAGCAAGTGCTCTTAACTTCTGAGCCATGTCTCCTGCCATTCTGAATGTTTCTTATTGCTCTGTGTGGTGTACGACCTTCCTTTGTAAACCTGTGACTTTACTGACCATAGGAGAGCCACTAAAGAGCCCCTGGAGACGTGTCAGATAGGACATGACCCCAGCTTACTCTTTTAAAAGCAAGCAGGCTTTTCCTAGAAATTTCTAGCAAATCTCTCCTTGTATATAAAATTGGCCAAAATAATTGACAAAGGGGAACCTGTCTGATGAGCCAGATGGGTTCCTCACTTGAAGTCAGGTCCGTTTCTGTACAGCACCACCGTCCCTGTTCTGAAGGAAGGAAGACTGGATGTTGGGAAGTCTACTTCATTGTTTGTCTCTGTTCATGGCTGGGGTGAGATTGCTGTGTGTTTGGGTGTAGGTGGGTGCTTGTATGTAGAGGCCAGAGGTTGACAAAGTGTCCTCTGTCGTCACATTTTATAGCTGTGGGGCCACTTGAACTCAGAGCTAGCCAGTTAAGCTTGTATAGCTAAGCATATTGCTCCATGCCTCAGGGATCAAACCTGTGGCATATGTATATGGCAGAGTACAGTGCAACTGGGAAGGCAGGGACAAGCTTCTTTATTTTCATTTCGTCCTCCACTGGTAGAGTGGTCTTCTCAATATTCTATATGAAAATGCAGGTACAATTATACTGCTTTTGTGTCAGAAATAAGGTGTTGCTTATTTTTCGTAAAAAGCACTGGAAGAGGAAATGGAAATTGATGAAAGTTACCTGTAGACAGTGCAGATGGGACTGGGTGGGTGTTTGTCATGTTGGTTTTAATGTTAACTTGCCACAATTTTAATTGACTCACCTGAGTGGGAAGCTGCTCCTGAAGGATTTTCCCTCTTGTCTTGATGAGGTAGTGGGAAGGCGCGCCCTGATTGGTGGGCTGAGGAGAGAGAGGCTGTAAATGGTCAGAGCCCGAAGGGTTAGGGAAGGGGAGTGACAATGAGGTTGCGATAGTTTTAGAAGTTTGCACAAACTGATTGATGAAGGCTGAGGTTTGAGGCCAGAGACCACGTGTGAAAACTACATTTTAGAAATGATTATTTTTCCCCAGCTGAGTACATACATACATACATACATACATACTTATTTATTTATTGTGTTCTGCCTGCATGTATACCTGCTGCCAGAATATCTCATTATAGATTGTTGTGAGCCACCATGTGGTTGCTGGGAATTGTACTCAGGACCAGAAAATCTGCCAGTGCTCTTAATCTCTGAGCTATCTCTCCAGCTCCAAGTACATACATTCTTTCCAAAGAATATGAATTTTCTTTGTTATATGAAAAGCAAAATCATGTTCATGGTAGAAAATACAGACAAAGGTTTAGAAAAAAATGAAAATCTTCCATCATTTATTTTGTTTCCACTTTGTATTTATGAAAGTTTCTGTGTTTATGGGATAAAGCCGTGACATCCAGACTAGGCCGGTTGAAAAGCCAGGGCTAGAGGGGCTAGTGAAGGGCTCAGGAATGACTTCTGCATGGAGGACTTTGTGCTTCCTTGGTTGTGTCTGTGTGTTAGACACCAGGCTGTCCTCAAACTAACTTTCTGTGTAGCTAGGCAGGCCTTGAACCCAGATCCTACCTACACTTCCCAAGTACTGGGATTATGGGCATGTGTCACTGTTTCCAGCCTCCAGTTGGATTTGATATGGCAGATGGGGTGGGAAGGGTTCAGACTTGCCTGTGAATATTGGGAAGCATCATGTGGACTAAGAAGGGGGTGTGACTGGGAGAGTAAAGTGGAGGGTCCCATGTATCATAAGGAAATAAAGGCTGTGCTTTTAGTCTGGGTCAGTTCTGAAAATGAAGGTGGACTGGCCATACTTCAGCTGTCTTCCTTATCTCTGGAGACGGTTTTGTGGGAGAACTGTACTCTTAGCATCTTGAGTCAGCACAGTGACACTCAGTGCCCTACTAAGTAGTGCAGAATTCCTTCATTTTCACCTAGTGGGCATGAAGTGGGAGCTTCAAGGTACCTTGAAGTTAAACTTAATTCATCCCCCCCACCCTCTCTCTCTCTCTTTGAACAGGTGGGGGATATTGAGACCGGTTTTCACTCCATATAGCTCAGAGCTTAGGCTTCCCTTTAATTCATGATGATTCTCCTGCTTTACCATATTGAATTCTGGGATTAGACATGAGCAAACCACACCTGGCTGAATTTCATCCTTTTATGTTCATTTTCTTGTTTTTTTGAGACTGGGTTTCTTTGTGTAGCTTTAGTGCCTGTCCTGGAGCTAGCTCTTGTAGACCAGGCTTGCCTTTTTTATGTTCATTTCGTGACACACATTTAGAGACTAAAACATTTTTAGTGTCAATTATGGGGCCAGAATCAGGTACTATCTTGCTAGCTATGCATCTCGAGTAGGAAGTGGTTTGTTTGTTTGTTTGTTTTAGCACATGTCATTTTCACTTCCCGTCATCTCTCTCTCACCCTTCTCTGACTTGCAGGTCTTTAAACCTATGGCTGATGCTGCTGTGAAGATCGTGGAGAAAAATGGCTTCAGTGACAAGATTAAGGTTATTAACAAGCATTCCACTGAGGTGACAGTTGGACCAGGTGAGAGCTGTCCCTCCTGTGGGAAGCAGAGCTAATGAAATGTCACAGCAGTCACACACAGGAAAGAAACTTTCTGCTTTAAGTAAACGTAAGGTGGTAAAAAAAAAAAAAAAAGTCTTTATAGTGAAGTGTTTGAAAAAGTCTTTATAGTGAGATGTTTGAAGCTTAGAAAATTCTACATGTTCTTTGAAACTTGGAGAACACAGCTACAACATTTGGGGAAGAGGAAAGAAGCTGTGGCCATCACCAGTTTTTAAGATACAGTATTTTATGATTGAAGGATCTACTTAAAGTCAGTATTTTATTTTAAGTTTAATTTTGCCATTACCATCATCAGGATCTAATACAGTCCAGGCTGGCCTTGAACTCACTGTGTAGCTGAGGTTGGCTTTGGTCCTCCAGGGTACTATAATTACACCATACTTGGATTTCTTTTTTCTCACATTAAAAAAAAAAAATTACTGTGGGGATGGGGATGAAGCCACTGGTAGGGTACTTGTCTTGGGTGCATAAGACCCTGGGTTTGATCCCTCAGACCCTAAAGCTAGGTATGGGTAATCCCAGCACTTGGGAAGTTGAGGGAGAAGGAAGATCGTGGGTTTTGAGTCAGCCTGGACTACATAGCAAGACCTTTTCTAAAAACAACTCAAATTGGGAGCTGGAGAGATGGCTCAGAGGTTAAGAGCACTGACTGTTCTTCCAGAGGTCCTGAGTTCAATTCCCAGCAACCACATGGTGGCTCACAACCATCCGTAATGAGATATGGTGCCCTCTTCTGGCACGTAGCATACATGCAGGGAAAACTCTGTATACATAATTAGTAAATAAATCTTAAAAAAAAAAAACAACTCATATTGAACACTTCAATTCTTAGCATCAACATGGTAGTTCACAATCATCCATAACTGGTTCCAGGGCCTCCCATGCATTGGGCACAAAGCATGTGTGTCATGCACAGACATACGTGTAGGTAAAACACTCAAACATAAAATGATTAGATTTAAATCTAATTTTAAAAAATATTTTATATATTTTTTATTTTATGTGTATTGGGGGAGGCTGCTTGTTTGTTCCCGGCTTCCCAGACCCCAAATACTCACTCAGAAACTATTATTATTTGCAATACTGTTTGGCCAATAGCTTAAGCATATTTCTAGCTAGCTCTTACATCTTAAACTAACCCATTTCTGTTACATTTTACCATGAGTCTCGTGGCCTACTGACAAGGTTCTGGCTGGCGGCTACATGGCTTCTCCCTGACCCTGCCTACTTTCTTTATGTATCTTTTCCAGCTTGGCTATATTCTGCTAAGCCATTGTCCAATAGCAGCTTCTTTATTCATTAACCATAAAAGTAACACATATACATAAGGACTTCCCTCCCATATAGTATATGCATTGTTGTTTTGCCTATATGTATGTCTGTGTCAGATCTTGGAGTTAATAGACAGTTAGGATTGAAGTATTTTATTTTAATTTTGCCATTATCATCATTAATGATTGAATATGCATTCATTAATGCATATATACTGAATATATTGAATCATTAATGATTGAATATGAATCATTAATGATTGAATATGAATGAATCATATTGATTCATAATGAATCATTAATGATTGAATATGCATTCATTAATGCATATATACTTCAAGAATATAGTGTAGAGCCCAATATTATGGTGCGTGCTTATAATTCCAACACTTAAGATGATTGTGAATTTGAGGCTAACTTGGGCTACATAACAAGACTCTAAAACAATGTGAATATATGATTGTTGGGCAGATTTTGGCAAATTAAGGGACACTTGTAACCATGGTCATAATCAACACAATAGATTATTTCTTTCATGCTCAAAAAATTACTCACGACCCTGGGCACTCACGGATACCCTTTCTTTCAATTAAATTAGGTCATTTTTTTTTCTAGAATTTCAAGGAAATTTCAAATGAAATTGTGTATCAGTGTATGCTCTTCTGTGCTGGCCTCAAACTCACAGAGATCCACCTGCTGCTGCGTCCTCAGTGCTCGGGTTAGATGTGTGCACCACCACACCAGGCTCAACAAAGACACCAAACCTCACTTGAAAAGCCAGTACCCTTTTCTCTTCTTAAACATAATCCTCCCTCCCTCCCTCCCTCCCTCCCTCCCTCCCTCTCTCTCTCTCTCTCTCTCTCTCCACGTGTTTATTTGTTTTAAGAGGCAGGGTTTCTCTGTGTAATAGCCCTGGCTGTCCTGGAACTCACTCTGTAGACCAGGCTGGCCTCAGACTCATAGAGAGCCGTCCGCCTTTGTCTCCCGAGTGCTGGGTTTAAAGGCTGCACCATCACTGCCTAGCACCCATCTTAACTGGTAGCTTTCCCAGGTTTTTGTTTTGTTTTGTTGAGACAGATTCTCTTTATGTAGCCCAGGTTAGCCTCAAACACATTGGCCTCCTGCCTTTGCCTCCCAGGTGGTGGGACTACAAGTGTGTGCTGCTATGTCCACCACAAATGGCCTCCCCATTGCCAAGTCAAGTCTGCTCCGTCTCCCTTCTCTAGATGCCACAGTGTTGGTACTTCAGCATTCCATCCTTCCTGAAACTCTTTCCAGTTCCCAGTGATGTTTCCTAATTTTGGTTCTCCTTTTTCACTTCCCTTGATTTTGTTTTTGAGAAAGGATCTGCTCTGTAGTCTTGGCTAGCCTGGTACTTATTATGGGTGGCCTATTGAATGTTAGGGTTAGGCATATACCTTTGCTACTTTATTACTTTCCTTCTAATTCCAAATGTGAATTTCCCAAGGATCTGTTCTGAGACCTTAAAATTAGCATCTGAGTTTGGAATCTGTTCCTCAGATGGGTTACCCTCAGTATGTGTGGCGACAGGTGTTCAACTATCCACTGCATTCATGTGATAAGTTAGGACACGCTTGGGGTAATTGCCCTTCTTCAGGCTCCTCTGTACCCACTCCTAAATTCACACTCACTTGATAAATAACAGGCTCTAAGAGGTAGTTACTAAAATCCACTGGGTCATAAAGCTTTGTTTTTATTTTAATGAAACAGACTTGAATGGTAAATCATTTTAAGTCTCATAATCACCTTAAACTTAATTTAGGAGATAGAATTGGGAAGGTTTGATGATGATTGACAGGGAAGAGTCAAGAATTCAGCTGGTGTTTGCTGACTCTTCCTACTGGTTGTAAGACATTGTTCTTGTCGTTGAGGAATGGTGAATAGGGCAGTCCTAGACCTGATCATGATGTTCCTCTCTGTGCAGTGTGACAGGAGCTGTCGACTAAGGCGGAGGCTTGCGAGTGTGTGGGCGTGGGGTGGGTCAAGGTGGGACAGTGTGTTCCATCTGGAGAGAGAGTTACTGATTCTAAGCCAGGAGATGGAGTTTGCTTTTAACTTCCACTTTACTTTCCTAGATGTGTAAATAAAATGGACACATGAGCCCATGTGTGTGCCATAGGAAAGGTACTTTTCTACCCTTCGTTCTGCTCCTCGTTTCACAGTTGAGACTACTAACTTGGTGGTTAGAACCCAGCCCTCCAGGCTAGAAGTGGTGTCCAGTCCTTGTCTATAGGATTCCAGGCTCAGTTCTTGTTCTGCACTCAACCTCTCTAAACCACTTTAGTGGCTCTTTTTCAGTGTCAGCTGTGAAATTTGTCCTCTGTAGAGGGAAGACGAGTGGGCTTTGTTTGATGTAATTCGTGAGCCGTTAGAAGTGTTTACAGTTAATTCTCCATGATAAATAGCTCTTTCCAAGGTCTGTTGGCTCATTAAAAATTACAGTCATAGCAGTAATATTATGTTTTAGAGGTTTAGAGAGTAGTTGATTAAAGAACGCCTCAGAAACCCAAAGAGGGTGTCAGATCTCCTGGAGCTGGAGTTAGGGGTTCTGAACTGCCTGATATGGGTGCTGGGAACTGAGCTTGGGTCTTCTGCAGGAGCAGCGCCTTGCTATTTCCACTGAGTTGTTTCTCTAACCTCTGCTCTTTGACGTGGTAGTTAACATGTCTGTCATAAATACATTTCCTAGTCTGTTGCATGTTTCTGACTCTATTCACTTGTTTTTAGATGGTGACTTGCCGTGTCGGGCTAACATCCTGGTCACAGAGCTGTTTGACACGGAACTGATTGGAGAGGGAGCACTGCCCTCTTATGAGCATGCACATAGGCATCTTGTGCAGGTAAGGGGCTCAGGGCCTTCAGGAGTACACAGTCACTGCTCCACCATGCTCAGTACAGCCCTGCAGAATCTCTCTACACCCTGGGCCTCCCTTCGATTCCTGGCAGGCATCTAGCTCAGGTGGCAGTACGGCTGAGGTAGAGAAACTTTTGCTTTTAATTTCCAGCTGTGAAAATCCTCTCCACCGCTGGGTTCCCAAGCCTGATGATGGGCGGAATGAAAGGACGATTGATGTAAGAGGACCATTAGGCGGAGTAGAACCACAGCCAGGGAGGGGAGGTTAGCCTAGGCTGTTTAGGAAGACATTGTCTTCAAAATAATAATCATTTTATCCATGATGCACTTTCTCTTTTTAAGACATAGTGCAGGAAATAGTTCACTCTCCTGACACGGGAAGGAGGCCTTAGAAGTCATTTTCTGTCCACCAGCCAGCTCCCAAATAATGACACCGAGACTTATTAGTAATTATGAAAGCTTGACCCTTGTTCCTAATTAGCTTTTACAATTTAAATTAACTTTTTTTTTTTTGAAGACACGTTTTCTCTGTATAACAGTCCTATCTCTCCTGGAACTCGCTTTGTAGACCAGACTGGCCTCAAATTAATGGAGATCCTTCCTCTGCCTCCCAAGTAGTAGGATTAAAGGCATGCACCACCACCACTATCCAGGTTAACCTATAATTTTTAATCTACATTCAGTAGAGTGGCTTGACACCTCATCTCTCTGTACTGCCCATCCTCCTTCCTCTGTGCTGACAGGCAACTCTGCCTTTCTTCTTCCTAGAGTCCTCTCTGTCCCTGAAAATCCTGCCTAACCTCTTCCTGCCTAGCTATTGGCCATTCAGCTCTGTATTAAACCAATCAGAAGGCACCTTGACAAAGACACATCTTTTTTTTTTTTTTTTTTTTTTTTTTTTTGGTTTTTCGAGACAGGGTTTCTCTGAAGCTTTTTTAGAGCCTGTCCTGGAACTAGCTCTTGTAGACCAGGCTGGCCTCGAACTCACAGAGATCCGCCTGCCTCTGCCTCCCTAGTGCTGGGATTAAAGGCGTGCGCCACCACCGCCCGGCTACAAAGACACATCTTTACAGTGCAAACAAATATTCCGCAACAAATGCTAAAGCCTTTGACTGGGTATTTGACTTACTGTGACTGTTGTTGGTTTGTTTTGATATAAACTCAGGAGCACTGTGAAGCCGTGCCTCACAAAGCAACTGTCTATGCCCAGCTGGTGGAGTCCAGAAGGATGTGGTCATGGAACAAGCTGTTTCCTGTCCGTGTTCAGACTAGTCTCGGAGAGCAGGTCATCGTCCCTCCCTCAGAATTGGAGAGGTGTCCTGGTGCACCTTCAGTCTATGACATTCAGCTGAACCAGGTGTCACCTGCTGACTTTACTGTCCTCAGTGATGTGTTACCAATGTTCAGGTACCGTGGAGCCTCCTGGGGTGGCAGTGCTTTGAGACATTTGATCGGATTTCTCTTATGGAATGGAAACCTAGCTGAATCCACTCCGCATCAGTACCTTAGTTGGTCAGGTCTAAGTTTTAGAAGTTTAACAGTGGAGTGTGTGAGTTAAATTCTGCTTCAGTTCCTGAATATTCTTCCACAGCGTGGACTTCAGCAAGCAAGTCAGTAGCTCGGCAGCCTGCCATAGCAGGCAGTTTGTACCTCTGGCATCTGGCCAAGCGCAGGTGGTTCTGTCCTGGTGGGACATTGAAATGGACCCTGAGGGGAAGATCAGATGTACTATGGCGCCCTTTTGGGCACAGACAGACCCACAGGAGCTTCAGGTAAGAGGCAGGAGCTAAGCACATTTCATGTAAATCAGGAAACTTTGTTTTGTTTTGGTTTGGTTTTGGCCACTAGATCACTGTATCAGTCAAAGGCAAAGAAGCAGTTTTCTTTTGGGAAAACACACATGCACACACAGAAGCACAAGGGACTAGGGATGTAAGTCAGCGATAGATAGAGCACTTTCCTAGCCTGCATGAGTGCCTATACTACATCCTGAATGCTACAAAGAAAGTAATAATAAAAAAATAAAAATTAGAGAGCATGCAGGCAGTGGTAGTGCACGCCTTTAATCCCAGAATTTGGAGGCAGAGGCAGGAGGATCTCTGTGATTTCAAGGCCAGCCTGGTCCACAAGATAAGTTCTAGAACAGTTAGGGCTGTTATACTGAGAAATAGAAAAAGCGTAGCCTGTCAGTGTGCGGTGGACCTCTCCTCTCTGGGTGAGTTCATGGTTGACACCAGTGGCCACAGTGAGCAGCAGAAGTCTTAGTGAATTAGTTCTGATATTCCCCTTTGTCCTGGTATAACCCCTCCCCTCACCGCCTTCTGCCAGAAGTAATCCACAGGGTTCAGGTCAACTTGAAATGGAGAACTACAACTTCACTTCCTTTGGTTCAAAATCCACCTTCTCCAGCTTAGGGAATATAAGCAGAGGAATATGAACCACAAAATGGAAATCCAGATTACTCTTCAGCATATGATACATTTTTACCTTTAAACTGCTATGAAATAAAAAAACATAAATGAACTGCAATAAAATACTGTCTTTATATATTAGTAAATACAGTTCAGAAAGTTTGATGGTGCACCAGTGTTAAAGCTTGAGTGTGAACTGTCAGAACAGTCATAGAACACAGCATGGCTCAGTCCAGCCTGGTAGAAAATAGTAGATGCTGGAACCCTGAATACTTTTGCTTAAGGCAAACATGCAGAGTGACTCACATGTAGGATAGTCATCATATCTGTAATTTAATAGAAAAAGAGCAACAGAAAGGCCACCTGTAAGGACTCAAGTCATCCTGTGTCTTTAAGTGAACAAGGTGGCTCTATTGCAGACTGGTCAGTGTATTAATATTAGTATTGTTTTCTTGGAGTATGAGGATTAAACCAGTGGTTCTCAGACTTCCTAGTGATGTGACCCCTTAATACAGTTCTGTGTTGTGACCCCAACTATAAAATTATTTTCATTGCTACTTCACAACTAATTTTGCAGCTGTTATGAATAGTAATGTAAGTCTCTGATATGCAGATGGTCTTAGGCGACCCCTGTGAAAAGGTTGGACCCCCGGGTTGAGAACCACTGGATTATACATTTGGCCTCACACGTGCTAGGCAGGCACGCTATCACTGCATTACAGATATACCCAAGTGTCTAGCACGCCTTCATAGCCAGGCGATGATGGCGCATGCCCTTAATCCCAACACTTGGGAGGCAGAGGCAGGCTGATCTCGGTGAGTTTGAGGCCAACCTGGTCTACAAAGCAAGTTCTAGAACAGCCAGGACTGTTACACAGGGATACCTTGTCTCAAAAAAACAAAAATAAAAAACCCAGAAACCCAAAAATAAAGCCCCAAGTACTCCTTCATTGTTCATCAGTCTCTTACTGTGAAGCCTGGTCTGTCCTTGAACTAAAGGCAGTAATCCTCCTGTCTCAGTCTCTCATTCCTGTTGTTAGAAGCATGTGCCAATACCTCCAGTTGCCAGGCCTCCTTATGCTTTTGTTTGCTTGACACAGCATCTCATATAGCCCATGCTGACCTCAGACTACGTAGCCGAGGCTAACGTTGAACTCTGTCCTCCTGCTTCCCTCTTCTGGGCGCTGGATTACAGATATATATGTGTATCTCACTGTGGCCAACTTCTTTTTACTTTTTGAGACAGGATCATACTAAATTGACCGGGTTGGTCTTAAGCATTAGATCTTCATACCTCAGCCTCCTTAGTAGCTGGGAATACAGGCCTGCACCATTTGGCTTAGCTGCTCGGTATGTTTTCTCCTTGGATATAATGTCGGCTCAAGGAGAAAATATATGTAGCAGCTCTTGTGCTCTGGTCCCTGATTTACTACCTAGGCCAAAGGCTCTCACTGCTGTGGGGCTGCTGTTACTAGCCAGACCTGGGAGCTCCTCACTCTACCTCTTTCTAATTGTTTGACCTAAGGCAGCTGTGGGTCAGTCAGTGCATGTCAACTTCCTCTGCTGTCTTGGGCCCCATAGGTAGTGTTTGTGAAATTTCAAAAATGGAGTATTAGTACATTTTAGTTGCATGTCTTGAGAGAACTACAGTGTGTATTTTCTCCTTGAGTCTACATATAGATGTGCCAGGTAACCATAGCGATACCTAGAGTGCAGGGTCTTGTGTCCAGGGAGTGGAAGGGTAGGTGTGGGTCCCGTGTCTTCTCTTTCTAAACCACTGATAACTTTTATAATATTAGGAATTTGAAAACTGAAGGACTCTCCCTGATGAACTCACAAAACCACTTTGATCCCATTTAGCCTGCCTCACTTTGGAACAGAGATTCTGTCACCAGCTCTTAGCATCAGAACTCAGAAGCCTCCTTGTCTAGGGTTTATGGGAGAGGCAGATGTTAGGGAAGCACAAATTCCTCCAGTATAGGAAGGAATAACAAGGAGAATATAACTTGATTATCCTTTCTTACTGTATATGTGGCTTTTGGACTTTTAGTTTTTAGTCTTTGTATTTGAATAGACATCTTAGATGCCTGCCTTTTTGCTAAATTCAGGACCAAGTGAGTGAGCTATGTCCCAGGCAAGTGGAAGAAGCCTTATCTTCATTTGTATATATGCTCTTGGAGTCTGAGAAAGCCTAGTTTCCTTGGTTCCTGGAAATTGCAGTAAACAGGTGGTCACTCCATCAGAATTGAGCCGGGGTTTTTGTTGTTGTTGTTGTTTTTTTTTTTTTTTTTTTTTTGGAAAGAAGATCTTGCTGTATAGCAAGCTCACTCACACTACAAGGTCACTCAGACAGGCCTCAACTCACGCTCCTCCTCGCCCAGCTTTCTCAGTGCTTGGATTGCAGGTATATAGACACATTTAACTCAGGCACCAACTTTTTAGGATAGTTATTCTTCCTAATTTTTTCAAATGCTATTGCCATATTTTCTAAAAAACATTTTCTAAAAAATATTTTCTAAAAATGTATATACATTTACTTTGGGCCCAACCACCGAAAATAACTACCTTTCTTGGGTCTCTTGTTGTATTTTTATGCTGTATCATAGTTTTTTTGTTTTGCTTTGTTTTGTTTTTGTTTTTTTCTGAGACAGTCTTTCACTGTGTAACAGTCCTGGCTGCCCTGGAATTTGGTCTGTAGACCAGGCTGGCCTCGAACTCACTGAGATCCGCCTGCTTCTGCCTCCCAAGTGCTGATATTAAAGGCCTGTGCCACCACTGCCCGGCTTATAGTCTGTCATTTTTCATGTCTTTGAGTATTCTTCATAAATATTTAACCTATATCTGAACTGGACATTTATGTTGTTTCTGGGTTTTTGTTAGTATAAATCTGTTATATACATATTTATGTAAAATAGCTTCTTTTTCTTGTTTTCCTTATATGTAGGATTTTTGATAAGGATTATCACAATTTATTAAAGGTTACCTTGGACTCAAGTGAGTTTAGTGATAGAGTAGTTGCCTAACGTGTATAACTCTCTGGGTTTTAATCTCCAGTCCGAATCACTGTAAATCATGCTTCACAATTTAGAATATTCTAGTTCTTAAAAAAAATCAAAAACAAGAAACTTGACCTGGGTGATGGTGGCGCACGCCTTTAATCCCAACACTCAGGAGGCAGAGGCAGGTGGATCTCTGTGAGTTCGAGGCCAGCCTGGTCTACAGAGTTCCAAAACTACACAGAAAAACCCTGTCTGAAAAAACAAAGAAAGCAACAACAACAAAAAGCTTCATTTAATTCAAAGAAGTAAGCCAAACAACCTTTCTCTGTTATTTTAAATTTTTGTGTGTGTGTGATGCAGTGTGGTATGTGTCTGAGTTATGGTGTAAGTAGTGTACGTAGTTGTTAGTTAGTGTTGGTGTATGCATATGTGCCTGGAGGTGGGCCTGTGTGTGTGTGTGTGTGTGTGTGTGTGTGTGTGTGTGTGTGTGTGTGTGTGGAGTCAGAGGTCACTGCCCACCTTCAGTTTTTAGACAGGGTCTCTCTTAAACCTGAAATCCACTGATTTGGCCAGACCACTCAGGGATGCACCTGTCTCTGCCCCCTTCCTCCCCCAGGTGTAGACACCCAGCTTTGCAGTTCTCCCGTGGGTGCTGGGCACTTGGCCTCAGGTCTCCTTGCCCTGCAGCAGTCACCATCCCAATTAAGCCATCTTCCCTGGCCCCCATTTTCCCAACTTCTGTTTTGAAAACTTATAGAGTCACAGAATAAGTGAGAATGAACACTGATAGTGCCTTTGCTTCAGTTTATTAGTTGTTAATATTTCCCGTACTTGCTGTGTCTCTCTCTCTCCTCTCTCACTGCACACCCAGTTTTTGCTCAGTCATTTGACAGTAAGTTACAAACATCTAACTCTTGACTCTTTTTTTTTTTTTTTTGCAAACGGCAAGAGGTTTATTAGGAGTACACAGGTACCTGCCGGCGGCAAAGTCTTTTGGAGGACTTGCGCCTTGACTCTTTGATACTTAGGAGAATAAAGCAGTTTCACATAATCAAAATACCATCATCACACCTAAGAAAATTAACAGTATTCTATTCCATAACATCTAACATGGTTCAAAATAAAATTTCCTTAAATTGTCCCCAAAGATCTTTGATAGCTTTTGTTTTCCTTATCTAGGATCCAGTTATATATTGTGTATTATATTTGACCTTTCTGTGTTTTGAAGCTATTTAAAGACAGAAGGAAATTCTGTATATATATTAAAGCCTTGGAATATGTCCCAAGAGGCTCTTAGAGCAGGATTTCCCATGGGCTACTAGGACAGCCTTGGTTGTGAGTCAGAGAATTTTTCCTTCAAATGAAAGATGGCTTATAGTCCAGCAGGTGAAGGAAAGAGCTTTGGCGCTTGCGCTGACTAGTTTTATATCAACTTGACACAGGCTAGAGTCATTTGAAAGGAGGGAACCTCAATTGAGAAAATGCCTCCTTGAGATCCAGCTGTAGGGTGTTTTCTTAATTAGTGACTGATGGGGGAGGCCCCAGCCATTGTAAGTGGTTCCATCCCTGGGCTGGTGGTCCTGGGTTCTATAAAAAAAAAAAAAAAGCAGGCTGAGCAAGCTGGTAAGTAGTAGTACCTCTCCATGGCCTCTGCATCAGCTTCTGCCTCCAAGTTCCTGCCCTGATTGAGTTCCTGTCCTGACTTCTTTTTTTTTTTTTTTTTTTTTTTTTTTTTTTTTTTTTTTTTGGGTTTTTTGAGACAGGGTTTCTCTGCAGCTTTAGAGCCTGTCCTGGAGCTAGCTCTTGTAGACCAGGCTGGTCTCGAACTCACAGAGATCCGCCTGCCTCTGCCTCCCGAGTGCTGGGATTAAAGGCGTGCGCCACCACCGCCCGGCTCTGTCCTGACTTCTTTTAGTGATGAACAGCAATATAGAAGGATTAGCCAAAGAAACCCTTTCCTCCCCAAGGTTTTTTTTTTTGTTGTTTGTTTGTTTTGTTTTGTTTTGTTTTGTTTTTGTTTTTTAAGACAGGGTTTCTCTGTGTAGCCCGACTGTCCTGGAACTCTCTTTGTAGACCAAATTGGCCTCAAACTCAGAGGTCTACCTGCCTTTGCCTCCCAAGTGCTGGGACTAAAGGCATGGGCCACTACACCAGGCAACCGGTTGTTTCTTGTCATGGTGTTTTAATCAGAGCAATAGTAACCCTAACTATGATGGCACGGTTTTGTGAGGAGAGAGCAGAGCCTGCACTTGTCCTTTCTAAAGCTACCTTAGAAGGCCACCCCCAGTGATGTCTTCTAAAGTCAGCAGGGATCCAGAAAGCTTTTTGGGACACTGACTTCTCCGATTAGAATTTTTTCTTTATCTTTAGGGCCATAATAGGCACTTATAGTCTATGCCATATGTCTATTCAACTAAAGGCTTTGGGCCTTTGGATTGGAAGCACTGTTGTCACAGCTTAGTGAAAGCTGGCTCTCTACTCCTCATTTCAGTGGCGGGACCACTGGATGCAGTGTGTATACTTCTTGCCGCAGGAGGAGCCCATTGTTCAGGGCTCCCCCCGATGCCTGGTTGCCCACCATGACGACTACTGTGTGTGGTACAGCCTTCAGAGAACCAGGTATGCCTGTTGTTGGTGTGGAGCCATCAGAGTCATCAGAGTCTGCACTGGCGTAAACTCTCCGTTGGACAGACCTTGCAGAGATTTATATCAGAACAGAATGGAATAAGAGCAAGGGCCAGGGAGATGGCTCCGCGGGTAAAGGTGCTTATAGTCCAAGCTGATCCCCAGAATCCACATGGTGGAAGGAGAGAGCCTGTTCCACAAAGCTGTCCTCTGACCCCTGCATTTGTGCTGTGGTGCTCCTCAGCACACATGCCGTAATAATAATAATTTAAAAAGCAGAAGTTTGTAGCAGGAAATATCAGTGTGTTTGTGTATATGTAGAAACTGTTACGGATTGGTAAGTTCTGTTCAAATATATGAAAAGTATGGGATCACAGGGCTCTGTAGCCCCCGATGTGCTAGTGTCCAGACTCACCTAGACTCTTGTAGAGTATGCATGTGTCTTCCAGGGCCCAGGCTTAGCTCTGGTGCTCTCATTCCCTGTACCATGCTCTCGTGCTCTCCAGTTATCACTTATGTTTGGCTTTTCCCCTCCCTGCTCAGTGCTGATGAGAATGCGAAAGTCTACCAAGTGCGCCCTGTGTGTGATTGTCAGGCTCACCTGCTCTGGAACCGGCCTCGGTTTGGAGAGATAAATGATCAGGACAGAACTGACCAGTATGCCCAAGCCCTGAGGACTGTGAGTGTCCCTGTCTTTATGCTTGGGTCTTACTGCTGTGCTTATGCTGTGCTCTTACAGTTTTGTTTTGTCTTTCCTGTCGATATCTCCAACTGGCCTCATCTGGAGCAGACCCTGGAGAGCCTGAGAACTTGTTCTGGACTCTCCTTGTTCTCTGCTCTGTGAGAGGTCCCCTGGGTGTTTACCCTTCCCGTGAGAGCTCCCCTGAGAGCCGTTTCCCAGCCCACGCTTGTTGTGCTAGATACCATTACCTCTGTAGTCACAGCAGCTGGTGTGGGTGATCATACCGTAAGCTACACCTCTCCCATTTTCATCTGTTGTAAATCTGACCGTGCCGCTCTCTGACCTGGGGTTCAGTCTGGATTTCCCAGATGGCATTTAGAGGAGTCTCCTGAACCCCTGGGAGTTGTGTACAGAAATATGTCTGCACATGCATGCATTTTGTGGGAAGAAGACCTCAAGCTGCCATAAGTTCCTCTGCAATGGATCTGTGACCCATAAAGGCACCCTACCCTTTGAGGAGCCATGGGCCAGATGGGGAAGAGATCCGTTAACGTAGATTAGAAGGTACCTTCCCGGACCATGTATGCCTTTAGCTGAGCCTTCTGGCCAGGTGTGGAGGGTCTTTCCTAGCAGTGGGCCCTGGTGGGAAGAGTGAGTGAGTGCCATGACTGGTTACTGTGTGCTGAGAAGGCAGACATGGCAGTGTGGGGGCAGGAAGGAAGATGAGAATTGGTGTATTCCGAAATTTAAGGATCTGGAGAGAAACGGCTCAGTGGTAAGGGCCATTGTTACTCTTCCCTTGGACCCAGGTGTGGTACCTAGTACTCAGTTTGTGGCTCCAGTTCTAAGGAATTTGATGCCCCCTTCTGGCCTCAGTGGATTATAATCCATAGGAAGGCAAAATACCCATATGCATAAAATTAAGAAAAAAAAAACAGGAAAATGAAGCCTATGAGTGCAGCTGGGGGAAGGGCACCATGTCTGGTAGCTTGTCAGGAGGAAGCCCCTGGACTAAGGTGACCTCTGCTGATCCTGCTCTTTTCCCCAGGTGCTGATGCCAGGTGCCGTCTGTCTTTGTGTCAGTGACGGCAGTTTGCTCTCCGTGCTGGCCCATCACCTCGGGGCAGAGCAGGTACTGGGGTACGCTTTTGTCGTCTCTGTAAGGTTGTTCTTCTCTTTTCATTTTTAAATTTATTGTATTTTCTATTTTGTTGTTTTTCACTTTTTTTTAAAAAAAAAAAAGTTGACTCTTGATTTAGGGCCTGGTGTAGTTCAGGCATGAGTTTCTGTGGTCAAAGCCCTATGCAGATGTAGCTTTTGTTGGTGGAAGGGCCTTGGTTTGGGGGCTGAGGAACTTTACTGTTTCCATTCGTGGTCAGGAACCAAGTAATGGCTACCACTGGCAGGTACTGCAGCATAGGGTTCTGAGTTGGCCACCTTCCCAAGTGAATACCCAGGATAGCTGCTGTCCCAGGGAGGCAGAAAGGCCAGGCCATTGTTTTACTGTCTTCTTGACAGGTTTTCATCTTGGGTGTGTCTACCTTCTTTAAGTCCATCTCTTGTGTTCTCTTCAGGTGTTTACAGTTGAGAGTTCTGTAGCTTCCTATAGACTGATGAAGAGGGTAAGTGACAGTTGTTTCTGAATTCATGGGGGACTGTCGGCCCTGCCTCCTTGAGTCTGAGGTGGGTGACTTTGCAGTAGCATCACAACCAGGAACTTCCTGGCTGTACCTGCTACCCGGAGAGCAGCCTTTTGGCTTTGGGGCAGATATTTAATTAGTAGGATTTTTTTATGTATGTTTTGAGACAGAGTCTCACTATGTAGCCTTGGCTGGCCTGGAACTCCCTGTGTAAACCAGGCTAGCCTCAAACTCACAGAGATCCACCTGTCTCTCTCTTCCAAGTGCTGGGATTAAAGTTGTGCACCACCTTGCCAGACTTCTGGCGTCCAATCAGAAGCAAATGTTTCCACTCTACTTTTGGTTTTTGTAGTTGAAGAAGCTTAGCCTTTTCTCATTTCGCATAAGAATAAGAAATTAGCATCTTTGTGTAAGTAGAAGTAAGTGATTTGCTCCTGGGAGTAACTTACTCTTCCAAAACTGCAAGGCCTGTAATAGGTCCTGGATGATAGAAATCATTGGTTCATGACTTCTCTCATGGTCTATAGGAAGTGCCCAAAGAGATGTTTACACAAGCAGATGAAGAGGTATCCTAGAGGGGGCTGGAGAAATGGCTCAGCGGTTAAGAGCATTGCCTGCTCTTCCAAAGGTCCTGAGTTCAATTCCCAGCAACCACATGGTGGCTCACAACCATCTGTAATGAGATCTGGTGCCCTCTTCTGGCCTGGCCTGCAGGCATACACGCAGACAGAATATTGTATACATAATAAATAAAAATTTTAAAAAAAAGAGGTATCCTAGAGCCATTTGGCCAGAAAACTCAGCAGGGAAGGTAACTTTGAGAGGTGTTAGTTTTAACTTTTTAAGATGCTGCAGACTGAATCCAGGCCTCAAGCACACCAGGCAGGCTCTCTGCCATGAAGCTTCTGCTCAGTAATTGTTTTCCCCAGGCCCAAAACAATTTGTGAGCATAAAGATGGTTATATTCTTTCTTTTGAAGATCTTCAAGGCTAACCACCTGGAAGACAAAATTAGTATCATCAAGAAACGGCCTGAGTTGCTAACATCTGCAGACCTGGAGGGTAAGAAGGTGAGCCACTGGGGCTTATGTGAGTGGGGACAGAGTGACGCCATGGTGACCTAATCTCCGCCCTGTCGCCTTAGCTGAATGTTAGTGATGTTCCTGTTGCAGCTTGACCAACAGGGACCTCACCACTATGAGGGCGGGTGAGGGTTTGTATAAAGGCCCAGTGAACATAGCACTGGGCTCCTGTGCCTCTCAGATGAGAGCAGAATAGTTTGTTGAGGTTAAGGAACATGGTGTACCACCTCTCCTTCCCCCTTCAGGAAAGTCCTCTTTGAAGGGTTCTTTTTGCTCAGATCTTTTTACCCCCCAGAGCTGCTCACCAGGAACCTGGTTACTAAGCACTAGCTCTCTGCAGCCTTTTCTTTGTTTTGAAAAAGGGTTGTTATATAGACTAGGTTGATCTTGATCTCACAGAGATCTGCCTACCTCTGCCTCCTGAGTGCTGGGATTAAAAGCATGTGCCACCATGGCTGGCTGTGTTTAGCTTCTTGAGAAGCTGCTGAACTGTTGTCCGTAGTTGCTGGTTGTGCCTTTCCAAAAGTATGTGAGGTTCATTTTGTCTTCAGGGGCGTGCCCATCTGTTGGCTGAGTGATGATGAATGAATGACCTGGTGCATGTTCCTGTGAAATTGCTGAGCTGCCCTTCACTTGTTAGCCTCACTCCTGATACCTGACTTCTTCCTGTTTTGGTTGTCAGGTCTCCATGCTCCTGGGTGAACCATTCTTCACCACCAGCCTGCTGCCATGGCACAACCTATACTTCTGGTATGTTCGCACCTCTGTGGATCAGTACCTGGAACCTGGAGCTGTGGTGATGCCCCAGGCTGCCTCACTGCACGCCATGGTCGTGGAGTTCAGGGTAGGCAACAGGAGGGTGGGGAAGCTGTGTTCTTCAGAGTCGGTGGGTGCAGACTGAACAGCTTGGGCCCTGGTGATGGGCCTTTCTTTCCTGCATCAGTAGCTGCAGGATGGAATAGAGGAAGGCTACATTTTTATAAAGCAGTAATTTGACATATGAAATGGAAATGACTGTGTTGTCATTTTACAATTGCGGCTTATCAGAATAATTAAAAACATAAATTAGGTGTTTCAGGAGGCATGCTGTGCAGCTAGCTGTGTTCCTGTAGAGAACAGAGGCTGCGTTTGTTAGGGCATTCTGAAATGGGGACTTCTCTTTTATGCACGAAAAAATAGAAAAGCTTCATTTTAATTCTCTCATCAAAACAGCCACAGTCACCAAGTCATTTTGGAAAAGGCATTTTTTTATTGAAAGGATTTGAAATGCTTTGAACCTAAAATGAAGAGTGAATCATATTTGATATTCCTTTTATGAGAATGGCTCTATTTGTGGTACCCTCATGGCTCTATCACTTAATTTCTGGGCATTTTTTCTGTGTTATTTACCTGATGGAATTTCCCTATGGATTGTGACTCTCATGACTAAAGAGTGACTATAGAAAAGTTTGCTTATTTCCAGGCCCAAGGAGCAGGGCATGGAAGATGGACTGGCTAGACAGTGCTTTGGAGCCCTCTCCTGTCCTTTTATGCAGTGTTCCCAGGCTCCTAGAGGACTACTTACAGAAGCCTCAGCCTCATAGTTCTGGTTGATTGTCTTCTTCGTTTACACAGTCTCAAACCCATCTGTCACACAAACCACTCTGGCTCTTCAGGGTCTTTGTCACTTTTTCCTGGGCCGGGGGGGGGGGGGGGGGCGCGTGGGAGGCTCCTGTGTCTATGATATATAGAACAGCAAGTTTTGCCTGCCTGTGGTTCTGCTTATTGGTTTGTTTTGAGTCAGTTTTGGCCTGGAACTCACTGTGCAGCCTCAAATTCCCAGTGATCCACCTACCTTTGCCTCCCAAACTGGGATTAAAGTTTTGTGTCATTTTGACCAGCACCCCTCTTGACCCGTAGTCTTGTAGCCCAGATGTAACACAGGACTATTCTTCCTTCATAGGATCTGTGGCGGATCCGGAGCCCTTGTGGTGACTGTGAAGGCTTTGATGTGCACATCATGGATGATATGATTAAGGTAACCAGAACTGACTCGACCTGCCGCCTGCAGTGCTACTGGGGGTCGACACGAGAGGATTAAAAATACAGTAGTCCGGGAAACTTAGTAGAACTGCCTCAATTTTTTTTTTAAAAAAAACTAAAAAACAAAACTAAACTAAAAACCCAAAAACAAAGGACTGGAGAGAAGCTCACTGGTTAGGAGCACTGGTTGTTCTTCCAGAGGACTGGTGTTTGATTCCCAGCACCCACATGGTGGCTTACAATCAACTATAACTCTAGTTCCAAGGAGTATGATATTCTCTTCCAGTCTCCATGGTAAACAAACATACATGCAGACAAAACACCCATACACATAAAATAAAATTCAAAACAAAACCCCAAACCAAAACCCCTGTTGGGGAGGGCACAGGGGTCTGAGAATATTCCTACCTAGCATCCGTGTAGTCCTGGGCGTGCACTAAGGGTCACTAAAAGCATAGACAGTAGGAAACAGCTCTGAGTCCTCTTCTCCCCTACATTTCCTCGAAGCCATAAACCTCTGGCAGGTCTGATGGGGGCAGCATAAACAGTATAGAGAGAGAGCCTCTGTTCTGGGTGGTGAGGCCAGTGCTGCCATTTTGTTTGGCCCACCATGAGCATTAACCTGAGAACCAGTGTGTGGTACCAGCCGTATTCATAGCCCCATGCTCTAGTGTCCGGATTGGAAGCCCCAGTTAGTGCTTGGATATCACTAGACAGGCAGAGCTGTGTAAAGAGACCTTGTCAAAAAAAAAAAAAGGACTAAGATAGTTTACAGAGGCAGACACCTCTGCTGGGTGTCACCAGGCCTTATCTTTCCTGCCTCCCCAGTGCTCAGCTCTTCCACTCACCTAGGCCTGGCACCCTCCCTGCCAGTTGTGCCTCCCTGTCAGGTTTCCAGGAGTCTTCAGTTCAAGTTTCTGCTGCCAGCTTTGTCAGAAACACTCTGGTCTATATGATTTCCTACCTCTCCCCCCTCAGCCTTCCTCTGTACAGTGTCCAAGAAAATGCACATCTTATAGGTCTCCACCCTGCTGCATGCAAAGCCATACCCAACCTCTTGAGTTCCCTGTGTGGTCACTGCTTGTCTTTCATTTCCTGCTTGTCTCTTGTCTGTGTCCCCTTCCAGCCTTTTGACCTCCAGCTTCCTGCCTAGAGTCATCTGTAGATAGCTTCCCTATCCTGCTTCTGCCCACATAGTCTGTTGTCACATAGGCAGTAGTGCTTTCCTAGGCACTGGGCTTGCTTATTTATTTGTCCGTTTTCCTTGCTTCTGTGCCCTCTGTCAGGGTAGTGTCGTGGTAGCGGGTGAAAGAACCGGAATCAGCAAGACCAAGTTCTCAGCACAAAGGACATTTATTTGTCCCGGAAGGGCAAAGAATGGGGAATAAGAGACAAAGACAGGAGATAGAGGATGAGGGAGGGAGGAAAGAAACAAGGGGGCTATTTGCCCTGGAGAGACAAAGGACTGCCTCTGGATAGAGAGGAGACAGATGTGGCCCATAGGCAAATGGAAGTTTATAAAAGGAAAAAGGGTAGCCCTCATGTTAGGATAAATTGGTTAATTTTGATTGGGCATGTTAATTGGGATAGTCAGAGAAGGACTACTTTTGATTGCTGAGCTTCAGTACTTTGATAGCTGGACCTTGGTGGTTAGCCTCAGGAGGAAGAAGTGACCAAATAAGGGGCTAGACCTAGCTTTAGAAATGTAATCTAATAATTTAGCAGGGCAGAGGGAATACGGGAAGGGCAAAGCCTGCCAGAGCTCTGTTTGCCTTGCTTGGGCCTGCGTTGCCATGCACAGGCCAGCTAGAGCCATTTGGTGGGCAGTATCAGTAGAGGTGAGTGAATGCCTCCCTTTTACACCCCCCCCCCCAAAGCCACTTGGTCCTCAGAGTATGTCAAGAATGGGCATTGTCATCCTTGTTTAAAAGGGAAGCTGGGACTTGCGAAGTGAAGTGGCCTGCTCATGAATGGACGGGGAAGGGAGAAGCTGGTTGTCACTACCAGGTGCCCAGTGGTAGGTGACAACATGCCGGTCACAGGAGGACTGGGCCCCAGAATTGAGGGTACTCCTGGCTCTCTGCAGTTCGTCTCTACAGGTCTATTCTCTTCTCCTCTAGCACTCCCTGGATTTTCGAGAGAGCAGGGAGGCAGAGCCCCACCCATTGTGGGAGTACCCATGCCGCAGCCTCTCTGAGCCTCAGGAGGTTCTGACCTTTGACTTTCAGCAGCCCGTCCCCCAGCAGCCTGTGCGTGCTGAGGGCTCCATGGAACTGAGAAGGTGAGTAGAAGCCACAGTGAATTGTGGGGTGAAGACAGTAGAGGGACTTAGAGATGACACAGTTGTGAAGGACAAGCAGCTTGGCGTCATACTCTTGTCCCAGAAGTGTCCTCCCATCCCACCCCATCCTTTGCATTACGGAGGGTCCACAGCTTTTGAACATGTGCTGGTCAGGGAGAACTGGAGCAGGCCTTGCTTACTTCCCTACCTGCCGCTCCTTGTATCAAGCTGCAGACTTAACATGAGTTTGGTTTCTATGTTTATCCACTGGCCCTCCTGAATTCTCTTGGGAGTTAAAGCAGGTCAGAATTGGTGAGGGCTGCTTGCTGCAAGGTGTGGGAGATCCCACCCAGCTCCAGCTCCCTTCACAGTAGAGTGTTGCCTCCTCCCTAAGGGAGCCATATGTCCAGAGCTCCAAGAGCTTTTTACACCGGGGACAAGTAGCCAGGTCAGGGCAAATGCCACTGCCCAGGGAATCTTCATTGTCATCCCTGGGAGCAGCTGTGCTCAGAGGTTTCTATGCTCAGGCTGTAGGGAGTGTGGAGTTGAGAGCTGTGGCTGCTGTGGTTTGACCTTTTCTGCTAGGCTTTACCAACATGGGTGAGGAGTACATAAACTCCTGACTGGGAGGGAGGGGAGCGGTAGAGGTTTCAGGAAAATAGAAAGATGTATTGATTGGACTCATCCATGTCTGTGTGACTGTTTGACTCTGTACTCTGCAGACCCGGGAAGAGCCATGGGGCTGTCCTGTGGATGGAATATCATCTGACTCCAGACAGCACAGTCAGCACCGGCCTCATGAATCCTTTGGAAGACAAGGTAGCACTGTGGGCACCAGGCCCAGAGTATGTGCCTACCCTAGAGCTACTTGTTCCCCCTTGTGCTCTGAGTATCCCTGATCTGTGCCCTTCAGGTCAAGTAACTCCCAGGTGGCCCAGGTTACTTCCCACTGTTAGTTACATGGGCTGGAAAGGTGACTTGGGTGCCAGGGACCCTTCCCATCCTTTTGCTACTCATCCTGCAGGGGAACTGCTCCTGGAACCCCCACTGCAAGCAAGCTGTGTACTTCTTCAACACCACACTGGATCCCAGAGTTCCTCTGGATGGCCCTCAGTCAGTCAGCTATGTTGTGGAGTTTCACCCCCTCACTGGAGACATCACCATGGAGTTTAGGCTTGCAGACACCTTGAACTAACCTTCCCTTGTTGAGAAATTAAATGGCCAATAGGCTGCAGACTCTGAGTGGCTTGGGGCTCAATGGGGAAAGAAGGCCAAAGTACTTATTCACTTGCACGCACCTACTTGGCGTCTGCACAGAGGAGACCTTTTTTATTTTTATATCTTAGTGCTGCTGGCTCCCAGCATCAGGTGTGGCAAGCAGAATAGGCTGTTGACTGATTTAAGAGTTCTGAACCGACCGAGAATGTTCTGTGCTTCTGAGAGTTCAGAAAGCTCTGGTATAGTAATGCTTTCTGTCCTACCTCAAGGAGAACTGAGGAACAACCTTCACTGTGACCAAGGTAGGACTGTCCACTTAGCTGGAACCTACCCAGCCTGTCTGTTTTCTAGGAATTTCCAGGTCTCTGCTTAGAGAATGGCCTTCTATGGAGTTCCTTGGGGCTTTCTGATCCTGGTAAGACCTGTGTTCAGAGGACTAGGCTCCCCTGCTAATAAGTAGCTTTACTAAGCGACATTCATACACATTTGGGTATCTGGCCTCAGTGCACACCCGCAGGTGGCCTGATAAGCCGTGAGCCCTGGACATCGGGCTGCTGCTCACAGGGCTCAAGCAGTTTCCTGTGGAAAACCACTAGAAAGAAAACTAGGAGAGTCGCCTTTTCCTCTATTTATCTGAAGGCCCTTGCTCCCCAGTTGGCCACAGCCCTGTCCCACCTCTGCCACTCTGCTCTTGCTAATGACCTCTCTGTTCTGACAGGATTTGGGAGGTACCCAGTAGTAGAACCTAGACGGCTAAATCCCTAGCATTTCAGGGCAGACATGGGCTGTGTCCCCACAGTCACTCCCCAAAGCTCCTAGGCTGGGATCCACTCTGGAAGTCCGTAGGCCCTCCCCAGTTTGTCGTGCACATCAGTACAAAACCAGCACACGAGCCTTGAGCCTCACAGTTTTATTTTCTCTTCATTCTCCATCCTTCCTTTCAGCACCATAAAGGAAAAATCCACCTCTTTTTTTTTTTAATCAGGCATAAAGATTGTTTTTCTTCTAGGGAAGAATCGTCTGGATATATATTTGATAATGTTTTACCAAAACCTTAGGTATCTTACCATATAAAACCCCTAATGTCCCATGAGGATACAATACAGAAATTAAAAAAGTTTTCTTCTTTTTCTTTTAAAACAGTATTTCTAAATCTGAGCAAGTTAATACAATAGTTAAAAAGCATCAAGGTTAATATTCATACTTAAAACTCCAGGTGGTTTGGACAAATAAGGGTGAATGAATGGTCTTTCCTAAGCTAACGCACTTACCTAGCGCTTCCCTTGAGGGGTCCCAGGCAGGCAGAGCTGCAGTTGGGAGTCAAGTGATCCCTCTGATTGCCCCTGTCTAGGCCTTAACTGTCACAGAATCTGGAATCCTGGCAATGCCTCTTTTTTAGAAGTTGGACTATAAAGGCCTGGCAGTACACAGTCCTGAGTCCATAGGCAAACCACAGTGAAATGTGTGGCAGATGGTTATGGCCTCAGTGCTGAGTGGTGTGGGGGAGCGGAAGGCAGGCTGCCCCTCTGGCCTCCAGAACCTGTCTGTGACAAAAGATGGCAGGGCACAGGGCCGAACAACCCAAGGCCGCCCTGGGGGTCGGGAAGGAGAGAAGCATGTGGCTCTGACTTCAGACATGTTACCCTGGCTCAGGTTTAGGGATCCTGGCCTTGGCCTCATCTACTTTCCTTGTGCACAGTGCCATTGGTATAGGGATTGGGCCGCCCGTGGTACCCGGCATGAGCAGAATCCTGGTTCTTTCCAGAACTGGGACCTTTGATTCCATGAGGCCTTCCCAGATTACCAGAAGGCCAGGCCCTGGCAGAAGAGGGGCACAGCAGAGAACCCAGCAAGGCTGCCCTGGCTCTGGACACTGGAGCATGGGGTGGGGCTCTCTAGGCTCAAAGATTTGGACAGATGGATGTCACCAGCTATACACGCCCTAATTCCAAGCTGCCTGTGCTCTGAAGGATCACCCTCAGCACAGGGCCTAGCATCTTGTTGGATATATGCCCCTCGTCCTGATCCCTTTTGCTACTTAATGGGTGACAAGGCACAGCTTCAGGGCACCAACATTTAGAGGTCCCAACAGCAGGGACCTGATGCTTTCTCCATCCTCATCAGGCAGAGTTGGCCTTGAGCCGGGCTGGATACAAGATAGGGCACTTTGAAGAGACCAGTGGGGTTGTCGGAAACAGTCCCTCAAATTGGAGCTCAGGACCCTGAGACAGATATCTTCCCTTTGTAGCCAGGGATCAGCCTCTGGTCCCTGAAGGTAGGTGGGCAGTCAGTGCTGTCTAGGGCACCTGAGCAGGAGCAGGTGGAGAACGGTGGGCTTCTAGCAGCCTTACTGTGCTGAGTGTGGGGCTGGCTCTGATCACACAGTGGCAAGAGTGGCTTCTGGATGCATCTGGAATCACTCGTACCTAGACAAGCAGTGGCTGGTGGCTGGACACCCGAGCTTAACTGGTGAAGAAGCCATTCTCTACACCTTGGCTTCCTGCCACCTCATCCAGGGTCCCCTCCTAGACATGGCATTGACTAGAGTAGCTATTGAGGGAGAGTGGGCCTGAGAGGCCAGAGCTGCAGCCCAGCTTGGGGGCAGGCAAGTGGTTCCTGAGCTCAGCCACACATGGATGAGGGAAGTCCTCAGGCAAAGGTTGAGCCCAAAGGGCCTGTAGAAGAAGACTTGTTGGCTTGAATAGAAGAAACTACAAACCTGTCGTTTTCAAAATCAACCCTCCCCCCCCTTTATGTTCTGAGTTCCCTTTGTGTAAAAAAAGTGATGCCCTCTTCTTGGATTTCCTGTTATGGCCCTGCAGCCTGTGTCAGTCTCCGACAGGAGCTGCTCGGGTGGCCAGAGCCAGCTGGACCCTGCTGTGTGGGCTGGGGAAGAGCACAGTTCTACCCAGTGGCTTACAGACCCTAAGTGAAGGGTGATTTTGTGTTCAACATTTTCTGTTTTCTTTTTAAAATGTAATCGCCCTTGAATGCAAGACCCTGGGAAGAACCCTGGGCTGAGCGGTAATGACAGCCTTCACATCCCCACCAAGCTGGAGGTGGAGAGCTGGCAGCTGGGCCCAGGAAGTGCTTCTTTGGCTGTTTCTGATTGTGTTTGGAGTTTGGCCTTGGGTGAGGCCTGAGCAAGGGGTCTGGGTGCTACAGTGTGGCACATGGCATGCAGGCAGCGTGCGTGCGAGGGTGCAGGCATGCGAGACAACATTGGCAGCAGACAAAAGTAATGAACCCTGGACAAAGCTTGAGAAGAGATACAAAGAGTACATAAACCCGGTCCTCATACTAACCCTCGGGTTACAAACTATGTTGTGCTGTGTAATCTGTAGAAAATCGTGATTGGAAAGAATGGCACTGGTTGGGCAGCCAGGGGCTCCCAGACTGGCCTGAGTCCTCTGTTCTTAGAGATGGCCCAGAGGCACAGAGCAGCCTGGCTTCCAGGCTCCCAGGGGACTGACGGGCTCTTCCCTGTCCCCTGCCCTCCTTCCCCCAGCACTAGGTGCACAATGGAGGGGACGCAGCCCAAGCATGGCTGTGGCTTGAAGGGCTGGCAGAGGCCCCACTTCTTGAGATGCCAGTGGCATGGCTGGTCTATGCCTCCTCTTCCCCTGCAGACACCATCAGCCGCATGGCCACAGGGAGGTGGTCGGTCAGGCCGGAAAGCTGGGTGATAAAACTGAATTCTTCTACCTCCTAGGTTGAGAGAAAGGGGTGGAAAACATTCTGATTAGACCAGAGAGGGTGTTTGTAAAGCAGTTTTAGGGCTTGGGGTGGGAGCTCCAGATGTGGGGCCAACTGGACTAGGGTTATACAGGGTATCAGGAGGGTTCAGGCTGTGAAAATGATGGCTCTCCTTTTAAGGGAGCAGGGACTGGGGGTTGGGTTCAGAGTGCTGTATGGGGCTACAGGGCCCAGCCTCAGACTCACAGCCTTCCAGTCAGGGCACAGCCCCTCCTCAGCATGCAGCATGTAGTCGATGCGTCGGCCATTGCCCTTCAACAGGTCCTTCCGCCCCTTCTGCCCAGCCCCTGGGCTCTTGCTGGTAGGGAAGGCCAGATACTCCCTGCGGCCTTCCTCACTCTCCAAGACCCTGTCAGGCAGAAAGAGGCAAGGTGGAGTTTGATGCTGGGCCTGACCCGTAGAGCCATATTCTCCACAACATAAGAGGGGAAGGGAGAGACCAAACCTGGTTAAGATCTTCCCGTCTGTGGCTCCACAAAGGGCCTAGGCCCTCCGTCCTCTGTCACAGGCTGTCTCCACCTTGCGCTAACTTGTTCCCGCTCCACTGTCTATACTCTACTGGCCATGGTATCCCTGGCTGTGGCCATGTTGGGAATGCTCCTCTCCTGGTCCCTTCTTCGCTTTTGCTCCAATAGGAGCCTGTTTGAGCCTCAGAGACCTTATTTCCTAGAAGCCCCATCACTGTTTAAGATGATGGTGCTAAGGGAACCAAGAAAGGACTACATTGGAGGTCTCAGTTACTTTATGGATCTGTCCTTACGTTGATGTGACCCAGCTTGTCACCAAACCTCTGAGCACTATTTCCTTTGTAAAATGAGTGGTTTCTATGGCCCATGACTTGGAATGGGCGGTTGTCCCATTTCTCAAAGTCATTCCAGGAGACTCATGGATTTTCTACATGCCCAGCACAGTTCTTGCTAGCCTTGCCCGAGAGCCGAGAGCCCTGGGAGAGTTGAGGAACCCTATAGGCCACCCCTCCCCAATTACCGAGAGCAGGCTCAGGCCAGGAGCTGGCATGGAAGACACTGGCCAGGCCTCCAGGTGGTTAACACTGGAGAGACCAGGCTGGCAAACATGGCTTTCTACAGGTTTTTATCAGCCTTGAGATAAATACTCTAATGACATTCAGAGCATTGTTAACTGCTCAAAGATATAATCCATTACTGTCTTTTGCTTTGATAATTAATTCCAGCATCAATGATCTGAGAGTCACTGACAGTCATTTTTTAATCATCATCTCATGAAAAGATAATTTTTTCTGCATAGGATGATGTTTCAAATTTAGTCTGTAATCTAATTAATTGGCTCAAATTAGCTGCAAGGAGCCATGGCAGTGGCTCTGTGCAGTCTCAGGCTGTGAATTATAAATTCATTCTGCTATTGGCCTTTCTGCTGTGTCCTTTATGGAAGCCTCACTTGGCTCAAGGGTGAATGAAGCTGACCTAGGTAGAACTGCCTGTCAAGACAGTCAGCCTGTGTTCTCTCACCTGGTTGGTGGGTAGAGGCCATGGCTCCCTGCTCTTTCACAGACCCAGCAGCTCTCTAGGGCTTGACCTTTGACCTGATCCTGGAAATTCTGGCTTCTTTCCTATATGAGCTATACTTAACAAAAGCTTTTTTCATTGTGAGTCTAGATCCTGACTACTAGTTTAGGATTTGTCCTTCGAGACTCCACGAGCCTCTTAGATTTCTAGAGTAGCTGTCCTCTCTCCTGTGTAAGAGCTTCCTGATACTCAAAAGTCCTTAGGGGCTTGAGTGAGCTGCTCCTGCTGGAACCTGCCCAGTCCCCATCTCTATAACCTAGTAAGGGTTACATGCTTACTGAAGGCCTGGGACCCCGAGTCCCTGTGAGCCCGCAGTGGTATGGGCACTTACTTTTGAAGATTGTCAGGGGTACACACATCCTCATCATAGAGACCGTTTATGTCCAGCAGGGTACCTGGGGACAGAAGAAGAATGGCGGCTGACGCAGGGTCCAGCTAGCCTCCAGGGTGGTCCCCATGGAGGGATTAGGGAGACACCAGGACTTTGGGGGCCTCCTGACAGCTGCCTACGGGCACGTCCCCTTCATCAGGGATAAGGTTCTGGTGGTCCCTTCTTAGGAAGCCCATGGGGAGCCCAGCCCCCTGCTTACCAATGGCCCAGGGCTTCTCCTCCCCGGGCCCCAGGCGGCAGGGGTCCTTGTAGCGAGTAAACAGTGAGTGCTGCTGCTCCAGTTTGTCATCTGTGGGAGGGTGGAGAGAGGAGTGCTGGGTGGAGACACTCTAGGCTCGTGGTTCTTTCCGCGCTCCTGTGGTTGGTCCTGTGGCTCGCATGTCACTGATTCTCTGATTCTCTGTGCCCTAACACTGCTCTGTGTCCTCCAAGCCTTCCCAGATTCCACAGCAGACTGTTGGTGGGGACGGAAGGGTACTGCAGCTAGGACCCTGCTCTTCACAGATCTGGATGCTTGACCCTTGGGGAGGTGTGGATATCACATGGCTCAGAGAACCATGTGTCCTGCCGACTCACCAGACCAGTAAAGTCTTTGACCCCTGGGCTGGAGGAAGGGCGCTGGGTTAGGGCTTCCGGTGGGATCTCTAAAGCCTCTTCCTGTGAGTGTTGTGACAGGAGTGTCATGACCAGGACAGAGGCCTGTGCTGAGGCAGAAACTGCTGTGTTGAATGTGACAGTCTTGCTGTCCCACACAAGGAGAGGAAATGGTCCTGTGTTGGTGACTGTGTGTTCCACGCTGGGCACTGCACTCTCCTTGCCCATGTGGGAACTGCCACTGTTGTAGAGATGCCCTCCTGGCCATGAAAGGTTAAAACAGCTTATACCTGCTGCCATCAGGTGAGGGTACCATCATGGACTCCAGGTGAGACCTTGAGGTCTGTTCTGAGGGTGAGGTCTGAACTCACAGACTCCACGTTCACCCTACCGATATTATCCTGTGGGAGCTGAGACTCCTGCAGGGATGTCAGAGCCGTGAAGTTCCCAGCCAGGGAAGGCCCAAAGCTACTCTAACCCCAAAGGAGGTCTTTATGAGTACAGATTCAAGTCAGTTTAGAACTTCACGATGGTCGCCTTTCAGTCTTCTATCTAAGAGGTTGGTTTGCTTGATTGTTTCTTGAGATGAGGACTCCTGTATCCCTGGCTGGCCTAGAAGTCACTGTGTGGACCAAGCTGGTCGCAAACCCTGAGCAGTTCTGTCAGCCTCCTGAGTGCTGAGACTGCAGGCATGGGCCGCCATGCCTAGCATAGTTCAGTCGTCTAAGCCAGTGGTTTCTGTATTTAAAATATTTATGAGGGTGTGTGTGTGTGTATGCGGGGGGGCTACATATGGCACAGCAAACACACTTTTGGAACTTGTTTCTCCTGAGGACTGAATGCAGGTCATCAGGTTGGTGCTTTTACTTGCTGAGCCAGCTTTTTAAAATGTTTGATCTTGGTTTTTTCATGTGTATGGCTGTTTTGTCTGTGTGTATGTCTGCACCGTGTGCTTTCAAAGCCCCAGAAGAGGTCACTGCATCCCTGACAGTGGAGTTAGAGACAGTTGTGAACCACCATGTGGGTGTTGGGCATGGGACCTGGGTCCTCTGTAGTGCTACTAACCCCTCAGCCACCATCTTCCTAAATTTCGCCTTGTCCTGTCCTGGGTTCATTTTTAGGGTATCTCTTTGTCTCCAGCTAGAGGCCTCTGTGTTTTTTTTTGGGGGGGGCAATGTATGGGTTGTTCCATGCTAGGACTCGAGTGTGGGGCGGACACACTAGTCCTGGTAAATTCCCCCCCACGCTCATGAGGAACCAGAAGTTCTTCGAACTACCTAACTGTAGTCTGTGACTGCCTGCAGCCTGTGCTCTGACTGAAGCTTCAGACCTGAGGGGGGAGGAGTAAGGCCTCACCAGAAGAGCAGTTATCAAAGTTCAGGTCTCCACAGATGATGTCAAACACCACCAGCTCCTCCGGGTTGGCTGTGCTGGACGAGGAGGTAGATTTTCGGAAATCAGCCAGCCAGTCCTGAAGCAGGTCTAGCTGCTCACACCGGATGGCACTGTCCTCTGCAGACAGGACAGAGGCCAGACTATGAACCTTGACCTGGACCCCAGCCAGGGCCCAGGTATTGAACCCATCCCCAGAAAACCCCAGGCTGTGGCCTACCTGGTGGGGCATGCAGGTGCGTGCAGGCGATGTACCCAACAATTCTTTGGTCCTGAGGTGTGCTTCCCACCTGCACCTGGGGGAAGGCAGGGTGTCAGTGTTGCTACCAGCCAGCCATTGCTGCTCCAGGTGCAAAGAAACCCTGGCTCTGCTCAAGCTCTCGCCATCCTGCTCTGTGCCAGGCCTGGCTAGATTCTAGGGCCTGGGTAGAGATAGGGCACGCCCTGCTTCTAGAAGTGGCTGGCTTGTTCTAGAGGCAGATATGTAAAGAAAACTTTAGCTTATAATGTTACATGGTTGGCTGCATCTGTGCAAGGCTTTATGGAGTAGAACCAAGACACAGGCAAGTTCCTCCCCAGTCCCTGGCATTTCCAGGTGACTGGAATATCCACCTACATGACTGAGGTTTTTTGTTTTGAGACAGAATCTTGGTATGTAGCCCAGGCTGACCTGGAAATTGTTACATAAATCAGGATGACCTCAAACTAACAGCAATCCTTCTGCCTCTGGTTCTCAAGTTTTGGGATCACAAGTATGTACCACCATGCCCAGTGTAACATTCAGTCTTTAATATTTGTTTATCATCATCATAATCTCAGATCTCTCTCTCTCTCTCTCTCTCTTTCTCTCTCTCTCTCTCTCTTTCTCTCTCTCTCTCTCTGTCTCTGTGTGTGTGTGTGTGTGTGTCCATCCACAGAAGCCAGAACTGGAAAACTGGAGCTATTTAATGTGGGTGCTGCACTTCCTAACTCTGGTCCTCATGATGAAGCAGTAGGTGCTCTTAACCATGAGGCATTCTTTACCCCCTTTAAGTCTTTTCTCCACTCTTATTTAGTGACTCTTTCCTTTCTCCTTTGGCCACACTCTCAACCTGACCTCCTCTTGACCCTCTAATTTGAAGTCAAAACTAGCACCCACTGGAGGGGCCTTAGAGACTGCCAGCCTCCTACTGGTCTACCTTTGCCCCATCTTTGCAGCATGGTCCATTGCTTCATGAGTTTTTGATGTTTTGTTTTTCAAGATAGGGTTTCTCTCTTTGCCCTGCTGTCCTGGAACTTTTCTGTAGACCAAGTTGACCTACAACTGCCTTGCCTTCATGTGCCACCACTGCCTGGTGCTTCTTGTGTTTTATAGGACATGGTCTCCTGCAGTCCCTTGGTCTTAGGGCAGAGTTCTTGCCTGTGTCCTTTGTGTGGGGCCCCTGGCATAGACTGGTCTCATCCTGAGTTCCCCCTCCTTCCACAGTAGCTTCTTCACACCTTCATGCCTCCACTTCCCCCAAATCTGACCCTTCCTTTACTAGGGTAGAGTTACCTTGGGTGGGCCTGGCTCAACAAATAGTTGATTTACTAAGGCGGGTCATCTCTAATGCTAGCTTCATAAAAATGGGCATCTTAATTGTATCTCCCAAAGATAACTCAGCAGCCCCTCCTTATGTGTTTCAGCACAGGAATAAGCCCTTGTCTGTACTGTGGCTCTGAGGGTGAGGCAGGCCACACATCCCTTGCTCCTCCGTATGGACCTGGCCCTCTTCTGTGCCAGGAGGACACTCAAACCCGAATCCAACTCAACACAGCTCTGCTCTCAAAGGCAGCATCTGACTGGACAAGCAGTCCAAAAAAATACCTGAACACGGTGTCAAAGAGCCCATGAAGGGAAAACTAGCTTGTGCTTGGCAAAACTAAGACCAGCAGAGCATGAGATATGGAGGGCCCTCAGGTGGTTTGGTAAGGGCAGAAAGGGGAATCAGACCTAAGGAGGGGGAGGCCACACTGGAGGACGTCAGACAGCCACGTCCCCAATGGGCAAATGTAGAGAGGAGGTTCACCAAGATGGTGAAGTTGGAGCCAGGGGCGTTTGAAAGTGAAATGAAGAACCTGGGATAAACTGAACAGGCACAAGGTGCAGTCAAGGTGGCTGGTTTCTTCTGGCTTCAGGATGGAGAACCTGGGTGAGGACGGCGGGGCAGATGCTGAGCTTGCTCAGGAGTAAATGAGATGTACTCGGGTGTCAGCCAGGTTCAAGGATGAGCACCGGGGAGAGGGCTGGGCTGGGACAAGGATGAGGTTTACCAGCAAAGGTAGAAATGGAGGCTGTGGGATCACACTCTCTGGGGGAACAGAGTTGATAGTAGGGGAGCCTTGAGAAGTAAAGAGCTGGCTACATGGTTTATCCCAAACTTCAGCTGTAAGAAAACAAGAGATGGCGCACGCCTTCAATCCCAGCACTCGGGAGGCAGAGGCAGGCGGATCTCTGTGAGTTTGAGGCCAGCCTGGTCTACAAGAGCTAGTTCCAGGACAGCCAGGGCTACACAGAGAAACCCTGTCTGGAAAAAACAATAAAACAGACAAGCTGGTGCTGTGAGGCCTGTCAAGGTGTTGAGAGATGTTACAAACAGATTTTCATATGAAAAACATACTGGCCAGCTCAAAAAGTTTTGGAATTGAATGAGGCAACATATCTGTTGACCAGTTTGAAAACCATGAGGTAAAGGGAGACAAAAAGAACATTAATGATAGAGCCACAGAGGAGAGGTTGTCGTCTGAGGGTATCAAATGAGAAGGAAGGTGAGGAGTGGACGTGTGGATTGTTCTGCACAGCAGTCATCTGGGGGTAGGCGTCTCTAAGCTCACAGCCGTTTATATCAGGCCACAGGTGAGAGGACACACCTTTCCACTGATGACATTTCCTTCCCAGAAGGCTCCTCTGGCCACCAAGACAATATATCCACAAATGCAATACAAATGAACCATATGTCAGATTAGGAAGGCTGGAACTGTGTCAGAAGACCTGTGTCTCTGTAACTGGAAATCTGGGGACCATAACTCTGGCAGAACCATGCAAGAGACCTTGAGCACCCCAAGATGGGGCATAAGAGTGACTGCCTTGTCCCCAACAGACTCGGATGGAGTCAGTGTGCCCCTACTCTCAGCAAGCACTGGCTCAGTATTTTCCTGCACAGGTTAAGACTGGAACAGAAGTGGAAGAAACCTTCCCTGGTTGGAGTCCCCCACTAAAGCAGCCCCTCAGTCAAGTCTCACTTTTAAGGGGAGAAGCACAGGCAAAACAGCTGCTGCCCCTGAGGATAGAAACCCCGTCTGCATCAGACACTCAGATGATCTTCAGAGAACTCTGAATTCACACACACTGGCTTTTAGATAGAGAACAAAAAGTCGACACTGAGTGTCTCCAGCTCCATTGAAGAGAATGTGTAATGACCAAATTACCACGGTCTAAAACCTCCAACTGCATCCAGATTAGCTGAAATAATCATGATTTGCTTTAATTAGTGACTGGAGTTGAAGCCAAGGGCTGGTGGGCAGAGAGCCTGGCATGGCAGCTGCTGACAACAGGAGGGGGGTACCGGTGAAGCTAGATGTCTCGGTGACTGTAGCCTTTGGCTGGGGATCTGAGAGCCCGTATGCCGGCCTGAACTCATGTTCTACTCTGGTCTTTGCCGTGTGCTGATGGAGATGAGCTTGTCTGTTTCCATCCCTCATCACAGCAACCACCACCACCATTATGATCACCCCATACAGTACAAGAGGCTCTGAATCCATCCCATCTGGACTTCAACATACTGGGTCACACCCATCCCACTATACAGATAAGTAAATGTGACTCAGATCTGAGAAACTGGTCAGATGACTCAGCCTGAACCCATGGGTTTCCTGTGCTTGAGCTGGGGGCCATAAGTTCAGTTCCATGAAAAGCTTTGTCTGGCTCCAAAATCACCCCCATCAAGGGAGCGAGGATTCCCAGGGAATAAGGGTTGGCAGGGGCTATGGCCCATTTAGTCATGCGGTTTGGGGACAGCTGGTGTGTAGTCCTCAGGCAGAGCTGAGGATGCCTACCTTGAGAAACAGAGCTCCCTTAGAGGCTAGGGCATCGAAGCTGCACCCATTGGGGTAACAGTGATAGGCCACGTCCATGACAGGGTAGCGGCTGGCAAAGAAGAGACCACTGTTGAGACACTTGAAATTGCAGCAACCATGGCAGCCGTAGACCCCAACATCATACAGGATGTACTCGAAGTAGCCGTGTAGCTGCTCTTTCAACTTAGCAGCTGCACGCTTGTCAAACACCTCCTGCAGGCACAGGAAGTCCAGATTGGCCGGGAAGAAGGCCGAGACCTCGTGGTCAAAGGCTTCATCAGGGTGCCGCCTCCTGCGGGCCGCTGCCTTCTTCACCACTGACGTCTTATACAAGAGCTTGCTGTTGACTCCCGGCTCTCCGCTGCCACCGCCATCTTGCCCTGCCCGGGCCTTCACCAGGGACTCCCTGGAGGCCGAGGGGCTGCCTAGGCTCCCAGAATCCCCATCTCGCTGATTGTGGTTGGGCGTCTGGCCCTTTGGGGCCCCGCCAGCCCCATTCCTGGCTTGGCTCCCAGTAGCGGGGTCATCAGCTTCCGGTGGCCGGCCTCCTTCATCGCTACCAATTCGCACAATGCAGCTGTCCTCAAGGCTGCCGTCAACCGGGTCCCCAGAGGCTGGGCCATTGGCAGCCTCATCATTGGGGTGTCGCCCACCATCCCCCTTGTATTCCACAGAGGCCGTCCTCTTAATGCTACCAGGGACAGCTCTGGCTCCATCACTGCCCTGCGGAGACACAAGGCTGCTGAAGCTGGCTGCGCTGATGGAAGTGTTGGTGGGAGAATCAATGTAGATTTTGATCTGAGGCCGGGCGGCCCCATTGCGGATTCTCTGCCCAATCTCTTTGGCCCGCGCTTGGGTGTTGAAAACATTGTTGAGTCTCGCGAGCGAGTCCGGGAGGAGGCAGACATTGGCTGTAGCAAAGCAAAAGCTTTTGCCTCCCCCTGTGCCCTTCCATTCACTGAGCAGGGCTGCCCCACCAGCTGGGCTCTTGTCCTCTAGGCGGGAGTAGGAGTAGGGCCGGCGGGCAGACTGCAGTGGAGACCAGAAGATGAACCCAAGAAAGGCAAAAGGCAATGCAGCCACCAGCAGCGCCAGGTAGACTGGCGTGAAGAGTACGGTGCAGAACAGCTGCAAGTAGCAAGGGTCATCTGCCCTCTGGCGCTTCTCGTAGGTAGTCGGTATGAAGGAGGCCACCAGCCGGTCCACCAGCCAGTAACATGGGAAGATGAGGGCCCAGGACACAGCGTGGAGGGCAGACAGACAGCTATTAGGAAAGGGGGTCGTGTACAAAACCATCGCAGCTCACTGGGCGCCGCAGCCGGCCCTACTACATGATGTCCCTGGCAGCTGCAGCTCTTTCCCAGACAAGGGTGGGCAAGCTGGGGGTAGATGGAGGATGGGTCACCTCCTGGCAAGGTGTGACTCTGGATAGTCAGCAGTGAGTGTCCTGCAGATATTCATGGTTCGCCTCAAGGGGCCATGCTTGGACACCAAAGCCTGTTGAGAACCTGTAGAAATAGAGAGGGAGGGGGGCCGTTACTAAATTAGACTGCTCTGAAAACCAGGGAATCGGTTTTACATGGAGTGTTTGGGGGTCAGAAGAATGCCCCTGCACATTCCATTTGCCTACATATTTTTGTTTTCTTGGAACAAACAGCTTTGTATACGGTTTTGCCTAACTGGCAGTCTTGATTCTGTAACTTAATTGCTTAAGAAATGGCCCCTGTTTACAGAAGGGCATAGCTTTAGCAGTACAAAAGGGTATGCCAGGACTGACCCTGGCTAGAAACAAGTGAAGCCCTTTGGGACCAGGGTTGTGTTTCAGATGCACAGGCAGCAGCCTTGGCTAGAGGAGCTGCAAACATGTTCACCTTTTATCTAGGACCAACTAGGCCAGGAAAGACAAAAGGGGCCAAAGGTTACAGGGCAGAGGGCAGTGTGGCTAGCAGGGCAGAAGAGCGGGGAAGCCTCATTCACATGCGGCCTACTCTGACCATGGTTCAGCTTCCTGAGCAACAGACTCTATGTTCTACCCCACGGTGACCCGGCAGAACTCTAGCCAGGGTTGGGGCCCAGGCATAGACCGTTTCACCAACTTTCAGAATGAACAGTTTACCAAGTTACCATGACAGTTGCCTGGACACTTGGAGAGGCTTCCTGGGGCAGTGTGAGTCTAGGTCAGAGCTCTAGAGTTCTCCAGCTTGTCCACGATGCAGCTTCTGGCAGAGCCAACAGCCACCTAAATATGTCCATCCTGGGTCCCTGCCCCACCGCACTGAGTCACAGTACTTCTCAGAGCGGCCTGACCACACCCAGGCAGGTGCACTGACTGTGCTGATTACCCAGTCAATAAAGACAAGAGTCTCATGTTTACCCAGCCTCCAGGGACCCACACTGATCATCCTGAGGGGAAAATCCTGCATGTATGATCTGCATTTTGGTTTCTAAGCCAGGCAGGGAAGGGCAATGTTTGCTTCTCTCGGTGACCTGCACCCTTCTGTCCCTGACACCTCAGTAGGACCCAGGCTGCCACCATTCATCCTGGCCACACGTCCCTCCTCCCTCCTGAGACCTGGTCACCCAACTAGAGACCTAGGTATCATTCATACTACCCTCCCTCTGCCCCGGATGAACCTTTCAGAATAGGCTGAGAGCAATGTTACAATTCATCAACATTATCGGCCTCCACCTACACAGTGGCTGGAAGGACACTTCCTCCGCCAGTCCACAGGCTCTGCAGCCTGGCCACCTACTACGCTCACCTCCTCCTCACTCTGACAGTGGTGCCAGGACCGCACGGTGAGGATCTGCCATAGCTCTGTGTCCTGCTCCCTCCCCCCTCTCCACAGCTCAGCTTAGACACCAGCCTTCTAGAGATGATTCTTCACCTCCTTGCCCGGGTAGCTTCCACTGGGGGTGTCTGTCCCCCAGAGCAGTGGCGTGGTCTTTGCAGTTTGTGTTACTTGTACTTTGGGATATGCCTACCTCCCCAGAAGATATGGGGCTTCAGAGGGAAGGGGCTACAGAAAGGTTCCAGGAAGTCTCAAGGCAAAAGTGCCTCAGAGATAGGATAAATCAACAGAGGTGGATCGTGATGCTAGTGCGAGTGGAGGCAGCCATTTCCTCCAGCCGTCAGGAGGAAGAGTTCCCCCACAGTTGTCAGTGCCCAAGAGCCCTGCAGCCACCATCCCCAAGGCTGATGAGGGAGGACCGGAGCTTCATGTCCAAAGAGGAGCTTAAGCCAGTGGCTGTGTCTAATTCTGATGAACAAGAAGCACGAAGATTTGACTTTTCTCAAGGGAAGTCACTTTGAAGCTAACACTGGAAGGTCACAGTTTCTACACAAGCACAGCCAAGTGAAGACTTCTCAGTAGAGCCCCAGCTGGGTCTGAGGACTCAGTAACCTCCCACACCTGCTGCCTGGCTTGGGCAGTGGCAGAGCACCGCGCCTGTTTACTACCCCAACTGCTCACCAGAGGGAGGACTCCAGCTCGGAGCCAGAGTCACAGCTCACTCCTTATCACACTTGACTGGTTGTGTTCAGCCTTGGCCCTCAATGAGGAGCTGGCAGAAGCCCTCCTGGCTAGAGGGAGAAATACAGGATACGGAGCTGCCTGTTTATGCCCATCCGTCTCTGCCAGACCCACTGGGACCAGGGGCAGACCCTGCAGGAGCAATGGGCAGTGGGATGAGGTCTCCTGAGGCATTCCAGTGGTCCTTGAATTCAGCAACAAGACCCCAGGGGAGGGCCCCAGCTACATTCCTTGGGCCACTCGAATGTCACCCCAGAGTCTTGAGCAGACCACTTCCCAGTCTCCCTTCCCCTTCCCCCCCATCACTGCTGTCTGCGATCACAAGTGCCCCTCACACTGTGTAGTACCCAGAAGGACCCACTTAGCATCTCTCTTCTTTATTCCCTCTCCCTTTCTCTCTCCCTCCACTGACCCCATTGTTTGGGGAGACAAAGCCCAGACTCATAATTTCTGTCTGGGCCCTTTATGTTCATGTCTTTGTGCTCCCTTCCCCCTCCCACCCTGGATCAGCCACAGTCTCCTTTCCAGCTGCAGCTGCTGCCAGCCAGACCCCTCTGCACCTGCTCGTGGCTGTTTCCTGCACCCCCTTCCTGACTCCTGCCATCCCCTCTTCCCTCTGTACCCTCCAGGGCTCAATTGAGACTTCTCTCCTTCAGGGGACTCTTCCTTGACCCTGTCCCTACACCAGGCTGTCACTGGCCTGGAGCTGGAGCTGTTTCTATGATTCTGTCCAGCAGAAGCTCCATAAAGTTTGTCTGAGGCCAGGCCGTGGCTCTAAGCCACCCTGTTTGGGGAGGGAAGTAACAAATGCAGAAACAAACCATTGAGGGATAAACAGCCTGCTGATTGAGTGCCCACTCAGGTTGGGAAGCTCTTGTGAAATCAATCTCTCTGTGGTCAGGGTCAGGTCTCCCCCATGGGCAGTAATGTGGGCTCCATGGATGACATATGGGGAAAGTATCAGGGAGGAGGCATGCTTGCACCGCTGAGCCACTGCAGTGTCCACAGCATCCCTGCGAGCCAGGCTTCCCTTCATCAAAGGCGTCCTGAGAAAATTACCCATTCTGTCGTCCCGTGTGGCTCAACCCTGACACTGATTGATCCGATTGGGATTAGCTGTTGGCTGGGATGGGACTTTAGGGAACGAGGAGAGAGAATCCATCTTCAGCTGCCCCCACTCTTGTGACCCCAGAAACCCTTCTGGCAAAGTCTCTAGTTTGCAGTGATCTTTCTACCTGCCCTGTAGTCTCTACTGTAGGGCTGGTGGAGGGGAGGGTCTGGGGTGGTAGCTCCAGGGGCGAGTGGAAGCTGTGCCCCTCTAAGACGAGGCAGCTTTGAGTCCCTTGGTCCTCCCTCCACGGCTACCCCGGGCCTCCTCTTCAGCACAGGAGCACTGCACAGGAGGACTGCACAGGAGCACTGCACAGGAGCACTGCACAGGAGGACTCTCCTGGGTGCTGCCACTGCCATGCCCTGACTGGCTCCCTTGTCTACACACGGAAGCTGCTGCTACAAAAGACACAGAAGGACTGCCACGGACGAGGCTGCTTCTAAAGCTCCGGATAATTATTTTGTCTGGGGGAATGAAAGGAGGGGTAAACAAACAGCACACATTAATTAGTCTGATCTACACTCTCCTCATGAAAGAGGAGCACTGCAGTTAAACACGAGAGGCTGGTAGCTTCCCAGAGTTTTCAAATGCTCAGCCGAGTGGCCATGGAGGGGTGTGGCTTCCCCAGGCTTGTACAGCATAGGCAGGGGCTCAGCTGCACTCTTTCTCTTGTCTGCACTGTCTAGACGGGGTCAGGCATGTGTCTGGCTTTGGACATGGGACCCCATTCTCCCTGTTATTCCTTCTCTTTTCCATGTCCTTGATCTGGTAGCTTTGCAAGCAAGGTCTGTCATGGACACTATTAAAGGGTTAGCGGGTCTCTCCAAGGCTATGCATGCTGAGCTTCTGCACCTCAACCTCTTAGATTAGGTGGATCATTCAAGGTTTCTCATGTTAGGACCACAGACGCCCTTGGGTTGGTCCCCTTTGTGTAGTTTCCAGGATTACTAAAAGTCCCATCTCTTCCCCTCCATACCATGGTTGAAATAGCTGAGCTGGGGTCCTCAGTCCTCAGGGATCCTAGCAGACCCCTGATCCCTTCATTGTGAGTTGTGGAGTTAATGACTGGGAGCTATGTGGTGCCCCGAGGCAGGACTCCTGGGAGCCAGCCTCTCCACTGGATGTCCAGACCCGGCTTTCTCTTCTCACCTGCGATTCATGGTCTTGCACTCAGCCTGGGAGGCAGGCTAGCCTGAATGATATTCTGGCACTGATCACGGCATAGGATATCAGTGCCTACCTCTGGTGTTCCTATGAGGTCTAGAGGGGCAGGCTGTAACCTGATCATCTTGCTTCCTTCGCTCCATTTCCTGAAGCTACCCCATGTGCCATCTTCTCTCCCCAGCTTGTAGGTTCTGCATCATTAAGAGGGTGGACCTGAGCCCACCCACAGGACTTCCAGGATCCTGACTAAACCGGGGTGCCCTCTGGATCCTCACAGATGCTACTCATACTGTTAGGGCCAAAGCCAAAGCCTTCACCAACTTGCCCCTCTCCTCTGCAGTGATGATTGGTCTGGTCTATGCATGATCAGAGGGGACAGAGAGCTCTTTGGGTCACAGGCTGATGCAGGTGGAAGAGGAACTTGGCCCAGGGATGTTTGGGAGCCCAGGAAACCATTAGTCCATGTGGAAGAGGAAAAGGTGGACAACTCCTCTGCAAGACCTTAAGAACATAGTCCCAGGCATTTGTGGGGAGCCCAAGGCATCAATAGCAAGCTGCTTCTGTATGGCCATACAAGTTAACATGAAGGCCCCTGACTCCTAATCAGTAACCTGTGTGACCACAGCATGGGAAGTGGCTGATCTTTCCTCACCATTGAGGGGAATCCTTAGGAATGGTCCTGTCTGGGCAGACTGTGGGAAGCATGACTGTCCCATTGAGCATCAAATGACCAGGATTGCCAGACCTGAGAGATGGACCTAGCTGGCATGCTGATTCAGAGGACACAGCTTCACAGTAGCTCCAAGGGACCTGTGTGGATATTGACTTTGAATCTGAATTTCTCCTGCAGTGGGAAGGTAAGGAAGCCACCAGTTTTCCTGACCCCTGTGTGGAAACCTGTGCATCTCTGAGGGCTCTTTGAACTTTGGAGGGCTGGTAATTGCTCCATATGGCACTGTCTGGGGCTTGTGCCTCCTTTACCGCCCTGTCCTCTGACCCTCAGGCCTGCTGAGCTCTCTCTCCCACTATGAGCTTGGACTCTTGGAGTAAATGTCCTCCAAGTCTGTGAGTCTAAACAGGAGCTGCATCAAGCTCTAGGTTTCCACAGGAAGGCCTGTGGATTGCTCCAATCCAATTACCCGAATGTGTCTGCATTCACCAGCGGCTGCGAGATCAGGCCAGCCCATTCTGCCTAGATGCTGCCGTGGAGGAGTTGGCATGGCAACGTGTGCTCTGAGCTGCTTAAACTTGGAGTCAGCTCATCGCTAGGAGGACAGAAAGACTGACAAGAGACAGATGCTTTTCTGAGTTGGGGGAGGGGTTGAAAGAGCCATATCCTAGATAGAGTTGGGGTTTAGAGTCTGCCATAAATATTATACAGACTGAAGCAGTGACACCCCCCAGACACAGGTAAATGCCTGTTCCTATTTCTCCGTCCGAAGCACTCCAGCTCCACCTCCATCCTCCTGCTTGGCTTCACTTCTCTGGCAGTGGCAGACACACTGCCCTGCGTCACTCCAAGGTGATGTAGCCACAGCAAGCAGCACCATACTCCCTGACACCACTGGGACCATTCTGAGTGTTCCCTGGAACTCCGATCAGACCACTTAGGAGAGAAGTCTACATTTTCTCTGAGATGGAAAACCACAATGAGAGCCAGCAGTTTCTAGATCCTTCCTTGAGAATGAATCCAGCTCAGGGGAAAACAGACCTTAGGGCTAGAACAGAGAGGCCAAGTCTTCCTAACACACTGCAGCTCTGATCTGTCTGCCTAAAGCTGCGATCTGTAGACCTCGTCTGGGAGCCAGACAGTCCCTCTGCTCTGCTCCAGTCACTTTGGAGAGTTTGTCATTACCACTGAAGAGGCTTTGTTTTTTCTGTGTACACCAGGTCTGCAGTCTTTCTAAAGCTAAGTGTTCCTCAGATGTGCAGAACTCCTGAGCTGCCCACAGCTGTGCCCTGGCAAAGAGTAGAGCCATCCCCCTGAGTCAGGGCCCTGCAGGTCTGCGTGCCTCAAGGCATCCCTTGGAGACTGTGATCTGAGCAGACAGAAGTTGCAGTCACAAGTTCTGAGCGCAGGTATGTGGCGTCACCGGTCCTGATGGATACGAGACTTTAGTGCTCTAAGCCTTAGTTTCCTTTGTATTAGATATGGATGAAAATCCCTTGGGTTAGGTCAGTGGTTCTCAACCTTCCTAATGCTGTGACCCTTAAATACAGTTCCTCATGCTGTGGTGACCCCTGACCATAAAATTATTTTTGTTACTGTAATTTTGCTTCATAACTGTAATTTTGCTACTGATATTAATTATAGTGCAAATATCTGTTTTCTCATGGTTTTAGGCGACCCCTGTGGAGGGGTCATTTGACCCCAGAGGGTCACTACCCACAGCTTGAGAACCGCTGGGCTAGTTGGAGATGGCAGGCACTTCAGCACTTAGTGCTGAGGCTGCCTTGTTTCTGTGTTATCATGAGAATCACTACCACTGTGACCCCCCCTACCTCAGAGGCCCCGAAAAGAGCTGGGCTGTAGTGCCTCCTTAGCATCTTCGAGGCCCTGAGTTTCATTCCAAGAATCAAAAAGAAAAGAAAGGAAAGGGAGGGGAGGGGAAGGGAGAGGAGGAAAGGCTCTAGAGCCTTCAAAGTTTTCTCATGGGGCTGTTGGCCTTACAGAAGGGCACTGCTCTCCTGGATGACGGGACAAGGACACTGGGAGATGTACAGGCTTGCCTCCTGGCAGGGCTGCACCAGAGCCGTCTGTCATGGGCTGCTCGTATAAGCCAGAGTCATCGGGTTCTGTAGAAGCAAAGTGCAGGCTGAGGGTCCATAAAATTTTCAAAAAGAAACTTTCCGTGGGAGCTATTAATTCATGATGTGGTTTCTGAGAATAGGACTGGGCTGGAAGCAGCTCTGAGTTGTTCTTTCCACCGGCCAGCCTGGGCATTTCCATGGCAGAGTTTAGAAGGCCCAGAAGAAGCCAACCGGTGTGTGCTTGGAAAGCAAATCTCAAGCTAGGTCAGAGGAAGGGGTGCACGGGTGCTCAGCCAATATGGCCACTCCAGTCTCTGCTGCTCACCCTTCCGATTTTGCAATTGATGACAACATTGCTAGAGAAGCTGGGATGTAGCTGGGTCCTAAATCCTTGCCTAAGCCCCTCTCATTCCCGTGGTCCCTGATACTATGCTTAAGAACCTGCCTGCACCAGATCCATCTGATAAAATTGGCTGAAGCAGAAGCTACAGGGCTTCCGCCAGTTCTGTGCTGTGGAGGATGAGACTTGGGGGTCATGGCTTTCTCTGCAATGAGAATGGGCTTGGAGACCACAGGCCTTCCACCACTCGGGCATCTGTGTGCAGAACTGGAGCGGACATGATTTGGGGTAAACAACTGACATACAGCCAGGCCTGCGCCTGTGCCCGCTAGAGCTCCGAGACTGCCAGACACTGGAGTCTGAGTCCAAGTAGCTGCTCTTGGAATCCCCCACAGACCATGTTATTGCCTCTGGTGAGTTCTGAGGGATCTGATGTGTAAGAGGGGCGGCTTAGCTGGTTAAGTACCAAGGAAGTAGCACCAGCCCTAGGATGCCCCATCCAGAGCCAGGAGTCTCTGCTTGGAGACAGTTACAAGAGGAGCCTGGGATCTCGCAGACCCTGCTGTTGAGGCCCCTGGCACAAAGGCTGATACCAATGATCTGAGAGCCAGACAAACTGAAGAACAGCCTTTGCTTAAGAAGAAACAGCAACATGCTTTCTGTAGGAGAAAGAAGTTCATACAAATGCTGGAATTTATGTAGACCTGTGTTAGGCTCAAGTTCACGCACTGCGTTTCTCCCGGGAACGGGTTAGCTGACGGAGCCGTGTACAGGCATGTCAGGCACTAGAGAGCACAGATGGAGACAGCAACTCTTTCTGAAGCAGAACAGACTTGCTGACATTCTTCTAATGGATTACTCCATATCCAGCCTGAAATTTTCTATGCAAAGAACATTTAACAAACTGTGTCCCAGAGAATGTATGCGGAGATTAACCAGTGAGCGAATTAAATCAGTTATGCGGCACACCACCAACCATGCTACAGCCCTGGGCAGCTGAATCTGGGTTTTCTGAACTGAGGTGTCACTCCGTGCTAAGGGTCAGGGTCTTTTATCTTGGGTTCTGTCAAAGACTTCTGGCTCCCGGCCACTGCTGTACTCAGGAACTCCTGCATACACCACTATGGAAGCCGCTGGCTTCAAGAGAATTGACCACAATTCCCTCCTTTAAGAGAGGATGCACAGATCAGGAAGTCCTCCAACCCACGTGTGAGGCTGCCCAGCCACCAGTCCATACACTTGCGAGGGAGCTGAGGGCTGCTGGAGTCTGTTGTCTTGACTGCAAACCAATCTTTTGTCCACATCAAACTGGAGAGGAGCCTATGGGGCTCTGTGGTTCCTCCTTGTTCTTTATAGGTACTGTCACCTTTCCCGTCCTCAATACTAAGGGCTTTTAGAGGCTCTGGTTTTCAACTATGTCAGCTGGTCATCTGGTGGCAGTGACCCTGTCTACACCTGCTTTTAGCTGTTGAGTTCTGTACTTCATGTTTTTGGTTGTTTTATATATGTATTTTTGTATATGTGCATGTATGTGTGTACTGTGATGTGTGTGTGTGTATGTGTGTGTGCTCGCTTACCTGTGTGGGTGTGCTTGCCCGTGAGGGTATGTAGGTATGGAAGCCAGAGGTTGATATTAAGATTTCTTTCTCTAGTCTTACTTTCTGAGATAAAGTTCCTTACTGAACCCGGAGTTCACAGTTTTAGCCATATGGCTGGCCAGTGAGCCCCTAGGATCCAACTGCCTTTGTCTACCAGCACTGGAGCTACAGATAGGTGTTGCCACACCTGGATTTTACATGGTGGTACTGGCTAGTTTGATGTCAACTCGACACAAGCTAGAGTCATTTGAGAGGAGGGAACCTCAAGTAAGAAAATGCCTCTAAGCCGGGTGGTGGTAGCGCACGCCTTTAATCCCAGCACTCGGGAGGCAGAGGCAGACGGATCTCTGTGAGTTCGAGGCCAGCCTGGTCTACAAGAGCTAGTTCCAGAACAGGCTCCAAAGCCACAGGGAAACTCTGTCTCAAAAAACCAAAAAAAAAAAAAAAAAAAAAAAAAAAAATGCCTCTATAAGATCGGGCCATAGGCCGACCTGAAGGGCATTTTCTTAATAAGTAATTGACTGGGGAGAGCACAGACTTTCATGGGTGGTAACACCCCTGGATTGGTGGCCCTGGATTCTATAAGAAAGCAGGCTGAGCAAGCTATCAGGAACAAGCCAGTAAGCAACACTCCTCCATTGCTTCTGCATTAGCTCGTGCCTCCAGGTGTCCTGTGTCACATCCCCCAGTCGCCCATCCCTGGTTTGAGTTCCTGCCTTGGCCTCCCCCAGCGAACTGTGACTTAGGATATTTAAGCCAAATAAGTCCTTTTCTCTTCAAGATGCTGCTGGTCATGTGTTTCCTCACAGCAACAGTAACCCTAACTAAGGCGCCTGGGTTCTGGGGTTCCAATCCAGGTCCTCATGCTAGCACGCCAGCCACTCTACACACGGAGCCACCACCCCAGCCATGCTTGTTTGTCTTTTGAGACTGTTTTTGATGTTCTGGAATTTACTGTGTAGCCCAGGCTGGCCTCCAACTCACAGTCCTCTTGCTTCCCTGCTGAGAGCTGGGCTTCACATCTTGCTCTTCTGAAGGACTCTCGGCTCTGGCTGCACTAGTTACAGGTACCCAGACTGCTAGTGTAGACAGAGATACAGTTTCAGAGTGGCCTCTGAAAGGATGAGCACGCTCTGCTTGGGTGAAAGTAGGGCAGACTTTCCCCTTTTGTCCACGTCTCCAAAGCTAGGCTAGGACTTCTACCTCTAGAGCAGCTAGAGGCAGGAGGCAAAGTAAGGTTGTATTTCCTAGTCCCTGCTTGGAATCAGAGCCAAGATGTAGGGTGTGGTCAGATAGATACTATGGAGTCAGTTCTATTGGACAGCAGACAGGGCCAGGGCAGAGAACTTAAGCAGGGAACTTGTATGTCAGGAAGTCAGTACGATTTCTTGGGGGTATTTCTCTGTAAGGGCAGGAGAAACACTGGCGACCATGCATGTACTGCGGGTGCAGGTGTCCTCTAAAGGGTGTGAGGACAAGAGGGTTGAGTATTGGGTAGAACAAGGGTGAGTAGGGACATAGTCAGGGAGCTGAGAGTGGACACAAGAGGGATGGAGCCACTCAGGAAGTCCTGCCTGCCAGGGCTAACCCCTTAGTGACCACGGTGACAGCTTACAGGCAAGAAGGAGACAAACACAGGGAGGAACACCTCTGTACTGTGAGCATGAGAAGGGGCTGCTGGACTCAGTTTCCCCGAGGTGGTTTGTTTAGCTTAATTTATTTGTTACTTATTTATTTATTTATTTTTGAGACAGGATATCTCTCTGGTTGTCCTGTAATTCACTTTGTAGATTAGGCTAGTCTTGAACCATAGAGATCAGCCTGCCTCTGCCTCCTGAGTGCTAGTATTAAAGGTATGAACCGAACCACCTCGCCTGGCTTATTTTTTTTATTTATTTTATATGTATGGGTATTTTGCCTACATGTATATCTATGTACAATATATGTGCTTGGTACCCTTGGAGGCCAGAAGAGGCAATGGATCCTCTAGAACTGAGTTACAGATGGTTGTGAGCTGCCGTGTAGGTGCTAGGAACTAAATGCAGGTCCTTTGGAAGAGTAACCAATGCTCTTAACTGCTAGCCATCTCTCCAAGCCTGCTATTTAGTTTAAAGACACAGTGTCCAGATAGGACACCGTGTATCCCAGGTCAACCTACATAACCATCCACAGCATGATGCCCGCTGGCTGGCTGAGTGACGGAGTGACAGCTCAGCTTGAAGCTGCATTCCCAACTCATAGAGAAAAGGTGAGCAGTGCATCTTGCTGGACTTGCTGGCAAGTTTTGCAAAGAAAGTCTCCATAAATATGTCAGCACTAACGAAAACACAGTTCATGCATTTTTAATCAGAATCTCTTTAGGAAATAACCCCAAGAAGCTGGGTGTAGTGATACACACAATCTCAAAACTAGAAAGTCTATGGCAGAAGGGTTCCAGGCTGGCCTCAGTTAGAGTGGTGACAGCTTGTCTCATACAGACAGCCATAAAACTTAGAGCCAGGTGCTGGCGACGTGGTCCAGTGGCTGAGTGCTTAGCATGCTCAGGACGCTGGGTTCAATACCCTGCACAGGAAGAAGGGAAAGGGAAGAAGGGAGAGAGGAATAGAGGGATAGACTCAGGGCTTTCAGCTGCTTGTTTCTAGCTCCCTACCTTCTGCCCCTGGTCCTCTGTCACCATCCTTCTCGCCCTCTTCCTGCACTCACAACTGTTCCTTCTCAAAGCTTTTTGATGCTGTTCCTCCCCTCCCCCAGCCCTCCCCCCTCCCCCCCCCCCCCCCGAGACAGGATTTCTCTGTGTGACAGTCCTGGCTGTTCTGGAACTTGCTCTATAGACTAGGTTGGCCTTGAACTCACTGAGATGCACCTGCTTCGGCCTCCCAAGTGCTGGGATTAAAGGCGTGCACCACCACTGCCCGTCTCTCCCCACCCCTCTCAGGTGATTCCTCATGGGATATCTGTTCCTGAGTGACAGCCAGCCCAGATGCTTCATGACTTTTGACCCATGCATTTGAGTGACAAGTTCCCCTTCAGGTTCGTTATTCCTCTTCTGTTTTTTCCAACCCCAGCTCTATCTCACCTGTTGCTGAGCAATGGGCCTCTTCTATATCCTGCCTCCTCTCCGTAGCCTGCAGTTCTGCCTCTGGAGCCAAATCACCTCCCACCACAAACTACAGTAGCCTTGCCCGACTCCCGTGCACCTAGCTCCTTCCTCTGGCTCACCTGGTCACTGGTGGGTTCTTTCTAAACTGCACAATAGACTACATTGCTTCTTCTTAAGCCCTTTGGTGGCTCTTGCTGATGCTCCATCAACTTGGCGGGGGAGCGGGCTCTGCCCAGCAGCCCGGTTTCTATGTTTCCTACTTCTGGAGCCCCAAGAGCTCAGACCTGAGCAGTTTGCCATGGAACCTTTGCAGGGACAGTTGCTTTGGCCCGCATCTGTGCAGAAGGATGTGGCTTCAGCAGAGGAGCTCAGCTTCCAGAGCACAATAATGATCCTTCTGTTAAGTTTCAGCCAGTCCCACCCGAGATCACTGCAGCCCTCAGGCCTGCCTGAAACAGACACATATGTCTTGGCAGTTGGTTGTCTTTCTGCAGCCCCGGAAAAGAAAGGTGACTAGCTCCTGTAACACAGATTTGACCAAATGGCTCTGGGAAGGAGTGGTCTTGAGAACAAGAGGACAAGAAAGATGGTGACACAGGACCGGGGCAAAGAGCAGGAAAACAGGGATTAAACAAGTAAAAGCTCTTATTGAATCTCCCCTCCCTCCCCTGCTGTCTTTCTTCTTTCTATTCTTTTTTTTTTCTGACTAGAAGCTCAAGCTATGTCAGCATGTCCCATACTTTAAGCCAGTGGGGTCTTCCATTCCTCCCAGAGAATGAGGGCACTGCTTTCTAACTCTGAGGCCCAAAGAGGGACAAGTCGATGACACCTCCACTGCCCATAGCCCTCACGGGCTGATTTCACCATCTGCCCCTGAGCTGTGGCTAGTAGGGAGTAGGAAGCCTGCTACCTGACTGACAGGTGGCAGCCTTGTACACTAAGGACATTGAACCACAGCCAGAATGGCTTCAGGAAGCCAGGTCCTGAGTCCACCGGCAGCCACTCAGGACCTCAGACTTCTTTCCTTTTGCTTTCTTTCTCTCTGTATGCTGAGATGGGACACAGCCAAGAACCAGGGCACGGCAAAGACATGAGACAGACTGGAAATGAGCATAGAAAAGCAGAAATCATCCACCTGCCTTTTGGGGCCATGTGGACAGTTGTCAAGCACCTTCAGAAACCATGTTCTCGTCGTGAAGGGTACATTTGATACTTCACGGCCACCCCACATGGGTGCAGATGACCCCATTGTACATGCCCAGACACGTACAATGAGGAAACAGTGATTCGGGGATAAATGGCAGATCCCGAGAGGTGGCAGTTGAGTCATGTGACTCCAGCTTCCCTTTTCTCTCTACTCTCTCAGAAAGGCTAAGTATAGATGATAAGCAGACATATTCAGAACCACCCAGTCCCAGACCCCCTTCCACCCAGCCAGAGTCCTGGGGGAGAACGGCACAGTTCCCACCCTGTCTGCCTAGTCCGTCTCTTTCAGCGTCCACAGGGTAAGACCCCTGCTGTGTGTTAATCCTCCTAAAGGTTCCATTCACCACCTACTGGGTGTAGACTCCAGTGGTTGTTCTCCCTTTCTGGGGCCTGGCTTCATTGTTGCTGCGTTTACAGTCACTACTACCTTGAACCCTAAATCTTGCTCCTTCCTGGCCTGGCGACCTCCCTGGCAGCCCAGAACACATTTGGTTTACCAGTATTTTGGGAGGGGTTCTTACAGTGGTCTTGGCTTGAGGTTCTTGACTCTAGAGGGTTACTTTGTGTTCCTCTGTCTGCTTTATCCCTGGATTCTGAATACTCAGTAGTTTGAATCCTTCCCCTGATGTGATCAAAACGAAACTTTAAAGCTTCTGATGAATATTGCCAAACAGCTTTCTGCCAATGTCGCGCCAGTCCACCGGTTGTTTGAGAATGATTATTTCGCAATGCCCTTACCATTCTGGGTTTTAGAGGGGAAAGCATTAGAATTTATAGTTTAGTGAGCACAGTCATCTGGTCGCACTGTCGGGACCCTGTTACTCTACCCTGAAATACTTTTCTCCACGGCTTGGGCGTGCAGCCACTCCCACTTCGTGCTGCCACCACCTTCCGCAGAACGCAGAACGGCAAGCCCACATAGATTTCCTAGAGCCAATTTCAAACTCCTTTAGAGAACAACATAGCTCTTTCTTAAATGATTTCATTCAGCACCTCTTTAGGTAAAAATATTAACACATAACCCATTGCTAGGCATGAATGTAAATTCCAGGTCAGCCTGGGCCACATACTAAGACCTCATCTGAAAACCCAAAACTAAAGAAAGCAAGCCATAATACAGAGCAAAACAAGTAGCCCATGAGAGGAAGCCTAGAGGTTCATTTCCTGTAGCTCCAGAAGTCTGGCTTACCTGAGCAGGGGCCTTTGGGGCCTTGTGTCCTCGTCTCTGGAGAAGAGCCGTCCAGGCAATCAGGACCTGAAAGGAGAGGAGCCATTCACAGAAGTGACTGGAACGAGACAGCCACACAGGTGAGCCAGTACAAAGACCTCAGTGCTCCGCCTCACCTGGAGGCACTGCCACACCCTCCCTGTCGCCGGGACTGGAGTTTGAGGTACGGCTATTCTAACAGGAGTGCAGCCAGAGGGGATGAGGGCGGGGTTTATGCAACAGAAAGTGAAGATCGACAGGTAGGAGGGGCTCCGCGCGAGGTGGACGATCCTTCCACGTGGACTGCTGCACCCAGGCGGGCCCTCCTTGTGCAGGTTGAAAGGGGCACTGCAAAGAGGCAAATTCTGCTGTGGACTCGGATTTAATCTTGTAGGCGAAGCCAGAACAATTAGAGTGCTCTCTGGTAGCTGTGTGTAATCTCTGCCTCCCTTAGAAAGGGGGGGGGGGAGGTCTGTCGGGGTAGAGCCTGGTCGGGAAAGGGGGTTCCTGGACTCCTTGGCTGGAGTTCAGGAAGGAAGCAGCGTTATGGGGAAAAACCAGAGGGAATATCTGTAGCAGTTAAGAAGGAAAGATATGCAGAACATCGGAAGGAGGGCTGAGCAAGGGCATTTCATGAACCCTGCTGTGTCGTCGGAGGCGATTCTTGTGAGTGGAGGTCTTTGGACATGATGTGACTGACTCCCGATACCCCGCTTGCTTCCGCAGCCCAGGGATCCTGGCCCTATGCCCTAGAAAAGTTGTCCCGTCTCCTGTAGGGCCCCCTCCTACAGCTCCGCCCCATCCTCATGTGATGATCACGCACCAATCACTAACCAATCCTTGACTGTCCTGCCATTTGCCCCATCAAGCTCAGCCGCTACCCAAAACAGCCAGAGACACCCTCCTCTTGCCCTCCACCTTCTGCAAATCCATTGTCCTGCACTGTCTTAAGCCCTTCTATGATCCCCGCATCCTGAGTAAGGCTACCCACCGCATTCCTTAGAGACCTCCCCACAAGACCATACTTGATCACTGAATGAATCTGAAATTTGAGACTGAATTCATCTTTTTCTCATAACCAAATACATCATGGAAGCCCTGGTGGGAGTGTCTTTTCTCATAGCTTGGCTCCCTCTGTTGAGACATTGGCTCCAGGGAAAGCCTGGCTCTAGTCCAGCTGTCCTCCAGCATCCCTCCACTGGAACACTGGGGGATAAGGCAGGGGCGTGGCTCACTATGGATAGCATCTCAAAGGAGCATCAGTTTAGGTGCTCTCTGGTCAGGGTGAGTAGGAGGAGGTCCATAGGTTCAGGTTCTATTCAAGGTGACTCTGAATTCCCTAGAGGCCCCAGTTCCATGTGGTACCCTGGCCTTTTCTCTCAGAGAGAAGATCCTGCCCCACCCCTACTCCTTGGGAGTCCAGCCCAGTGGAAACTGACAAGTTATCTTGCTGACCTGGCCTCTTGGAGATTGGGGGATATCCTGATCCTCTCCTTGGAATCCTCCCTCCTTACTCTTGATAGGTGGGTGATTCAAGAATACAGGCTAGCAAGCCCCTGGAAGTAAACTTAAAGGAGGCAGGTCACGCCCGACTGCCTGAGCCTGTGTGACTCTCAGCCTCCACTGCCCTTTGGGCAGTCCTTCCTGCTGGAGAGGGGACATCAAGGCAGTCAGGGCCTGAAAGGAGATGAGGAAATCACAGTGGTGACCAAAACAGTCTGTGGAACTCAAGACAGCCACTGTGGGAGAAGCTCACTCCAGTCTCTAGTCTCTGACCTCCTACAGTTTACCAGATTGTCCCCACCAACTGCATAGCTCCCCCATTCCCAAAATTCCCTGCATGTAGTTTCCAAGTAGAACTAAATGACAGGAACTGGTTCTAGGGAGGAGTTCCTGAAGGGAAATGGAATCTTGGCAACCTTGACATTATAGGCCCCCTTTTCAAAGAAAAGAAAAAAAAATGAGATAGTTGATATTCTGAGCCAGACCTTGTTTTGAAATATGTTCTTCCTTGTCCCTTCACAAACGACAGTCTTTCTTTCTCTTTGAAAATCGGGTCATATCAAGTCAGAAATGGGGAAAATCCAATTAGAGCCTTCTTCTGCCAACTACCCATCTCAATATACTCCCAGGTAGGGCAGAATCAGTTCTAGCCATAGCCCCTTCATTGACATCATTTAGTACACACCGGTTTGAAATGGCATCCGTTGGAAATGCTGAAACAGAAGGACCTTTCATCCCTGGGTGAGCAGAGCAGGCTGCTTTCCTCTCCTGGTCCTGGAAGCTGGCTGTGTCTGGCTGGAGTCAGGGCCTCTAGCTTAAATAGGCGGCGGGAGTGGGGCAGGGCAGGCCTGTGGGGTGGGCATGGAAACTGGGCCATTTACCCAACACAGCAAAGCAGTGTCTGAGGAGCCAGCAGTGGTCTAGACACACGCCTGTCTGCCTGACTGCTTGTCCACCAGGTGGCCAGGAGCCCACAGGGCCTTAGACCACAGACCAGCACCTGGGGTGACCCTTGATGGATGTGTAGCTCTAAGGGAGACTCTGGTGCCTGGATACTCCAAGAGTACTCAGATTCCTGGATGCTCTGCCTCTCCTGGATAATGGGACTAACTGGAGCTGAATGGACTGTTCCCCAGAACCTCCAGCAACTCAGCAGGGTACCTCTCCGAGCCTGTCTGTACTTTTTTTTGAAACAAAGATAACTCTGATTTCATGTCTGCAGAAATAATGGTTTCCACACCAAGGCAGGAAGAAAGGCGGGCACACTCAGGCTGCCTGTGTGTGTATTTGGTTGAGACTGTGAGTGCCCAGTGTGCAGAAGTGCCCGGAGCAGCTGTAGAACAATGCTGGAGATCACAAACCTCAGCAGTGTCTGAAGGGCTGTGGGGGAACTGAGTGCTTTACTCGGTTGGTTCAAGTTGACCTTCTGGTGAGTCGAGGCAGTAGCCCTGCTTCAGCGAATGGAAGCTAGACCATCAGCTAGCAGGAAACTACGATGAAACAATAGTTTGTCATTTTATGCTGGTAAAATTTTACCCTTAAAAGTAAAAGTGAATTTGTGAATGCATAGTTGGAGTCACATCTAAGAACTCTTCCTTAACAGGAAAAATATAGATTTCTAGTTTGATTTAAAAATATTTATTCCTCATTTGCAAAACGGTAGCAACTCAGAGGTCCTGATTGATGGAATCAGAAAAATAAATCAGCTTTGCCATAAATACTGATGAAAGAGAAGCTGAGGTCGCATGATGAACAAACTCATCTGCCTATCATCAGGTGTCCTGGGTATTTGGGGGCCTAGAACCCTTTCAGATGCTCAGACTGCACTCATGGAAGGAACATGCATTTCAGAGCGCAGTTTGGGTTCAGAGCTGACCCCGAGCAACACTGGGCCTTCACTTAGCCTCTCTGAGCCGTCTTTGGCTAACTATCATTTTGCAGGGTTGTTGGGAGAATGTAGAGATGATATGGTATTAGGAGAAATGCCTGATAGATACCTAGTGATCTGTCGTCTGCTTTGGAAAGATAATTCTACAGGGGGATGGGCAGGAAGGGCAAAGTGCAGGAAAGCCAGTGCGGGCACCGAAGCAGGAAGACAACAGAACAGAGAGTGATCACATATATGGGGACACGTTAAGAGAGTAGCATGATGTCATAGACTGAATGTGTCCTCTCCCCAAGCTCATCGGTTGAAGTCCTAGGCCTCCACTGTGACTTTAATTGAAGAAAGGGCTTGTAAGGAAGTAATTTCAGTTAAATGAGATCATAAGGGTAGGGCCCTGATCAGATAAGACTGTTTTTTTTTTTTTAAAGAGAGATACTGCAGAATATTCACACCCAGTGAAGGCTTGTGGAGGCTCACAGAGAAGGTGGCCATCTATAAGGCAGGAAGGGAGTCCTCACTGAAATCAGGCAGACCTTAATCCCAGGACTATGAGAAAATAAATGCTATTTGTTTAAGCCACTCAATCTGTGCACCTTCATGGCAGGTGAAGCGGGTGGGAGTAAGAGGTAGCTAGCAGGGTATTCTGAGGCTTCCCAGTGCAGGCAGTCACTCCGCACCCAGTGTGTGAGCCTTGTATGAGCACTGTGTAGCATTTATGTGTGTGCCAGGTGACAATAAGACTCGGAGCTGAGGTCTGGGCTGGAGCAGAAATTGGGAATTATTAGGGTGTAGATGAAGTCTTCGGAGTGACAACATCTTGTCAGATCATTTATTCTTTCTTCTTCAGTTGGCTCATTCTAATTCTAATTCTTGTTACATAAGATAGCTTTTGTCTTTTACACCGTTATAAAAAAGCAGACATCCACCTTGGCTTTTAAAAGGCTCAACTGTGTACTAATTTGTCCTGGTCCCGCTACACGACTATTTTCGTCCTGCTTTACAATCTGATCCTGTTTAGGATCATAACTGAGCTAACACCCACATGTTTGGTTAGAATCACCCTATCCTCCCCCCCCCCCCCCCCCGCCAGCTCACTGTGTATTCAATATCTGTGACGCCAACTCTTTTGTCATTCTTAGCCAATCTCGAAACAGCATATCTTCTTTTCATTTCAACTCAGTGGATAATCTACAATTCAAGATGTTAGCACTTCTCTTCCAAGTTAACCTGAAAGGCACCGTGTATGTTCTTTAGCTTTAGGGTGGGTGTGTAGGTCACTTCTCTCCCCCCTCATCCCCTCCTTGAAGGCTGCATCCTGTTGCCGCTCTCTACGTTCATTTTAGCCCTGTGGTCCCATTCCCCTGTTCTAAACCAGTTATTTGCTCCTGTTTTCTTTTCTGCATTTTTTTTTGGGGGGGGGGGTTGATGTCTGCTTCATTCCCAGCACCACTGACTCCTTTGTTCTATTGTTTCAATTTTCTGTCGTTTACTCCTTCCAGGTGTTTCTCAATTCTTTTATGTTTTCAAGTTGGAATTACAGCCATTATCTGTTCTGATCTATTCCTCTTTGTACTTTTTTTTGAGGGGTTCATTTGGACCTTTTAAGTTATTACCAAGTTCTTTCTATTTGCTCCTTAGATCTTTAAGAATCCATCTTTTTTGTTATTTGGGGGTTTGATTTTTGAGACAGTCTCACTATTTATCTCAGGTTGGTCTTGAACTCAAGGCAATCTTCTGGCCTCAGCCTCCCAAGTGCTGAGATTACAGGTATGGCCACCACACCTAGCTCAGATTCCATCACTTAAAAGCTATATTGATTGATATTTCTCGAGGGCCTACTGTGTATAGATGCTACTGCTCATTAGTTAGCATTTGTAGTCAACCGCTTTTCTTCCAAGTTTAGGGCAATAACATCCAGAGTCTTCAGTTAGGGCTGCTTTGGGGGCCATTTCTGACTAAATAATTCATTTGTTCTATCTTGTTCCTAAAAAGAATGGAAAGGATTTCAACTATGCTCCTGTGTAAAATTTCACATGTTCTTTTTTCTTTCCTCCCCTTTCCCCTTTCATTCCATCTGTGTTCACATTCCATTTCTCTCAATAAAGTCAGAACACCCTAGAGGCATCCAGGCAGAGTTTGAAAACAAAGAGGCTGAGGAGTTAGGTGGCCTCGGGTGGACACAGAGCTGATATGACTGAGGCTTGTCCTCTTGATCCTTTGCTGGTAGTTTTGAAATGACCCTTTGGTTTACATTCCTGCTTGAATGGCTGTAACACAGAAGAGGCCACTGGGGTGTGACTCACTGTCAGCCCTGAGAGGGAACCGCTTTTTCTGTTGTTGCTCAATGGGGAGGGCACTAAAAACGGCAAGAGACACAGGTGATAGTGTTGGCTGGCTGAATGTAGACAGAATTGCTCCCCGCACCCCACCTCCCCTACACACACCTCATCCTCCCAAAGTCAGTATTTAGTGAGTATTGAACTCATAGAAGTGTTTCCTGTTTTCTGAATCTGAGATCTCCCTGTTTGGAGGGCAAATGGAATCTGGTAGAGAGGAAGGCTTCTTTGACCCTCTGTTCCCAAAGAACTCCAGAGTGGCCTCATTTAACACTTCTCGGGAGCCAGGTTTTGGAGTGACAGATTGATTGCTGTATGGGTGGTTACCAAAAAAGAATCTATTTTATTAGCTGTTTGTCTTGCAAAGTGAAATCGTTTTTTAAAACCTTATCAAAATGTCATCATCCCAGGGATTAGAACGTGTTCTCCAGCTCTGAGGGAAGATCTCAGTCCTGCGGGTAAAGAGCTGTCATGTCATGGTCTAGCCCCAGTCTCTGAGTGACAAGTCAGGACAGGTGAGCTTAGGCCTGGCTCCCTGAACCAACAGCTGTCATGTTGATCCCTTTTAATTATTGTCTTTGTTTTCAACACAAGGGAAGCAAAAGTCTAGAGATTCACGTATAGGAGAGACCATGTGTAGGTACCAGAAGTCTAGAGATTCACATAGATGAGAGACCATGTGTAGGTAACAAAAGTCTAGAGATTCACGTATAGGAGAGACCATGTATAGGTAACTTTGTCTTTTCTGTTTGAGGAAGAAAAATGTTTCACCTACTGATTTTTTTTCAGATTAAATTTAGAAAATATATTAAGAAATTAAAAAAAATATTTTGTCCTAGGTGGTGGTGGTGGTGCACACATTTAATCCCAGCACTTGGGAGGCAGAGGCAGGCAGATCTCTGAGTTTGAGGCCAGCCTGGTCTACACAATGAATTTCAGGACAGCCAGGGATACACAGAGAAATCCTGTTTCAAAAAATAAAAAAAAAAATGTATTTTGTTTGAAGTGTTTGCACGTGTAGCTCAGGGGCGCAACACTTGCCTAGCTTGGGTGAGGCCCTGGATTAGCTCTTCAGCACAGGGGTGGCAGGTATTCCGTTTCCTTTTGTGGCAGTTAAGGAGATTCAGAGAGAGAGTGGGGGTTACTGAGAGAAGGCAAGAATGGAGTGCAGCCGTCTCTCTTAACGTGCCCATCCGGCTTGACTGTCCATCCTCCTCAGCAGCTGACTGTACCTTGGGCCCCTACCTCCCTTTAACCTGTCCTGTCTGGAGTCAAGGCCAATCACAGTTATCTGAAGAGGCCATCTTCAGACCTACTCCCCCTTCCTTCACTGTCACCCCTTTTCAGCCCCCTCACCCCCCCCACTTAGTTCTTGTTTGTACACACGCTGGGATGCCGCTATTGAACCTGTATGTGGCCCCTGCCATCAGTCCACATCCAAGCCCATGATTTCCACGTGATGGGGTGTGGGTGGGTGGGGGTTTGTTCTCCTCTCCCTGGCCTCTTGGCGATCAGGGTACGTCCTCTCTAGCATCATCTCTACTCCTTCCTCCCACTGCCTCACTGTGTGGCCCCAACCTCTAGCCATCCTCTTGCCTAGAAACATGTTCTTCATGACCCCCTGTCTGTATCCATGCTGTCCCTTGTGTCTGGAACACCCTTCTTAGGTGGCCTACTTGGCACGTGTTAGGAAACCATTTTGTGTGAGATGGAACAGTGTAATGACTGCCAGACACGAAGCAGCTCAGGTGTGAGCCAAGCCTAAAGCAGGCTTTGATGTGGTAATGAACCAACCTGGAGACGGCAGGCTGCTCTGTTAGGGAACTAGACCTAAGCCACGAACCCCGGTAGTGCAAAACTAATGCCTATTAGAATTATACAAAAGCTGGAACTCTGGAGATGGCCCCTAGGACTGTACCACTGTGCTCCCTGGACACATCTTAAGACTGCACTGTATACATCAGCAAGGACTATGAGACTGGCCACTGTGAGGCTCTGGTTTCCAGCACCAGAGCTGAGTTCTCATGTGCTCCCCGTGAGCACTAGCTGTGGGCTGACATCTTCACAACAACAGTGCCATCTCCTCCCTGGCGCCACAGATGAAGGAGTTCATGGCAGATGCAGGTAGAGCTTGCAAGCCCCTGAAGCATTTTCACTGCAGAAGATTCCCTAGTGGAACCCTCCAGCAGTTTCTGTTCCACCAGCAGTCAGTGAGATGCCTGTTATATGAGATTACAGCAACCTTTATATTAGCATGGCACTGTAAGGAATGTTTGTGTGATAAACCAAGTACATCTGAAAGACAAATACCATGCAGGCATCCTAATCTCTGACTGCTCCTCAGCCCATCTGCAGTGCTCTCTGCAGCATCCTCCAAAGCTTAAATCTGAGGCTTCAATCCCTCCTTAGATTGACATCTCTAAGTTTTGTTTTTTAAAGCTTTATTTTTATTTTATGGTTATGAATGTTTGCCTGAAGTGTGTCTATGCACCATGTGTGTACCAGCTGCTCACAGTGGCCAGAAGACTGCATTGGTTCCCCTGGAGCCAGAGTTACAGATGGTTGTGGCTGCCATGTTGATGCTGGGGACTGGATCTCTGGCTCTTCTGCAAGAGCAGCAAGTGCTCCTCACCACTGAGAAATCTCTCTAGTTCTAGGCTTAAGCTTTTACAAGAGTTAAGAGCAGGAGTACCAAAGCCAGCAGGGCTCAGTCCCCAGGGAATACCGGGGGAACTTTAATGGGAGAAATAAAATGATTTCTAGCCATGCCTGCATGTCAGCCACCAAAAGGTTCAATTCTCTCTGCATCCACGAGGAGCACAGTGGGGACTGCTCCTGATTGAACTAATGCATCAATTAGGCTGCTTGTCATCAAGGAAGACTTGCAAAAGTGGAGCCTTGAAGGCTAGAGGTCTTGTGTGAACTCATGTAGGTGGTACTGGCCCTGACAGCCTGCTGGGATCACTGCCATCATTATCATCAAGAGGGTGCTTATCATGTGCTAGGCGTTGTGCTAAGAACACTGTATGTGTATTTTCTTGCTTTAGAACCTGAAACGGTTTGGTAGTTTTGTCCCTATTCTCAGAGTGGATGACTGCAAGTCAGAGTGGGGTGGTAACTTAAGTGGCTTGTCCAAAGTCACACAGCTAAAAATGTCGAGATTCTATGGGTAAAACATCTCTGAGGCTCTGTTCAGATGACTCTGAATGGCTAACAAATATACAATGGTCGCAGGCAAGGGAGAAACACCCTGGAGCAGTGGGAGAGCTTGCTGGCAACTTCCCTTTCATTTTGCAACTCTGGCCTAAGAGAGGTATGAGGGGATGCTGCTAGAATTTGTTGTTAGTACTTGAATGTGAACAGGTCTACCATCTGCTGTTTTAGGTGTCTAACCAAAGCTTCAGGGGATACCTCATAATGTATAAATCAGGTAGACCTATTGCTGTAGGCTGTGGGATAGGAAGGGACACGGGCCAAGCCCCATGTCACTTATCAGGTCTGTCAGCCTTGCCTCCTGAGCCCCACCTCTGTGTGTACAAGCCCGTGTGACCTTTCCATACACTGCTGAGCACACTCCCGACTGAACCACTCTCACGGCCTCAAGCAAGATCCATGCCCTGTGCCCACTCACCTCTCCTGGCTTGTTTTTTGCCAACCTTATTGTCACATCTCTTTGTTCTTAAAGACATCTATGTCTTTCTAATGTCCCTTCTTTAGCATGAGATCGACATCTTGTCTAGCTAGTGTATACTCGAGTTTCAGCCCATCACTCTCTTGGGGAGAGGTCCTATTCAGGAGCAGGCCATGGGAGGGCTAGAACCAGATTCCTACAGATAGGTAAGGCTGTCGGGACAATGACTGCAGAGAGTAATGCTTGTGCCTCAGACATGCCTCTCCACAGGGAAGTGTACATCTGGTTCTGGGATATGAGGGCCCTGTCTGGGAAAGAGATCACACAAGGGTGCTGTGCTGGACAGGGTCAGGGCTGCGATCACTTCGATATCTGCTAAAGCTCTCGATGTGGATACTGATTCTCAAGTCTGGCAGGGAGGAAAAAAGGGGGGTGGTGGTGGTCAAGGACATGACATTGGGGCTCACCCATTTTTGGTTTAGTGTGGAAAGAGGAACTAAAAGGAGCACCGAGAAAGGGGGAGATTTTGGGGATGGTGGCTAAAATGTAGCACTGTTCTTATTTAGTTCTCAATTTTTTTTCTTTCTACTTAGAATAGCTGAAAAGGAGGGCCCTTGGGATGCGAGAACCATGTGTCAAGGCTGTGGCTGAGCCCCTTACTCTGTGTTTGCCTCCTCACACTGCCTCTTTGAGCCTGGAGGAGGGAGGGAGCCTGGCCTGAGGTGGCCTGTGCTGGCATCTCTGAGGCAGTTGTGGCTAGCCCTGCCTCCTCCAGAAACCACCCAAACACTGGCTCTTTACTTCTCTTGACCAGAAATAAATGCATAGACCCGTGTTCTCAGGCCATCCTGAGGGAAGCGAACACTAAAATCACCTCACAAATTGCTCTTCTTTCCCTCAGCTCAAAGTTGTGTCTTGTTCATGTTAACTACATTAAAAGTGAACAGTAATTATCATTCTTAAAATAGAATCCCCATACTCCCAAGCTGGGAAAGAAAACTACCTAGGAATAAAAAGACATAGCCCTATGTGAAACGCCATTCCATTAGCCACAGAACCTTTCATGAGCCTCGGTGGGGAGCGCCTGTCGTGGGGTCTGTGGCGAGCACACCTCAGCACCGGTGTCCACGGTTGTTTTGCACTTTGTCCCTCCAGCTGAAGGAAGCCTTTGACATCTGTGGCCAGGAACACTGGGAGTTCACCAAACTCTAATTACACTTCTTTTTTAAAATACTGGTAAGCTGTCTCTCTGTTGTTGTTTCAAACATTTGAAAATACCAAGTCTGTAGTTGTTGGCTCTGGACAAAGAGAGCAGCTCCCAGGCCTCTTCTGGCCAAAATTTGCCTGCTTCTCTGTGTTTTTAGCTTTGAATTCGAGTGATGAGGCCAGAGACGTGTCCCTCAGGTAAAAGCAGGGGAGGGTCACTTTAGGATTCAAAATCAGGCCTGACAAGCTGAAGCATGCGGTCCCGCCTCCACAGATGAGGATGTCAGCCTCTCCTACTGCCTGGCCCTTCATCTAGCTTCAAAGTGGAGGTCAGGGTAGGCGAGGCCGAAGGAACCACCATTTGACTTCCACTGCCCTCTTGCCAAGGTCTCTGCTCATCTCGGGAGCAGTCACCACTTTGCTCTTTTTCCAATAAAGGCACAGGGCCCACAAGTTGTGGATGTGAGCGAGTACCACTGCTCGCTCTGCATGCCCGTGACACACCGGCTGCCTGGGATGGAAGTGAGTAGGGACTGGAGGCCCTGGGAACCAAGAAAAGAGGGTGTCGAGCTCCTCACAGGGACAGCTGCTTAGAAAGATCATTCAGTTCCTCCCTGTCAGAGGCAGTATATATAATGGAGGGTGAGTGCATAGTGGTCTTTTTCCTGACTGCCCATTCTCCCTGGATGATTCAGAGCCAATTAGCCACTTCGTGCCAAGACTGCCAGGTTTTCCTGTCATCATTGATCAGAAGACTTGGCCAGTGGTTAGGTATTGGCATTGCTTCTGTTGTAACCACACCCAGGGAGGAGTTCCTTATTACAAATACAGCACGCTAGTGACATCAGGATGAAGCCAAAGCCCTGTATCAGGGGTAATGACAAATCAGCCTGTGCTCAGTTCCTTCTATCCGAGTCTCCTGCCTTTGGGGCATCATTGTGAAGGTCATCAACATCCCCATCAATACCATAGCAGAATAGCAACAATCTATCATTTTGTAGAGGAAGAACATGAAAGGCCAGAGCAATCAAACATGATGTTCAAGATCTTAGTGGAGGATCTGGAATTTGAACCTGAATCTGACTCCCCAACCAGTGCTGTTTTTTTTTTAAACCCATTCTGCCACAGACTTTCCCAGTTCTACTTCCTGCTTCTGACAGTCTCTAGAAGGAGTCACCCACGCAAATATGCATCAAGAGTGACAGAATCCTGAGTAAGGATCAAGAGCTCTGATGAGTGCCAGCAACTATGGTGCTTCCTGACAAGCCCTTGCCAGTCCTGTTGGGTTGTCCCTTTTGGGTGAAGGCCCTTGTCAGCATGACCGATTTGAACAGTAATTTTAAAAGATGATTATGGATGAGCTTGGTGACCATTAGGCCTTTCTGCTACATCCCAGGAAATGGACCTAACCTTGTTACAGGGTAAATCAGATATAATGGGTTCCTAATTCAATATGGTGGCTCTAAGTAACATTTATCAAGGTACAGAAGCTGTTCTGTGGCTAGACAGCTGTGGATGTAGGATTGGACTCAGACAAGAAGACTAAGCTTGCATTTCCTGACAGATGACAATGATCTTTTTCACTACCATATCCTACACGTACACGAATCCATAGGTCCTAGTCCCAGGCGGGAACATCTTTTAGATAGCCGTGTATATATCTGGTAGCCTCATTATGCCATGGTCATCGTTCACAAACCAGGACAAAGGTATTTAGATGTCTGGATTTGATGCTCTGCTCAAAGCTGAGCCTAGGTGGGCATGGTAGCTCAAACCTACAATCCCAGTACTCAGGAGTCTGAGGCAGGAGAATCACAGCTGAGTTCAAGGTCACCCTGGGCTACATAGTAAGTTTCAATAGCCTGGCCTTCAGAACACTAAAGCACAAACAACCCTCAGCAAACTGAAACAAACCAACTCCCCAAAATCTGAACCTAAAAGATCAGCCAATGTATGAGGTTGGCCATTCGATTCTCTCCTGCGTGTGTCAGGACTATAACTGAGCACATGTACATAGAAAACTGGCCAGCTCTCAATGGGGGAGTCTTCTAACTTGTCATGGGATAGGGTGTCACAGAAGTCAAATGATAATAAGATTATTGGATGGTTATGACTGGGTCTGTTACTTTTTAAAAAGTGTGGGAGGACATACGCGCATCTGCATAGTTGGGTACAATTGGAGGCTGTAGGTTGATGTTGGGTATCCTCTTTTGCCTTCCACTTTAATTTCTGAGACAGGTTCTTTCACTGATTTGGCTAAGGTGGCTAGCATCCAGTTGTTTCTTTCTCAGCATTGAGATTACACGTGTGTATTGTCACACTTTTTAGGCGGTTTCTGAACTCAGGTCCTTGTGCTTGCAAAGCAAGCACTTTATTGACTGAACCATATATCTCTGCCCCTGTGAATCTCTTGTTTTTGTATTGGACTGAGCTTTTGTGCCTACTTCCCTGTCCCCAGCCTTCATAGTAATGCCAAGTATATGAACAAATGGGACCCATAGCTGCGCCTTAGAAACAGTCCAGCCCTGGCTGCCATCACAGGGGGCAGTTGTACAAGGATGGAAGGTCAGAGAAGTATCTAATCTCTGGGTCTAAAGAAGCTACTGAGATTAGTGTGGAAGGGGATAGGGAAGAGAATTCTAGGATGGGTGTTGTAGGTAGGTCAAACAGAGAGGCAGGTTGGAGAGGCCTGTCTTGGGACCTTCTCCAGTGCCGCTTACCTCTTCTGTGTCCCATTGGTTATAGTCACTGTGCTCAATAGACATCTCTGCTCAATAGACAGAGATGGGCACTGAAGAGACAGGAACTGTGGTCCTTGCAATCTTCCTGTTGTCATGTGGACAGTGACACAGAAGCTGTCTTGACTGGAGCACCCAGGCCAGTGGGTGTCAGAACTGAGACTGGAATTCTGAACTGTCAGGCTTCCGATTCCGGGGATTTTCACAGATTCTCTGGGCATCACCTGCTTTCTGACCAGTCCACTTGTGATGTTATCATGGCTGGTAGAGGCGGGGAATCTCTTCAACTTGTAGCTGACTCATTTACTCTTAGAGTGTTTAGATAGGGTGTTCTCAGCAGCCAGTCCTCAGTGCCGGTTTCATGTCAGTGCCTTTGGTTTGTGCTGAACACAGTAGCAGTGTCCAACAGAGAGACAGACACACAAAGCTTGACTGTGGAGATTGTGTTGGTTAGAGGAACAGAAGCTAACTAGAGTACAGGATACAGCAGAGATCACAGGATAAAGGAGATGCTCCAGGGAGTATGTTAGGGACTGGCCCAGGGGACAGGCAGGCTCTGGGGCAAGGCTGGGAGGGGGTGAGAATAGAGCTGTATAGAGCAAACTGAGTAGTTTATAGGACTCCTGGTTCCATGTTTCCAATCCCTGTGCTGCATGTCCATCCTCCTGAGATATCAGAAAGATAATGACAGATGATGTATTCTTGGTATTGCCTGGGCGTTTCAGGGACACTATCCGAGGCAAAGTCCCTGAGCCAGATAGTTTTTTAGATTATCTAGAACCATATAATTGCTCCCGAAGACCTTTATCTTGCATTTCAACAAGGCAAACACACCAAAGGGCTAGGACATGGGCAGGTTCCAGTTTATCCCTGCTCTCCTTCCTGATTGCTGGTCCAGCTGACCCACAGCCCAGGCCCACCCCAGACACTTCCCTACTAACCCACAGGTGGGAACAACAGTTAGGCAACAAGATGGCATGGGCTTCTCCCTCAGCATCCCTTACTGGGTCACACAATCTTCTAGACCTCCCTGTAGGCTGTCACTCTCCGTCACTCCACAGGGTTGGATATTGATCTCTTCCAATGTGCCCTGCTTCCCTTTCAGATTGGTTCCTCAGTGACTCACATGATTGATAAGGTCTAATTTCTACAACAAGTTCCCAGTTCCATCATGCTCCACTGTCAAACCCCGAATGCTGAGCATTCCACCTCTTCAGGTTTTCTGTTCTCTCTCCTATAAATGGGGGCAGTACATGATAACCTTAGCCTTTAAGTCCTAAGGTCTACCAGCCTGGGACTGGTTCTGTGGAATGTTCATTGGGCATAATCAAGGAACAAGCTCCAGGCCAGAATCATGACACAGCTGGGATTTTCGCCGTGGAACCAGCTGGAGGAGTCCTGCCAAACAGACCCATTACAGCCAGAGGATCCACTGACTCTGGTGATGGAGAGAGTGGGGAGTCTGTGGTTCCACTGGTAATGATGGGTCACACAGCATGGTAGATGCAGGGATGCAGTATCTGAGGTATCAGCTCATAGAGCTTTTCCTGATTGGATGTGGGATTTCAGTCAGGAGGGTAAGCCCCGAGTGTAATGTTGTTCTCCTGGGAAGGGGTGTGGCTGAGCGAGGAAGCTTCCAGGAAGATGCTGAGAAGGGCTAAAATGGTTCCTGGGGACTGAGATACGCTCTTCTGGCTTGCTGGAGAGGCAGTGTTCCTGTAATGATGATGAGCTAGTCTGTCTCCTGAGCTTATCCAGTGAGTTTGCAGATGCTGTGTCAGGGTGCAGTACGTGGAGCCCTAACCTCTTCAGCCCCAGTGCCTTGCTTTTGCTGTGATATCCTACCCTTAGATATCCATGTAACTCACTCCTGCCTTGCCTGGTCCACTCCTACCCCATCCCACTGCCAGAAGCCCTGCTATCTGGGAACTCCCTTCACCACTGGGGAGGGCCCCAGTCTTAGATCTTCTCAAAGGCCTTGGAATGACAAGCATTCTTCCCGTGGCCCTGCTGGTATCTTCTCTCAGCCCAACTCACCCCTTTAGGTTATTTAGGTTGCTTATCCCGTTGCTTCCTCAGGATAGCCTTCCCTGGACCTTCCTGTACACCTAGTGACCCTAAAGTCACTCTCTGACCCCTTCCCTGCTCCATTTTTCTTTCCCAACATCACCACGTAACACATTCTGCATCTTTAGATTGTCTTTCTCTTTTACTGGAATGTAAAGCAAGGCCGTGTGTTTTGTTAGGTGCTGAATACATGACTCCCAGAAATTTGCCAGGCTCAGAGCACACAATACAAATTAATTGCAGGTTAGAACAGATCCCTGATGAAGAGCAGTGGCCTGCCCTGGTCTCGACCTCTGTCTCCATCTTTATTTGTGCATGACCACGCTGATGAACATGCCCCAGCTCCAGAAGCAGACGACTCTCAGCATCTGGAAGAGCAGTCTCCTAACCATGTACCTTACAGGAGTCTCAGCATCTGGGAGTTTTCAGGCTTCTCTTCTAAGCACTCTTCATGATCATGGGATCTGTAACTATTTTGGAAGTGGATTTGCTGTGATTAAATTCTTTCTTAGTTTAATCCTTTATGGAAAACAACAGTTTTAAATGAACTGAATTAGGATGGATTGCTGTGGTTCGATTGTTTGCGCAATGATTTGCCTCTGAATCATTTCCAAACCAGGTCCCTGGAGATCACTCTGACAGACTTGTTGTGATCGAGGGGAGCAGATCTCCATTTTCATGTGACCGCACTTACTCAGCACCTGGGACTAGAGGACGACCACAAGCACAGGAGCCACAGGGCCGAGGCACTCGGGAAGAGCTGTCACAAAGCCCATGACGCTGTGTTACAGGGAACCAGGTTCTGGTAAGGCTGCAGTGTGCATGGAGTCTGGGCAGAATTACCCCTGGCTTTGTTCTTTCCTCCTGGAATCCCTATGGGCTTCATTTTAGCAACTGCAAAAGTTGGGGTGCACGGAGTTTCTGGCAAGCAAACTTTAGAAGCAGGGACGAAAGGCTATGTTAGATGTCCCTCTGTGCTTCCATCCACCTGCCATAAAGGTACCAACTCCCACTCTGATCAGGCTACTGCTTGCAGCCCAGCTCAGTACCAACATGGGGGCAAGGTGATGGCCAGCAATGCCAGTTTGGGGAGTGTGCTGTCATGAAGGCTTCCACTCAGCCCAGAGAGGAAAAGGTACTGAGGCCTAATTGACCCACTGCAGTGACTTAGAAAACTGCGAAGGACCTCAATCTTAGAAGTCGGGGCTGGAAAGATGGCTCAGTGGTTAAGAGCACTGCTTGCTCTTCCAAAGGTCCTGAGTTCAATTCCCAGCAACCACATGGTGGCTCACAACCATCTGTAATGAGATCTGGTGCCCTCTTCTGTCCTGCGGGCATACATGCAAGCAGAATACTGAGAATACTGTATATGTAATAAATAAATCTTAAACAAAAAAAGGAACTGACCCGAGTTTGCTATTTGAAACCTCAGTTATAGAGTGTTCAGACTTACCACCAGGCCTCACGGGTTATGCTGGGACAGAATTTGGCTCTTACCCATTTGCTAACTTCCTAATGAGAATTTCTTCTGCTTCTGACTGAATTAACTTTGAGACTGTATGGCTTGTAGAATTTGTTTTCTGGGATCTGCTAATAGAGGCCTATATTTGAGTATAGTTGAGCAGTTGTTTTGGAGAGAGCTTGCGGTCCTGCATCTTCTCATCTGCCTGGATCACTCAGTTTCCCTGGCTCTGCTAGCTTCCTTAGGAGACATGCACGGAAAAATTTGTGGGAGGTGACCATGAACTCAGCAAACTCAGGTGAAAATGGTGGCTTCTTTGGATGAAATTTGTGGCTCAGAAATTCCTTTTCTCTGTCAGCAATGAAAGTTGTTATGTCATGGGCCCTGGACAGATGCCAGCTGAGCTGCAGGATGGCGCGCAGGTGCTGCCTTTCACTGCTGGATGGGAAATGTCCAGAACAGTCTAGCTCGGAGTAGACGCAGCACAGATTTCTTGCTGCAGGTTGCAGGTCAGATCTGACCTGAGAAACAGCAGTTTCCCATCCGGCTTCACTCTGCCCGTCTTCATGAGTGCGCGACAGTGCCGGAGAAAGGGTTCAGTGGCAGCCGGCTTCACTCTGCCCGTCTTCATGAGTGCGCGACAGTGCCGGAGAAAGGGTTCAGTGGCAGTGACACCCTTGCTTCGCTGCCACCCTCACCACAGACGCAGCTTGGGGGGGGCACATGTTCCCCACTCAGCGGGGCCTGACCCCTGAAGTGGCAGCTCACACAGGTGGAGCACACTTTTTTTTTTTTTTTAAATGCCAATGTCAAGTAGTTACCTCACTGATCCTCGGGAAGCTTTCCTAAGACAGGTGGTGGCGCACACCTTTAATCCCAACACTTGGGAGGCAGAGGCAGGTGGATTTCTGAGTTTGAGGCCAGCCTGGTCTACAGAGCAAGTTCCAGGATAGGCTCAAAAGCTACAGAGAAACCCTGTCTCAACAAACAAACAAACAAACAAACAAACAAACCCAACCAACCAAACAAAAATTTATCTTTCTTTTCTCATTTATTTTTTTAAAATTTTTATTTATTTATTTATTTACTGGTTTTTCGAGACCATTTTTTAATTTTTATATTGTATGGACATGGGTATTTTGCCTACATGTATGTCTGTGTACCATGTGTGTACAGTGCCTGCAGAAGCTAGAAAAGGACATCAGATCCCCTAGGACTGGAGTTATAGACAGTCATGAGCCACCATGTGGGTGCTGGGAATTGAACCTATATCCTCTAGATAACCAATGCTTTTAACTGCCGACATCTCTTCAGCCCTACCCCCTTAGAAAGAGATTATTTTATAAATGGATACAAAACCAAAGGGTTTGTTGTGCCATTTCACATGTGTACACAATGCACTTCTATCATATTTACCCTTCACCCTTTCTCATTCCCAAATGTCTAAGTACTGGCAGCTTTTGTCCTGGGCTTGAACCCTCTAGGGTCTGACACTAAGAGCCTATGCTCTTAACAGTCTTCCCATGGGGCCTGTTTGATGATTCATTTCTTATTCTATACCCAGAGACAATGAGGCATAAACCAGAATAAAAAGAGGCTATTATGATACCACTATTTGCCATTTATCTAAATTAGATAATAAATCATGGAGCTACTTGAAACAATATCCATGTCAACATCCTGAACACTTAGTTATCGCTTGATGCATTTGATGGTGTCTGTGGTATAATTAATACTTTCTCATAGAAAGTATGCTATTTGTTTGAAATAGAAAATGAAGGAGAAAATATGCTTAGCTAACTTCCTTGCCCTCAGGTGTAAGGCTATGGCAGTGGGCATTTGAGAGGCAGGTGGGTAGATAAACAGTTGTTCCCAGTACTCTCTAGGTCAGGACTGTGCCTTGGGAGGGGAGGCTGGCTGCCTGGAGCAGCAGCAGCAGGAGGAGGAGGAGGCAAAGCTGAGCAATGCTATAGAGTTCCAAATAACCCCCGGTCATGTGCCAGGCTCAGCATAATTGGGCATCTGCCACTGGCATCTCCAGATGTTTGCCTTTATCAGACATTGATGTGCTTCGGATTTTTCATTGAGAGTCTTGTAAAAAGCTTGAGCTGGTTGGGATACTTACTGTTCATTTTATTTGAGTTCCTTATCATGTGCAAAATGTTCCAGGCACCATTAGGAGACACAAAAGACTCCAAAAACACAGTTTCAGGGGGCGGAAGCTCACTGTAGTGCAGAGGAGACACGGCCGTCGACATTTACAAACATTTGCTGAATACAATCAGCTGGTAGGAGTGAAAGTTACTCTCAGCAAATCACCAAGGCACTGGGGGTAGGTGTGGAGGCTGAGGATTTAACGCTTGCCGGGGGAGTCTTCTCAAATTGGATGGGTGTTCCAGGCTGTTTCTACATTAATGTCTTTAGATTACTACCCAGTAGTGGAGACCAGAAATAGGGCAGGAACTTGACCAGAAGAATATTAAAGGGGACTCACATCTTGCTTGAGGCAAACATTTGAGCCCTCCATCTGGGCACATTATAATTATGGCTTAACCATAAATGTAGCTTGGTGCGGCACATTGATTTATCTATAGATTGCCTAAGGGTATTTAGGGAAAATCCAACATAGGCAACCAGAACTATCCCCATCAATTTACAAAATTCATGTCTGAGACAACATCATGGAAGGGCAGCAAGCCTGCTCGTGGCCATAAGTTAAAGTGATCTTCTTTAGAAAAGAATGACTCAAGTGATAATTTAACCTCTTCTGAAAGGCTACTTGGAGTCTTTATTTTAAAGACTTCATTTTTTTTGCCCTCTTATCAAAACTGAATTAGTAGACACTGATAACAAAAGACATGTCAGTGAGATTATTAAGATAGGAGTGGAAAATTAGAACCTGATTCTGAAGAGAAAGGAGAATACAGGTTTCTAAACATAATGGTCATTCTTTTTTTTAATATTTACTTATTCATTATGTATACAATATTCTGTGTGTCTGCCTGCAGGCCAGAAGAGGGCATCATATCTCATTTCAGATGGTTGTGAGCCACCACGTTGTTGCTGGGAATTGAACTCAGGAGCTTTGGAAGAGCAGGCAATGCTCTTAACCACTGAGCCATCTCTCCAGCCCCCATAATGGTCATTCTTTTGTTTTATTTTGGAGACAGGTCTACATAGCCCTGGTTATCCTGGAACTTGATTCCTAGACCAGGCTGGCATCAAACTCATAGAGTTTGAGTGCTTCTGAGTGCTGGGATTAAAGGCATGGAATCCAAAGCAAAAAGGAAAACATAACCAATTACATCACTCCAGCAACTAACAGGGACAAAGTGTGCTAATTCAGGGCAGTTGGATTATTTGTGAGTTTATAAAAAACGAAACAGTGGTAACTTCGTGAGAAATGGAGGAAAGGTCTAAAAAATTTTTAGTAAATGTTGATTTTGAATTTTTTTTTTAGTGGAAGGCAAAGGCATAATGAGGAGAGCCACACTCACTGTTTGAGTGAACACGGGGCAGCTCCAGACTAGTTTATTGCTGAATAAATGAATCACTTCGGATGGTGATTGAGTCAAAGCCACTGGCCCAGATCCTAGCTGTCAAAGCATCTGGTCTACCCTAAAGTGCCCTATGTCCAGACAGTGCATGGTACATATGGCACCTAAAGAACTCAGCCATGGCTATCTCCACAGGTTAAGAGCTCCAGGGAGGCAAGAATACCATTTCCAGCATGCTTGGGGTATTGGCCTGGGACTAGTCAGGACTCAATTGGTGTTGAAAGATGATGTCTCACAAACTAAAGGCAGGAGTAGTATCCACAACACAATAAACAGCAGTTATACCTTAGTAGGGGTTATTTTTTGATTGCTTAATGATAGCAATCAAATCTGCCAGCATTTTTACCAAAACAAATACTTACATGGACTCTCTCAGTAGGACCCAGGCAGTTATGAAGTGCCTATCAAGTGGGATGTGATCCTGGACTTTGACTACAAGGGACCCTACCATGGCTCCTGTGATGCTATGCTCACCGAGGGTCTTTGGTCAGGTACCTAAGTCTGGGCTTACTAGGGTCTTGAAAAGGCAGCAGGGAAGGGCGCCTCAGTGACAGTGTTGACTAGTTCCTAGATGCCTCCCTGTGCACTTGAAGAGTGGATTTCCTCCACAGACATGATGGACGGGAAGGGAAAGATTGGAGAGGGGTGGGCAGACAGAAGGACCAAGCTAGTGTGATGATGGCAGATTGCCCATAGGACTTGAACCTGAGAAGATGGGGAAAATGGTGACAAAGATCAAACATGAGGCTCAAGAGCCACGAAGGACCAACGGTCAGTGTGCTGAGCATCCTTGTCGAGCCAGGTCCCTAAAGCAAGCCTTATATCAGATCATTGGGAAGAGGCTGAGCCGGGATAGTTGGGAGGGCAACAGAGAGGTGGCTTTGGAGAAGCAAACATACTTTGTGGCACACCAGTGTGAGAAGGCAGCAATCAGCTAGAAATGGGGTCTCGGATCGGGAGAGCTGAGGCAGGATGTCAGAGAGGGTCAATACACTAGGAAAAGAGTGGCCAGGGTCAGGGTGGTGTTACTGAGAAGAGAAACTAGTCAGAGACGGAAGCCATGAGGAGGATTTGAATTTAGAAACCGTATGGCAGAAAGGAGGCATGCAGGGAAAATGCAGCAGAGAAGGCCAGGGAGGCAGATCCATTGTGTTCAGCAGATGAGGCTAGGGTGGGCCTGGCTCATCCCTGGGGAAAGAATAAGGAGGGAAGGCCGTGAAGCACAAATAAGGAGAAAAGAGTGAGCAGTAAGGACGGCCAAGGTTCTTAAACATCAGTCTGTTAGCTAAGAGTGCTCACTGGCCAATAACCAGCACCAGCCTACAGTGTCATTCCTGATTGCCAGCCATGATACTTGAGAGCAGGGAGGAATTCAAAGTCAGCTGGCAAATCTGAAGTACCACGAGTGACCCAACCATCTGTTATCAAACACAGCAAAAGTCAAGGTGAGGAAATTCCACAGAAATCTAGCCACATCTACCTGCCAAGCAGAGCTGTGAGTCTAGGAGCAAGCGGAAAGCATCTCTGCAGCTACACGCTGCTGCAGCACCTCCACTTCTAGCAGGCGTTGTAAGGAGTAGCCGTGTTCACTCTGCCTGCATGCGTTAACACACGGGGCTGATAAACATTTTTCCTGGTTTTCATTAGAAAACAAAACAAGACAAAACACAAAAACAACCCACAAATCCAAAAGAGAAACCACAAGACAAATGGCCCAGCAAATTTCAAATGGGCAAGGTCATAGTGAGAAATTGGCCTGGATAGGCTCCTAACTCTCACTTGAACCCCTTAGCGCATGTTTCTCATGTTTTTGTAATAGTGATTCTGGTATCAATAAGACATTATAGAATAACATTCCAAGAAGCAGAGTGGCACATGATATATGCTTTGAAAGGTTAGGCATTTGAAGAGGAGATGGCAGTACCTTTGTTAAGCACCAACTACATAACCATTATCTTAAACTCACTGATTTCCTTACAGTCTTTTTTTTTTAAAGATTTATTTATTTATTATGTATACAGTGTTCTGCCTCCATGTATGCCCACACGCCAGAAGAGGGCGCCAAATCTCATTACAGATGGTTGTGAGCCACCATGTGGTTGCTAGGAGTTGAACTCGGACCTCTGGAAGAGCAGGCAGTGCTCTTACCCTCTGAGCCTCTCTCCAGCCCCCTCCTTACAGTCTTTTAAGGAGCATTTATCTTTCCTGATCTCAGAAAAGAAAGTAGACTTAGAGAGCTGGCAGGGAGCACTTCCCCTCATGCTGCTAAGCTCCCTTTTTCCCCACTCTTAGCTTGTCCCTCGTCCTTGATGAATGGATATGAGGGAAAAAAAAGCATAAAAATTGCTTTATTATGTACTTATTTGTGTACTTTGGAGCAGAGTCTTACTATAGTTGTCTAGGTTGGTCCTGAACTTCTGGACTTAAGAAATTCTCCTGTCATTGGTCATGGTGGCACAAGCCTTTAATCCCAGCACTTGGGAGGCAGAGATGGGCAGATCTCTGTGAGTTTGAGTCCAGGGTCTACAGGGTCAAGGCTTTGGTCACTTTGAGGGTTAGAGAGTCAAGCCCTGCTTCTGCCTCTGTATCCAGGATATAGCTATGCTCTTCTCTGTGGCAAGAGTGGAAAACAAATGTTTTACCAGATCTCTGCCATGAGGAAGGGTTTGGCTCACCTGGAGGGTGGTTTTGTGAACCTTATCTTCTAAGGGAAATTATTTCCCAAGGAGTTGGGTGGTGTAAGGTTCAGATTTTCATCCTTTAATCATCCAGAAAAACATATCCATTTCCATTTATTCAAAATAGTGGGAAATCATTGAGATTTTTCCTGTGCAAAGGTTAAACTATAAAAAGCTAAGTGGACTCAGAATTTTAGGCTAGTCATAGAACACGGCTGCACATTAGGAGGAAATCCAAATAAGGATTTAATCCCCTTTGGAAGCAGCTGGTGATAATCTTCTCTGTACTTTCCCCCCCTCTGTGTGTTAAATTCAGGTACAAGGACAGAAAGTAAGTACTTTTCAATGAGTAGAATGTGTGGGTTGTACTGATAAGCAGTTCTGGATCCGAATCCTTACCAGCTGCCACACACCAGGTAGAAAGCCAGAGCAAGGTCATCACCTGTGAGCCTCAGTTCCTTTGTATGATAAATGGGCACGTTCTCCCAGGTGATCCTCAGAAGGATCAGAACATTCTCTACCATCCAGCCTGGTTTGGCTGAAACTCACTAAGAAGGGCACCGGCAGAGGCACGTGAAGACAGAGCTCCTGTTCCGGCCTCCTTCCCCACCTGGCCACCGACTGTGTTCCAAGACTCAGATAGGGCTCTGCCAGTGCATGGACTTGGGTGACCTGTGAAGTCCCTGTCATTGGAAGATAAACAAGTAACTGTGAGATCCACATCACAAAGCCATTTTAAAAGGGCACTTGGCAATTTAACAGCTTTTGTGAAGCTGAGCAAGTGGTGGGTTGATGATAGAGTATTTTGAAAACACTTTAGAACTTGGAGAAAATCTTTCAGAGTGTCTTTGGGAAGATAAGAAACGGCCATATCTCTGCCACCGTATCAAATTAAGGTTTTATCCTTGCTGTGTGTCAGCCTCATCCCCAAGTGACTGGCCAGCTCTACCACATTGGCCAGTTCACTGATAGACAGTTAAGAGATGGGAGTCAGGTCTAAGGCTGGGTCTGGTAGCTTGATTTCCTTGGAGGAATGACAGGTGGGAGTTGGTCTTCATTTCCTAACTTATCTCCAAACCTATGTAGGAACAGAAGGAATGGCATGCTTTGGGGAAGCCAGAGATTGCAGAATGGCCAGTAACAGCTTAACAGAAGTACCTAGAGTAGATGTATTAAGCAGGGAGCAAATTGGAGTAAGACCAAAGAGGGCCCAGAAGAAACACTGGAATCACTGGCATGAGAGTCTGAAGCAGTACAAGGCTGTGGAGTGGGCGGGCAGAGGCGTGACTGGGGACACTAAGATGGGAATCAGCAGGGTTTGGGCAGCTGATGTGTGTGTTGGGGATGGGGCAGGGACTTCGAGGTTGGGTGGTTGCTGCCTTAACCTGCAGGAGACTGAAAGCACTCCTGCTCCACAGCAGGGCAAGGCTGCAGCTGTACGTGAACCAGCTCCGCAACCTTGCAGATGCTGTGTTTTCCTGGACTGAGGTTCAGAGACCTGCCTGTGGACACTATCCTGAGGCTTGAATTTCTCCCTGCTGGGTCTGTTTAAAGTTAGGGAACCTGAAAAGTGTAACCGACTGTTGTATTTATATTATTCTAATTTTGACATAGCAGATGATTCTTTAAATGTTAACATGAGATTCTACATTACTGCCCTTTATGTTCTTTGAATGAAGAGCCTAACTTTGAAAAAAATTACAAATTATACGTAATTTGTATCGTCTTAGATAGTCTCTGTCTTCAGCTTTTCTCTTTAGGTCATGAGAGACCTGTCTTAGAGCATTAGGTATTTAATGTGACATGCTCTGCTTTGCAAAGTAAAAGAGAAAGGGCAGTTTTTTGGATCAGATACAAACAGCTTTGCCCCCAAATGTGTCCAGCAGGCGGATTCAGTATTAAAGCTCTGAAATGATTGATTATCCATTAGGGAAGCTATTTAAAGAGTTCATTGCAGCAGATTCAAACTGACAACATCTGTGCTGCAAGGGCAGCAAGGCGAGACCAGGCGGACCCGAAAGGCTTTGGGACAGAGCTCTTGGCTCTGCCTTCTGTGGGACATGGACACCAAAGTTTCAGGAAGGAAAGTTACAGGTTACTGTGGCCACTGTGCTTGGTGACCAGGCAAGTACAAGCTGCCTTCTGTTGGACAGGGCACAGCAGCGAGAACTCTGGTGTCTGTGAATGAAAGGCAACATGGGTCAGAGCCAGCCCCTCTCCTCTGCTCTATGCCTTGAGCCCCTTCATTCAAAGAACATAAAGGGCTGTAATATAGAATCTCATGTTAACATTTAAAAGAAACACCTGCTATATCAAAATTAGAATAATATAAATACAGCAGTCGCGGTTACACTTTTTAGGTTACCTAACTTTAAACAGACCCAGCAGGGAGAAATTCAAGCCTCAGGGTAGTGTCCACAGGCAGGTCTCCTAGAACCCCCAGGCTGCCCTCTGAACCTCAGTCCAGGAAAATACCATCTGCAAAGTTGCGGAGCTGGTTCACGAACAGCTGGAGCCTCGCCCTGCCGAGGAGTAGGAGTGCTTTCAGACTCCTGCAGGTTAAGGCTGTAGCCCCTCATCTCCTTCTCTTGGGCCTCTAGTCCTCAGACACACCAGCCCCCCACTTGATCACCTCTCCCCTCCACAAGTCATTTCAGCTTCACCCTAAATCCCCTCGACCCTCTCAACTCACCCTGTTGCTGGCAAACTTTACAAAGTCCATGTTTAAGATGTTATCATCTTCTAACCTCTGCAGATTTCCTGTTAGCAGCACCACCCAACTGCCCCGATTCTGCCTTGTCCTTGTATGCTCAGCAAACAGTTTACTTTGGCATGGTCACCAGGAAGTAGTAATGCTGCTAAAGCTGGTGCTTTCTGGAGCTTTTATTTCAGGATATGTGTGTGTGTGTGTGTGTGTGTGTGTGTGTAGAGCCAAGTGTTTAACACAGTTTTACAGGTATTGTTTTCTGTGACAAAAGGTACAGCGTTAGGGCTTCAGAGCAAATGTTATATGCCTTATATTCCAAGGAATTTTGACTGGTCCCAGGGCCTCCCTCCTTATCCAGCCCAGGTGGAATACCTGGTACTGTAGGATACCTAAGTCTCACTGAGCTCTGTGCTAGAAGGTTGTCTACTGATTACTGGGCAGTGGTCATGAATGCTGAACCCAAAGGCCCATTGGTAGTATCTGACTGCCCTGTCCCTCCCTGCTTTAACTGAGGGTTAAAAGCCTCCTCAAGGTTGGCTGGTGGCCAATGACAGGCAGATGGGGGAGGGGCTACAAGGCCAGGCCCTTTCAGCTCTCCTTGGGCCAATTCTGAAGCCACTTCAGCTACCAAGCTCCTAAAGAATCATTGAGATTTCTGTTGCATCCAGTTTGGGTTCATTTCTTCTGCCTCTGCCTAACCCCTCACACTCACTACAGATCTGCACAGGCTCAAGAAAGGCAGTCTAGGACAGTTGCATGGCTCAGCTGAGAGGCTAGACCCACTGCAGTCCTCCACATCCTCCAGAGCCACCTTGGCCAGGCTGTGTTGGGGCCGCCGACTGGGGATCCAGCAGAACAAAGCCCCTTTAGTTATTCCGCTCCACTTTTTCTTTACATTCAAGCTTCTCTAATGTGCCACTTGGGGGCGTTTGTTTTGGGGACCTGAAACTAGGAAAACGTGCTTTTGAAGGTCTTTTGTCTATTTTGATTTATGTTTATGTGACAAACATCAACAATGGGAGGAGATCCGTGTGTTGCCCCTGCCGTGCACCTCCCTCATTGCTGCAGAAAGCTTGGAGCCCAGTGGGAGACTTGGAGCTTGTAGAACAAAGACCCTGATATCTTCTGAGTTTCCCTAGCTTGTCTTCCTCATCGTGTCCTTTTATGTCTTGCTCTGTTGGGTTAAAGCTCCCTCTTTACCCCAAATGCTATTTGGTATAAGGTAGGGTATGGATGAATAAACACATATAGCTATGGGGGTGTGGTGTCAGACAGACATGTTTACTCGATATAAATTAGGGACATTTGCCAAGACATAGCTACTCCAAATCTGTTGATTCAGTCTGGTAGCCTGGTGTGTGTGTGTGTGTGTGTGACAATGGGGTTGTTTGGAAGAGAAATATAATATGCACTGCTTTAAGCCTATCAAGTAATCAATAAATGGTTGATATTCATAATTGTTAAAAATCACGTTCTCAAGAAACTGCTCTACTATGTAGAAGGGTCTCCCTCCTTCTTTCTCCCTGTCCTATCCAGTGCTCACTGTCTGCTAAGATGCATTTCTGGCCTGTTTGGTTTCACTTTCTCTTAAGTGAAAGATGTCCGGGCACTGCAGTAGAAAGGCCAATGGCGATGCTTGCTGGGCAAGATCTGAGCTTGGACACATTTAAAATACCAGCAGGAGAGCCAGACATGGTAGCACTAGTCCCAGGTACTTCGTAGGATAAGGTCTAAGAAATTATCAGCTTGGTTATAAGAAACTTAAACTCTATGTAAACAGAGGTTTCATAGAATGAGAAGAGGGTTGTATATGAGAGATGGATGATGAATAATTTGACTAAGTCAAATGCAGTAGATGCAAATCTAGGCCTTTGAATGTTTTAAATATAACCCACTGATATAAAAAGCATTGCACTAAATTTTTTAAAGCTGAGCTCTTTCCTAGGGTGAAAAGACTTACTTTCTTGATAGAGACATGCTCCCCATAAGGCAAGCAGAGAAGGCACAGGACAACCTGATACCATATTCCCCTTTAGGCAACAGAGAATGCTATGTATTTTATAGTCTACAGTAGCATCCCATGTGCCTGCTACACATTACCTTGAGAGCCAGTTTAGAATCATAGTAGTGACTTGAGAAGGCCATTTCAAAGGGCAGGAGGTCCAGGAAGGGTTTTTCTGTTTAATTTGAAAGTCAATCTATCTCTAGCTCTGTCCCACTGTGTCACAGATAAGCCTGAACTATAGTCTTTAATTTATACAAAGATGGGTTTAGAACTGGATTCTCTTTTGTTTGTTTGAGACAGGAAGTCACTATGTAGTGTAAGCTGGCCTTGAACTTATCCTTATGTCTCCGCCTCCTGAGTGCTGGGATTGCAGATGTGTGCCACTGTGCCCAAGTTCTTTCTTGTCTTTTGAGGGATGGGTTCAGGCCAAAGAACAAGCCCCATGTTGGGTGTAGAATGGGTTTGCTGTTGCACCTTTCTTGGGTAGAGAGTGGATGGTGGAGGGTGCAGAATACTGAAGATGAGGTCAAGGGCAGGATGAAGGAGAGGTACCAGGACAGAATGGAGAGGGGGTAACACATGGACAGATCTGGTCTGGGGCCTCAGAATAGGTGAGAGTAGCAAAGAATTGGAATGTATCTAGCATTCATCTGGCTGGGCCATTTAGTTATGCCTAGCTTCCTTAACTCCTCTGGGGCTGGTTTAGGAAGGGTCAGGTGGGTGTGGGAGGAGCTAATCAGATCTTTTGTGGCTACCAAGGAGATAAGAAGTTATGCAAAAGGTTGACAGCTCTTGAGCTAGGGTCCTGATCCCATGCTAATTAAAGTTCTGGGATGTGGGTAGAGCAAGGAATCAGACTGAGGATTCGGGGTTGGGCCTCAGGTCTTCCTTTGGGGAGAAATCAATCAGTGCAGGAAATTTGGAAATGCCTGAGTAACCAGGGTAACAGTTAACTCCTTGTCTCCCAAATGTGGGACGCTGTCCCTTCAGGATAGATGAGGGGAAAGGATGGAATAGGGCTGTATTTCAATATCTTTTAGCACCTGTTGACAGCTTTTCTCTAGGAAGCCAGCTACCTACAATTTCCTTGCACCTCCAATGTTACAGAATATTATTTTAAAATGTATTACTTTTGTAACTGCTCTGGAACATATATTTAATGATGCAAAGATGTGTTTGATTAAATAAAGTTCACCTGCGGTCTGGAGGCTGCATCAGCAACTAGCTGACAGGAAGTGGTGGGGAGGAGCCAGGTGGAGAGGGGTTTATAAGGAGTGGTGAGAAAAAGCACGAGGACTTCTTGGAGACACAAGGAAGTGAGCTAGGTGAGCCATTTGCTATTCAGCCTCTCTGGAAAGCAGGCTTCTACATCCACCTTTGAATCTTGAGTTCTTTAGCGGGACAGAGATTTAGATAAGTTCTCTTAGTAGCTTTGAAAGAGTGGATACCTGGGGGAACAGAATTTCCTCAGGCTGCAGCCCTTGCTGTCTAGCCGCTGCTGGTAGTGGTTGGGTTGCAGTTGCTGACTAGGATAGCTGTAGCTTAAAAGGCAGCAACCATTAAAAAAGAGGACAGCACTCCAGAGTTTTGATGATTTTTACAGCAATAACTTCCTTTCTTTCCTATCAAAGATGTCCAGAGGCTTTTCCCTTTCCCTGACCCAAGCACAGAGGCCCTAGAGCCCAGCATTTTTATTCCATGTAATAAGGACCATGATAATGACACTTCTTCCTTCCTTCCTTCCTCCCTTCCTTCCTTCCTTCCTTCCTTCCTGCCTTCCTTCCTTCCTTCCTTCTTTCCCTCCTTTCTTTCTTTAGTTGGTTCTTTTTTTTTTTTTTTGACAGGGTTTCTTAGTTTTCTAGCTGTCCTGGAACTAGCTCTTGTAGACCAGGCTGGCCTCGAACTCACAGAGATCCGCCTGCCTCTGCCTCCCGACTGCTGGGATTAAAGGCGTGTGTCACCACCACCCAGCGACAATGACAATTGTAATGAAGCCTGATTGCTAAAATAGGTGACAGTGCTAACAAAGGCAGCGGAGAGTGGGCCAGGAAAGCACCTGCAGCTCTTGCAGAGGATTTGAGTTTGGTCTGCAGCACCCATGTCACTGTGACTGCATTTCCAGGGGCTCTGACTCCCTCTTCTGGCCTCTGCAGGTAACTTCATTCACAGGTACTTAACACAATACAATCACACAGGCATACATACACATAATTAAAAGCAAAAATAAATCTCAAAGTAGCTAACTATTGGAATATATTTAGAAGAGTACCCGACACAGGTCAGTGTGTATATCTGCTATTGATGTTGTTATTGCTATTCTGGTCACTGGTGTTATTATTACTATAATCGTTCTTATTACTGATACCATTACTACCATTACTATCTGTTTTCTCTTACCATTACTATATGCATAGTTATTATTTGAATATGAGCTATCCTCCATGGGCTTATGTTTTGGATACCTGGTCCCCAACTGGTGTCACTGTCTTGAGAAGCTCTGGAACCTTTGGGAGGTGGGTTTTAGTTGGAGGAAATAGGTCTCTGAAGGTTATACCTGGTTCTCAGTTCTGTGTTTCCTTGAAGTGAAGAACACTCTGCCTCATTCCTGACACTAAGAAGTTTTGCCTAAGCATACGGAGCCATACTTTTTAGGGAGCCCTCTGAAGCCATGAGCCTAAATAAACAATTCTTCCCTTTAGTTATGCTGGGCATTTTGGTCTCAGCAATGCAAGAATAACTAGCACAGAGACCAAGCCACTTCATCTGAAGATCATTTTAATCTCATAATCCTGCACAGGAACAGGTATGCTGTTATTTTTCTTTCCAGATAAAGAAACTGGGGCTCAGAGAGATTGAGGGATGCACCTAAAGATACTCAGCCTGATGCTGAGTCTGTAAGTTTCTCCACTTGGCTACCTGGAAAGGCTTAGAAGAGATGCTTCACTACTACCCAACCATCCTTCCATTATCCATGCACAGCAGGGATGGAGGTTTTATTTCTCTACTTAATGCATGGCCGATAAGGACCAGGTGAGTTAAGTGGCTTCCAGAAGGGCCTGCCTCCTCTGAGCTAAGCTGCTTTTCAGTCAGTTGATCAGAACTGCTCTTCAAAATCACAATTTAACCATCCACTGTTCTGTGCATGAGGCAGCTGCCCCCTAGGCCACCCCACTTGGTGCTGCCACAGTGATTAATAAAGATCTTCTGTGTTCACGTGAAGCCTCTCAGTCAAGGCCCCAGAGTGCTTTGCAAGCATTAATTAAGCTTTGTGGTGGTGACTCAGCTAGATGGTGGCCCTAGGCTCACTCTATACGTCTTCAGCTGCTGCGAAAAGAGAACAAATTCCATCCTCCAGCAAACCATGGCCTTCTGCCCAGTCAGTCCAGTGGGCATTCTCCATTCCTAGCCATGATCATTTGCAGAATAGACTTCTTCTTGTCCTTCCACTTGTATAGTAACCAGATCTCAGAAGCCATTTCCTGTTTGAGTTACAACCATACCAATGGTCCTACCTGGTGCCCACATGCTGGCCCAATTGCACTTTGGGGCCCACCAGCATGTCAAGGCCAAATGCATCTGTATACAGGGATCACTGGTGTCAACCCATCCTTGAAACACCATCTGCATCCTTCTCCCCCTCCCTGTTCTTCCCTCTCATCTTCCACTTACTTAATGTGGCTCTGTCTGCCTGAGGTTTATTGAAAGGTGGGCAGAGAATTCTTAACTCTGGATAAAGAGCTTCAGCCTCTACCTGAGGATGTAGGGAGTCCCAAAAGGGAAAGTGGATATGGTCACAGGTGTGCTTCAGCATGGTCGTAGAAGCAAATATGTTGGATGAATGATGGGAAGGCAGAGGCAGTGGGGCCTGACAGTGAGACTGGAAAGCAAGATGGGCTTCCAACAGAGCTGTGGCAATGAAGCAGAGAGAAAGGATTTTTTTTAAAGATTTATTTATTTATTATATATACAGTGTTCTGGCATGGAGGGCACCAGATCTCATTACAGTGAGCCACCATGTGGGTACTGGGAATTGAACTCAGGACCTCTGGAAGAGCAGCCTGTGCTCTTAACCTCTGAGCCATCTCTCCAGTCCCGAGAGAAAGGATTTTAATTTAGAAAGGAGATCTACAGCTGGATGGTAGTGGCATACACCTTTAATCCTAGCACTCAGGAGGCAGAGGCGGGCAGATCTCTGTGAGTTCAAGGCCAGCCTGGTCTACAAGAGCTAGTTTCCAGGATAGGCTCCAAAAAAAGAAAGAAAGAAAGAAAAAAGAAAAGAAGGGAGATCTACACGACTTGGTGACTATCTGGAGGTAATACAACAGAGATTTTTACTTCCTGACCATGAGACAGAGCCAATCTGCTTTGGGAGTCAGAGCCAGGTGACTTCTGTGAGTTCAAGACCAATCTGATCTACATAGCAAGTTCCAGGACAGAGTTAAATTACGCAATGAGACCTTGTCTTAAAACAGACATAAAAACAAAATAAAACACAAATCTGGGCAGTGATACACAATTATAATCCCAGCACTCAGGAGATGGAGGCATGAGGATTAAAAATTCAAGGTCATTCTTGTTGAGAATCCAGTTTGAGACCAGCATTAATTGAATAAAGACTAGGTTTCTAGCCTCTGAAATGGTAAGATGAAAAAAATTTCTTAGCATCATTAAACCCCAGAAGAAATTCTCAGCAGGAGAAATTTATTTTGTGCTAGAGAGGAGGTTTATTTTTATTTTTACAGAGCGAGAATCAATCCCTCCCTTTTTCCAGAACCACAGAAGCTGCATATGTTGAGCCAGGTGCTAAAAGCCAGGTTGAGGAATAGACCTCCTGAAAGTCAGGAGCTGGAAAAGTATGCAGGAAGAAACTTTAGACAAGGCTCAGAGAATGAAAATGCATTTGTTGTTGAAAGAAAAATAGGCCCAGCTGTTTGAGGGCCTGCCCAGGCGAAGAACTGGCAGAGATGAAGCTCCCCTCCTACTCAGGAGTTCTTTGCAGTCTGCTGCTGAGAGCTGGAGAAGAAATGAAGGGAATTTTTCTCCTTGGCTACAGATCTGAGAGGGCTAAAACTTGCTTGCCTCCTATAAATATATATGCCTTCTATTTATTTTGACCTCCAGGGAGCTCTGGGCAAGCTTCTGACTTCCCAGAGTCTGGCTGTCCAGCAATGGTTCTCCCATTGAGGAGAAAGTTAAAGCAAAGGCTTTTAGTGATCCTGTTCAGCTTAAAAAGTCTTGACTTTTTCACCATTGTCCCTTGTCATGGCCCTACTTTGCTTTCTAGGATTTTCATTAGAATCATGAATAGGGTTTTGCACAAGTGTTCAAAGTTACTATCTTATTGATTTTAACAAAAACCCACAAGCAGGAGCTAAGATCTCCCCCTTGCAGTGAATGATTGGTTCAAGTTAGTTTTTCTCAAGGCTCAACCTTTGGCACAAAAGAGATTTCAAAGATCGTCTGTTCATTTTACCCTGTGACCTGCTCCATGAGGCTGAAGAATTTTCCTAGGCACGGGACACTACAAACAAACAGGCTCTGGCTTTTCTCCCTTGGGGCCTTAGTCTGATACCTTAGACCTCTGCTTCTGGCTTAGTCAAGGGATCTTGGGCCAACTCATTATTTACCCACTGGCAGGTGTTTTCTAAGCTTGACACTTGTATGACCCAGGTACATTGCGCGTGGAAGAGGAGTGGCACAAATGAAGATACTCATGGGGGCATCTGGCCGCTCTGGAGCCTGAAAGTGACTGACGTGTGCTGGAGGGACTGATGGGACAATGCCAGCCCATGGCAAGTCTCAAAGCTAACCCTAAGCTTTTCAGAGTAGGGTTAGTATTGCAAGGAGACAGATGAGTGAATCTGCAGGGGGAGGAGCTAGTAGGTGAATGGGCAGCCCAGGCCAGGTTGGAACTAGGTGGTGGAAACATGGAGAATAAGTATTTCCACTGTAAGAGAAGTAGAGGAACACTTTCCTGAAGAGCTAGACCTGGGTTTGCCAACTCACTCCCTTGTGCCCTGCTGTAGGGCACTCAGTCAAACACATGGACACCCAGCTTCTACCACAGAGCCTGGCCATGTAAAAGGTGCATGCTGGGTGAGTGGTTTTAACTAGGAGGAGGAGGGAGCTCTGATGTTGATTGTGGGCCATATTTTCCTCAAGAAAGATTAAGCTTCAAATTTAAGAAAGAACAAAAGTAAAAATATAATAAAGGCTCAGCAGATCATCTGAACTATTGCAGTATTAATCCTGTTTCATGTTTACAAAGGCACAGCTCAGTTCAAAATAGAATCTTTTACATGTATCAAGACATTTGCCCAGCATCTAAGCAGGCTGCATGGATGCCAGACACGAGTACACCAACAGGAAAGTGAGTATTGATTTGATAACCCCGTCTGATCTTCGACAACCCATGTGCTATGTCATTATAAAGACTGGACACAAAGGAAAAGTGGTGTACTGGCTGACCCAGGTCATGCTGACAACCGGTTCCTGACCATGCCTAGAAGCTTCTATGAGTCTCCCTAGGGCAGCCTGAAGCTGATCTCTGCTTAGTCTGGTAGCTCACCCCTGCAACTTGGCTCCTATACAAGTAACTCATTGATGGAAGTTGCCAGTAGTAACTACTGCATATGTGAGAGAGACATACTCCGAAAAGCTGTGAAACAATAAAAAGCTCTTAACAACTGATTTAAAATCAATATGGTGAGAGAAAGAACTGCTCAGACTAGAAATACCCCAGAGGCCGAGGGACAGAGCTACTTAGCGCTGTTTCACCAGCACACTCATTTCCCACCCTGCCATGTGCACACGTTTCAACCTTCCCTACAGACTGTGTCAGCCTCAGGCTGCTGGAGTTTATTAATAACAGAAACAACAGTAATAACTATGTTTATAGGTTGTTTATTTCTAAAAATACTTTGTGTTTTTAATTGTACTCTCATCAATCCACATGCTGATACAATTACTCCGACTTTACAGATGGGGAGGCTTAGGTATCCTAGGTTCACTCAGCAACCAAATTTCAAAGCCAGGATTGGATGGGGAACTGAAAATGACTGGGATGGAGGGTGCTGATGCACTGGGAGCAGTCATCAACACTTCAAATGTGGGAGCTGAGGCATTAAATCAGAGAAAGGAAAAAGAGGTGTAGGCAGGACAGAAGAGAGAAGAAGGGCTTAGAAAGCGGGGGCAGGTATAGGATGGGTTCACTTGAGGATCCCTGTGTTCCCCAGGCTCAAGGCCCAGGAAAACAATGGAAAGATAAGGCCTTCAAGGAGGGATCACTTCCATTCCTCCTGCCAGGTTTCCTGGGTTTCCTGTGCTAGTATCCACCTTCACCACATCCCATTTCCCTGTTTGCTTTGGTGCATCAGAGTGGCCTATGTCTCATCCCAAGAGCAAGAAAATAAACATCACCGTGGAGACAAACTCACTTGATTCCACTTACAGCAGCTAATGACCCAAGATTTTCCAGCTTGAAGGCCCTTTTGCTTCTGTGAGCATTGCCCGGGAAGATTTGGCCATGGAAAAAAAGCATTAGGAGGCAGCAGGCAATAAACTGTGTCTGATCGGAAAGACTTGGACTAGTGCTTGATGGGTATGTTAGAGGCAACCCTTCCAGTAGAACGGCAATGCAGGTCACTTCATGCAACCACTGGCACTCTGGTTTGCAAACTGAATTCCCTCTCCCTTCCCTGCACATCTGCAGGGAGCAGGTACAATAGCAGAAGGGGCTGGCTGGCTGGCTCCAGAAAGGACTTGTTGCTTGGACTTTCAAAGGAGAACAGGGATTATCCTTTTGTCCCCAGATGATCCCGAGTCTGAGCTTTAAAGGTCAGGAGGTAAATAGCAAGCAAACATGGTCATAGAGAGCAAAGGGCTTTCCAGGAAGTCATGCTGGGAAGCGACATCTAACCCCTGCTTTTTTGTGCCTGTCTATGGGGGGGGGGAGCTAGAGCTTGATTTTTTTTAAAACAAAAGGCAAGCCTGAGGTTTTCATGTTGTAGAACCTTCCACCTGTGCCAGGATCTGGACTAGGAGCTAAAACGGTCACAACTGCTCTCTGGCCTGGAGAGAGAAACAAACCTGGACACCGATAACTATGCCACAACAATGTCTGGAGCCTAGAAAAGGCTACAACCCATCAGTTTCTAGAGTTTGAGAACTACAGTTCCATCAGAAGATTCCAGCAGAGGGCAGTGGTTTCTGTTACTTGGTGGTAGAATACTTACTTAGCATGCTCAAGGTCCTGGGTTGATTCTTTACCATTGGAAAAACTATCTAAGTGGATAATGTTAACTATGAGCAAAGCAGACCAGCCTGACTAGGTAGGGGGAGTCTCGGTGATATAACCAAACTTGGCTATCATGTGGGGATAATGCTCTGTGTGTAAAAGACAGGATAGACTTGTGAGGGTCTAAGTAACTGCAGCATTGAGTTGGTTCTGGCCTACCAGATATTCAGAGGTGGATGTAGAAACCCTGGAGCATGATTGCTGGTGATTGGGCTCCAGGATATCAAAGCCAAAACCTGTTGCCTTTTTAGCTGGGCTCAGTCCTGTCATGTAAGATACTGCAAAGCTCTGTATAATCAGTACTTCCAAACAAGGAACTAGCCAGAGCTTCAGAACTGCTTAGCACTCTTTTGTTTAGCAATGTGGTTCTAAAAATTTCAATAAGTCCCTATTGTGATCTAGAAACTATTGTGCTGGGCTGCATTTCCAGAAAGGATCTGGGGAGGCCTGAGGGCACTGGGCCTCAAGACTCCTGCACATCCAGGAACACAGTAGTTTCTGTTTCAGTAAGAGCTTGGGTACCAGCAATAGGCACCACAGCCCTGTCTTCCGGGCCTGGGGGAGTAGCATGATCAAGTGTAACCAGCTAGGAAGAAATGTCCTAGTCATCCTTGCTAGCAATGAATGTGTATATAAGACCTCTGTTCTTTTCTGAGGGCAAACTGCTCCTGGAACCAACAAGTATGTTTGTCTTAGGAAAAAGGAGTAAATTTAGGTCTCTAGTGAGGAAAAGGACTTAATGTGGAGCTGGGAATCTAGCAGTGAATGTCGAGGAGGCCACGCATCCAAGGTCAGCTTCGATCTGACAGCAGTAGAAGCTGGCCCCTCTTTCCTGCTCCCCATTACCAATGTCTGTTCTCTGCTGTGGGGTGGGGTGAACATCCCCATCAACACACATTTGAAATGTAACCCCCACTGTGAAAGAGGTGGGAACTTGATCTAAGTGAGATGAACCTTTGGGAGGTAATTAAGATTAAATGAGGCCATAAGGGTGGGGCCCTAATCCAATGGGACTGTGGCTTTTATAAGAAGAGAAAAGGCCTGAACTAGAATTGTCTGTCTTGCCATATGATACTTTATGCTGCCCTGGAACTCTTCAGAAAGTGCCTCCAAACAAGGACCTTAACAGATGTGGCCAACTGATCCTGACCTTCCCAACCTTCAGCACCCTAAGTCAAATAAACCTTTATTCTTGATACATTACTTGCTCTCTGGTATTCAGTTAGAACACAGTGGAGGCTGTAAGACATCTGCATCATCTCTTACCCTTCCCTGCATGCTAATCGTAATTTCTTTTCATCTCTAGTAATGCATAGGAACATTTTCCTCAGAGATAAAACATAAACACATAAAAGGCCACTGTTGTTCCCTTCCGTACATATTTGGTGCAGATGCTTCTCCCTCCTCCTTAGTCATGCCTTTTATTGACTTCAATGCTAGGGCTACGAGTTGCAATTCTGTGGTGAGAATCAATTTCATAGGCGTCACTAAACTAAGAGGAGGATTAATTCAGACACTGAAGCTGAGCACGGCAGCTATTTTGGGTCATGTCCACTTTTCATTCCTGAATGGACTGTGGCTCACCCATCCTTTCTCCATCTGGCACCTCAGCCTTCATTCTGAATTTTGTATATTGAATCTGGGCACATGCCTATGGGGAAGCCCTAGGCTAATGTTCAGTTTTGTCCCCAGCCCATTCATTGCATTGTTACTGTAAAAACAATGCAGAAAAGATTTGGAAACGCGTCATATAGAATCCTCATCCTTCTCATAATCATGTTCTTTTTGACCTTCCCCTTCAATCTGGGTCCATGTGCAGAACGGCTATACCAGGACACTCTTTATGGTCTGTTTATTCAGTTCATGTTAGACGTGTCTCCATGTGGCCTTTGAGTCTTCGAGAGCATCATTTCCAGTGGCTGCAGAATGTTGTGTCAAGTGAATAGACATGCATTATTTAATCATTTGCCTTCTGTGCATATTATTGCTGGAAGCCAGATCATCTGACCCGATTTGGCTCATAATGCACATTTGTCAGTCGCGGTACAGGGAGGGAGCATTTATTCATAAAACATGTACTAACTGTCAACCAAAAGCAAGGCATTGTACCAGTGAGAAGATGGGTTTGAGGGAGTAAGTAAGAAAATGTGATCTGTAGTACCTCCTGTTGCTGGAGAGTCTGTGGCAGGAGGCAGGCCCCCTGGAGTCACCCACTGAGGGGACTGCTAGGACTGCTGACTTCCAAAGAAGTCATTCAGATCTATTTTAATGAAAATAGGCTCTCGAGTAATTGAGACTTGTCTTTTAGACATTAGACATTTATTTGTTACTGATGATAAAGCAATAAAGTTTGGAAGTAATTTAATCAAAATGAATAAGCAGATTCTTAGGATTTTTCCTACAGTTATATCAATTATAGTAAAAATTGTATGTAAAAATTGTATGCTTCCTGCAAGGGACATGAACTTGGAGCTGTCCTGACAGAAAAAAACCTGGGCCTTTTCCTATATGGATTCTCAATTATCACACACAGAGGCTAGAGTGGGAAGACTGGAAACTACCGGATGTAAGAATACCCACTGTTTACTGAGCTCTTGCAGCAAGACAGCCGCTGTAGCAGGCTCATTACTGAGAAATATGACTTTTGTGTTGAGTCTTTTATGGTAGGTGCTATTTTCTCCATGTTTAAGGAGGAGGCTGTGAATTAGAAAAGTCAAGCGATGTGCTAGAGGTTTCTTAGCAACATCTCTTCTCTGAAACCAGATAGCTGTATAGGATTTCATGAAACCATTTTCCCCAAAGAGTGGTCTCATGAACATTTTGCCTTCCAAAATAAAATGCTTAACTGGATAACAATCTAGTCTAGGGAAGAGAAAATATATATAATAATTTTAGAAAGCACTCAAAGTAATTTGCATTCCAATGAGAGTATGTACTTTGAGTTGAAATTGATAAGAATATATGTTTAGAATTAGTAAAGTTTATTTTTGCTCTTTCAAAAGAGACTACCTTGTAGTTATAAAAGCCTTTGAATTAATATGTCACATAAATAGGGCTAAACCCTCACTCATTTTATTGGTGGATTAAAAACCTTAGAGTACTTACTGACTTTGTGTTCTGTGCTGAAAAGTCAGGAGGCCAGACCAGAAACCAGTGAATCTCAGCAGCAAGGCACGATCTGGTTTTTGAACTGGCAGCTGGATGTGTATGGTCGGCAGAAGGAAACTCACCATAGTCTCTCCAGTACTGGGGCAGCTTTTAAAACCCAACCTTGCTGCTTTTCTTGATTACTTCAATAACCTAGTTCATGTAATCATGCAAGTCAGAGAGAGCCATAGGTTTCATTTTTGGATGGCATAGAGTGGGCGATGGTTTATTCTGATTCATTCGTGGGAACCTTCTTTTCCACCTGACTGGGAATGCCTAAATGTTCTCATTGCCACCCACAGGGGCATCCCTGTCTCAAATTCAATCCCCTTTCCCTACCTTTAGGTCCTCAAAGAGACCTATCTGCAGGCATGTCCATCATCCCTACAGGAGTTGTCCAATCTACAGGCTGATGTATAACACATCCTTGAAGCTCTGTAATGAGTTTGGAGCGAGAGATGAATTCAGGAGTCCTTAGCACAAAGAGAGGAGCTACATCTGGAGCTCAGGCAGAAGGGTCAAGCAAGGGAACCTACACGTCTAGAAAAGTCACGCGAGCTATTACCATGCAGGATGCAGGGGTGGAAAACACACACTGGGGCATGAGAACAAAGGTGGGGGAATAAAGCATTCAGGGCAAGAACACAAAAAACAAAACCAAAAAACCAACAGCATTCCAAACAGAGAGTGACCCAAGGACCTGGCCCTGCCCAAAGGGTTAGGTATATTAGCCTGCCCAGACTTCTGTGTAATATTCTTTTTTTAAAAAAAAATATTTATTTATTTATTATGTATACAATATTCTGTCTGTGTGTATGGCTGCAGGCCAGAAGAGGGCACCAGACCCCATTACAGATGGTTGTGAGCCACCATGTGGTTCCTGGGAATTGAACTCAGGACCTCTAGGAAGAGAGGCAATGCTCTTAACCTCTGAGCCATCTCTCCAGCCCCTGTGTAATATTCTTTAAAGTTTTTTGTTTCCTTTGGTGTTTTGAAACAGAGTTTCTCTGTAGCTTTGGAGCCTGTCTTGTCCTGGGAACTGTCTCTTGTAGATCAGGCTGGCCTTGAACTCACAGAGATCTGTCCACCTCTGCCTCCCGAGTTCTGGGATTAAAGGCGTGCGCCACTACTGCCTGGCTTAAAGTTAAATTTTAAACATAGAATATTAACATTAAAGAACACTGGAAGAAAAAGTGGAACAAAAAATACAAACGTTTCAATTCTAATCTTCCAAACACACCAAATGTTAATTTTGGTATATTTTCTTTCAGTGACTCTTTGGTGGTTTAGGGTTTTTAAATGCAATTATAATTACACTGTATGTAAAATGTGCACTAAATTTAACAGTCATAAGTATCAATCTACAGCAGTCTCTTGAAACATGGCAAACATCATTCCAACCACATCAAACTCAGTATCACCTTTTAATTCACTCTTAATTATACCACTCCTTTCTATTTTCATGTATGTTTTGGTGACTTGATGTTAGGCTTGCATAGTATGTAAATTTATACCCACGACTGTCATTTGGCCAGTTTCTTGTATTTCTTGTGACAGATCTTTGCCTCACATATTTTGATGTTAAGGTACTGAGTGTACAAATGTTCAGAACAGCAATGCCTTCACAATTGCTTCTATGAATATGAAATTACCCTTTTATGCTGCTTGATGCTGCTTATTGCCTTAACTTGTGCTTTGTCTGATCCAGCTACTCGTGCCTTTCTTTTGTTTGCGTTTACCTGCTATAGCTTTGCCTACCCCGCAGCCGTTTTATTTCAGGTAAGTCTCTTGTATTAATTTAATCTAGGGACCTTTGTCTTCCACCAGGAGAGTGTTAAGTGCTTATACTGATTGTTGTAACCAACAATCTGGGTGGCTTCCTGCCAGTGTGTTTTGTGTTTCCTGCATTTCCTTTCTTTTGTGACTTTTGAGCCGCAGCTGGTGACTTCTTCTTTGCTTTCCTGCAGTGGTGTGGAAGGGAGACATCTTGTTTCTCACTCCACTGGTTTGCCTTCTGTTGCTGCCTGTGAGTGCTTTAATTTGTCTGTGTTCAGTTCTAAGCAGCTCAGCTTCTCTCAGCCTGCCCTTCTCATCTCTACAGAAAGGTTCTAAAGGCTTGATGCTGATTTTTGTTTGTCAACTCCAGAATGGGAGTCCTGTGTGTCTGGAGCAGGAGAAAGCAAGCCACTTTCAGGAGATGCCCTCATTGCTTCTTGAGAGATGAGGGACACCAAACCCTTTCCAGAGGGCGTCTGCATCTGGCAATGGTGGGCACTGGCAAGGCAGAAAGTGCTCATTATCACCTGTGTTGGGGAGCCTTTCCTTCAGGCTCTTCTGGTCCTAGAATGAGAAAAGTATCCTGGGTAGATCTGGTCTCAGTTGGCAAAGATGAGCTCTGTCAGGCAGAGAGTCTCAGGGCAGAGGAACAGTGGAAGGGGATGTAGGGGACCTGATCTGGCTCTTGCCTAGATAGGTGGTGCAGGGCATATCGGTCTCAGGTGTGACATTTCCCGGGCACACAAATTATTTTAAAGGTCCTTTAAGTGACTTGTAAATGGAATTTCAGTGAGGGCTCTTCTGGTATCTCCATTTGCCTTTTGTCTTTGAAAGGTAGTACATGAGAACTCTCTACAGCACAATTAGAAGTCTTAAATTGTTTAAATTTCAACACGGGTGGGGGGAAGGGAGAAGCAGGAGGAGAGGAGGGAGGGGGAACTGGGATTGGTATATAAACAATTAATTAATTAAAAAAATAAATTTCAACAAAGGAATCTTTTAATTTGTTCTAATGGTTGCTCTTCTGTATTTCCTGTCACAGAGGTGCTGATTTTGGGAGGCCCCTGCTGCACCCACATACAAGGAGGGCTGAGGTCTGCAAAAGGCAGGCGTGCTAGCGGAGTTGGAACAACCTGCTTCACATCCTGGAAGGTCTTTAGAGGAAACACAAATGAGGCAGGCCTGTCTTCTAGGGACCCTGAGCAGCAGAACTCAGGACTGACTTGCCATCACTGATCTGTTTGACTGGGCCAAAGTTTTTCCAAGAATGTCCTCAGAGACAGATAGTATGCCAGAGATCTGCTGGTGGGAAGAGGGAGGAGGTTGGCACACCAAGTGGTTAGTGCTGTGGTAGGCCTGGAGGCAAGTAGCACTTCAGTGGACTCCACAGGCTGGTGTCTCATACATACAGAGTTTCTCTGGTACCAGAATTTAGAGGTAACATCACTGGAGTCTGGACGAGCAGGAGTCAAGGAAGCCTTAGCCCTGGGACAAGGCCAGGCTTGGTCCTGGGAAATAAAAGTCACAACTAGAACCTTCATGATGCTCTAGCCTACAAGATAAGGATGATCATTGCCAAACCTTCAGAGTACCAGACAGGAGACTGAGGTCCAGATATGTAGGTGATATATTCAGGGTCACTCAACAAACCCACCCAAATGTCTTACTTCATCTCAAAGTATTTCAGTGTGTTGGCTTTTCCTCTTTATGTGCTGGTGTGTACTCTCTAACTCAGGTTTTAACATCTAGACCCAACACGTGAGTGTATGTATATGTGTTTCCCCCAGAGAATTAGCCATTCCTCTATGCTCTCTGTCCATGCCTCATCTTGCTACACTCTAATTATCTGTCTCTTTAAGTCCCTGCAGGACTGAGTGCCTAAGAGCAGGCATGTTGGGCTGTACTCTATACACAGTCAGAATACAGTAGATTTTATTTTTTTTAAAGTTGATGAATTTACAACCCTCCACTCATGCATAGATTATCATGGCTTGGTCCTATTAAGTATGTAGTCTCTTTACAATGGAAATGCTAATTGCCTTGATTTTATTGTTACAAATTACATGCATGTATCAAATTATCATACTGTACCTCATAAATATGTATAAACACTATGTCAATTAAAATAAATGAATAAATAAAAATACTTTAAAAATGAATTATTTTGAAATGATTTTCTTTTAAAAAGATTTATTTATTTTTTAAGAGTGTAAGTGTTTGCCTGCATGTTTGTCTGTGAAGCCTGGTGCCTGTAGAGACCAGCAAAGGGCATTGGGTGCTCTGGAACTAGAGTCATGGATGCTTTGAGTCACTGAAAGCATCTGGGTCCTCTGGAAGTGAATTATCATGCAGCTTCTGAGAATCAACTCTGGGTCCTCTGGAAGAGCAGCCAGGGCTCTTAACTGCTGATCCATCTCTCCAGTCACAAACGTTATGTTCTTTAAGGTTAAAGTTCAGAACTGTAAAACTATGGCCACTCAGATTCCATTGCTTTGTGCTGCCCCTTGTTGAGAATACTTCTAAATAGTGTATGTGTCTGTCCTAGAACTCAGGAGGCAGAGGCAGGCAGACCTCTTTGAGTTCAATGCTGGCTTGTTTTACATAACAAGTTCCAGCCAAGGCTACTGAGTGAGATCATGTCTCAAAAAAATAAAAAAGAATTGACTAACTCACTTAAGCCTGAGATTGTCTCATTTACTTCTATTTCTTCTGTGTCTGGCATAGGGGTTATTAACAAATAGGAGCCAGGTGAGGAAACTGTGAACATTGCTGAGCATTTACTGTGTGCCAGTCTGTCTGTTTGAGGCTGATCATAGGAACTTAAGAACTGGCATATCAGAGCTGTCGTTTATGAATGACAGGTTAAAAAGGCACTGCTGTCACAGCCATGAAGTAACCACAAACCACTTTCCAAGGCCCAGCCATTGCAAATGTCCATGCCTTTACTATTCAGATGATTTCCCAATATGATTTTCTTTATCAGAAGTCGTCATTCAACCCTATGGCATTCAGCATATGTTGGTAGACATCGTTGCTGGATTCAACGCCCTGATGAGCATTCTATTAGTGAGACATTTGTAAATGCTAGGGGGCCTACCAGTGGACAACTTGGCAAAATCTTTGTGGCCTTGCCCACCCTGTATCTAGCCCTCCAGTACTGTACAGGGTTTGGAAGCCTAGCACAACTTTTCAAAGAAAAGACACTGAGACATTATGATCTCTTTCATTGTCTATCATTTTGTACATCAAACTCCTCTTTTACTCATCAGGGAATTCTCTCATAGCTGTAAAAGCTACTCCCCCACTCTACCCCTTGTATTCTCTACAGAGCTGCAGGTGCCTCTTGGAAGAAGTGCCGCATTGCTACCCTTTTCCTTTCCTGCCTTTGTTTTCCATTGTTATTAGAAGCGTAGCCATGGAGAGAAATCTGGTGCAGATTGTGACTGCAGTCATTTCTGATGTTTCTTCTACAGCCTAAAGAGGATAGGATTTGGTTTCCAACCTGGCTGCCTATAGAAAAATAAGCAGAATAGGTGGCAAGTCCTGAAAAATCTCCTTTTGTGAAAAAGCTCTCTGCATGGGAGGGGTTGCCAATGACGGGTGCTACATTCAGAAGGGGTGGTGGGATTTTCAGTGACCTTGACTTAGATCTTCACAGCAACTTCTGTAAGAGGCAACCGTTTGGAGGCATCGTTGGGGAATCATGAACCAAAGGCCCCAGCCCAGGGCAAACATTCTGCCTCCTCCCTCACAGAGAAGGCCTTTCCTAAGGCCTGTGTTTGGGGCTGGGTACCACAGCTGTTCAAGGCATCTGTGCATTTTGGCTGCCTCTGCTGCCAACCACTTGCAGCAGACCACCTATCCTGCCTGGCGCTTTTGTGAAGACCAAAGAGAGAAGAGGTAGTATAAGCTGGATATGGTGGAATGTGCCTAGAATCCTAGCATTTAAGAAGTGGGATGAAGAGTTCAAGGCCAGACTTGGTTATGTAACGAATCAGCTGAAACTACATGAGACCCTATCTCAAAAGAAGAAAAGGGGGAGGAAAAAAAAAGGAAAGAAAGAAGCCACGTGAATTCTTTGGAAAATGAAGAGTGCTAGTAGGCACGTTGGATGGTGGCTGCTATCTGCCTACACCTTCCACAAGTGTGGAAGCCTTGGATATCCTTGATGCGTGCACTCAGTGCTGCCACAAAATGAGCACTAGTGGGATACTCCACGCCGGTGGTTTTGTATCTTATGTTCCTTTGCTAAGAATGTGTTTGGTTCTGGTTGTAGTTACTTTTCTTGTTGCTGTGACAAAACACCCAACAAGCAGCAACTTTAGAAAAGGGTCTGCAAGGCGGCGTTCAGTGGGTAAGGACTCCTGACTAAGCAATTTCAGTTTCCAGGGCCCTAAGTAGAAGATCAGTCTCATAAGTTGTCCTTTGACTTCCATTTGCCAGATATAGCATGGGCTACACACACACACACACACACACAGAATCAGGGGAGAGCTTGTCCCCAGGCTCTTCTACCTGAATCTACCAATCACATGTTGACCTATGAAATCTGACATTCATACACTTCCTATGAGACCATCTGAATACTTTCTCTATAGTCCAATACTCTCCGTTAATATAATTTTTCAGAGTTTCACATATATTCTTTCCTTTCCCCCCTCCCTTCTTCACTCCCCCTATTATCCCCCCGCCCCAGTTTTAATTTTTTTTATATAGTTTCATACTATAGTCTAAGCTGGTCTGGAACTCATAGCTGTCTTCATGAATCAACTTCCAAAGAAGCCAGGCAGTGGTGGCACATGCCTCTAATCCCAACACTCGGGAGGCAGAGGCAGGAGGATCTCTGTGAGTTCGAGGCTAGCCTGGTCTACAGACCTAGTTCCAGGATAGCTAGGGCTGTTGCACAGAGAAACCTTGTCTCAAAACAAAACAAAACAAAACAAAAAACTAAACCATAAAACAAAAAGGTGGAGATGCACCGGGCAGTAGTGGCGCACACCTTTAATCCCAACACTTGGGAGGCAGAGGCAGGTGGATCTCTGTGAGTTTGAGGCCAGCCTGGTCTATAGTATGAACACCTGATTTTTTATTTATATTTTCTAATTTCCTCCCCAGAACAACCTGCAAGAAAGCTGAAACTACCTCCATTTTAGAGAAGAGAAATTGAGACTCTTGGTAAGGCCAAGAGAGTGGGAGAACAGCCTTGATCTTGGGTATGTTTGATTCTTGTCCAGGAATTTCTTCCCAGAGCACAAGGCTCTTATTCTCTTGAGGAACCTTAGTGACCAAGAGACTTAGCGCTCTTAAGCCATCTGGTACAGGCATCCTCTAAGCATCCTCTTCCTCAACTCATTAACAGAAGCTATGTGCATAATGTGGTTAACTAATCTGTTTATTTATTGTATGCTTATGGAAATGACTTGAAATTTTTCCTCAGCATCATCAGCCATCAGAAAACAGGGGGCCAAATCCCAGAAACTCATGAGTTATACATAACAAATGTTTTTAATCTTGTTTTAATGATGAATAAATCTTTGTTTGATCTATCTGAAAATTGCCTGCTTGCTTTTCTTATGGTCTTTAATATTCTATATGTTTCCATTATTAACAACAGCTAACATTCAATAAGTGTTAACTGTAGAGCAGTTACTGTTCTAAGTAATTTGACTCCTAATCAAGGAGGCAGGCTGTTAGTCCCTCATTTTATAAACGAAGATACAGAAGTCTAAGGGCATACAGCCTAAATGATAGAGCCAGGATTTTATCTCAGGCCAGGTCAAAGTTATAAAAACTACTTCGCTAAATAGCCATTTATAAAGAAAATTTCCCCCCAAAGGGAGCATGTTAGTATAGTGCTAACCCAGTACAAATCCAGTACAGCTATAAATGTAAGTAATGCATAATTATATTCATATGTACACACAGATATAGATAAATATAATCTTTGTTGTTGTTGTTTCTGAGACAGGGTTTCTCTTTGTAGCTTTGTAGCCTGTCCGAGTACTTGGGTACTTGCTCTGTAGACCAGTCTGGCTTCAACCTCACAGAGATCCTCCTGTCTCTGCTTCCTGAGTGCTGGGATTAAAGCCGTGTGCCATCATGGCCTGGTAGATATAAATTTTTGTAGAGCTGGAGAATGACTAAAGTATATACCCCAACACCATACATATTGTCAAAATTTTTAAACATTTAGATTTGCTTATTTTTAGTTTATGTGCATTAATATTTTGCCTGTATGCATTTATGTACATCACATGCATACCTGTTGGATGCCCTGAAACTGGGTTTACAGATGGTCATTGAACCACCATGTGTGTTCTGGGAATCAAATTTGTGTCCTGTAAGAGTAACAAGTGCTCTTAACTTCTAAGCTCTCTCTCTCTAGCCCTAGTATAAATTTACTAAAAGTTATATTTGAAGAAGTAAAAAGAAGCTAATTAGAATTAATTTTAATAGTATCTTTTATTTAATTCAATATATCCAAAATATTTCAGCCTAGCCGCAGTGTAAGTGTTCAATAGCCAGTTAGGGGCCACCATTAAATGACACAGGTAAAAGCAGACTTTGTAATTTTTTGTTTTATCCTTTTTATTTTCTTATTTCAACTTTAAAATTGGGTTTTGGTTTAGAATTGGATCAAACTAAGCTATGTTGATGGAAATGTGCCCTTTGGTAACTTGATGAACAGAGCAGCAGTGTGGAGCTGTGGGAAGAACAAGCATTAGGAGTCATGAAATGTCTGTTTGAAGACCCATCTTTGCCACCAGCCGGGGATGTGGTCAGAGAATCCTTCAAATTCCATTAGCTTCTGTCTTCATGATAAAAAAGACACAATAGTCTATGATACTTAAACTTATTTCCATCTTTAAAAACTCCTGCCGGGCGGTGGTGGCGCACGCCTTTAATCCCAGCAGTCGGGAGGCAGAGGCAGGCGGATCTCTGTGAGTTCGAGGCCAGCCTGGTCTACAAGAGCTAGGTCCAGGACAGGCTCTAAAAAAAAAAGCTGCAGAGAAACCCTGTCTCGAAAAAAAAAAAAAAAAAAAAAAAAAACTCCTGCTTGTAGCAACACTCTTTTGAGGCTTTCAGTATACCCACTCAATGTTTCTTTATGTCATGACTTGTGCGAAGGTGGGGGTTGGTTTCCGCGAGCCCAAATGTGTACCTGGTACATTGCAGGTAGTAGAAATATTTGTTGAATGACTATAAACCCAGTCTTCCTTTGAGAGAGTTTTGAGTTATTGCCAGAATAATTATAACAGTTTTAGGAATAATTTATATATTTTATTTCCTTTGTTATAGTGGATGAAAATCTTCATAGGATATGTTCTGGAGGAGATACTTGGGATTCAAAACTGTTTCCTGATCCTGTTAGCAAAGAGGACGGTGCTCAGCCATGGGCACGGCTGTCTAGAGACCTCCACAAATGGCCTCTTATTACATGCTGTTCTGATGCTGCAGAGAACTCTAAATAAGACAAGGACCAAATCTGTCTGTGGTCCTATGAATCAGAGCAGACCCAGATGGAAAGCCAGATCCTTGGCCTCCAAATGCCCTCAGGAACCACATCTTGTGTCAGAGCTCTGTAAAGCCCTAGCATGCAGAGAAAAGGAAGCAGATATGGGATGGAGAGCTAGCTTAATGAAAAGCATCTTATTAAGAGAATAGGCCTGCTATTTCTGTGTGATATGCAAACCAAAGCCCAGGGAGAAGAGAAAAAGGACAAAGTTATTCCTCTTTCCCCACTTTAGACATCTAAGGCTACAGCTACCACACGGAGAGATCCTAAGCTCAAGATCCTATGTGTGTAAAAGGATTGGGACAGTTGAAAGTGCTACCCTGGGAAAACCAGAGCATGTGACTGAGTTCGCCAAGCTCTAAGCCGCCCACCTCCAGGAGTCCTGCAGCCACATCTGAAGGTAAAGCATTAGCTGTGGTGGTGTGAGTCCAGACAGGATCATGATGTTTCCCTAAAGCTGGCTGAAGTCCACAACAATGAAAAGTTTTATCTAGGTGTTAAGAACTTTGATGTGAAAGTCTGAGAGTGGGAATAGATGAAAGGAGTCTCCTAATAATATCCCTGTTTTGTCAGTTCTGAATGCACTTGGTATTTAAAAAAATTTTTTTTAAAAGCAGACACTTTTTTCTTCTTCCTTTCTTAAAAAAATCCACTTTATTGCTAACCAGACTTAAATTCCTGTGAAAAATTTCCACTCTAGGAAAAACCCCTATGTTTTTACACTGCATTCTTTGGTAACCAGGTTCAAGCAACAAACCTTACCAGAATAAGACATTTTAAAAAAAGGCAGTATACTTGCTGAACTTGAAAGGCTTCTGTGACTTGGTTTGAATTCTACTTTTCCCCTAACTTAACTCCTCTAGAATTAGATATGCCATTACATAGGACAGTCCAATAGTTCAGTTTTTGCTTCAGCAGTAGAAAAGGAAATGTGGCGAAGATGTTTGATGTTATTAAAGGAGTTTAATAGATCCCGATGGAACCTAAACTCCCTCTTGTGTGGTCTCAGGCAAGTCCCTTTCCTCTTAAAGCTCACCTTGTTTGCTCACCTTGAAAGTGGGAATAACACTACTTCCTAGGACTGTCAGGATTAAATGCATTCTTGCATGCAAACAGCCTGATTTAGAAAATGTTTCCTCTTATAATGAGCCTGTAAGTCTTTAAATAGGGATTGCCGATGGGCTTATTCAAAATGATGCAGTGAGAACCTCTACATCTCTGTTTTCTTCCATTCTCTTCTGTAATCAGCTGTAAGGAAATCCTCACAGAGGCGGTGGCCCTCAACTCTGCTCTGTTCCCTACTCTTTGAAGCCGGCAGGCAGAGGCCGGTATTCCAGAACCTTGGATAGATCCACGCCTTGGCTCAGCCCCTCCTCCACCAAGGAGCTGCTAGTTGAAGGAGCTACAGCAACCTGGGGCGATTTTTGCAGCGGAAGAGATACTCCCGATATGAATGCTGTTTCTTGCATATATAGCCACAGTGTCATTCATGATCATATTCTTCAATATGGCCAGCCTGCCCTCCTGGATAATTTTAAGGAGTCTCTTCTCAGAAAGCCCTAACTCCACCCATAAGAAATTTCAAATTTAGAGTCCTTTTCTTTTTTTTTTTTTTCCTATGAGCCCCCATAGGACAAAACCACCACTCACATCTTCCTGTGTCTGTTGGTATTTAATTTGTTGGATTCAGTACAAGGATTAAACTTTTTTTTTTTGTTGTTACTTTGTTTTTTGGGTTTTTTTTTTGTTGTTGTTGTTTTGGTTTTTTTGTTTTGTTTTGTTTTGTTTTTTTGAGACAGGTGCAGTCATGGCTGTCCTGGAACAATGTACACCAGGCTGGCTTTGAACTCAGAAATCTACCTGCCTCTGCCTCCTTAGTGCTGAGATTAAAGGCCTGTGCCACCACCACCAGACTGGATTAAACATTCTTGATTAACCTCAAATAAAAGCAATAATGCATGAGCATGAGGAAATGCTTCACAGGACAAAGATTCAGGTATGAATGAAAAGAAACAAAATAATTTTATGGCCTGTTGGTGATGTTAAGCACTCTTCTCTAATTGGGATATTCAGGTGGTGCAGCTTATGAGGTGATTTAGCTTTTCACTTGCCAGTGCAGAACACAACACACTATATGCAGGCACCTTCTGAACAGGCGAGGAAGAAATGAAGTCCTATTTTTACTTTATGATACTGAGTCACGTAGTTCAATGCAAATCACATGGATGCCAGAGTAAGAACAATGCCAGGTATTTAAATACCTTCCTTTGAGGAGCACTAACAATCTTGTGACAGTGTGAAAGCTTTTCAGAGCAACTCCAGAAGAGACACATGTCACCAGGCGGGCATTTAGGACTGAGGACGTCTCATCCACCTCCCCCTCCCCAGTTCGTAGGAAAAGCCAGTGCTCAAGGGCCTTTTGTATTTAGTAATAGCCTCCAGAAGTCTGAAGTTTCTAAGCCACAATGTCAATGAGGAAAATAAATAAGGCTTGGTTTTGAAAACGTGTTACCGACTGCTTTAATAAGGAGAAAAAGAAAAAGAGAAACAGTGGGATATGAGAGGAGGGGAAGAGAAAAGAAAGGTAGGGGAGAGGCCAGAAAGGTACCTGAACTTCTCTGACCTTGATAACTGTTTTCTATTTCTCAACTGTACAGAGACATGAAAGCCTTCAGACCCTCTTTTTTATGTGGTTGAAGACAGCAGCAGTTTTGGTGCTTGGTGGCATTTGAAAGGACATAGACAAGAACAGCATCTTGGGGAAGAAGGCGCTTCAGTGAGAGGATGCTCACTTAATAGGTATCCAGGTCCTGGGCTCCATCATCAACTCTAAGAAGCAACCAAACCAAAACAAGAACTTCTACTCCAAAGGTAAACAGGAAATTAGTCCCAGAAGTATGTGGTTTTACCTAACAATGCCCACACCAATACTAGCCTCTCTACACTACAGGGGATTAGTGGTTGTCAAATTGTGCTTTGGTTTGACTTCCTTCCAGCAGAGGTCACTGTGGATGCTGGCAGTGGATACTTAAGGGAAAAAGACCAGGTAGGCTTGGCTGGCTGGTGGCTTCACTGCCTGGTTCTTCCACAGTCCATAATCTATCCCTTTAATTTATGTGAATGAGATTATCTTGAAGCTGCGTAAAAACCTTTGGCATAAATGTGATGGTGGTAGAGAAACTGGGGTCAATTGCTGGGACTCATCAGTCTGAGAGGATGTGTCTGTCTTCTAGGAGTGGTAAGACAGAGTCATTATCTAGCCTAGGCTGACCCCTACCTCATGGCAATCCTCCTGCCTCTGTCTCTCAAGTGTTGGGATTACAGGCATGTGACTGTCACATGTGTTTGTACCTGGTATTTTTAAAACCCCATCTGTGGTTACTAGTAACCCTAGCTCTATCCTTTCCAGACTCTGCTGACCGGCCTCCCAAACCTTACTCAGCAGCCAGTGGTAGGGCAGACCTTGGTCATTAGGGTAGCCCACTACAACATGATAAGGCACTCCAGGGGATGAGGACTGATGACGGTGTCAGGGTCAGATTTGGGGTCCTCAGGGGTTGAAAGGGCCACAACCTTGCAAAGTTTCACTGACTATAACGTATCCAGTCCTTTAGCCTAGACCCTAGGCAGTTTAAAACTGCTTCCACCCTGAAGGCACGCATTTGGACCTTGGGTCAGCAATGTGGTTTGAGAGTTGAAAGGGTGATTCTCTTGCTCCCCTCTACCTCCAAGCTTAGTTCCTCTTCCTCCTTCTCTCCACCCCTCCCCCCGCCATATGTATAGGTTCACCACAGCACGACACACACGTGAACACTGGAGCACGGACGGATAGGACACAGCCACATACATTTTCACTCACACTCTGATCCACACTATTACAAAACACACACACGCGCACACACACACACACACACACACCCAGCCACAGAACCAAATTTGACCTACTATAGCTAATGGGGCATGAGGTTGAGTGGGTCCAGTCAGTATACCTCTTCAGACCTGCCTCACACATGTCCCCAAAATCCCTACCCTTATGGTAAGGTAGAGTCCCTGTTCATCCCAGTCCTGTGGTCACAAGTCCTGGCTCTGGTAACCATCGCGCACACCTCATTCTTGAGGCAGGACCAACAGTGGGGTTCGGGCGCGCAGGCGGAAAGGGGGAGCGACTAGAGTTGAGTGTAAGGTACAGGACCCAGCACAACCACCTCCTCCCTCGGGATTTTCCATCCCGGCTCGCGCGGGCCCGCGAGGAGCGAGCGCGCTTTGTCTCTCTCTCTCTCTCTCTCTCTCTCTCTCTCTCTCTCTCTCTCTCTCTCTCTCTCTCTCCCTCTCTCTCTCTCTCTCTCTCTCTCTGCTCTCTCTCTCTCTCTCTCTCTCTCTCTCTCTCTCTCTCTCTCTCTCTCTCTCTCTCTCTCTCCCCGCTCCTGGCACGTTTCCGTGGAAGCTACCCGTGCCGCGCCCGAAGCCCCCCTTCCTCAGCCGCGCCCCTCACGCAGGCCAGCCAGGCACGCCTGTCAGTGCCGCGATCGCCGCTTTGTCCTCCGGCAAATGCCTGGGCAGAGCGCGAAAGCTCCGCACCTGAGAGCAGCTGCTGCACGCCGGGTACCAGATCCCCGCGGCCAGAACTGGGGCGCGCTCGGCAAGCAGCGGAGCATCCTCCAGGATTCGCGAACGCGGACGATATCTCCTGGAGCTGCCGGATGCTGGCGAGGGAGACCACCGGGTCCTGCCCCTCAGGTGCCCATCCAGATCTGACTCCTCGCCTCAGGGCTAGAGCTCTAATCCCTGGGGCGTGGCGGGGCAGAGAGGATGATCTCCGCTCTATTGCCTGGGACCTGGATCTAGGGAAGAGGGCTTGGGACGTAAGACCTAGGTAGGGAGGGGTCCCTTAGACTCTCACTTCCACCCACCTTCCACACCCAGGCTATTTAGACCTTAGGCGCGGCTCCATCACAGAGGACCGGGAGCATCCATCAGTGCTTTCCTTCATGGGAGCAGGGTGGGGAGGGGTCCTGCAGCCCTTCACTTTCTCCATCCCTCAAAAACAAATGCCCCGCAAGGAATCCAGCTGGGTGCAAGAGGTAAGGAAGGGGCAGAGTCCAGGTTTACCCATTTCCTAGGATGCAAGGGGAAGGGTCTCCCTAATAACTCGAAACCTAGGAGAGGAGGGGAGGAGTCTCATCCATCACATCCCAATTTCCTTTTGCAACCTCAAACCTCTGGGGTGCTTTAGGGAAGGATTCCCCTGTCTCCAAACCTCTCATCACAGAACACGCTCCATCCTCAATAACCCAAGCAGCTTCGACTTTAGGGAAAGGGAGACTCCAAGTCTTTTTCATGCTCCCCCAGGAGAGACGGGCGAGGGTCTTCCAGCCCTCGTCCCTCGTATTCAAGGAACCCTTTCACTACACGACAAAAACCCAGCCTCGGCTGCTCCGACCTCAGGCACTGGGCCACGGAGAGAGGCCCGCAGTCAGTTCTCCAGCTCCACGGACAGATGGTGTGGAGAGCGGCGAGGACACGTCCCGTCAACTCCCCAGACCCACCTCTCCTCAATAAAACAAAAGCGAATCCTGCAGCACCCACCTCAGACGGCGCTTAGGAGGGCGCTCAGCGCGGGGCAGCGCGCGCGGCGCCTCCCAGCTCCTCGCGACCCGGGCTTCCCAGCGGCGGCTCTCGCGGCGGTGACGGCTGCAGCGGCCAAGGCTCTGGCATCCGGAGCCTCCCTCGGACTCAGCACCTGGAGCGGGGAACAGCTCCGCGCCTCATTCCGCCGACCCCGCCTCCCACTCGCCGCCGTAGCCAATGGCGATGCAGGCTCCGCCCAGGAGGCTGCCCATTGGGAGGTTCCGGCCCCTCCGTGGGGACCTTGTCCCCAGAGACCGCCCGAGTGTTTGCTCGGCCTGCTGGAACGTGTAGTCTCTTAGGGCCTTGGAGTGGGCTCGTGCCGCGGGCTGATAAGCAGAGATGGACTGCATTTCCCAGAGTGCATTGAGAAGCCCTAGGCGAGGAGGAGGGTGGGAAGACTGTTTCCATAGCAAAGTCGGCCCCTTGGGCATGGATGGAGAAGTGGGGCAGGCCCCGGGACCCTCGCAGGAATACACGTGACCTGGGATAGCCTCTTCGGTGGCGGGTTCGGCTCTCTTGTTCTCTCGGTTCCTACCAGGGGACCCTGGGCCTCAGTTTCCCTCTCTAGGAAGAAGGGTAACGAGACGGCCTCGCTCCCACACTCGGTGGAGTCCAACGAGAGCAAGCCGTTTTGGTTCTTGCTCACCAGAGATGAAGAAGGATACAGAAGTAGACCTTCACACGGCATTCTGAACTTTATTTTTTGCCTTAATCCAGACAGCGAAGGGCTTTACTTCCTGGTCACATTCCTTGCGCCACCAAGATCTTGTCCCCACATTCTTGCCAACCGGATGCTGCAGCATCTCATACAGTGCTTTCTGATAGAGTGAGCTACTTTTGTTTAAACCCCTTCACAGGCCTCCTGGGGACCCTGGGATCAAATCCACATTGCTCAGCAATGCTGGAAAGTCCCTTGAGACTTAGAATCTACCCTCTTTTGCATCGTTTTTAACTTTGAAAACTGGCAAGCCTTGAGCACCCGTTTTCTCTCACTCCAGTGGTTGCCTCCATTTTGCCTTCCTCCGACTCAACACCCTTAAGGCCCCAGCTTAGACGTTACCTTGATGTGTGAAGTTTCTTGATGTTCTGCCCAGTGTTGCACATCTCTTTCTGAGTTTGTCAGCCTCTACTTCCTCTATTTTATTTGCATGTTCACACACCCATCTTCCTCATGAAATTGTAAATTCACAGAGGCGAGATCTGTATTATCCATATTTACAGTTCCATGTCTACAACATCTAACATATAGCAGGCATTCAACAAATATTGAGATTTACCCATATTTACTGAAAATGAACAGCAGTTTAACTGACTTTGGCATACCTCCAAAATCTTTATTTCCTAAGGTTAGGTGTTTCCCATTGCTAGAAATGTTCACAAGAAGGATGCCCCCGGTTGAAAAAAAAATGTTTAAATGCCATTCATACTGTTATGATTAGTTGGGATTTTGCCTGAATGTCCTGAGGGTCAATATATATATATATATATATATATATATACACACACACACACACACACACACGTATGTGTGTGTACATGCATGTGTGCGCGCATGTGCGTGTATGTATACACACACACATATATGTATGTATGTATGTATATATATGCTTGCTATTCTTGTCAATTCTCCACTAAATGTCATCAGTCTTCATGTTCCTCTATTTTCTATTTGTAGCTGTTGGCTCTACTTTCTATGTCTAAATGCAAACCGCCCACTCCCTGTCTGGGAAGATCTCTCACCTGTCACTCATGAAATAAGAAGCTGGCTGTCCTTTAAACCCTCTATTCAGCATTGCAGGACTCCATGGTGATTTCCTGCCTTGCTTGCTAGCTTTTTCCCCCCGAATCCCCACTGAAGATTCTGATATTGACCAGATGTCCCATTAATCCCATACATGTCTTGTTACCATCCCAGAAGTTTAGGGTGTATGACAACAAAACCATTCTGGAAAGAATGTCTTAATGTACAAGTGTAATTAATTCATGGTGGGAAAGGAAGTAACTAGAAAGACTACTTCTCTGAATGGAGCCTGAGAGAAAGGAAGCCTGCTATGTTGGAGCCAGTGATAGCTGTGGAGTAAAGGTTAGGACAGAGGAGTGACGAGAATGCCAGCTCTTTCCTAGCAGGACTTCTAGGAAGCACTGATCTTGGCTGAACCCTGAAGGAGTCTGACTTAACAGATGGGGCCTCACTACAGAGGATGAGAAAGCTGCAAGGAGCAGAGGGAAGTGGGATGCGGTGATGCTCAATGGATACAGTAAGAGCAATGCCTGTTGGGAAATTAGGTAGAAGGACTCTGCCACATAATAGGACATAATAGGCATCAACAGAAGGCTATTGAAGCCCACCTGGAGCCAGAGGTGAAAGACTTTGGAGATCAGGCCTTCGGAAGTAGTGCTAGGGCAAGAAATTAGATTAATGATAGCGCACCTACCTGTCATGTGCAAGGCCCTGTGTCTAACTCCTGGCATCATCCCTCCACTAGTTATGCTAGTTTTCTGAAATGGTTACAAACAGGGAAAAGCTAAGGTTCCTGGATTCTCCCCACACCCCCTATGGATGCTAAAATGGAATATGCTAGAGGCACGAAGTCAGGTTCTAATCCTGATTTGCCCCTGATCAGGTCTGTGACCCTGGGATGAACCTCTTTCTTCAGCTATAAAATTCTGTTTACTGATGTTGGATAGAAGCTAATGAGGGTATAGGTGGGGAAATTCAAGCCCATTTACCAGCTCTGTGAGCTCATAGAAACTACATTCTGGGATTTGCAGTTTGCTTGTTTGAAAATGTTGCAAGGAATAGTCAGATTGCCCTATGTAAAGTATTTCATCTGCATTCAGCCTCAGTGGATGTTTGTCTACTTTAAGATTTTCTGTCTTGTGTGGTCAGATATTGGTTCGACTGTAGAAACGAGGGAAGCTGGTGCCCAGGGCAATTAGGTTTTTCCTCCCTGCCCTCTCTTAGTTCTTGTACAACTGGCTCGGGTTACATAATCTTTAATCCTCATCTCAGTTTTCTCATTTGAGAAATGGAGATGATAATGCCTCAGAGTCGAGAGGCTGAGCTGGGTGAATTAAAGTGCCTGATCATGAAGAAAAAATGTTCAATATATTTAGCTTCTCATTTTTAGGGTACAGGATCCTAAAAGAATGGAATTCTGGGTACCTAGCAGCTAGAGTTGTAGAAGATTCCAGAAAAGTGTTGTGCTAGCCCCCTCCCTAAAGAGGAAAACAGAGCTTAGGGGAGTGACATGTATTTTAATCAAGGAAGGAGGAGATTAGCCAGAATCCTGAATTTTAGACACTGGGCGTTGGGGCAATTGACCAGACCTATGTCCTAAAATGTCTACCAGGGTAGGCTGAGGATCAAACTTTATTCTAAAGATAATGAAGATTTTTAAGGAGATGTGCATTTTGAAAATGTCCAGGGGCTGTGTGGAGAATAACCAGAAGAAGATGGGGGTGGGATGTGATTTGAGAAGCTGCCACAGTGAGAACTGCACAGTGCGGGGAAAGGCAGATAATGTTTCTGAGCTGCATTAAAGAAGCAAAAATTCAAAGGACTTTGGGGAGCCGGGCGGTGGTGGCGCACGCCTTTAATCCCAGCACTCGGGAGGCAGAGGCAGGCGGATCTCTGTGAGTTCGAGGCCAGCCTGGTCTACAAGAGCTAGTTCCAGGACAGGCTCTAAAAAAGCGGCAGAGAAACCCTGTCTCAAAAAACCAAAAAAAAAAAAAAAAAAAAAAAATTCAAAGGACTTTGGGGGTTTTGTGCAGTTGGGTTCATTTTTACTTTTTATTTTTTATGCCATGGAGCACATATGGGGGTCAGAGGACAACTTTTGGGAGCTGATTCTCACCTTCTGTCTTTTGTGAGGCAGGGTCTCTCTTGTTTCAGCAGCTGCACTACAGACTCCAAGTTAGCTGGCCTGTGAGCTCCTGCTGGAGTCTCCTGTTTCTGCCTCCCACCTCACTGCAGGAGCGCTGGAGTTAGAGATGCACGCCACTGTGTCAGGTGTTTTACCTGGAGCCTGCAACCGGATCTCAGGCTGGGATTGCATGGCTAGCACCTTTACCCAGAGGGCAATCCCCCTGACCCCTTGGTGTGTGTGTGTGTGTGTGTGTGTGTGTGTGTGTGTGTGTGTGTGTGTGTGTTTGAGACAGTGTTATTTTATATAATCCAGGCTCCCCTCAGACTTGGGCTTCACCTGTCTCACCTCCCTGAGCACAGAGGGCTTTGTGAGTGAGGAGCTGAGGGATTGGAGGTGAGAGACAAATCAAAGAGGAGGCCCAGGATTTTCCTCAGTAGGTGAATGAATAGTAGCGCTTTTCCCCCCCCGAGATGCTTGGCGGTGGAGGCGTAAGTTTGTGTGAAAAGAAGAGGTAAAGGAGCTGGAGAGATGGCTCTGTGTTTATGAGCACCTGTTGCTCTTGAAGAGGACCCAGTTTCAATTCATGGTACTCACCTGGTAGCTCAAAACCTTTTGTAATTCCAGGGGATCTAATATTCTCTTCTGGCCTCTTTGGGCACCAGGCACAAACGTGGTGCACAAACGTGCATGTAGGCAAAATACCCACAAACATAGATAATTTAAATATTTTTTTGTAAATCTTTAAAAATAAAATAAATAAAAAGGCAGTGGTGGTGCACACCTTTGATCCCAGCACCTGGGAGGCAGAGGCAGGTGGAGCTCTGTGAGTTCGAGGCCAGCCTGGTCTATAGAACCAGCTCTAGGACAAAGGCTACACAAATAAACCCTGTCTTGAAAAACCAAAAATAAGAACATAAATAAATAAATACCATAGAGAAATACATACATACATACATACATACATACATAGGGGCTGGAGAGATGACTCAGTGGCTAAGGACACTGGCCACTCTTCTAGATGACCAGGGTTCAATTCCCAGCACCCACATAGCCGTTTACAACTGTTCCATGGGATCTGACACTCTCACACAGACATACATACAGGCAAAGCACCAATCAATGCTCATGAAATAAAAGTAAATAAGTTGTAAAATCTAAATAAGATTAAAAAGAGGAGATAAATTTGAGTTGCTTGTGGTGTGTCCAGTCAAGGTGCTGCAGAGGTGGTCTGGAACTTATGATCTAAGGAGACAGAATGATAAATTATCAACTTATTGATACATTATCAACTTATTAGAAGATTGGTCATGGAAATGAGTTGAATTCACTAGAGTGGGTCAAAGAGAAGGCCCAAATCCCTTGTGAGTTATCGACAATTACAGAACAAGCAGAGAAAGAGGATTCCAAATGAAAAGGCGAAAAGAACAGAGACTTGGAGAAAATCAGAGCATGGTGTGCCACAGAAACCAGCGTGGGGGTGGGGTGACACAGTGAAGTCCGAGTTAGTAAAGCCAGGCTCTGAACTGTCTCCACCCCCAGGTTAGCAACAGAGAGTCACCGGTAGCCTTGGAAAGAGCAGCTTTATGACTTGATGAATTCAATCTCTGGGAACCACATGATAGCAGACAACAAACTCCAGCAAGTTGTCCTCTGACCTAAACATGTGGCGACTATATCACGAGAATACACATGTGCACACATGAATTAAAATACAATTTTTGAAAGGTAAATGGGGATACCCTAGTAGAGGAATGGAATATAGAAGAGTAAGGGGTTGAACAATGGAATGAACTCAGCCAGGGAGTGTGAGGTGAAGTTTGGAGAGTCTCAGAAGGAAGAAAAACACTTTCCTATCACGTGGGGGGGGGGAGAGGAACTGGAGGTGGACCTGTGTACTAGGTAGCTCATCCACTATTTCTGCTTTAATACTGGAATCAAGGATGTGTACTTAGCTCAATGGTAGAGGGTTGAGTAGAATGGGAAATGTGAAGTGAAGAAATGCTCCAAGTAGCTGTTGTGGAAAAGGGAAGAGAAACTAATAGTGATCCACAGAGACTTCAGGGTGGTAACAGGACCTTCAGAGGTCGGGGACCATGAGCTTGTGGGAATCTCTGAAAACATAAAGTTTGTCTAGCTTCCCATCAGTTCTGGGAAAGGCATAATGAGGCTGACCCAGAGCTAGGCGTTGTTAGGCAAGAAAGAGAACCAAGGGATTTAGAGACACAGGAGAGGTGGGAGTTGCAGTTCAACCAATGGAAGCAAGTCAGGATGGAGTGGACAGATGGGGCAATGGGGTTGTTGGTGCGTGGGGGGCACAGATGTGGTCATAACAGGGAAGAGCATGCTATGCTGGCCAGATGTAGGGCAGCTCTGGGCAGGGTGGCAAGCATGGGCACAACTGATTGTGGGATTGAAAACCAAGCTTGTTTGATTACTGCAAGCCTCCGTCAGATAATTGCTTTGAAGGAGACATCTCTGTTCCAAACTGTACAATGCGTAGGAAGTTAAGTGATAGCAAGGAGCGTGATGGAGTGCAGGGCCCTCTGATGCGAGCTTCACAGAAACCAAGAGACGGTAAGAGGAAGTCCTCTTATCTAACGTTTGTGAGTATGGAGAAAGAGAGGCAGTGAGTTTTTGAAGCTATTTCACAGAACTATTGTGTCAGCATCATCCACACATGAGCAGTTTTATGTACACCTAAAAGGCAGAACGCCCAGGAATAAAATTAGCTGGATGGAAATGCAGCTCTAGACTTCACAGTGATGCTGTATCAACCAAGTTCAGTGACAGCGATTCCTATAATTTATGTTTCAGGATAGTTTGTAGATTTAAGTATGTGCATATCAACTAGAAGATGTGTTTAAGAAACAAATTTAAATTTTTTTGCAAATTTCATTTCTTAGCAACGATTTGTTTTCCCAGTTTAGAACATAAATTAGAGAACTCATGTTGATTTTTTCCCCAAATGTAGAACTTAGAGCTTAATTCATGCCTTTGAAATGCCATGCATTTGAAATGCAGCCATTTTCCTCTCTACATCCTTGAAAGGGATTACAAGGACTTTATTAGTTTTTCAAATAATCTTGCCAGCAAATCCAGACTTCCCACGAGGGTCTCCTCCATAATGTTGACTGTGAGGGATGGTGCTACAGATGCGCCGTGTGTGATTTCTAAGAGCAGTCTAACAGGCAGACAACTTTAGGGTTTCCAGAGCAGCAGCTTGGTCTGAAATCATGTGAACTGATCCAGCATAGGAAACATACATCTAAATGTGAATTGAGAAGCACATTCCTATAATGTCTACAGAAATAAGAGAAATAGCAGTTAATTGCCTTGAAGAATCTCTTTTAAAAACATTATTTTAAAATGGGTATTTAAAGATTTATTTTATATTGTTTTTACATGCATGTGTGTTGTGTGTGTGTCACATGTGTACAAGAGCCTCCAGAATACACACATACACACACACACACACACACACACACACACACACATACAGTTTTGTTACTCTCTATCTTTTCTCCAATCTTAACTTTCTAGTGACCCACTAGGAGGCCCACACTTTATCTGCTCTGTCCCCTGTTGCATTCATAGTATATAGAACAGTACCAAGTGCTCAGCAAAACATGCTTAATGACTAAGAAGAACAATACATTATCATAATACACGATACTAGCATCCATTTTTGATTCTTTCAAATTATAATTCACATCCAAAACACATGTACAGCCTTTCATATGCTGAAAATCATGGCTAATACACGTTATTAGTGCTAGTATTTTGTTATGTAAGCACTTTTTCCATTGCTTGAATTTGCTTGATCAGTTGTTATGTCTTCACTCAAGGCTCAGAGAGATGTCCTTGTGCCCTGGACAGTGCAAGCATGCCTTGTGGAACAATTCATTTCTTTAAGGTTTATTTATGATATACATGTGTTCTGTCTGCATGTATGCCTGCATGCTGGAAGAAGGCACCATATCTCATTATAGATGGTTGTGAGCCACCGTGTGGTTGCTGGGAATTGAACTCAGGACCTTTAGAAGAGCAGTCAGTGCTCTTAACCTCTGAGCCATCTCTCCAGCCCCAAAGAACAATTCTTTACAGATATTATTTGCAACGATGTCCTAAGGGTCCATTATGAATATTCCTCTACCTACTTCTCCCTTACTTAAGACTTTTATCTCTTATCAATGAATAATGCTGTTATTAATAAATAAACACCTACAAGCTCATAGTAATGACTTTTCCCGAAGTCATTTTTTTTTGTTTGTTTTTCAAGACAAGGTTTCTCTGTATAACAGCTCTGGCTGTCCTGGACCTCAATTTGAAGATCAGGCTGGCCTCAAACTCACAGAGATCTGCCTGCATCTGCTCCCTGAGTGCAGGGATCAAAGATATGAGCCACCACCACCTGACTTCCTCAAATCATTCTTTTAAAAAATTATTTTTCTTGTTTTTATTTGCATTGGTGTTTTGCCTGCATGTATGTCTGTGTGAGGGTGTCAGATCTTGGAGTTACAGACCATTGTTAGCTGCCATGTGGATGCTGGGAATCAAACCTGAGTTTTCTGGAAAAAAAAGTCACTGCTTTTAACTGCTGAGCCATCTCTCCAGCCCCTTTCCCAAGTTATTCTTTATGGTAAATAAAATACCTAAGCAGAGAGTTACTGAGTTAAAGAAACAATGGTAGTGTGGATTTGTTTTTTTTTTTTGGTGCTGTTTGTATTGTTTTTTCAAAAGACAGTACCCAACTTAACCAATCAGCAGTATGAACGCTCCAGTTCACCCATAGCCTACAATACGCATAACTTACACTTTTGCTAATATGCAGGATAAAACAGTCCTTTTATCTTTGCATGCAATTTAATGTGTGGATATGCATATGCACATGTAATGTGTGTTAGTGTGTGTGGTGGCTAGACACTAATGTCAGAGTCTTCCTCCGTCCCTGTTTCAGCTAAGACTGGCTGGCCAGGGAGCCTGCCCTTCCCCATCGGTTATCTCTACCCCAATGCACTGGAGTTGTAGACACACACTCCTATACACGGCTTTTACATGGATGCTAAGGATTCGCACTTAGGTCCTCATGCTTGCCCAGCAAGCACCTTACCTGCTGAGCCATCTCCCTAACCCCTAGGATGCCCATCTTAAATGTTCTTGTTGACAGTGGTTGGTTCAGTGGTTCCCCAGATGGTTCTTGGAGGTTCTTAAAGATCATAGCCGCTGTTCATCACATTATGAAAGCTTTACAAATTTTGACTTAGGACAGGTTGGATTAATCATTTATATCAACTAAATTTTTGACAGATGGCTTACTAGCCTCTGCTTGCATGTCCCTGTTAATGGGGACTTCAGTGCTCTACAAGTACTGAGCTGGCATCCGCTCCCTGCAGCTTTTATGCAGCCCTAATTCTGCCTTCAGAAGCAGCAGGATCTACATACCAGATGGTCTAGCACCTTCCACCTTGATTACCCATCTCTGCAAGTATGTCACCAGGCTAGAATACCCAACTGCTGGACAAGTCTGGCTGGCCCACAAGTCTGCCGCCCTCTCTGTAGGTTTCCACAAGGTGCTGAGTCAAGACCCTTCAGCTGGCTTATGTGAAGTTTATGATCAGCTGAGAGCCCACGATCTTCTTTCTGTATGTTTCCTGCCGCCAAATCTAGCCCCATTACTCCATACTTCCACAGTTGATCCTTTTAGATCTGAAGCAAGGCTTGGTTTTCCGGAGTAATTCACCCTGGTGGTGGATCAGCTCCTGTCACACTGTCTACACCAGAGGGATGGGGATAGAAGTCATTCTGACAATATGTGTTGATATAATAATGAAATGAGATGCAAGAATAGGCATTTGTCATTCCTTCTTGTTGCTTAGCATCGGAGCCTCCGCCTTGTGTTTGAGGAATTAACTCCATGCCTCATGGGGCAGAGACATCTTCCTTAGCAGCTAGAATGTGGCCAAAGGATGGAAGCCCTGGTTCCTCCAGCTACAGCCCGCTCCACACCCACACTTGTTCTGAATTGAGCTTAAAAATTGTTTTTCAGAAAACGTCACCTCCCCATGTCCTCTGGGGGAAATTTGTCTTTCTCTAGCTCTCCTAGTCCTCCAGGGAGGCACAGGCGTTCACTATCTTCCCTCATTCTCCAGAGGAAGATATCTTTAATATCTTAAACATTAACTGCAGAGTTATCTGTATCTGGGAACAGGAACTAAAAAGACATGATTTATAGATTGTGCGCATTGAGTCCCTAAAACTTTCCCACTTTTGGAGGGTGAGTGGGAACTGAGCCCAAGGCTTATGTCTGTGTACCGCTAAGGTACATCCTCAACCCAAGGCTTTCTGAGAAGTAACTTTCCCTTAGATTTACAGAACTCGGGGTATTTGGTGATTCGTAGATAACAGTACCCATACATTTGAAGAGCAGACCACTGAACATTTTAACTACTTGGGCTTGCAACCATCTGATCCATCTCCCTGCAAATCCTATATAATATTTGTAGCCTAAAACCCTTAAATAAGTTGGCCTTTTAAACTTTTTATCTTCTTGTATGTGCACATGCGTGTTCATGTGCCACAGCATGTATGTAAAAGTCAGAAGACATTGTCCGGAAGTTGGCTCCTTCTGTGAATCAAACTCAAGTTATCAGGCTTGTAAGGTAAGGTAAGTACTTTTGTGTACTGAGCCATATCCCTGGCCCAAGATGACCTTTTTGAGGGTTGGAGGGGGTTCGAGACAATGTTTCTCTGTGTAACAGCTCTGGCTGCCCTGGAATTCAACCTGTAGACCAGGCTGACCTCGAACTCACAGAGACCCACCTGCCTCTGCCTTCCAAGTGCTGGGATTAAAGGCGTGCACCATCACTACCTGGCCAAGATGACCTTTTTAAAAAGATGGAAGGCCTCATCTTCTCGCTGATAAAACTCTCTTCACAGCACTCTGCCTCTGCTTCCTGTTGTAGGCCTCATAAGAAAGCAGCAGAGTCAGATATTCTTTCAGCTACAGGTGGAAAAAATTGGCAAAGGGGCACTGCTTGCCCAGTGCCTCTCCACCTCCCCCCTTTCAGGATCAAGGTCTTACTATGAGGCTCAGTTGGAATCCCTGACTCAAGTGGTCTGAGGCCTCCAGAGTTGCTGTGATTACAGATGTGTGTCACCACGCCTGGCCTCAGCAATACTTTTAGGGACTCAATGTGCACAATCTCAGTTGCCAATGACTGCAATTTCTTGGGCAACACCCAACAAGGAATGAATGTCTGTGATGTAGGCGGTAGGGACAGAATGTTAGCAGTCACAGTGATGTCACCTAAGCTCAGTATTGGGTTGGAATTTAGGGTCTCCAAAGCTGATGCTCCTGCCTTCTGTGAATCACTCACTATCATTTAAATAAACTTATTTGCTGTAAATTGTAACCAAAACGAGTTATTTTCAATTGCATCCTAACCAGTGCATCCAAGATACGTATGTGTATAGCAAAGCAATAAATAAGTACCACACATACAAGATATTACTGTTTGGGGTGAAAATAATGAGGGAGAAGTTGGCCGTGCATAGAGTTTAGACAGTAGACAGATCTAGGTCTACTAAAAAAAAGTCTGGTGAATGGAAGGGGGTCAGAGGAAGAACTTGTGGATCAGACGAAGGCTTGATGCTTAAAGGCAGGACACTAATCCTGAGGCAGGTATGAGCAGATTTTCACCAGCTAGTGTGGGTATGGCAGGGATCAGGGACCTCCTGGCAACAGACAAACAGGCTGGCTACTTTCTCCTACCCTTGAACCCTTAGCAAAAGCCAGGAGGAGGGGCTAAGCTTTGAACATTTCATCCTGCCTCTAGGTGTTCCCACTGGGGAGGAAGCAGAAACCTGCCTAACCCTAACCCAAACCCTAACCCTAACTGGTTCTAGCTCCTCGAACTTAGAAGCATCATGAGAGGGATGGGATCCCATCCCATGCTGCCCTTCAGCCCACGAGCCATGCAGATTGTACACCCAGTCTTGACTGACAGACTGCCATTCAGATGCATCAGTCCTGATTGGGACTGGCTTTCCTGCTCTAACTCAAGAGAAATAGGCCTTGTGAGAGTGAGTACAACCTCTCTTAGGTCTGCTTGTTCAGGTTTGTGATGCTGGGGGATTGCACCCAGAGCCTCACACATCCTAACACGTCATTATATCTCCAGCCCAGAAGCCTTCCTGTCTTCATCCCAAAGCAGGGATCCCTCTCTCTGCTTTGGGCATGAGGGGATGGCAGGGTCAGGGTACTTCTCCTCATGCCATCCCCTAAGCGGGATGTACCTGGAATGCTGGCACTGACCTGATCCAGGTACTTCAGGGAGGCTTGAGACCAAAATCAGCCAGGGTTACACCAGCATTGCCCAGAAAAATCCCCTAGGGAACTGCAGCTCTTGCCCCTAACATGGCCTCTAATTTTCTGTAATGTTCATGCAAAATATACATGTTGCACTTGTATATTTTAATACTTTTGCAAAACATGGCTGTTTTGCAAAAATACAAAACACTAAAATTAACCATAAAGCATAAATTCTCATCTATACAGCCTGGACCAGCAGTGCTGGAAGAGTTCACATAAATCCTCTTGTTTAATCGTCAGCACAAATCCATGACCTTGGTGATGCTTTTTTCTTTTCCTTCAACCTTTTCTTTGATCTTGTTTTGTGTTCTGAAACATGATGTCACTATGCAGCCCAGGCAGGCCTTGAATCTTCTTGTTTCAGCCTCCTGAGTAATGAATTTCAGGTGCACATGGCCATACCTGGTTCTAGGTACTGTTGTAAACTTCATTTTCATAAATAAGGAAATTGGGGTTTATAGAGAGTAAAGGACTAGCCAAAGGTCGCACAACTGATTCTACTTCCATAGAGATGGGGAAATGTTCTTCCCTCGTCTGTGGGAAAGGTCCAGCTATTGAAATGTTGTCCCTTACATGTGGACTAAATCTGCCTCCTGAAGATAATGCTGTTCTTGTTTCTGCTTCTCCCAGTGGCCCACTGAGGTTGGTCTCCCAGTCTTCTAGCTCAATTGTGAACTCCATCATGGTAGGGGCGTTTTAATTTCTCTTTCTGGAAATAACCAGGCAAGTCTAACCCATGATCCCGTGGGACCAGGATAGCTAATAATGAGGCTCAATGCAAAATCCTAAACTTGATTAAAACATGATACCATTATATGGACTTAACATGTTATATTTAGAAATATATATGTATATACATGTATGCATGCAATAATAATTAGTGGAAAAAAAGGCCATGGATTTGAAGAAGAGCAGGGAGGGCTATATGGGAGTGTTTGAAGAGAGGAAAGGGATGGAGAAATGTTGTAATTATAATCTCAAAAAGAAAAAAATGAAAAAACATTATGAAAAAAATATGTTGCATTTTGTTTTGGTAACTTGATTGCACCTCTCTTGAACATGAACTTTGAGACAACATCTCATCACAGTGTCAAAGGGTTGAACATGTCACAAAGCACTAAGGAGAAGCACCTCCTCTAGTTACTTTGACTCTGTGTGGACTGGTCACCTCTCAGTGTTATGCGGGCAGAAAATTATAGATCCACACACAGTCTGAGAAAGGGGCTGGTGGAGAGTTATCCTTCCTGAGGCAAAATGTTAGAATCAGCATCCTTGCTGTATGAGGGGGATCAGCATCAGTGCTGAGCGGAGGATGCTGTTGCTGTATGAGGGTCCTCTGTTCCTCTGGCTGGAATGTAGCTTCCCCTGGGCAGGAGCATCTGTGACTTTTGGTCACTGTTGTAATTCTGACAGGTGTGCCTAACACACGGCGAGAATTGCAGTCTTTCTTGAATGAATCAGTACTACACTTTTACATCTGGTATTGCTGCCAGTTACTATGTTGCCTGAGAGGGAAATGTGAATTCCAGAGTCCATGGGTTTTATTTGTTTTCTTTTACCCCACCAACAGTTTTCCAATTGTTTTGTGTGCACATGAGTTTGATTCATAAGAAGATAACTTTATAATATCCAGAGCCTAGTGAATAAGTACTATTTATGTTCAGCTTCATCAGGGGCAGCATGTAGGAGCCATTGGGTTTCTAGTTCTTTCTGTCCATAGGAAAAACATTTTGTGGCTTTCTATTTTAAATTTTGAATTTAAGTCTGGTGGTGGCAGCATACATCTTTAATCCCAGCACTCAGGAGGCAGAGGCAGGTGGATCTCTGTGAGTTCGAGACCAGCTTGGTCTACAGAGTGAGTTCCAGGACAGCCAGGGCTACACAGAGAAACTCTGCCTTGACAAACAAAAGAACACAACAACAATAACACAGGAACTTAAGCCACTGTGGTGGTACCTACTTATGCTCCAGTGCCTGGGAGGCTGAGGCAGAAAAATCTTAATTTCAGGACCAGCTTGGCACATTGCTTGAGCTATATAGTGAGATGCTATCTTAAAAAATAAGTAAACATAGCTATTTAAATTAAACCAAAATTAAGGTTAAATTCAGAATATAAAATTGTTAGGAAACAGATAAAGGAGAAGAATGCTGGCCTTACTTTTAAAAATCATAATATATTATTATGTCATGATATTTCACTGAGAAAATACAGACAAGAGAAATAATTAAATAATAACCACTGTATTCCCAACATTTAGTACTGATACCATTTTTCTGTTTATATATTGAGTTAGTTACGATAGTTCCAGGAAGGAGGTACATTTTTCTGATGAGAACATGAATGAGGGAGACCCAGTGCCTGCCCAGGTCTAGTTGAACTAAGATGAATCCACAGATCTGAGCCCAGTAGGGCACAGGCAGTCCAACTCAGGGGGTAGGGTCACCTCCAGGTCCCGTCTCAGCACCTGACCTTACAGGGTGACCCCAGTGGTGGCAGGAGACTGGATTGGGTGTGAGGAAAATGACTTAGACCTGGCTGAACATCCTAGGCTGACACAAAGCAGCCATTAAGATTGTTCTTAGAAATGGGAGTGCCTTTTCTTCAGAATCCAAAGTGATAGTCTTGGAAGATTCTGCTCCAGGGTGACTCACAAGTCAGAAAGGCGTAGACTGTTTGAGCCAGACTCTGGGAAAAACAAGGGCAGCACGGGGTCACTGTGGTTTCTGGATTGTCCCCTGGTCCACCTCTTCAGTTATGAAATGATTTCTCAGGGTTTGTGACTTGAGGTAGGAAAAGATGGGGCTCCGTGTGAAGTGATCTGAGGCCGTGACCTTGAGCATCAGTGACTTCGAGCATCCCTGTATGGGATCTCTGGGAAGTCCAGGGCATGGGACAAATAGCTCATGTATTTCTTTAAAGTCAATACAAAATTTGCATCCTCTTCCCTACTTTTTTCTTTGAAATGTTGCTCACTATGTAGGCTACCCAAGAACTCACTATGTAGACCAAGTTAGCCTCTGAGTCACAGAGATCCACCCACCGCTGCCTCTCATGTGCTGGGGTTAAAGGTGTGTTCTACACGTTTGGCATTTCTCCCTAATCTTACTCGATATTGAAGCAGTTAAAAACAAATCTTCACATGAAATTGATGTTCCAGGATACTCAGCACAGACATTTTGTGGAAATGTTGGTTGGATGAATATTGTTCTTGCCCAGTTCCAGGATGATATTCTTACTCTAGTCAAGGCAAGGGCCCTGGCTCCACCGCCATACTGGGCAAACTGGGTCGGGAAATAAAGAAGCTGACATTCTCTAGACTCCAACTACAGGCCACATCGGTGCAGGTGTTTTACTTGTATAGCATCAGGTAGTCCTGTAACTCCGCAGTGATACTTATTTTATAAAAGAGAAACCCTGGGGGCTGGAGAGATGGCTCAATGGTTAAGAGCACTGACTGCTCTTCCAGAGGTCCTGGGTTCAATTCCCATCACCCACAAGGCAGTTCACAACTATCTGTTTAACTCCAAGATCTGACGCCCTTACACAGACGTACATAACACCGATGTGCATAAAATAAAAATAAATTTAAAAAGAAATCCAAAGGGCTGGTGAGATGCTTTGTGTGTAAAGGTGCTTGCCTCCCCTAATCACCTGAGTCCAGTTCCGTGATGGGGCTGAAACCCCCATGGTGGAAGAAAGGAATTGACCTCCATGCACAGACGATGCCATTCCCATTCACTTGCACACACAAACAATAAGGAAGTAAATGTAACTAAACAATAAATTGTAAAGTCAAAGAAACTGAGTTACTTTATCACGGTCTGGAAAAGGAAAAAACCCGGGTCTGCCTGAAACTTTGCTTGTTTCATAAACTGTATCCTCCCCTGAGTGTGGGTTGTCTAATTTTCTTGGAGGGTGAATGGGCAATGTGGCTTCCTGGGGTCATGAAAGAAGCTTCTCACCTCCTTCTCCCTCTACTGAAGGCAGAAAGGCAGAGATCACAGGCCTTGCCTGTGGGCACAGGAAGATGACCTCTCTGGGGGATCTAAGAGATAAAATGCAGCTCTCATTCCTGAGCAAGTAAAGGAGTGGAAAAAGACTGAACTATAGTGGGCAAACGCGGACCGCAGTAGAGGGAACTTGCCACCATCTTGGGCAGGTGGCTGCTTGCGCAGAGCCTGGAGCCTAAGCCGGGGATCTGGAGCCTCAGATAAAGCTGGGACAAAGGCCGAGACCTTCTTGTTTATCTTCAGCCCTGACAGTGAGGAGAACTGCCCGGCACCTTAAATGATGGAGTCAGCCCTACTCCTTTCCCATTGTGCATCTCCAGGCCCTCGCAGATCTCCATTGGGCTGGACCGGAAAACCAAGGTACTGAGCCCAGCTCCTATCCCGAGACCCAGATCTTTAGAAAGTGTCATTACTCCTCACTGAATTATGAAAGCGCCCACACCACGTGCATAACCTGGCAGAGCCGACTCTCTGTAACCGTCTTGGCAGGAGTGACGCTATCCTGAGAGACACTTATGCTCTCCCTTTGGCTATCAGACTCGTGAAACAGAACTTGGAATTCCCCAGGAATCTTGTGCTGGGAGAGGGAGAACCTGAAACCTGGTACCAGCCAGCGGTGGAACTTGTCTCCTAAAAAAAGGTTTTGCACGTTTTTGACAACTTGTTAGAGCACCTTACAGGAGAGACCTGGAATTGACAAAGACCCAGGTGGGCGGAACAGCACCTTGACTAGAACTGCTTACGCATGCTCCTTGCTCTCTGTTCAGAGCTAAACCTGTGTCTGGACCAGGAAGACAGCCTTGGGGATCACTGGACCTCGTTAGTTATTCCTCTTCTCAATGTGAGCACACTGAACATCTCTCTTTTTGATCTTTTGACGATTACTTATCTGCTTAATTGACCTATTAAGGAGAGCTTTTGACCCTCACAATGGTATCTCTTCTCCCACCATTTAATGGGGCTCACTGGGCCTTGAGTTCCCTAGAACTGTGAATTTGATTCTGTTGGCGGACTCATAGTTCCTGCAAACCTCTTAAAATGTCTGTCATCAATGTTTTATGCTACCCCGCCTCCCAAGACGCTGACGAAAGTCCAATATGTGGTTCTGCAGACTGCAGCTTACATATCCCATTCTGGTCCTCCATTCTGCTGGGCCTCTGCTTTCTTTAGCCTCGAAAGAACTTTCCAGCAGCTCCCTCTTTTTCCTAGAAGACCCTACAGCTAAACATGGGGCATGAATTACACTGTACTCCTTCCGAGGGCAAAGCAGACCTGTACTGAATAAAGGCATCCTTGGATTTTGTTTTCGTTATTGGCATATATATATATATATATATATATATATATATATATCAATGTTATATATATATCAATGTTATATATATATCAATGTTATATATATATCAATATATATATTGATGACAATAAATATATATATATTTCGTTATTGGCATATATATATATATTTCCTGCTCTTTCCAAGCCTCAGACCCCTCAGGTCTGAGTAGCTCTGTCTAGTTCTCCCCTGAGACACCCCGGGGGCAGATGGCCACCCACATTGCGACTGCTGGGGCACCGTGGGATGATCCATGAAGAAAGAATACACATACCATGTTATTTTAGGATAACAACCGGTCAGAAAAATTTCATCATTCTTAGCAGGTTTAATCTTTTAAATTCTGCAGAACTCTGAAAAAGCACAAATTACAAGGCTTGAGATTATTCACAGATGTCTGAGACCAGTTGTGGGTGTGATTATTCAGTGAAGGGGTCACTTAACCTTCTAAGGGGTGCCACGATGTCCTCTGTGTCCTCCATACATTTCAGCTCCTTCTGACAGCCTCTCCTTAGAGCACAGAGAAGGTAGGGGTGTGTATGGTGGGAAGGAGGCACAGCTGAGCCTTGGGGCTTGAGCCCTGGAGAGCTGGATTTCGTAATGTGATTATAAGAGGTGGCCGAAGGGAGTCTAGTGTGAACTCACGGAACACAAGCTTAAAGGTGTCTCTAAAGTGGTGTTCCTGGGTGACAGGTATCAGTGGCCACTTTAGGAGGAAGCATATACATTCTTTAGTTAGCATTTTGCTTATCTGCATTTAATTTTTTTCTACCATGAGCTCTCATTACTAGGAGTACCGATGTGATCCAGCATGTCCAGTTTATACAATCCTGGGGATCCTGGGGACTAAACTCTAATGATTGAGCTATATCCTCGGCTAATTATTTTTGCTTTTCACAATTTATGCCTCTAAAATGTCAAAATTACTTAAATATCTAATGATAGTATTTGTTCATAATTCTCTGTTTCTTCCTCACTGAATGCGGGGCTGAGGCTGTAGTAGCTCAGGGGTGCTTGCTTAGCATATGTAAGACCCGGAGATCAGCCCTTGGCATGGTAAAAAAACAAAGTAAAATGGTGAAATAATGAATTGCCTCCAGGTCGGCCTTCAATGAACTCCCGGGTGTGGTGGCATATACTGTAATCTCAGTATAGAGACTGGATGGTCAAGAGTTCAAGGTCATCTTCAGCTACATACAGAGTTCAGTGGTCAGCCTAGGCTAGAGACCTGTCAAAGAAGGGATGAGGCATAGAGGGAGAACCAGCTGAAAATGACTTAAAAATTATAGCCTGGTAAGGTATTAGTGGATAATAGTGCTTGCTGCCTACAGCCTGACAACCTGAGTTCAGTCTATCCTGTGACCTTCACAAGTACACTGTTCTCTCTCTCTCTCTCTCTCTCTCTCTCTCTCTCTCTCTCTCTCTCTCTCTCTTTCTCTCTTTCTCTCCCCCTACCTACCTACCTACCCTCATCCCTGAACAACTGACAAAATTGCTTAGAGACTCTTAGGAGTAGCTGTGATGGTCAGAGATGCTTAGGAGTAGCTGTGATAGTTAGGCGTCGCTGCACGGCTTAGAACTTGGTCCTTATTCAGAAGTACAGTGGCTGGATGTACTGGTTTCTTACTGATGTCAACTTTTCAACAGGTCATCAGGTTGACCTATTCTCAAAACTGTAGAGTACAAAAACCGTGTAAGCTTTTCTTCTTAAGCACCTGCAGCAGCAGGCACCTGCGTCAGGTGGAGAATGAAGATGGGAAGCTCATCCATCTGTTATTATCTCTGTGGGTACGGAATAGGCACAAGCGGGGAGAGTCCCTTAGACAAAGGTCTATGCTCATAGAAAGCCCTTGACCCTGCTTGTGACTCACCAGGTGGAGTGCAGGTTGCTGTCGTGATGCTGAACACATCAACTCGAGCCATCCCAATGGCTTTCCTATTTACTATCTTTGAACTTTACAATACTTCATAGTCCCTGATTTGCATTCAGAAAGAAAACTGGAAGTGGCCCCTTTCGTCTACCAATCCCAGGTGTTCTCAGAGCTGCCATTGCCTAAGTAGCTCCGAGTGTCTGTACCACTCCATGGCTAGTTGAACCTTCTCAGCCTATCCCAACCTGGAATAGTCCTGCATCCATAGTCTCTATAGAGGCTCAGGGCTGTCAAGCTCCACTGGGACAAAGGAAAAGTGGTACCAATGCCGGGTCGGCTCTTTACCGGTCCTCTCACCCACAGCTGCCAGGATTCTGCTTTCATCCTGCTTCCTGCTTGTCCAATGCTCCTCGGTTGTCCTCCCCACCTGTTTCTAGCCATCTAAACTTCTGCCTCTTGTGTGAACAATGTCCCACAATGCACCTCATCTATAATCCCGCAGTGCACCTCATCTCTCTATAATCCTCGTGATTCAGTCCCCCCAAGTGTTGGGATCACAGGCACCTGGCACCACATGGCATTTCTAAGACCCAGGCTCTTCCAGGACTCCCTTCTCCACACTCCCCTGCCTCCTCCAGGATCAGAGTCAGTAAGTTACCCTTCTATCGCCGGTTCCCTGGCCCTCTTCTCCTGTGCTGTGTCTGGTCTTCAGCCTTCTTTACTTTGCTCCAAGGCTGGATTCCACTGCATGAGTCTTGCCCGTGCTAAGGCCACCAATGATGACCCCCTCCTCATCTTCCCTCGCCTCCTCCTGGAGAACTGAACCCAACTAAGCATGTATCCTCTGAGCTACAGCTATAGCTCAGACAATAACTTTTTCATACTTTCCGTGCTGGAGACCAAACCCAGAACCTTGAGCAAGTTGGACAAACAACCTGCCGCTGACCTACATCTCCAACCAACAAAGGTTTTCTTAACCATCAAATTATTAATTGATATATGTTTTTTTCTTCACTGTAGTAAACTGACCTCCTGGTACTTAGTCAGTTTTGCTAACTACTTAAAACGTGTGATTTCATTGATTTTTCTGGTCTCCTCTGGCTTCTCACTGTGTGGTCAGTCCCTAATATTGGTGTGCCTAAGGTTTTGCCTTTAACCCTGCTGCTCAGCCTCCTGGCCATCAGTTTCCTCTCAGGAGCCCCCTTCCCCCACCAGAGGAATGTGTGCCATGACCAAGGCATCACTTCAGATCCAGAAACTGTCAGAACTCTTGGGTTTCCAACAGCCCATGGTCTTGACTCAGAGGAACTCATTGCTAGCTGTAGAAGTTCAGGCATTGGGCCTTTGCAGGGCTGGATGGAGCTGACTCTTGACAGTGACTCACCCCGTCCCTGTTTCAGAACTCAGACAACTGAAGGCCACAGAAAACTGTGCATTCGCAGTGCTGCCCCATGTTCATCCCAGTGTCTCACCAGTCTCCACATGCAGCTATGATCCATCGGTCTTTGCTGCTCTGTGTCAGCCCACTGCAGGGACACGCCACCACATCCATTCTTTCTAAAGACGGCTCCTGGTGTGGGGATGTCCACAGTGCCACTCTTAATCATGTCTCCCTGCAGGAATTTCTTCAGGACTATGTGTGTTCTAAAGATTGTACCAATGTGCATTCTCTCTTTTGTATTCTTTTTTTTTTTTTTTTTTTGAGGCAGGGTCTTGCTATGTAGCTTTGTCTGTCCTGGAACTCACTACGTAGACCAGAATGGCCTCTAACTCACAGAAATCTGCCTGCTTGTGCCTCCCCAGTGGTGGGAGTATAGGAATGTGCCAATTGTCCAGGCCCAAAGTACATGCTAACAAGCATGTGTCATAACCCCCAGTGCTTTCAGCATAAGCAAAAGTCAGGCCCACAGTGATCCAGTTCTTTACTGCCAGGTTGCCGTATGGTGCAGAAATGCCCCATGTGGCTAGGTAAAAATTGGCCTGGTCTCTGGTGTTTGAGTCTGGCCTCACCATCTCAGGCTTCCTGTTAGAACCAAGTTGGGTGACGCTCTTTCCAGTTTGGTTGGTCCCTGGACTCTCTTTTTCATGGTGCCTGCTGCAAGGGTCAGAAACATAATTCGTGAGACCCAGCACCAGTTAAAATGTCTGGTTCAGGTAAGACATTCCCACAGCCTCCCTTCGCTGGAACTGGTAGTTAACATTTGCTATTCAACGTTACACTTCCTCAGTACCCATAGCCGAGGCACAAACACACAAAGAGCCTGAGGCCTGCCCCATGGTTTGGCACGAAGGCCCAACACTTCCTGTGCCTAGGTCCAGATCCCTACTAAGGTGCGTGCCATCACTGGGTGGCAGCTGTAAGCAGGTAAGGGAAGAGAAGAAGAGACCAAAGGCAGAAACACAAATGAATGAAGGCCCCTAGGTTCCATTGCATTTCATGTTCTTCCATCAGGCATCACTTATAAAACAGAAAGTCAAGCCAGGTATAATGGCACATGCCTTTAAGCCCTGCACTTAGAAGGTAGAGGCAGGAAGGTCAGGAGTTAAAATTCAGCCTGGGCTACATAAGACTCTGTCTCAAAAAAACAAACCCAAAATCCAAATAAAAAATAACAAAACACACACACACACACACAGAGAGAGAGAGAGAGAGAGAGAGAGAGAGAGAGAGAGAGAGAGAGAGAGAGAGAGAGAGAGAGAGAGAGAGAGAATTACTAAGGATTTATTTAAAGACAAAGACTACAGGGTATCTAGTCTCAAGCTCAGTGCCTATTGCTGCCCTGCCTGGTACCCCCAAGACCCAGTGCCCTCTGCTCTCTCACCTTCCCAGTCTTGGATTCCCTGGGTGACACCCTGTGAGTGTGTTGAGTTCCACTGGCACAGTGATCATGATTTCTGCAAAAAAGTCCCCAAACCATCAAGTCTGTGTCTATTTGGAGCTTTTATGAGTCCCTTTCTCCCTCAATGGCCACAGCCATGGAACTTAATCCTTCTCTTGGCCCTCTTCATTTCTGGTAAGTGGAAGAGTGTGTTTTGTTCATTGCTGTTCGAGTCAAGTCATTAAGGCTTCAGGTAGCAAAATAATACTTTAAACTAGGCAATAGAGGAGAACGTAGCCTAGTGACAGGGTGCTTGCCTGGCATGTGAGGCTCTGGGTTCAACACTAGCAATAATAATAGTAACAACAGCAAAAACAGTCATCTACCATTCAGTGGGAAAGTATAAAACTCCCAGGACAGATAAAAACAGAAAACTCTAGTTAATCCTCGTCTGATCTAGTGCAATCAACAGGATAATTGCCAGTAAAGGTAAAGTGACTGAGGAAACTACTCTCCAGCCTAACCGATAAGTGAGAACAGGTGTAAGACGAGGCATTGTGGTGCTTACCTGTAATTCTAGCACTGGAGACTCTGAGGATTGAGACCTTTAAAAACCGGTGTTGGCCTGTGGAGTAAGATCCTGTCTCAAAACAACAGCATCCAATGTTGCTGAACAAATTTGTCCTGAAGGCTGTTAGACCATTTTATCAGCAAAAATTATTGGTAAAAGCAAAACAAATACCAACTTCTGCTCAACAGAAATGAGAAAAGTGAACTGATATGGGATACGGACAGGAATGGAAAGGAATTCTGGAGTTTCTTGAGAAGGGGTAAACACCTTGTAGAATAAGTATTCTAGCCATTTCAAAAATAAACATTTAACGAGAAGGGGCGTTTCTGGGAGCTAGACGGATGGCTCAGCAGTTAAGCATGGGCTGCTCTTCTAGAGAACCTGGATTCCATTCTCAGCACCCACATGGCATCTCACAACTGTTTGTGACTCCAGCTCCAGGAGATCTGACATCCTTTTCTGGCCTCCACAGACACCAGGCACACACATGGTCCACAGATAAACCTGCAGGCAAAACACCCATACACATAAAAATAATCTTTTAATTTAAAGGAATTTCCAAATATGAATTTGGCTTCAGTTTTTCTTCCTTCTTCTCCTTTTAAAATCGATGGAGTTACCGTATTGTTATTTCAACCCATAGAAGACTTACAAAATACGGCTTGACTATATTCAAGGCACTCTAACCCCCAACAAAAGCCTAGAAATTTGAAAACTGGACTGAAGAAATGGCTCAGCCGACAAGAGCTGTTACTGTTCCTCCAGAAGACACAAGTTTAGTTCCCAGCACTCCTGTGAGGAGCTCACAGCTGCCTCCAACTCCAGTGCCAGAGAGATCAGACACCTCTGCCTCTTCGGACAACTGTCCGCATGTGTGTACAATACACATACACACATGAGATGAATGTATAAACAAATAAGCACAATTTTAAAACTTGAAAACAACAAGGTGGAGCCTGTGAGATGCTCCGTGGGTGCAGTGGTTTGAACTTAAATGGCCCCCATAGGCTCATAGGGAGTGACAACATTTGAAAGGTTAGGATTTGTGATTTGTTGGAGTAGGCATGGCCTTGTAGGAGGAAGTGTGTCTCTGGGGGGGTGGGCTTTAAGATTTCAGAAGCTCAAGCCATGTTGCCTTCAGATCCAGATGTAGAACTCTGAGCTATCATGTCTTCCTGCCATGAGGATAGTGGACTAAACCTCTGAAACTGTAAGCAAACTTCAATTAAATATGCTCTCTTTTTAAGTGTTGCATGGTCATGATGTCTCTGCACAGCAACAGAACACTGGCTTTGACAATGGATAAAGGGACTTGCTTCCAAAGCCAGTGACCTGAATCCAAACACTGGAACCCACATAAAGCTAGGGTTGTCCTCTGAGCGTCACGTGAATAGCATGGTATCTACACACACCATGCACAGGAGTGCACACATGTACACACTCAAAATAAATGAATAGAAACAAGGGGTACTGATCCTGAGGGACAACACCTGAAGCTGACCTCCAGCCAACACATGTACACACGCACACATGCACGCACGCACGTGAACATGAACACGCAAGGCACAGTTCTCACCCACACCCACATAAACACTCATGGGTTCCCTTATTGGGGTGAGCAGCTGTGTGTGTTACGGCTCCCTCCTCAAGAAAAGTTTTGTCATACAACACTGTCTCCCAAGCTAGTTGTGTGAAATGGGGTAATTGTAAAACTGCATAGACACACATGTATGTGAGTGTTCATGTGGGTGTGGGTGCTCTTTGCCCGCACACCAGCAGCAGAGTTTCGGGGGAAGTGCTTCTCTGGCAGGGGAGATGAATGCCCCCCAACAGTACAAGTGGGAAAGAGGCTCCCCGATGTTTCCTGATATAAACCGTGAAGGTTTTACTAGGCAGGACCCTGATTCTAGGGTAGAAGGATCCTCCCAGAATCCCACAGCAAATTATGGCAGAGTCCCGCCCCAGCAATGGACTCTTTGTGGTCTTTGCACCAGTCAGCATGGGCCATGCAGCTGCAGCTAGTGGGGGATGACACTCAGAAGACTGGTGGCCTTGGGCACCTCAGCATCGTTTCATTTAGTTAGGACCCTGAAGTCACATTCTCCTTGAGAGCTGATTATATGTTTGCAGAGTGGAATTAACTCTTTGAAGTTTGAGGTCTTGGACTCATGAGTAAGGGCTGGTGCTCCACTCCAATTTTGGTCCAGATTCACCATGATGAATAGGTGGGGACAGTTATGGGGAAGTCCCTCTGGGCAAGTTTACTAATTGTATCTTTGTGGCCTGTGGGAGCTAAAAACAACTTTCTGAAGTCCCCTGCTCAAGGAGTGCCTCACCCTGAGGAAGATGTGGCCCTACCTGCAAGCCCAGCAAATGCACTCTCTTGAGAGCCTTCAGCCAGCAGCCACTGTCCCAGCTGTCGAGGTCACTGGGACACTTCTTCCATCCATCGGTGCTTTGCTCTGGCCCCTCAGGAGACCAGTGGGAACTTGAGAGAAGGACACCAATGGTGTGACTGATGATGTGGGTTCAGTAGGTAAAGGTGCTGGCCACCAAGCCCGATGGCCTCAGTGTGATTCCTAGGACCATGGTAGAAGGATAGGGCCAACTCTTAGGAGCTGACTGCTTGCTCTCTGTCCTCACACATGCTGTGGCATGCGCACAGCCCCTAACACACACATAAAATAAAAATCAAAAAATAAATAGATTACAGAGGAGGAGGAAAACAGCAATAGCAGCAGGGGGTCCAGACAATAGAGACGCCAAATTTGACAGTCATCCTAGCAGCTTTCTTGATTTCCTACAGCCTCCCAGATACTGGGCTTCAAGCCCTCTTTCTCTATGCTTAGTACTTTCCAGATCAGCTCCTAAGGTCCCCAGGAAGACTCAGCCCTGCCTTCTCCCACAACCCTGTCATTTTCATCTGAACCTGAGCTCATGTCTGCCAGGTGGTCTTGGGGCCATTCTGTGTGTAACTCCTGAGCAGCCCCTGGTCTTAGATTCCCCTTCACCCCACCGCTAGGGTGCACTCCTGTGGATAAAAGTGGAACATTAATCACCAGGTGCATCTCAGAGAACTGAAGGTAGGTCCGTTCTCTCTGGACCTCCACCCTCCTCCTCCCCTCTGCAGGGGCTGCCTTGCTTATTCACACCTCTATTTATATCCTAGTGGGCACCACCTCCTGGGGGGAGGAGGATGTTTTGGTAAAATATAAATGCAGTGTAGTGGGGAAACACATACTGGGGTGACATACCCTGGTCTTAGTCTGGGGAGAAGCAATTCAATTTTGCCTTGAGCACAGGGAGATGGTCATTCTAGGCACCTAGTTTCCATTCCAGTTCATCTGGAGGACTTCCTAGGCTCCCTAGTTAGGATGTCTTCTGGGTAAGACATCTGGGAAGATTGATTTTCTCACTATCGTGGGGCAGAACTTGGGCATGGATACCTGGGAATAAGGGGATACATACGATACGGCAAAGTCTGTGGAGTCATGGAAGCCAGCAGAGTACAGAAAACAACGTGGAGATGAAGTGCAGTTGGCCACACATAACCGACACCGTGCTCTAAAGCCTGGCATTTCTCAAAGCCAGGGTAAACTTTCTGAGGAGGCAAAAAAACAAAACTGAGACAATTAACAAACAAAACCAAAACAAAAATGTCAGAAAGCCCTGGAGAGGGGGAATCTGGCTAGAAGGATCATCCTGCTTCTTCCTGGGTATGCCTGGATGTCCACCTGCAGGTGATTTCCTAAACTAGATTTTTCTGTGGGTGCTGGGGAAAGTAGTGTGGTATTTAAAGCATGCCCCAGAGATGAACACGGTAGCATACACTATTAATCTTAGCCCTCAGGAGCAGGGGCAGACATATCTCTGTGAATCTGAGGCCAGCCTGATCTTCAAGATTCCCTCTTCTTTGTTTCTCTCTGTCTCTCCTCTCTCTCTCTCTCTCTCTCTCTCTCCCTCTCTCCCTCCCCTCCCTCTCTCTCTCTCTCTCTCTCTCTCTCTCTCTCTCTCTCTCTCTCTCTCTCTCTCTCTCTCTCTCTCTCTCTCTCTCTCTCTCTCTCTCTCTCTCTCTCTCTCACACACACACACACAAATACACACACGACATATAACCTCAACTATCTATGGCTAATTCCTTTGGCACATAAGAAGCAAACCTAACACTCCTTTCCATTCTGAGGCTGAGTTTTTGAGTCAGGCTTTTTCTTTAGCAAGGCTAGTGCTACTAAGGAGGAGGGTAGGTTATCAAAAGGATGACAAGGTTGCATTCTTGGTCTAGTCTATACTTTGACTTACAAAAGCCCTCAAGAACCATCACCACGCCGGGCTCTCCTGGAGCTTGAACATAACAGGTATTAGCTCTAGGCTTGCTGGCCTGGCTTCTAGAAGGGAGATAGCTCCAGCTTTGGCTTCATGCTGTTGTCAGCCTTCATGTATGCCCTGCAGAACAAGTCTGACCACAGGCCCATGGAGACACTAATCAGGTCAGTGTGGGAAAGGTTGGAATCTGGGTTCAGTAGTCACAGAGGAGGACCTCATACATAGCATTGACTTCCTGGCTCTGAAATAGTACAGCTCACTGTAGATTATGTAAGGACTGCCTTATGGGACAGCCTAGACCTGAAGAGTGAGCCCCAGTGGTCCAGTTCTTCCAGGAGCCAACACGATTCAGCATCTTACTTTGCCTTATCCAGTTCCTCGGCTATGCTGGGAGTCTTCCAGGAATGAGTCACTCACATTCCACAAACAAGACAGGGATATGGCAGTGATGTTATCAGCCCATGGTTAGGTGACTCTCCAGGATCCTGGGGACAGCCATCCCTTCTGCTGCCCCTTGTGGAAGTTGATTGGTCATTGTTCTTCCTCAACAGGATAGACTTGATACAGAGACCCAATCAAGGCCCTCCAGGAGCCTAGAACGAGTTGGGAAGGTTGAGCTGAGTTAGTAATGAACCCACAGATAGCAAAGCAGATGGAATCTATAGACTGTATCATTAGTCCCCACACCCACTTCTGACTGGGATTGCTGAGGAGTGACTGGTTTTCACCAAGGGACCAAGGCTACTGTTTCATTCATATATATGCATACATATGGTACTCTTGGTCCCTTGGTGAAAAACACATATATTGAGATGGAATCATGCGGTAGCCCAGTCTATCTTCAGACCCACAATAATCCTCTTCCTTCTGAATACTGGCATTATAGACATGAGTCACCCACCCCCGGTCCATCCTTCTCCTTTTAAACAGCTTCAATAAATCACACATATTTAAAGTCTACTGATGAGTTTTGATGTATGCTGCCCTGTAAAACTATTACCATGGTCAAGATGATGACTACATCCATCACTTGACTTTATTTCCTCCTCCTTTAATCCTCTGTGCCCATTTGAAATCCTCTGCTTCCTGCCCCTCCTCCCTCACACCCAACTACTCATGTGCTGTCCCTTGTTTCAGATCGCCTTACATTTTCTAGAATTGTTTCTGAATGGAATCGTACACTATGCTTACATTTCTGCCTGTCTTCTTCCATCCTATGGCACATCATTATTCAAAGGTCCAACAATGCCATTGTTTGAATAATTGTTTCCTCTTATTGGTACAGTAGAATGTACATTAGCACATACACATTACATTAGTATGTATGCTCCAGAATGTGTTTACTCACATGTTGATGGGTCTTTGAGTGGTTTCTAGTTTGGGGACTATTATGAATAAAACAGCTCAGACGATGCATGCACACATGTGGGTGTTGAGTTTTTTATCATTTAGCTGGGGTGGTGCTGAAGACTAGGGTCTCGAGCCTGCTGAGCCGGTGAGCACCACTGAGCTCCGCCACCAGCCTGCAAACAAGTGTTTATGTGAGTATATGCTTCTCTGTCATTGGTAAGCACTCAGGAGTGGAGTGACTAGCTTATGTGACAAGACCGTCTTTAACTTTTAAGGAAGTTGTCAAACTGTTTTCCAAAGCAATTAAACCATTTTTACAACTCCAACAGCTGTTTATGGGAGTCCCAGCTGCCCCATGCCCTTATCACCCTTTAGTGAGGTCAGTGGTTTTAATTTTAGCCAAGTGTGTGTGTCATAATATCTCATTGTGGTTTTCATTTGCATCGCCTCTACCCCCATTGTGATTAATGGCCTTGAACATCTTTCATGTGCTGTATATGTATCTTCTTTGGTGACACTCTTTGAATATTTTCATTTCTAAATTGCATTATTTGTCTTCAAGGATTGAAGTGTTTTGTTTTTACAATTACATTTTGTGATGGGCTCTCACTATGTATCTCCAATTGTTCTTAAAGATCTATATAATCCGGGGCTGGAGAGATGGCTCAGCGGTTAAGAGCACTAGCTGTTCTTCCAGCGGACCCAGGTTCAACTCCCAGCACCCACATTGTTGTGATCCAGCTGCCTTCACTACCCCTGACTGACAGTGGAACTTCCTTGTGGTCTGTAATTGACAAGGATGTTTGTGTTCTTTTGGCCGGTGGGTCTCCACAGAAGGAGTAGAGGTATAAAAGATTGCTGAGCAAAATAAAGGTTGCTGTTTTTCCACCTGAAAAGAATCCTCCGTGTCTCAATCCCGGCAACCCCTGCCAATCTTGGCTATCCACGCTGCGCTAGCTGCAGCACTACATGACATCTAACAACTATATGTAACTCCAGTTTCTGGGGATCTTATACCTTCACACCAATCCACATAAAATGAAGTTAAGTAAATTATATAAAAAAGAGTTTCTTTAAAAAAAAGATCTATATAATCCAGGTTGGACTTAAACTCATAATCCTCTTGTCTCAGTCACTACTAGACTAGGTTCTACAATTATGTTTTACACACACATCACACACACCACACACTCACACTACACATGCATATACACACTACATAGACATGCATACACACACTATACACACTATAAACACTCAGACTATATGCACACACTATACACATTACACAAATACATACCATTCACACACACACACTACATATGCACCCATGTACATACACACACACACACACACACCACACCACACCACACACTTGCAGCTGAGTTAGTAATGAACCCACAGCAAAGAAGATAGAATCTGTGTCATCAGACCCTACATCCACATCTGACTCAACTTCTGAGGAGTGACTTTTGTTGTTGTTGTTGTTTTTGTTTTTGAGACATGCCTTTAATCCCAGCACTCCAGAGGCAGAGGTAGACAGGTCTCAATAAGTTCAAGGCCAATCTTGTCTATATAGTAAGTTTTAAAATACATAGTAAGAACTTGTCTCAAAATAAAATGTCAAAGTTAGACCCACAGCAGAGCACTCCCAAAGTCCAGTTGAAGAGTGGGAGGAGTGAGAATATGAGCAAAGAAGTCAAGACCATGATGGGTTCACCCACTGAAACAGTCTGCCTGAGCTAATGGGAGCTCAACAACTCTGGTTAGACAGGGAAGGAACTAGCATAGGACCAAACTAAACCCTCTGAATGTGGGTGACAGTTGTATGGCTAAGGCAGACTGTGGGGCCACTGGCAATAGAACAAGGATTTGTCCCTGCTGCTTGTACTGGCATTTTGGAACCCATTCTCTTTGGATGGATACTGTGCTCAGCCTGAATATAATGGGGAGGTTCTTGGTCCTTCCTCAAAGCAATGTGCCTTGTCCTCTCTGGGGAGTGGATGGGGGGTAAAAGGGGGAAGGTGGAGGAGATGGGAGGAGGGGAAGGAGCAGGAACTGGGATTGGTATTTATAATGAAAAATATAGTTTGTTTTCTTTTTTTAAAAAAATAGAAAAAATGTCAAAATTAAATTTTCATGTGTTCATGTAAGAGAGTATCTATCTGTCTGTGGTGCATGTGTGCCACATCGTGTGTGTGGAAGCCAAATGACAACCTTTGGGAGCCAGCTCTCCCTCCATGTAGGATTCAGGGATTGAACTTTGGTCATCTGGCTTGATAACAGGTGCCCTTACCCACTAAGCCGTCTTGCCAGCCCAATTTTAACTTTCAGGCAGGGTCTCACTTTGTAGCCCTGGAGGACCTGGAATTGCATGGTAGACCAGACTGGTCTATTATGACCTTTTATTGTTTTATTAAAAAAATAAGACTCAGGGATTAAATATTATGGCATAAACCTGAGAGATAGATTCACGGAACAATGGAGGAAGGATTACCTGCTCTCTTCTCCACCTTTCCCGATGGAAAAGGCCATGCATCTCCTCCCTCCTTATTCCTCCTGTGTACCTGTAGCTTCCTCTAAGTTGGTCAGTGGTCCACTCCTGCCAACTTAGTGTGAACTCCAAACCAAGGTCCAGTTCCATTGGCAGTCTCGGAGAGGCCCCACAAACAAATCTCCTGCAACACTGGTCTTGAACTCACAGAGACCAGCCTGCCTCAGCCTCTCTTGAGTGCTGGAATTAAGGGCATGAGCCGTGGCACTTGGCTCCAGTTTTAAATCTTGGTGATGTTTAGAACAGTGTTCTGATGTATTATACTTAATGCTTTTTTTGTACAATTTAGGAAAATTTTGCCAAACTCGGTGTCACAAGGACTTCTTCTACATGAAAATTTCAATTCCTTCACTTTGGTCAATGATCCATTTTGAGCTAATTTTTGTAAGATTCTTCTCACTGTATACATATAAACCCAGTTCAGTGCTTTCCTTTTAAGACTCCTGGTGCTCTGGGTTAACATTCCTCCTTCTCCTCACCAAACCTCCAGCTCCGCTTCTTTGTTACACTCTGACCTGTTCTGATGCCTCCTAATGTTCTAAGATGCCTCCGAGGCCCATCAGCCTCTGATCTCTTTCTTCACACTCTGGGATGTTGCGGAGACAGAGACTCATCCTCACCCTACTCATGACGCCCAAGGAGCCTCACCTGGTGTGGAGCACAAGGCAAAAAAAAAAAGAGAGCATTTCTCCAAGATCTTCCCGTTTTCCTTTTTCTCTTCCTCTTCCTCCTCCCTCCCCTTCCCCTTAGACTGATTCTCAGATAGCCCAGACTGGCTTCAAACTCAATATGTCGCTGGGAGTGACCTTGCTATCATATCCCTCTATGCTATGCGAGGATTACAGTATCTGCCACCACACCTGATTCCAGGTCCTGCTAGACAAGCAACTGACCGACTGGGTTACACCCTCAGCGCCCCCATCCTCCTACTCAGGGTCACAGTTTGAATTCCAGTGCTAATTGCCTTCCTAGACATCCATCCGTTGCAGTGGGGAACTGGAACTCCTTCTAGGAGAGAAAAACCAACTGATTATTAATTAGCCTTGTCCCCTTGTTGGCACGAGCAAGGGAGGGAGGCAATGTTCCAGAGGGAGGGTGGGTGTTGTGCTCTTCACTTCAGGAATGAGGAAAAAATGAAGGTTTCAAGAGATCTGATTCAAGTCATCCAACTGGCTTGCCACAGAATGATCTCCCTCCAGAGAGTGTCTCAACCTCTGAGCCACACTGCCAGTCACCCAGCTGTCACCATCGAGAAAGGACTGAGTTTAGGCCTCTTGTTCCCCAGCTAGCAGTTCTTGCTCTATAAATGCTGCAAGTCGCATGTGGGATTTTCCTGCTTCCAAGAAAAGCCCCGCATTCTTTCATGGTTTCAAAGAAAGGCAACTTCAATGGGCAAGGGACTTCAAAGACTATGTTTAAGGTCTTGGCTATAAGTCTTCAAAGGGTATATTTAAGGTTGTGAGTCCAAGTCAAAGGATTGGGCTTGCCAGAGGGTGGCTTTCCCCTTTTCAGAAGGATCTGAACTGGTTTTCGTCTTCTGCCATTTGTTGGGTCCAGAAAGGAAGTGCTCCTGCAGGGATGAGGGGTTGGTTCACAGTGCTGAGGCTTTGGTGGAAAGAGGAGAAGAAGAAGAGAGAGAAAGAAGAAAGGATGGAGGGAAGAAAAGGAGCAAAGGAGGGAAGGAAGAGAGAGAAAAAGAGGGGGGAGGGCAGAGGGAAGGAGGGACCTTCTCCTGGACCCTGCATGCTAAAAGCTTTCTAAAGTGCTCCATTGTCCCCATCAAAGCCCAAGTTAGCAGCTATTCCCTGGGCCTCTGTCCACCTAGTTGAGTTGGTGATTTAAGGGCAGTCATACCCTTTATCTGGTTCCTGCAACCCTTAACTTGACATCATCTTTTGCCCTCTCCTACCTGGAGGCAAACCAACTGGGTCCTAGTGTCTATCACCTTGACAGACCTGTTTCCTGCCCTGGTACTCCAGGAATGGCCACCCTGACCTGTGGCAAGCCTGTCTCTGGAACTCAGTCTTGTAGAACCTCCTTTGCAGTGACCTGGAACTGGTAAATTTGAGTCGTATGAATTTCCCTCTGCATAGCTTTCCCATGTGTCTCCAGCACCGTGGGGTCTGGTCCTGCCTCATATTACCCTGTCTCTTTAGGATGGGCATCATCCATGAGGTCAAATTTCTATGGGTTTCATCCTTCAGGTTTTCCTGAAGTTGGGTATTGGTGGGAGGTGGGGAAGTTTCCAAACTGCAGTTTGTAGTTTTCCTTTGCATTCTAGAAAGGAGAGAAGCAAGCGTGTTGCAGATAGGCAGGCTCCTATGAGGGATGGAGGCTGGAATGAATGATGCTGGCATTCAGCGTTAAAGGCAAGAGAAGCAAGAACCCAGAGAAGGGAGGCCAGGTCTCAGAGCCACCTACCCCAGTCTAGAGTACTCCTGCCCACAGAAATGACTCCATTGCTTCACACACAGGATGACCGGACGCTGGGGTGACTCTATTGCCCACACTCCCAAACTCCACATGCCATATTCTGGGCATGTGTCTTGCCCTCTAAACTGTCCTGCTCAGGAAGAAACCTGCTCTATGAAGCTTCTTCTCATCTTCTTGAACATAAGAATCCTAAAATGAGATTGCAAAGGTGGCTAAGTAGTTAAGAGCGCTTGCTGTTCTTTCAGAGGATCCAGGTTCAATTCCCAGCACCCACACGGTAGCTAACAACCATCTGTAACTCAAGTTCCAGGGGATGTGATACCCTCTTCTGGCCTCTACAGGCACTGCATGCACATGATACACATAGCATACCTGCAGGCAAAACACTCATGCAAATAATAAATAAGTAAATAAGTCTTTAAAAAGAAAGACTTCTAAAAACATTGACTCGATAGCTGAGTAGCTACTGAGTAGCTCAGTGATAAGTAAGATACATGCCCAGCATGCGCAAGGCCCAGCACTGAAAATAAAAACAAAATGAAAACAGTTCTGTAAGCATGAATGCTGTGCTCAGTGCAGGGCTCTTCCAAGAGGCTAAGTACAAACTGGACTTGGTCTCAGCTCTCAGTGAACATTAGAAATGGTGACACATAGCCTGGAAGTGGTGACGCACACCTTAATCCCAGCAGAGGAAGACAGAGGCAGGCAGATCTCTGTGAGTTCCAGGCCAGCCTGATCTACAGAGTGAGTTCCAGGATGGCCAGGGCCACACAGAGAGACCCTTTCTCAAAAAAACAGACAGACAAAGGTGACACATGAGTCATGCATAAGAATTATGCAAGTCTGGGGCAATTTCAAGGGGAAGGCGATTATTCCTGGTGAGGAGACATTCTGGATCGAACTTCATGAGTGCAGGAGCTGGAGAAAGGACCTTTAGGGAAGGTGAACAGAGACAAAGGGATTCCATGCACGTTCAGGGGACGGTGAACAGTCAGCATTTCCTGTGTGTAGGGTGTTGCAAGCAATATGAGCCTGTGCCAGTTGCTTGGAACCAATTCGTAAACATCCCTGAAAGCCAGCTTTATGGACATGACCTCTGAGTTAGACAAGTAGACCTGGCTTTGTTGCTTCATAGCTGGGAAACTTGGGCAAGTTCATTTGTCTCTCGGTGCCTCAGTTTCCTCATCGTGACTCCCCGGCGAGGCGGCTGGGAGGAGTAAATGAAGGTATCTTTAGGAATGTGCACGGTAATGTTCCTGTATTCAGTAAGCATTCAATGATTGCATATTATTAGTGCTATCTGTTCACTGTAGGCTTTCCAGAAGTGGTGGGTAGGAGGTAGCAAGGCCTCCATGACCTCAAAGAATGTTTAGTCAAATCGGGTGACTGCAAGGACTGGAGGTGGAGGTGGGTTGGGGAGGTTCTGGTTACAAAGGCCCCGGTGTGGGATTAGCACTTGCCATCTAGATGCTGGCAGAATTGGGGCAAAGAGGAAAGAACTGACGGCAAGATAGGACTGGCCGGCCCAGGGGACTGTGGCAGGAGAGTCAGGACAGTCACATGGGGATCTCAACTCATCCCAAAGGTAAGCTGGGTGTCAGGAAGTTCTCCATTGAGGGGAGCTCAGAGGAAGAGGGGATGGGATGGGAAGACTAGCCATGCTCACACAGACCCAGTGGGGAAGAATGCCCGGGCTGTGTCATGGAGGATGACATTCTAAAGTCACATGGAGCTGGACGCATGGCTCAGCGCTCTGTCTCTGTCTCTCTCTCTGTCTCTCTCTCTCTCTCTCACACACACACACACACACACACACACACACCAAATAGGATGTAATTTTTTTAAAATCCTACTTAGAATTCCTTGGAATTATATTTCTCTTTTTCCTTTTCCTTTCCCTCCTTCCTTCCTTTTCTTCCCCCTCTCCCTCCATCCCCTCAACAGAGGCTGGTAGATTTCATGCTGTGTGAACTTGGATAAGCCTCTTCCCCTTTAGACCTCAGCCTTGCCTTCCTCATAGTTGAAAGAATTGATGAGAAAATGGAGGTAAAGGGCTTAATGCTTTTTCTGGCACGCTGTTCTCTTTCTTCTTAAGATGTGCTGGGACTGGATCCTTGAGACATAGCAGCCTCCCAACCTTCCAAATCCAAGACCTTTCGCCTGAGGTTCTTTTTCTTCTTCCTTCTCAACCACTAAGGCACCTTCTCAAAGTTTGACCCTAGAGGTGTGTGTGTAAGGGGGTCTGGTAACGCAAACAGACTGAGTCGGATACCAGTGAGGGGGAGGCACTTGACCGCTGGCTCCAGTGCTAGGAACAGGAAGAGCCCTGGGAGTATCTGGACACATGGTCTCAGCAACAACATTCCAGGAAGGGCTGCCTTTGGGCTCATGAGGGTAGGTTTGATTGCAGGTGGCTCAAGATGCCTGAGCAAGTAAACTGGGCGTCTGAGGAACCCTCTCTGCTTTTGATCCAGTGGGGGAGTGGCCCTTCCAAGGGGGACTGGCTTCCTACTCAACCAAGGGTAACCCTCTGAACCATACAAAGTTGGAATAAGAAGGGCGTTCCCTGAGGTCTGCACCTTTCCCCATCCCCCTCCATTCAGCCCCTACTGTACAACCCTCAATTGCCGGGGGCACTGCAGCTCCTCCCAACACCAGAGGGTTTCCAAGCAGTTCCCAAAGCTCAGGGTCAGATGACATGGCTGTCTCCTCATCCCCATTTGGTGCAGATTAGAGAGTCTTATCTTTCCCTGGACCTTGCTGAGTCATTTCTGTACCCTTGGCCCTTATATTAGTTCCTTGCACTAGATGAGAGCTGCCAGACACTCTGGGTGTGTCCACACCATGTGTGCAAGGCAGGGTCCCAGCCAAAGAGGCCTTTCCAGGTTTCAGTCATGTAGGGCAAGGAACAGGGTGCAAACCACAGGATTTAGCCGTCAAGCAGCACAGGGGTAGGAAAATAAATGATGTGACATCATTATAGCATGCATCCTTAAGCAAAGCTACTTTCTAATCAAATACAGCACTTTCAACACCTTGCTTGTATCTGTCTATAAAACATACAACTATTTAAACCAAGTCATTCAAGCTAAAAAATAGTTTTGAAAGTGCCCTCCTTCCCAAATGGGAAATGAGATTCAGGTGTGGATCATATGGACCAATTAAGCAGCCCCAGTCCCTGGGCTGTGGCAGTGATAGACTTTGGAGAATGCAACCATTCTCAGAGGATTCTACTACATCCTAATTACCCAGTGGGGAATCGGTGTGTCTTCCCAGGAAACCATTACCGTAAGCTTTTAGCATGAGCTGTTTCAGAGAAATTCCCCACAGGAACAAAGGGAGGAGAATTAGGTGAGTGCCAATTTCAGCACGCATTTGACATCAAGAGGCGAGCATTCCTGTGCCGTATTCTAAAATCTGGAATTTCTCTGGAATTCTTTGAGTTCCCACAGCAGGTTTGGACTCCACTGATCTCATCTCTCATTTCACAAGATGTTTTCTGAGATTTACCCTGTTGCCTCCTTGGCCTGGACTGCTCTTTCTTCCTCCATCCGCCACGCAGACCTGTTTATCACCCAAGAGGGGACTCAGGGGGCCTCTTCACCAAAGCCTGCCCTGACCCTGGACTCTCTCAACAGAAAACCAGCCCATCCAATTCTGCTACATGTTCAGCCCCAGTGCAGCGCATCTTTCAACACTCACAGGGACTGTAGCCTGGCTCGCTTTTGAGCAGAACCAGCCATAAGCTAGCTGTTCTTGGAGTCGGGTGTGAAAAGGAAATAATATGGCTGCTCTTATTGGCTTCCTCTAGTATAGCTGTTCTAGAACGTTCTTTCATTAGTGCACAAATACACTCAGAGAGTTTTGCCTCTATTAGGTTATGGATTCCTTAAGAACAGATCCGAGACCTCGCTTTCCGTGTTCCTGGGGCCCCCTTTGAGGACTGGTTCCACAAACAGGGCCTCCAGTGAGCGTCTGGTAGGACGCTCATCTGCCTTCTGAGGGCAGCTAGGACAGGACTCCATGCAACAAGTTTCCTAAATACGCTTTCTAAAGAGAGACAATATCTGGAGTGCGGATCCTTGTGAGGACTTCATGGCTTTCCTAAGCCAGTGTCCATGGGATTAGGAGTAAGTTTTTAGGGTTCTACTTTGGGTTTTTTGCTTAAAAAATGTTAAAGCAACAGGACATTAGAGAGTCTGTCTCCCAGAAAGGTACAATGGGATACTTTCTAAAACAGCTGACCTCGAAGGAGTTTTTTTTGTTGGAAGTAAGTGCTAAACTAGGATGGGACCAAAGGCAGGTTCAGCTTAAGAAAGAACAAGGTGAGAAGTCTCCATGTGTGTCATTCTGGTTCGGAAAAAAAAAAGGTGTTGCATGAATGACCTTTAGCAGGAGGCATCAGGAAGTAATCTGTTGCTGGTTCTGTCTTGCTGCCCAGGAAGTGCCCTCAGCTTTGGTGGTCCTCCTTCAGGTCCAGCTATGATGGGGATACTTTGGACCCTAGCTACCCACATGTGTGTCTAGTCACTGGCACAGAAGGTTATAGAATGAGGTCTCTGAACTGCAGTTGCCCACATATGTGACTACTCCCCAGCACAGAAGGTTATAGAACAAGGTCTCTGGATATTGCATCTTTCCTCTCGGATCCAATCCCCAAAGACTGAGTTCTCTAGGCTTCTCAACATTGGCCTCTGCACTGGGCCTTGGGTAGGCTGACTGGAATCCTCCAGCAGGACCCCACTCTCAAGAGCTCATCTAAGCCTAGAGCTGAATGAGAAACCCACATAGTAGGCTGTATAGGAAGGAGGCTCCTGCAAAGTCATGAGGCCAGATCTGCTCAGGACTCCAGGACCCAGGGAGAAGGTCAGCACTAGCTGGAAGGTCACCAGGTATCAGGAGCTCATATGGCTTTTTGTGGTCTTTCTGTATATAAAGGAATCATTGAGAAGCTGGACCTCCATTCATCCCTTGGAGCTGCTAGCTTCAGTCTTTCTCAGGCTGTTTCCAGCAGACCCAAAGAATACAGATTGGCAAATGGTTTGGAACCTCCCGATTATTTGTGGGGCAGAGGCCTGAGCCTGCTGGCTCTCCAAAGGAGAGACAAAACCAGTTTCTATTCTGCCAAGGACAGAGTTCCTCTGTGTATTTCCCTGTATGAGGAGGAAGTGGACACACCCTACCCAACCCTTATGCCCCAAAGTCACATCAGTGACCCATGCTTCCCTGGAGCCTGGGATTTCTGCTCTCCCTGGCCCTTCCTCTGTATCCCTTACATCACATCCCATGTGGACCCACACCATCTCCCTGCACTGTCAAACACACATGTGGATCCTACCCTCAAAGATCCCACGGTCTGCCAGATCAGGCAGGCAGCTAACAACCAATTGTGTGCCAGGGCTGTGGACCACAGAGAGAGGGACCACACACAGTGTGACCTGCCTAAGTCGAGAAGGCATCCCTGGAAAGGACACAACTGAGTGGAGCCTTGACGGGGAAATAGAAGTCTCCAGAGTAGTGAAGCAGAAGCCTAGACCAGTCTTCTTGATCCATCCCCGGAGACACAGCTAATGTATGAATTATCAGGAGACACAAACCTTGAGGATGCTGAGCAGTGACTGTATCTTGAATAAACTCAGCCTCTTCATCCTCCCCTTCTTCATTACAATTTATATATGGCACATAAAAGTATATATAATACAGAAGATGTACATTTGGTGGTTTCACCTATGAACACACCCGTGAAACCAACACCAACACAAGGATGACCACATCCACTAACCCCAAAAGTTTCCTCCAGACCCTTGTTACCTCTGCCTTCCATCCCCACTGCCTCCCAGCAGGCAAAGCTCTGTGTGGTGTGTGCACATAGGGATGAGGGATGCACAGCATGTGTGTAGAAGCCAGAGTATAACTTCAGGAAATCAGTTCTCTCCTTCTACCCTGTGGTCCCGGGGCTGAGATCAGGTCAGCAGACTCCAGAGCAGGCACTATTAGCTGAGCCATCTCGACCACCCAAGTTTGTATTTTCTGATTTTTTTTAATAAATAAGATTATCTGGGGCTGGAGAGATGGCTCAGAGGTTAAGAGCACTGGCTGTTCTTCCAGAGGTCCTGAGTTCAAGTCCCAGCCACCTCATGGTAACCCACAGCCATCTATGAGATCTGGTGCCCTCTTCTGGCATGCAGGCATACATATTATACATAATAAATAATAAATAAATTTTTAAAAGATCATCTGGTATGTATTGTTTTTATTTGTTCTTTCATTCAGCATATTGTTGTATATATTCACAGGTAATCTCTGTCTCTTGCTAAGTATTATTCCTGTCTATGGATTATATCACAATTTATTCACCTTTCCACCTGTTGATGGAGGTTTGGATAGTTTCCAGCTTGGGACTGTTGAAAATACAGTTGCTGTGAATGTTTGTGTACAGATCTATGTAAAAACAAGCTTTTAGTTCTCTTGGTTAAATACCTGTGCATGGAGTGCCCCACCAGATAATAGATTTATGCTTTTTTTAAAATCTTATTTATTTATTTAGAGACAGGGTCTCACTACATAATCCTGCCTGTGCTGGAACTCATTATCTAGGCCAGGCTGGCATTGAACTCACAGAGATCCACCTGCCTCCCAAGTACTTGGATAAAGGTGTGTACCACCATATTTGGTTCCTCTTTTTTTATTATATATACAGTGTTCTACCTGTATGACAGAAGAGGACACCAGATCTTATTATAGATGATCATGAGTCACCATGTGGTTGCTGGGAATTGAACTTAGGACCTCTGGAAGAGAGTCAGTGCTCTTAAATCTCTGATTCATCTCTCCAGCTCCTCTTCTTTTAAACTTAATTTTAAAAATTACATTTATTTACTTACGTGGGGTGAGGGGAGGCATGACCAAAACAGTTGTGGAGGTTGGAGGATAACTCGTGAGTGTCCTTTTGTCCGTCATGTGGGTGCCAGGGATTGAACTCGGGTTACTAAGCTCAGTGGAAAGCACCTGTGTTTACCCTCTGATCCATTTTACCCGCCTTTTAAATTTTCATACATTTTGATTTATTTATCTGTGTGTATATATTTATCTATAAGAGCATGTGCATGCATCACTGTGTCCAGATGAAGGCCAGAGGATAACCCATGGGAGTCAATTACTTCCTTCCACCACGTGGGGACTGAGCTCTGACAGTTGGATGCATCTGCGTGTACCACCTACTGAGTCATCTCAGTGGCCCTGTGTTCTGTTTTTAAAAGACAGTCATAACAATGTTTCCAAAGTGCTTGCTCCGTTTTACATTCTACCAGCACCTTCTGTGTGGCTCCCACATCCCCTTTCGTGATTGGCAGCTACAAATCAGAAGATGAATTTCAGAACCGAGTCCCCACTGCATTTGTCCTGCTGGCGACTTCCACTGAAGTCCTGGAGCCCAGGGCAAGAAGTCAGGAGCATCCGGAAATCGTTCAGACATGCTGCACCCTCTCTCTCCACTGGCTGCCTGGAACTGGGGTGCTTCAGAGGGTGGAGAACCTGAGCAGGGCCAGAGGAGACAATAAACAGAGGACCTGGAATAATCCCTCTGGGATTGAAGGCAAATCTCATAAATTAGAGCCCCAGTAGCATAGAAACTAGTTTTTCATGAGTACATATCTGAGCTGGTGTCCGGGTCCCCAAGAGGTAGGACTGATCTCAGACCCTAGAGAGGTGGTCCACAGCTTGAACGCCCAGAACCTAGGGGTCTAGAGCCCTGAGGACTTTTCTAGGTACAAGGATGTTGATTTAGACCTATTCCCTATTGGACAATAGCCAGGGCCAATGTCCTTGTCTCATAACCACTGCTGAGGCCTGATCTTTTTCTCCGGTCCTGTTTGTGATCAGTTAGGATAACATAATGTTAGGAGATAACATAATCCACTGGATGCAGCTCCACTGGAGATTTTGAGGTGTGTTGTTCATTTTTTCATCCATCCATCCATCCATTCATTTGCACATCAATAATTGTCATTAGATCCAGAGAGGACTCAGGGAGGCCCTGCTGAGTAATATAGACAAAATTCAATGGGGGGGGCGTGTGCTAACAGCTTCCCCACAACTGAGTGGTTAGATATGGTTAGAAAGATCCCTTAAACAGCATGGAGAATATGGGTCATGCACAGTCCACCTCACGGACATCCCTAGGAAGAGGTGAGGAGGGTCTGAGCAAGGCAGTGGTGGGATAATGCAGAGCCCAGCAGGTGATTGACATGAGCCCAGGGCTGCCTCCCTTCTCTGGCTCTAGTCAGACTGTTGTTTGTCAGTCACCACCAAACGCGGATTGTGTAAACAGTCAACAGATGGGGCATAGTCGGAGAAATGGAGGACGGCTGTTCGGTCTCAGTAGAGAAGCCTGAAATGATCATTCAGAGGTGAGAGTTGAGGCAAGACACGCATCTGCTCCCCCCCCCATTCTGTCACCTGCAACTGGTGGTGGGGGACACAGGTGTCCTCTTAGGGCTAACATAAAGCTACTGACTCACATAAGATACCTATTAGTCTGAAATGGCTCCCAGCAGCTCAGTCATCTGACACAAAAGTACAGAAATCCCTCCTTGCCCTCAGTTCTTCAGGCAATTGACGGACTCCCAAGGGCCGTAACTTTGAACTTCTAGGAAGAAAAGGACTCAGTTTTCCTGGGATACCCCATCTTTAGGACTGGGAGGTGATGGAGGGGACATTAGAACCCGGTATGGAGGGTGCAGGTTAGATGGCTCAATACTTGTCGAAGTCAGGTCTCAGCTCTGATCGCCAGGCTTTTGTAAACAAGGGAAAGTCATTGTAACAAGGGATTTTCATGTTGTTGTTGTTGTTATTGTTGTTTGATTGTACACAATGAATAGAACATGAGTCAGGTGTGTTGCTGTCACCAGCTGAAGACGGCGCCCACAGGTGAACTCAGAGTGACTCCTGTCATACCCAGAGTTCACCTTCAGGACAGTGTGCAAGGCCAGAGGGCAGAGAAGAAGAGAAACTGCAGGCAGGGCAGCTGGGCTTGCTGGTGGAGGAAAAATACTTGGAGGTGCATGGTCAAAGCAGGTAGCCTGTTCCCATCTCTGTGCCACCTGGATAGGGAGGTCACAAAAGACAGTGTGTCACCTGGTCAAGCAGATGCTGGACCCTGACCACACAGGGACCTGTGGTCTGTGTTTGTGCCCCTCCTCTCTGACCTGGGTCATGGATGGTGGAGACAGGGGCTCAGGTCTTCAAGCCAGGTTGAGAACAGCAGGAAGCTATTCTTCCTGCTTCTCTTGCTCAGGTGGCCTCTTGTCAGTCAGTTGGTGTTGAATGTTCTCTCCGAGAAGCTACCCACCCGAGGTCTAAGTCAGGCCATTGGGAGGATTTGGTTTGGTTGTGAGGAAATGATCATTTGATCATTGGCGTGCTACCTGGGACCTGTCCCTGAATCTGGAAGCCCCTGGGGTTTCAAAGTCAATGTCCTGAACTGTGAGGGCACTTAGAGCTATCCACTTTACCCATCATATGCTATACAATGAAACAGAGACCCAGAGAAGGAAGACAGACAGCCAAAACCCTAGCCAGAAATGGCCAACTTTGTTTGCCTAAGCTACAGGGGCTCCCAGGACCTCTGTGCTTTGACTTTTCTGGGATGCACTTCTGGGGGCTTCCTGAGGGTCACTGGCTCAGTCACTGTCACTACCTTGGCATGTTTCCTGTCCTGAGGCACTACCACCAAAAGTCCCACCTGGCCTTGTTCATGGAGAGTCTAAAAGAGGAGAAACTGCCTGGGTCAGGCCTGTTGGGTGAATGAGGCTTTCCTGTTGGCCAGGCTCTCCCATACAGAAGAGCTAGTGGGAGTCTAAGGCTGGAGTCCAGCTAGGCTCTAAGCCAGTGCAGAAGATAAGGCATGTGAGGAGCTGGGCAGTGCCTGGCACCGAGCACAGGGCTGTGGCTGTAGCTGTCATTCTCGGTCAGGTGCTCTGATATTCCCCTGGTGCTCTGATAGTCAGGACCTGAGCTAGGTACTGAATGGTAGTGCCAGCCTGAGAAACCCCAAAAGGAAAGTCAAGCAAGGGGCTCAGGTGAGATATCCAGGCTGGACATCGCTGGACCTGGGGCACAAATTCCTGCTGATGGCCCAGGTGGAGGCAGAGGAATATTTGCTCTAGCTCTTATATCCCTGCCATGGGGTGCTGCTGTGGGGGTGGGGTGTCAGGGTGGTTCCTCTGGAAAGGGAGGAATGCAGAAGCTCTGGGTAGGGAGGGAGGCGGGGTTCTTGGTATATTTGTATAGCAAACATTCTCTCTTGCCTGTTACCTTGACACCTCCTGGAGAGGCAGATGTGAGGTGTATGGATCAGGGTGGTATGTTTCTGTTACTAGGGAAACTGAAGTTTAAAACCTCCTTTGTGGGCTTTAATTTCATTAACACAGTAATTTTTAAACGGACTCACAAGGAAGCTTGAGGACAGTTTTATTAGACTTTTTGAGAAAAACAATGGGGCAGGCAAGCTCTAAGTCTTGTCCACTGCCAGGAGCAGGGGAGATGGAGAAAAGCCATGCCATTTCAGGTAGAATTGGATGGGGAAAGCTCTCGATACAAGAAAACCACTCCCGAGACTGGAAATGGGCTGGTATGCTGAAGAAGGAGCCAGAGAACCATTTGGCCACTGTGGTGTGTGGTTCTTTATACTCCACACCTCTCCTGTTTGTATTTGGGGAACCTTTTTTTTCTGAATATGCTCTTTTCATGGGATGGAGCCCCGGTAAAGAAGGGCTTCCAGTCTTCCTCTGCAAACTGGCTTCCTAGTCCTTTTTGTTAAGAAGAAAATAAATAAAATTTATTTTAAAAGGGCATTAAAAGCTATAACTGACTTTGAGAACATATAATAAATAGTCAAATTCTTATTTTTTTAAGTGCACTATCAAGGCTGTTTAGTGAGATTAAATTTTTAAATTTCGTTTTTACATTCCAATCATAGTTCTCCCCCGCCACACCCCAAATCTACTTCCCAGCCACTCTTCCCAACAGGTAAGGGCTCTGATGGGGAATCAACAAAATCTGGCGCATTAAGTTGGGGCAGGACCACACCACTCCCCCCGTATTAAGGCTGAGCATGGCATCCGGCCACAGGGAATGGGCTCCAACAAGCCAGCTCATGCACCAGGATAGATCCTGGTCCCACGGCCAGGGGCCCCTCAGATAGTCCAAGTTTCACCACTGTCTCCCTAATCTTAATGGCTTTCTCCAATTCTTACTCTTTTCTCGAAGTCCCGCCCACAGGTCACAAGCCACGCCTACAAATTTCTCCTGGGCTTCTCTTTGAGTCCATTCTGCTTGACCGGTGCCTGTATAGAGCACAGATGTCCTGGCTGCTAGCCAACCGAGCAATAAAAGGAACAAGTGGCCAGATAGATGTCCCCTCAGCCCTCCATACTTTAGCATGGACAGGAGGGTGTCCCACAGCTCCCACATTTCTCAGCGAGACTAATAAACATATTGGATAAGCTGACATTCTTCTTAAAGGCCTCCAAGTACTTGAAGGCCCAAATTTGAGTCAGGTGGGACATCTTTGGAGGATCAGTCAGGTTCTGGCCAATGGCTGAGACAGAAAGGTAAGAAAGAATTATTTGTAGCTTCTCCTGAGGTTTTAAAATAACACTTATTGGCTTTTTCCTTCTACGTCTGTTAATGGCTGGTTTTGTTGTTGTTGTTGTTGTTGTTTGCCTGGTACTGTCCCTATATGGCAGCCCTGCCATGTGCTTATTTCCTTTCTCTTCAGCTAGACTCCTCACCTTTCTGGAACTTCTTCAGAATTTAGAACCTATTAGCAAGCAGTGTTGGCAATAGGGGTACAACCTGCAAACCCAGCGCATCCATACTCAGGATGCTGAGGCAACAGGATTCAGTTCAAGACCTGACTAGATTGCATAGTGAGGCCATGTTTTGAATAAAAGAAAGAAAGAGAGAGAGGTGGGGGAGGAGAGGGAGGCAGAGGGAGAGGGGAAGGGAGAGGGAGGGAGGGAGGGAGGGACAGAGGGAGGGAGAGAGGGAGGGAGGGAGGAAGGGAGGGAGGGAGGGAGGGACAGAGGGAGGGAGGGAAGGAAAAAAAGCCATTCTAGCCATAGAGACCAACCTCCTGCAGTCTGGGAGCCTCAGCCATCCCATGGGCAACACTTCTTTTCTCACAGCTGGAGCTGGGGAGGCCGAGGAACCTCTGACACTCCACCCTGTGGTTTGCTGCTCCGTGGCCCACAGCCCATCTACGCCCAGAAAGGTCTCAGCAACAGCAGTCACAGCCTCACTTTGTCACTGCTCGATTGGCCAGCACACCTCGGGTGAGAGGCTGAATATAGAGGAAGAGCAAGCATCACTCACTTCAAGCAAGATGAGGCTCCTGGCATATCCCAGAGCCTGCCACTCGCTCCCTTGTAGACTTTGGGTGGTCTGGGTGCTCCTAGTATTAAGAAAAAACAAAAACAAAAACAAAAAAAGCAAAAACCACTTAGATTTTGCTAATCATTAGAGAAATATTCATTAAAATCACTGGAAATACAATACAATACATGATAGAATACAAGCACATTCCTATCAGTGTGGTTAAAAGGAAAAAGACTGCCACTGCCACACGCGGATGGAGATGTGGACCTGGTCAGTCTAGGCACTGGAGATGTTGAAGCGAGGATGTGCTGGTTCCTCTAGTATCAAATCCCCAGTTTTCTTGGGTTTCTGGTAGGAGCTGTGATCAATTGCGCTGGCAGCACCAGAGCCAAAAACCTGCATATCGTCTCCAGGAAGGGAACAAAGGGACAGATGAGCACACATTTCCTGCGAACATGGATGGCTTGGAGACAGCCACAATCAAGGAAGGCAAACCAGAGCTAAGAAAGAAAGTCTACCCAGGTGTGATAATTCAACAGCGGAAGCCATGCTGAAGAAAAGACATAGTTTCGTTGTTTTCAAGACAAGGCAGGGGGCGCAGTAAATAATAACAGCGAGATGAAAGGTTCTGCCATCACAAGTCAAGTGCAGACTTGTGGCCCAGGATTACGTCCATGAGTAGCACAGCATGATCCTACAGTGTGTTTGTGAAATATAATGCCTTCTTAAGAAAAAACATCTTTGCTACAAAGAAAGAAAAAAGGAAAAGAAAAGCAGCTACTGCTTTGGCAACCATTTTAGCATCTTTTTAAAAATTTTACCAGTCTCCCCATAATCTCATTCCTAGACATTTACAAAAGAGATAAAAACTTAGATTCACACACACACACACACACACACACACACACACAGACTCAGTTTGTTTGTGGTTTTGTGAGTGTATGTGTGCATGCACGTGTGTAACTATTATATGCATGTGTACACGGAAGCCAGAGGAGAATACTGTTGGGAGCAGTGAGACCCCAGATCCTGAATTTCTTGTAATCCCCTGATCTGAGTGCCTACAGCTGCTCTGAGCATGAGACCTTCAGGAGTTCCTGATGGCAGGAGAGTGGTTTCTGGTGGGTTTGGCTGGGGCGTGGCTATCTCTATATAATCTGCCCCTGAACACAATAAAGGGGGCATTCTTGGGGAATTCAAGGATGACCCGTGTCGCTGTCTCTCTGTCTGTGTGTGTCTTTGTATTTTAACCTCCAGCCCCCTTGACCGAAGCTCGGTAACTGGGTAACAGCGCACAGAGCGCAGACACGGGGACGCGGTGCGTAGCAATTGGAGGTCTGCACCGAGATTTCGGCAGAATACCAGCCGTCTTACCCTACCACTCTCTGCCGTGTTTCCTTGAGACAGAATCTCTCCCTCAACATGGAGCTGGGCTGGCAGCCCCAGCGATCCTCTTGTCTCCGTCCCCTATAGCGCCAGGGTTATGGGCACACACGGCATGCCTGGCTTTGTATGTGAGTGTTGAGATCCGAACTAAGGTCCTCATGGTTGGACACCTATTAACCGCAGTGCTAAGCACTGCACCAGGGCCCAGTGAGTTTCCATCTCATCCATTTGCTCATTTGACGGCTCCTGCAGCCAGAATTTTTGAAGTGCCTACAGCGGGCACAAAGTCGACCAATCCTCCCTGCTTCTGGGCAGCTTCTAGAGTCAGGTGGGAATCCAGCTGGGCGAGCACCCAAAGGCCTGTCCCTGGAACCTGCGTTGCTGTAGCGTGAGCGATGCCAAGCTTTTTCAACCTCTGGAAGGACTCTACAACCTAGAAAGGGTAGCTGAAGTGATAAGACAGAGAGGGGTGACCCAGGAGGCATTTGTTCCCTGTGTCACATGGACAGGACAGCTGTCCGGGTGACCAGGCTGTGCTAACCCCCAGTTCCAGCTGCACAGCCAGGTCTGTGTCCTGTTTCCTTGCTTGCTGGTTTTTCCTACATTTTTTCCCAACTTGGACATTGGAGTAGACATGGCTTCTTTGGTGACATCATCAAAAGTGGAAAATCCCAGAGCCAGGGTGGGCGATATTCACAGAGAACACAGAAAACCACAGGGCAGTGGAACTAACCAGAGCTATATGTGTCGATGTGGTACAACTCAAAAATAACACTGTGGTATAAGAACAATTAGCAGGGCCGGGCGGTGGTGGCGCACGCCTTTAATCCCAGCACTCGGGAGGCAGAGGCAGGCGGATCTCTGTGAGTTCGAGGCCAGCCTGGTCTACAAGAGCTAGTTCCAGGACAGGCTCTAAAAGAGCTACAGAGAAGCCCTGTCTCGAAAAACCAAAAAAAAAAAAAAAAGAACAATTAGTAGCAGAATTCACAGAAATAAAACAATTTAAGATGGGGTTTTGGTTTCTTATTTGTTTGAGTTTTTAAATTCATTTCCATTATGTGAGTGTGAGTGTGTGTGTGTGTGTGTGTGTGTGTGTGCATGTGTGTGTCACAGCATGTGGGTGGGAGTCAGAGGACAACTCGTGGAGATGGTTCTCTTCTTCCACCTTTATAAGTGTTCTGGGGATTGAACTTGAGTCACCAGGCTTGTGTGGTAAATGCCTTTACCCACTGAGTCATCTTGATGCCCTATTTTGATTGAACAAGTTTTTATATAGCTCAGACTGACCTCAAGCTCAATATGTAGCCAAGACCGGCCTTAAGTTTCTGATCCTCTTGCCTCCACCTCCCAAGTGCTAGAATTACAGGCGTGTGCATCCCACCCAATCTTAAGCCATTTTAAGTGTTTATAAGACAGGGACTAGAGATACAGCTCAGTTCGATGATTGATTTGTCTTTTATATATGAATCCCTGGATTCAGTTCTCAGCACCAGGCAAAGTCAGGTGCGATGGGTCATGCCTGCTCTCCCAGCACTTGTTAGATGGAGGCAGGAGCATCAGGAATTCAAAGACATCCTGAGCTATAAAGGGATTTTAAGCCAACCTGAGCTATATAAGATCTTGCCTCAAAACCAATAAATAGAACAATGACAACTAACAAAATACTATTATTTATTGTAGATAAAAATGTAGATATGTAGGCCAGGGGGTGCGGCACATACCTTTAATCTCAGCACTTGAGAGGCAGAGGCAGGAGGATCTCAATGAGTTCAAGGCCAGTCTGGTCTACAGAGGGAGACCCAGGACAGCCAGGGATGTTACACAGAGAAACCCTGTCTAGAAAAACTTTTTTTTTTAAAAAAAAGAAGTTTCTATTATAGCATTGTATAAAATACATATGTAACAGCATGTATGCATTGTACAGAATACATTATTATTGATAACGAATTTTTTAAAACCTGAATAGGAAAAATACATACTAACCCAAGAGGTGAGTTAGCGCTCTCTCTCTCTCTCTCTCTCTCTCTCTCTCTCTCTCTCTCTCTCTCTCTCTCTCTCTCTCTCTCACACACAGCAAACCATCAACACCTGTCAAACCTCAGATGTATAAGCTAAACCAAAGGCTTGTGTTTTCTGTACTCTGGGCTGAGATGTTTCATAATCTAGAAGCAGAACGATAAGAATCTGGAGAACACTGCAAGTGAAATGAGCCAGGCACAAAAAGGACAAGTGCTGTATGATTCTATGTCTGTGGGATAAGAGAGTCATCACATTCCCTGAGACAGAAGAATGCTGGTTACCTGGGACTCGGTGGTGGCACCAGCTAGTGCTTAAATGAAGACGGGTTTCAGTTGGGGGTGACTTTAAAAAAATGTTCCAAAGACACATGGTAGTGATGTTATACATTGTGACTCATTTTTAAAATTTTTATTTAATGTATTACTATTATTATGTGTGCCTTTGTGTACATACACACACACACACACACACACACACACACATATTCACACATGTGTGCCATATGTGTGCCATAGCACCTGTGTGGAAGTCAGAGAACAACTTTTGGGAGTCGGTTTCTCCTTGCACCTGGGGTTCCAGAGGTTGAACCTAGGTCATCAAGCTTGCATAGCAAGTGCTTTTGCCATGGAGGTGTTCACTGGATGTGAATTACTTTATTGTTTGAGGCAGTGTCTTACTGGTTTAGCCTGAAATTTGTTGTATAGTCCAGGTTGGCCTCAAACTCATAATCCTCTCGCACTTGGTACAGTGTTGTTACTTACATGTTGCTGTTGCCTTCCCCCACCCCCAAGACAGGGTTTCTCTGTGTAGCCCTGGCTGTCCTAGAACTTGCTCTGCAGACCAGGCTGCTCTCAAACTCAAAAATCTACCTGACTCAGCCTCCCACGTGCTGGATTTAAAGGCATACACCACCATGCCCAGATATACGTTGCTTCAAGAAAAATAAATAGAAACAACACAGGACAGGCAAATATAGAGAGAAAGAGAGCCAATTAGTGGCTGCCTAGGGCCAGGGAGGATGCCAGGAAAATGCCTAACGGGTATAGCGTTTCTTTCTAGGGTAATGAAAAGGCTCTAAAATTGATTGTGGTGATGGATGCGCAACTGTGACTCCACTAAAAGCCAATGAATAAACTTTCAATGAGTGTATGGTATATGACAGCCCTGTTTCAAAAAAGAGGGGGGAAAGGAAACTTTTTCTGTCATCTTAAGAAGTCCATGATCTGTCAGTTCAAACCAGCTCCATCATGAGTGTCACATGTAACCAGGAGCTCCTAAACCTTCCCACGCCACGACATGGGGACGAGAACCCTATGAGCTGGATTCCAGTCCTGTGCATCCACAGAACCGTATCGGGAAAGCGGAGTCTGGGTGTCTGAAGAAAGAGGTTAATACAAATCGGCTCCAGCTTCCTCGGATTCCAAGCCTTAATTAATACCACTCAAGGCCCGCGATGCCCATGAAAGTGAGGTTGTATGAACGTGCCCTGTGTTGGCCTTGTTAGCTCAGCACTCCGCATGAGACAAAGCCAGCCTCACCACCAGCTCAGCTGCCTGCAGGGGCAGGTCCAGGCCTCCAAGGAAGCTGTTTCTCTGGTCCCATGTCTTGTTCTCCAGGGCATTTTTGAGGTCTAAGTGGTCTGGACCAGGATGTCCATCCTTAGCATCAGACACAGCCTAGCTTTCAGTAGCCCTTTGTCAGGCTATCACTTTAGGCTGTAGTAGGGGCAATCAGGGTGGACCTCCTGCAGCCGACTTGGTGACTGTCCCTCCAGGTCTAAAGACAGTGAAGGTGTCTGGTTCTTTCTACTTTAGATGTGCCACTGTGGGCCAATTTAGCCACATCCTGTGGGACCAGCCCCTGTCACGTGTAGCCTGGGGTGTGGTGCCAATTCATTTTGCCCTCGTGTGTGTTAGGAAAAAATCCTAAGACGAGTCGCTCCACTGGCACAAAGAAATCCAATTAGGTCAAATCAAACCGAATTAAAATGCCCATGTTTTATTAAATACAGCGCTCTCAGATGGCCGAGAGCATGGCAGGGGAGACAAAAAAAAAAAAAACCAGGGAGCACATGCAAAAACCATGTGTTCCTTCTCTGGGTCCCCATTTAAATACCCTGTGGGAATGGTTCTGACCCTTCCCCAGCATGTTGGGATTTGTAGTCCAGACCAATACAACTCCCAGGCCAGGGGGGAGCTGGGATGGATGCCAGGGACTGGGGCCACGCTCCCAACTTAACAATGTGGACTCTTACTAAGTGACTGGCTCCTTCCTGCTCAAATCAAGTGCCAAATGATCCTAGGTTCTCCTAAAAACATGTGACATAGCCTCATTTGTCCTTTGTTCTGGATTGTCCTCTCAGGGAAAGGGCCCTCCTACCATATCACCCCTCAGGCCCCCAACCCAAGAGTGTCATACAATGGCTTCATGTGCCTCTCTTTGTTTTTATTTTTATTTTTCGAGACAGGGTTTCCTTGTAGTTTCTAGAGCCTGTCCTGGAACTAGCTCTTGTAGACCAGGCTGGCCTCGAACTCAGAGATCCGCCTGCCTCTGCCTCCCGAGTGCTGGGTGTTTTTAATTTTTAAAATGTATTTATTGGGGTTTGTTTGGTTGTTGTTGTTTTGAGACAGAGTCCTTCTACATAGTTCAGGCTGTCCTGAAACTCACTGGGTAGCCCAGGCTAGCCTCGGACTCACAGTCCTCCTGCCTCAGCCTCTCAAGTGTTGTCCCCCAATTCATGGGACACATTCTAAGGCACGAGTGATGGACTTTCAGGGAGATTTCGAAGCAGCATGTTCAGCACCACTAATGGCCTTCCTTGTCGGGAGTGGGGAGGCTGTTCATTTTGGGTCATCTAGATCCCATGGGGACCCCTCCCTGATACTGTGGCCATAAAGCCATTGTAACCACTGGAATAATTCTCTGGCCATCAAGGCAGGAGATAGAGGCATGTGGAGTTAGGATTGGCAGCTCTGGCTCCCTCAGCTCTGGCATAATGACTCTGGAGATCTTCCAACTCAGGGACTACTCTGGAGGCCCACCGGCCTAAGAAATGCTACTCTGGTCTACTACATCAACAGCAGTTCCCAATGTCTGTTGTCCCTGGGCCACCACTACAGTGTGAATTTGTTCCAACCTAGGTTCATGTTGAGGCTGAGATTCTCAGTGTAACTAATTACCTAAGAGGTAATTAGGCTACAGGGCGCCACCCTTACAAATGGATTAATGTCTTTCTCAGGAGAATAGAATAATTGTGAAAGGAGCGAGTTAGTTCTTACGAGGCGAGGTCGTAATGGCGGGAACCTCCCTTCACTCTCTGCCCCTATGCTTTTCTTCCACCATGAGGCTTCATCAGGTGCCCAGCAGATACAGGCACCATGCTCTTGAACTTCCGAACTATGAACTAAAATAAGCCTACTTCCTCTATAAATCACCCAGCCTCGGGCAGTTTGTTACACCAACAGAAAACAATTAATTAACCATCAGCTTCTTCTAGTGTGTGTGCTTCTCTAACAGTTTGCACGCGTTGCTGTTAAGACAGGGTAGCCTTCCCCACCTAGTGCGTGTCTCTGGGTGCTGTTCCCAGTTCTCCACACTTCCCTTCCATGTGTTGCAACCTGATGGATACAGTTAGTCACTCCTTCCGGGTAGCTCTGAGAGGCATGACCCCCATCTTCCAGTGTCCTGTCCCTCCCTTTTCCTTCCCCTCCTGGTATCCTGTCATCCTCAAACAGCCAGTATTAATCTCCTTCCTTATCCAGTTTCTCAGAGAAACTGAGGCCAGAGCCCGATGGCCTCCTACCAGAATTCTCCCTTATGGCTGGGACAGGTCTTCCCTTTCTCTCCTGGAGAAGCAGTGTAGAAGACTGGTTCCTGGACTCACTCAGCCTTTGTCTCCACTTGGGTGACTCTGGGCAAGTTGCTTAGCCTCTTTGTGTATCTTGTGTAATTTAAGGATAAGCATAATACTACACAAGGTGTTTGCGAGGATGAAATGGGATTGGGGAGACAAGCTCAGCATGGGCTTGGCATATAGTAGATACCCAAGGAAGGCCATCAGCGGTGCTGAACACGCTGCTTCGGGATCTCCCTGAACATCCACCGCTCTTGCCTTAGAATGCACCCCGAGAATTGGAGAGGAATGGACAGACACCTTGCAGATGACCAAGTGACCACGGTCCACAGCCTGCCTCAGCAGATGAGATCTGTGTGTGGTAGACGGTTGTTGAAACTCCTGTGAGATACAGTCCCCTCATGTCTCCTGGACCCTATATCACCCAGCTGCCTCCTAGAGTCTGGGACAGGATCACCACGTGCCTAAGAAGGGGGTGCCAACTCTGCTTACGTGGACCATCCAAGGGCAGCTTGAAGAAGGCCAGCTTTTTTATTTATAGTTAAACTTCTCTGCCGTTAGGGCTTGTCTGTAATTTGGGAGGTCTTTTATTATGTTTTCTTCATGTAGATCTGTGGAAAAATAAATGAAAGGGAAAATTGTGTGTGTTGTGGTTAGGGAAAATTACCGGGGGAAAGGCATACTTTGTGTTCCCCTCCTTGGTGGGGTGTCTAGGGTGTCCCAGGACACCAGAACAAGACATGGGCACTGCTACAGGGCCCTCGTGAGACATGGCACCCAGCTCAGTAGGAACAGACTGAACCTGGAACCTTGGTTTTGCTACTTGGCTTGCTAGTGCCTTGAGCAGCCTCACCTGCCTCGTGTTGAAAACTGGAACCATCCTAGTGAGCCGAGACGCAATTTCCTATGAGAGAGCAGAAGACAGCTTAACAGCAGGACTCCTTAGGGATGCCAGCCAGCCAGACATGGCAGCGTACATCTATGATCCCACCATTTGCAAGGCTGAAACAGGAAGGTTGCCTGGGCAGCACCATAAAAACCAAATTGAACAGAAAAGCAGGTACAGCTGAAGCCCAGTTCTGCCGAAGATCTGCCTACCTTCTTGACTCTTTGGGCCCAAGGACTGCGCTCCCGACTCCCTTTCTGTTCAGCAATGGCCATGGGCTGCAGGGGAGCCTGGGATGCCCAGGCCAAGAGGAGATCAGTTGTATCTGTAGTACAAACTCCCATGCTTTCCATGTGATCCCAGGGTGGTCACCAAGCTGCAGCCAAACATCCGGCACACAGGTCAATTTCAGGAGAGTGGCCTGGCATTTCTTATTGTGAGACGTGGCTGACCTTCTAAACTGGACAAAACAAAGAGGCTCGTGTCTCTGTGGTCTGTGCTTGTGACAAGGCCGTGGCTGGTGGGATATTAGGAGGACAAATTCAGACCCCTGGGTCATCTCCCCGCAGGACAGCAGGTCTGGAAGGTATCGTTCCCCACCCCAAAGACCTAGCCTGGTTCCCCTCAGGGAAGGCGGCCACAGGCAGAGAAATTCCAGGCCTAATAACCAAGGTTGTTCAGAAACTATGGCTGGGTCAAGGTCGCTCAGCCCTGGTCAGTACAGGGTCCTTAGGCAGAGAAAGCAGAAACTAGGGAGGACTATAGATTGAGGACTGCAGAAGAGAAGAAGGGAGAAATTTGGGTGGAGGTGCACAATGGCCATACTGAGATCAGACCACCCAGGTTCAAGCCCCAGCCTGGCCAGCTAGCAGATAACTTACCAAACCCCTCTGTGCCTGTTTATCCTATAAGGTGGGGACAGTTGCAATAATTCAATAAGGACTCAATAAGCAGAACTTGTCTTGCCCCTTGCAGCCCTTGTGGTCCAGCACTGCCCTGGCCCTGCTCTGTCCCTCCAAGGGGAGAGGATGTGACCCCACCTTGATTAGCAACCTAGAAGCCTCGTGGTTTCGCAAGGGCAGGCTACAGAGCAGTGGTCCCACTGGGCAAGAGTAGCAGCACTTGCAGGATCCGAGATACCCTGACTTTTCTTTCCTCTTTCCTCTGCTCAGAAAGAGGCTTCGGTGGAGTGCCCTGCTCACCTACGACACTCCATCTCTGGCCAAAGCCGTGACACAAAAACGTAAGGCAGAAGCATTTGATTGGGCCCAGGGGCTATCAGTCTATCATGAGAAGGCATGGCTGCCAGTGACTCCTGTGTGCAACTTGGAATCCTTGGCTCACACACAGCTCAGTAAAATGGAAAATAGCTGGACCAGAAGTATGACTGGCTTATTAACCCCAAGCCCTGCCCGACAGTCACCTACTAGGTCCCACCTCCTAAAGGTTCTCCAGTCTCCCAGAACAGTGCTCCCAGATTTCCAGATGGAGACCATATGTTTAAAAACGAACCTAGGGGAGACTTTGTTTGTTTGTTTGTTTTTCGAGACAGGGTTTCTTTGTAGTTTTGGGACTTGTCCCAGAACTCACTTTGTAAACCAGGCTGGCCCCAAATTCACAGAGATCTGCCTCCTCTGCCTTCTGAGTGCTGGGACCAAAGGTGTGCACCACCACTGCCTGACGGGGGGGAGACATTTTACAATAAAACCATAACAAGATTTCACTATCATATCCCACGTCTGGTGCCTGCCAGTATTGCTTGGCGATGCCCTGGCTTTTGCTTTTCCTCTCACTGCCCCTGATAAGTCGGTACCTGGTCCCCTGTGATTCTCTTTCCCTTGGATAGATGTGCCCATCTGCAGACTGACAATTGTGTGACCCACTGCCCCCACTTGGGACAGACTGGGGCCTCAGGCCTGGTAGCGTTGCTATACATCTTGATGGATTTAGACAAGTAACTGAGATCCTCTGAACCAACCCCCTCATGACCATGTGGGGTGACAATATCCATCTCAAAGGTCATTTGTGGACGAACAAGCGGTCAGACCCAGCCTAAGGTTTGGCATGCAGGAGGTGCTCAGATCCTCCCATGACTCACTGGGACAATAAGAGGCCTTGGGACCAATATAGCATACCGGCAAGTTTCGTTTTCCTGGTTTCACACCATCCCACCCCCTCATTACCAACTCTGCCCACTCTGCCCTTGTTGGGACCTCTGCAGACCTCTGTCGACTCCAGGGCATTCCCACCCTTTCAGAACTAGGGTGAAAATTAAAGTCATGGAACCTTTTGCCTACAATGACTGTTCTGCTTTTTATCCCCAGGCCTTAGTCCACAAAGCCAACTTGTTCTGTCCCTGCCAAATACTTACACGACTCCAGCTTCTTCTATGCAAGAGCTGTGGAGTGACTTTTTCTCTGGACATGGCTAACATCCTATATCCAGAGTGTGGAACGGCTGGACTTGACTTCTATAACCCCCCCCACACACACACACAACTTTTATGTGTGCTATGGTTTTGTTCACATTTTATGTGTTTTATTTGTGTGTGCGTTCACGTGTCAGGGTGAGTGCACATGTGCCACAGTGTGTGTGTGGAAGTCAAAGGACAACGTGCAGGAGCCCTCGCCTTCTACCATGTGATCAGTCAGGTCTACAGGCTTGGCCACAAGTGTCTTTACCTGTTGAGCCCTGGGCTGTGCTTTGAATGTAAAATATTGTCCATGTGTTCATATTTTGAATACTTGATCACCAACTGAGGGATGCTATTTTGGAAGGTTCTGGAAATTTACAGAAACAGGATTTACCTGGAGGAAGTGGGTAACTCTGATGGCTATTCTTGGGTGTCAACTTGAGTACACCTGGAATCAACTAAAACACAAGCAGTCGGGTGTACCTGTGAAAGATTTTGTCTCAGTTAAATCATTTGAAGTGGGAAGACCCACTTCTGATCCTGATCTTTTGAGAGTGAAAAAAAAAAATCTACTTTTAATCTGGGCCACACTTTCTGCTGGAAGCCCATATAAAGGACATGGAAGAAAAGTATTGTGGCATTATCTTTTTGTACGCTGTGAAGATATGTCATTGTTATGGTTTAATTAAAAGCTTTGTGGCCAATAGCGAGGCAGGAATTCCAGGGACTGAGGATGCTGGGAAAAAGAAGGGTGGAGATACTGGGAGTTGCCAGCATATGGAGAGGAAGCATGACATGTAGGGGATGAGGTAACAAGCCATGAGCCATGTGGCAGCACGCAAGTTAATAGAATTTGGTTAAGTTATAAGAGCTCATTAGAAACAAGCCTAAGCTATTGGCCAAGCTTTCATAATAAATAATAAGTCTCCATTTTTTGTGAGCTAACAACCCAAAGAAAAATCTGACTACAAGGAAGCTTGCTCTCTTGGCCTGCTTGCTCTTGCTGGCAAGTCCATTCCTTCATTGGCATTAGAGCCTACTTTTTCAGGATTCTGGTGTATACTGAAGACCAGCTGAGACATTCAGCCTTGTGGACTGAACAACTACCGGATCCTTGGACCTTCTGTTCTTAGGCAGTCATTGTTGGATTAGTGGGGCCACAGCCTATAAGCCATTCTAATAAATCCCATAGACAGACAGGAAGATAGATAGATAGATAGATAGATAGATAGATAGATAGATAGATAGATAGATAGATAGATAGAGAGAGATGATAGATAGATAGATAGGTGATAGATAGATAGATAGATAGATAGATAGATAGATAGATAGATAGATAGATAGATTCATTCTTTAAGTTCTGTTCCTCTAGAGAACCCTGACTAATACAGTCCTTGTCCTTTTGTCCCTTCCATGCTTGCTGGGATGGGAACTGCTGAGCCTTCCATCCCCTCCCAGCCATAGTGACCTGACACCTTTGAAACTGTATGTCAAAATAAATAATTCCTTCCTTCAGTTGCTCACATCAGCTTCATAAAAATAACTAATGCAACTTCCAGCCATTGGGAAAACCCTCAGGCAGGCTGTATAGCTTTGCCAGCCATCATCAACATGGTCTTAAAAAAAGATTTTTCTATTTATATTACATTTGACCACCAGAAGAAGCTTCCAGTGGAGACAGGAAGTGATGTTAGCCCTTTTCTTGCTTGCTTGAGGTCATCCCCTGTTTGCTAGCTAGGGTTCATGGACTCCCCAGAGACGGATGAGGGCAGAGAGAGATAGGAAGTGAACAAGGGTTATGGTGGCCAGTTTTAATGCCAACTTTCTATAAATTAGGATCACTTAGGGAGCCTCAAGTGAGGAATTGTTCTGATTGCCTTAACTGATGGGGGAAACTCCCTGCAGATGTGCTGGCATGTTCTGTAGCATCCCAGATGAGAAGGGACAGGACAGAAGGAAGATTATTCATTGTAGCTCACTGGGGAGTTGATTTTGCCCTGGGCTGTTGCTTCCTTCGCTGATATCAGAACCAGTATTTCCAGCCTTCCATTGCTGACTAAGGACCAGCAGCTCTCCAGGAAACTTCCAGGTTGTGAGTGCCCAATTGGCTGAGGCAACCCAGTCTCATAGACTGCGCAACTACCAGGTTCTCTGCCTCTGCAGTGTGAGGCAGCCACTGTGGGACTACTCCCACTGTTGAGACACCTAGCCTCGATCAAAACAACCACAACTCAAACGAGAACAAGGGTGCTGGCGTCCTACCTTCTCCATGGTGGCTGTACTATATGTCCTCCCCCGGCCCTTTCTGTCACTGTCATCTCTCCTAGAAGGAAATGCTCTTGGGCAAGACATCTTTAAGATGGCTCCAGGCATCTCTCTTCTATGGAGGTAAAGTTTAGGAACAAGTGTGGAGCCCAAAGTCTGTAGACATCTGTAGCCTGAGAAATTTAGGCATTGTTATCACCTGGGTCTGGGACATTCCCCAAAGGCTCACAAGTTGAAGGCATATGTGCTATTAAGAAGTGATAAAGTCTTTAAGCTATGGAAGAAAACTGGTTCACTGGGAGGATGTCCTTGAAGGAGATACTGAGATCCCAGAGCCTTCCTTACCTTCTCTTTTGTTCCCTGACCATATGTAGTGAATAGTCTCCTCTATTGCATGCCCCACTGTGCTGACACAGGCCCAAAAGCAACAGAACCAAGGGACTATGAACTGAAACCTCTGAAGCCATGAGTCAAAATAAAATTTCTCTCCCTGTAATTTGTTAGTTTCAGTCATTTTGTCATAGCAACAGAAAGCTGACTGACACATACATCGTTCTAAGAGCATGGGAAGCTCTAGGAGTGTTGAGTATGAGGTAATATGGCAGGTAGTGTTTATAACAGTCCATGAACGTGCGGATGCTTGCTTCTTGCATGGGAAATCTGAAGGGCAAAACAGCTGGCCAGATGGACAGTTCGCTCAAACATGAAAGCCAATGCCAAGAAGGCCTGGATGTTAGCTTGAGGATCTAGGTGATGACAGGCACAAGTCATTGAGGAAAGGAATTGTGGGATGGCCTGATTGAAGTGGGCGGACAGCGAGCATTGAGGCTTGGTCATGCAGAGACTGAGATGCTTGCCAGATGCCAAGTGGGCTCTTAGACAGAGGGGGATAAACTTAAGATTTTTCAGCACAGTCCCATTAACTTTTTTGGCCGTACACTCTCGTGCAGAGAACAAACGATACAACTGTGCACGGTGGCCCTGGGTGTGCTAGTCTGGAGCTCAGAACACTCAGGACAGAGACGAATCAATAGCTTACACGATGCCTATTCAGCTGCTGGGTGTCATGTTGATTCTGCTCAGCAAAGTGAATGGGAAATCCTAGGGGCATGCCTAGGATGGGCCAGGGGCCCTTCTTTTCCAGGTGTTCCAGAAAGATCCAATCCTAATATATGATGACCAGCTCCAAGGTGCCATGAAACCAAAGAAAGGGAGGCAAGCAGATTGAGAATTACAGAGTAAATTAGTGGGGGATGGATGTCAGCCTGGTGTATAAGGGTATTGATGCAAACAGATGTGGGCATACTCTAAAATCTAGAAAAGAGATCTGGAGAGGGTGACTTTAGGTGAGAGGGACCATGGGTGAAAGGATATGAGTCATGAAAGACATATAAAGCTTCTTGTCTAGTTTCGACTCTGTCACAGATTTTTTTTTTAAATTTGTGTGTGTGTGTGTGTGTGTGCTCGTGCGCGCGCACACATGCGCGCACTAGCACGCATGAGATGAATAAATACGCAAGTTCAACTTTTTGGGTATGGAAACAGCAAGAACGATTTCTATTTTTGCATCTCATAACAGTCCAATGTGTGATCTTCCTTTGAGGCGGTGATTGTGAAAGCTGAGCTTAAAAACAAACGGTAATAAGAGCAGTAGGAATCAGACACTCGTGCCTGGGTACGTTTGTTATGATGACCCACTTAAGAAGAATGATTTTTTTTTTAAGAAACTTGGTCAGGAGAAGGAGGGTTTTTTTTTTTTTTCTTGAAAAGGAAAGCATTTAATTGGGGCTTGCTTACAGGTTCAGAGGTTTAGTCTGTTGTCATCATGGTGGGAAGCATGGCAGCGTGCAAACAGACATGGTACTTCAATGATAATAATTTTGTTAATTTATAGCTTGTTTGGGTAAAACTAAGGCTACTCTGGTCAATAATGGTGGTTATGACTCAAGATGGCTGCAATCATGTCAAGCTGAATCCATATGCCAAGGCCAAGATGTTATTCTCTTAGACGAAATTTCCTGGTTCCAGGAGGGACTGAGCAATGGTTGTGCTCCCAGTAACCTTGTCTCCAAGGAGTGGTACATGAAGGTGGGGCTTGAGGGGAACTCATTCTTCTTCTCTCTTCTCACATTCCATTTTTTAAAATAACCTTTTTATTTTTGAGATTATAATATAATCGCATCATCACATTCCATTCTTAATGCAGGCATGATGATCTCTGCCACCATGCTGATGACTGTAGTGTCCCCAGAGGAGAGTCACAGACAGGGTAAGTACCAAGTGGGAGGAGGGATACTTAGAGGTTCCCCTGGGACTCAGCAGGGGGAGTAGGAGTCCTCAACCAGGCCACAGCATTTGAAATGGCTTGAAAGGCAAGCCACCAAGGTTTTGACAAAGGAGTAGCTATCGTCTGCCAGCCCATGCTCCAGTCCCAAGACCAGTTCTTACATATAGCTAAGAGAATTTGACCAGCTGGTGAGTAAGCCTCAGTTTACCTGGTCAGACAGGATACCAACAGTGTCTACCTTCTAAGGCAATCATAAAATTGAAATGCGTTTCGTTCTTCCACATGAAGCTTGGATCTTTAGATTGTCAGTACTCAGGGAATCTTAGCTTATGTGGTGAATTTTCGGGAAGCCAGTCCCAGTGAGATTCCCAAAGCCCTCTGCTCATTGCTGACCAAACCCAACAGGAAGAAGAAGTAGCTTTGCTCAGTTGGCAAACTCACAGCTGCTTCCTGCCCACCGAAAAGGAGGTTCTCAGGGGGTCACATCCCAAACGCTGTCATTGAGGTCAAACTGGAGGCATGACAGCTAAGTGGGGATCCTCTCTCCTTGCACTCTTTCAGGTAAGAGATTTCACAACCCTCAGGACCTGCTCCAGCTCCCCTGACTCCATCCTCCAGCCTTTGCTTGGGGTGTATCCTACAACTTAGCGCTTTCTGTCGTTAGAGCGGAAAGGAAGAGAGGCCAGCATGACGGCCTTCACCATGCTACCCCAAAATCTTCTTGTCAGCCTGGATGAGGCCCCAGCTCCTTTCAAAAACCCCATGAATACTCTAAACCCTCTCCCCAGCGGGAGAGCAACTTTCTCAAATACATATAACCCTCACAAGTCAAATTTCTCAAGATGTCATTTTTGAAGAACAGTCCCTGTTATTGCTTGGTGGTTGAGCTGGCAGGCTCCAGAAATCACGTTTTTGGGTCCCAGTTCTCCTTCTGTTGTTTATGGGCTGTGAGATTTTAGCAAGTCATGGAATATTTTTAACCTTCAGGTTCCCTATCTTTAAAATGGAAGTGGAAATATTGTCTTTTTTATGCACTTTCAAGAAGGTTCAATGTAGGAGAAACAATTAGGCCTTGCTTATCAGATTCTTCCAGTTTCGCACCAAAAATCTTCTATCTAAGGTCACAGTCTTGGGCAAACTAGAATGGCTGGCCATAAGAACTGGAAAGCATTTAGCCTAGGGTAGGCGGCTCATGCAAGTTCCATCAGTGATAGTTGATTGGAATGATGTCCAGATGGTCACACTTCCCCATCTTTCTTTCTTTGAGCATCATGTGGTGTGTGCGTGTGTGTGTGTGTGTGTGTGTGTGTGTGTGTGTGTGTGTGTGTGTCCTGCCTCCACCTTCCAATTCCAAGTGTTTGGGCTATAAAAGTGTATCATCAAACCGGGCCTTAGCTTTGGTTTGTTTATCTATTTAGTTATTTAGTGTGTGTATGTGTGTATCCATGTAGAGGTCAGAGGGCAGCTTGCAGCAGTCAGATCTCGTTACCCTGTAGGTCCCGGGAGTGTGGCTTACATAATCAGGCTTGGTGGTGAGTAGCTTTACCCACTGGGCCGTCTTGCCAGCCCAGGCCTTGGTTGTTGTAAAGGCAAGGTTTTGCTATGCAGCTCAGGCTTGTTTTCCATTTGAGATCCTCCTGCCTCAGTAACCCAAGCACAGGAATTATAGGCTTGTGCCACCATATCCAAGCCTCGTATGCCTTAATAGCTTCCTGGGTAACTCTTTGACCTCTTCAAACCTCCATTTATCCATTCATCAAAAGGGATAAACTTAAGGGTCACAGAATTCTTTCCACTGTGGCCTGATTTTTCAGGGCCCCTTTCAGTGTCTTGGGGGTAGATGGCACCATGTGTATATTCTTCTGCTAGACATCGTGTGTAATGAAGCCCCTGTGTGTTCTAGCAATACAGCCTGCTCAGGGAGAACTGGAAGCTTCATCTTGCTGGTGATGCTTTACCTGTAGTCAGGACTTACTTGGCTCGGGAAATCTTAACATCAGAGTGTGGAACGGGAGCTAAGACAATTGATATCTTTTTGTCTGCCTGTGATTATGGTAACCATGGTCATGAATGTGTCATAGAGAAAGGGGGGGTAGTTGCCAAAAATAAGCCTTTCCCCTGGAAGGGCTGTGGGTGGTATCTAGGTTTTAATCCTTCTTTACAGAGCCGCAGCCCCAACATTCATATTTCCAGTACATTCAGGTATCAGTAGGAAATAAGGCTTGGGGTCTAAAAGTCCTTGAGTCTGTGGGTCCCATCATCCATGTGCCCTTCCTTGCAGGCTGTAGTCAGCATGACATGTGGAGATGCTCCAGGTGGCACTACTCTGTCCTGTAACTCTCAGCATTTCCCTGGCTTCTGCCCACACCATCTAACTGCCAGCAACCAGCTTCATCGACAAACAGAACGGGGCAGGGGATGCCCTTGGTAGAGCAGCCCAGACGTGTGGATGTGGACCCCTCTCAGATTACTTATGAGTCCAGATGTTATCTCAGATACTTAGGACTGTAGGGCAGCTGTCCTGAATGGTTGCCTTAGATTCTAAGTGTCTTGGAAGTGATTAACCAAGGCACCAGAATGAGGCTAGTCTAGGAAAGGAAGAGCTGTCTTTCATCTTTGGGGAAGTTTGAGAGGTCTCCATATCTTGAAATGTAGAGGAGGAGCAATCATCTCTTCCTGATGTCAGACCCGGGACATTGACTGGGTCCAGCATGGGGACAGAAGTGCTCAATATAGTCAAAAGAGCAGGTGAGAGCGTAACAGAGCCATGACCAGGACGCTCCTATTAGCTGGGAGAGTCAATGCGAGTCCCCACTATGTAGTGCGCTCTCTCTCTCTCTCTCTCTCTCTCTCTCTCTCTCTCTCTCTCTCTCTCTCTCTCTCTCTCTCTCTCTCTCCTCTCTGGCCTTTAACTTGTAATCCTCCTGCCTCAGCCTCTTTTGTGCTGAAATAACAGGCACACACACCATCATGCCTAGCCTGAGGTGATGACTTTCAGAAGCCCTGACATCTGTCTGTCATTTTTTCATGACTGATCTCTAAAATGAGGGAATTCCTCTGGAAGGGGCCTCCAGGGTAGCCAGAGTGCCCACAGGTAGAGGGCTCAGGTCAGTAGTCACCTTGGGTTACCAAGACAGAGGTGAATAATTTCCCAAAGAAGATGCCGAAGAAGATGTACCTCACAGGTGAGTCCCTAACATGGTCTTAGGCATTGCTGCACCATCGGCTCGGGCACTGTGCTAAACCCGACCAGGTGTGGCAGGCATCTCTGCCCCCGGAGCTAGGCTTGCCACTTAGTACAGGATGGCATCTCAGCTTTCAAAAATTTAGAACAGCAGACTTTTTTTCTAGTAAAGAGGAAAAAAATGTATTCGTCTTACTAAAAGGAGTCCTCAAGGAAAAAGAACATTGTGTCCAAGCTGCCAACTTCTTCACAAGGAAAACGTGGGCGGGACTCTTCCCTCTAAGTCTTCGCTTCTAAAGGGGAAACATGCAAGTTTGGATTGATTTGTCACAAGTGATTTGTAGAAGAAAACTGTCTGGCATACCTCGCAGCTCTGGAAAGCTAGCACCTAGGGGCTCAGGCTGGCTGCAGAGATGCTGACAGGGATGCCGAGGGGGATAACAAGAGGATTCTCTCAGTTTATCATTATTTATTTTTGTTTGTGTGTATTTGTATGTGTTCATACACATGTGTCCTGGCACATGGGGGTGGGGGGGGTCGGACCTGCAGGAGTCTGTTCTCTCCTTTCATCACGTGGGTCCTGGTGATCGAACTCACATCATCAGGCTTGGCAGCAAGAATCTTTATCCATTGAGCCATGGGTGCTCCCCCTTCTGATGCTGGGGTCCCATTGTTTTTCAATCTGGCTTTGTTGTGGCAAAAATCCACTGAGTGTTCCACTCGGGGACGAGCTGTACTGAGTCCGAGCGTGGGCTCTGCCGTAGCCGTTCTGTCCCACTAATGCTCCCCGAATGTCAACTAAATTGTCCTTGAAGTCAGCGACGTGACAAGCATCCGCCGTTCTATTGATAAAAGCTCCTTCTTTCTGTGATGACCTCAGTCTGTGGAAGAGGGTGTGTGTCCCTCCAGTCCCTAGTCCCCTTTCTGCAGCTGGCTCCATTGATCCCAGCACTATCTGTCTGTTGTCTGTTCATTCATCAGAATCCCACAGCCACCTGTGGGCAACTCTTGCATCTTTCTTTTTCATTCGTACTGCGGAACACATAGGTGGTCAGCCATACTCGAAATGCTGAAGGCAAGTGCACAGGCAGGTGAGCCCAGAAAAAGAGATGGAGCTCAGCTTCTTGGAACATGAGGGAGAAGGGTGCCAAGTTCCTACAGGAATGAACAGTTATTACCGTGGGGCTTTGAGCATCAACTTCTGCTCCTCTTGTTACCGTCTTCTGTATGAGTGTCCTCTCTTCCTTCATGTAAGTGCAAAGACTTCCCCAGCTTCGGGGAGAGGCCTTGACTGACTGGTGTCCAGCAGCAGGTCCCATCCACCTCACCACAGCAAGCAGGTAAAGGATGGATCAGTCCCAATAAGACCAGAAGGGACTTTCGAATGGTCCCCTTGGAAAGAAATTCCTTGAATCAAAAAATAAATAAATAAATAAATAACCACCTAGAGCAAGGCCTTCTGAGTTTTCTGATGGCCAGGATGTGGAACTGGGTCGTGAACACTTTAAGCCCTTGCTGTCTTGAACATGGCCAGGCTGAAGAGGAAATTCACAGACAGAGGCAGGCAGCCAGGGAGAATTCCAGAGCAGTGAAGATTGTTCTGCCTGAACCTTGGCCGAGACCCTCAATTCCTTCTGGATTCTTTGATTATATGCATTCTATTGTTTGGGCTCCTTCTGGTTGTTTTTCTATGACTTCTAGTGGAGAAAATGCTGAATGATCTCACTAAAAAGGAACTTTCTTTTGGCTTCTGTGCAGGGACTGGTGTAACCTAAGTCCCCAGGAAGGAGGAGCAGGCAGATGGCTACGCTCTATTCAGGGAAACAGCCTTGTAGCTCCAGCTCAGCAGCGATTGGAAGGTGGCCTCAAGTGAATAACCTGGAAGCGAACAGAGAGGAAGCAGGTCTGGGGGCAGGAAGGGTGACCAGAGTTCTCGTGGCTAGAGGCTCCCTTAATTAATTAACCTGTCTGCTAAGTGCATAGTAGCGTCCACTTAAATAAATCAGGGAAGTTGCTACTTTGAAAGATGTGTGCAGGTGGGTGGGGAGGAGGCAGGCAATTATGCAGGGAAAGTCATTTTCTTGATATTCTTCTGGAAATACACATGCAGCAGAAAGAGCCGCAGGAGAGACGGGGGAAGGGAGGGAGTGTGCACTGTGTCTCTCAAAGGCCTGAAGAGGCAGAGGACCACTGAATCCTTTGGGGGAACAGCTGAGACGGTATAGGATGCTCCTGGTGGGGACACTCTGTGTGTGTGGGGGGGGGTGGGTGTGTTCAGTTGTTCTCCACCTTTTAAAAATATAATTTCTTTATTGATTCTTTGGGAATTTCACACCATGTACCCCAATTCTGCCACCTCCCAGTCCCCCCATATCCTCCCCTGAAAGAAATTTTTTTAAAAAATCAGACCAAAACAAAACACAGCAAGCAAACAAGCACAAGAATAAAACAAAACAAAAAAACACCTAAAAAACATCTTTACTACTCCATCTTTCCCGCCTTCCCAACACCTCTTCATTGGTCATGGCAGCACTGGGAGCAGTGTGTCACATAGTTCACCCTTTTGTCCATGCCCTTCCATGGTGGCGGGAGCCTCAGACATCAGCACAGACTCTGACTGCAGTAATGTCATGGACCCAGACATGGCCCTCAGCTGCCACTCTGGTCTGGATGTCACCATGGCATTGGATAGCAATGCAGGTCACGCGGATGCATGGCCATTGACACCAACATGGACTCAGGTGAGTGACCTGTCCCTGGGCATCCACACAGCCCTCCGTGGCAACAGGAGCGTGGACATCAACTCAGACCCCAGCTGCAACAGGACCACAGACCCAGACAGAGTCCTCAGCAGCAGCCGGGGTCTGGATGTCACAGTGACCCCAGGTAGCAGCGAAGGCCACCTAGATAAGCATGGCCCCAGTGCAGCACAGCCCTAAGCACCAATACAGTCCTAGGTGGTGGTCCAGACCCCAGGAATCAGTGTGGCCCTCAATGGTAACAGGAGCCACAAACATCAACACAGATCCTGGCTGTGCTAAGACCACAAACCCAGATATGGCCCCCAACTACAGCCCTGGCCTGGATGTCACCATGGCATATGCTACTCAGATCTGTATGGCCCCAGCTGCAGTATGACCCTCAGACACAGACAAGGCCACAGGTTACAGCCCGGACCCCAGGCTTCTGTGTGTCCCTTAGTGGCAACATGGGCCATGGACATTAACACAGACCCTGGCTACTGTAGGGCCACAGAGCTGATATGGCCCTCGGCAGCACTCAGGCCTAGGTGACACCATGGTCCCAGGTGGCTGCTCAGGCCACCCAGATCAGCAACCCTTGGATACCTACATGGCCACAGGCGGCAGCCCAGACATTGGGCATCCTCGTGGCCTTTGGTGGCAACATGGATCATGGGTACCATGGACCCAAATATGGTCTGCTGCAGCAGCCCAGGGCCTGGATCTCACTGTGATGCAGGTGGCCAGCAGGCCTCCCATATCTGCCTGCCTCTCACTGCCTTGGCTTCTTCAGTTCTGCCTCGCCCCACAGCAATGAACCACCCCGCTTTTCCGTCACTCCCATTTCTCCACCACACAGTTGCTCATCATAATGGGAGTCACCTGCCTAGGATACGGATGTCTTCCCACCAGCCCAGGCCTTGAGGACCCAGGCTGGCATGCAGGCGACTAGCTAGCACCTACCTGAGTGGGGGCCACTCCACCTTCTTTTTTCTTTGCTGGGGGGAGGCTTTTTGGGACAGGGTTTCTCTGTGTAACAGCCCTGGCTGTCCTGGAACTTGATTTGTAGACCAGGTTAGTTGCAAACTCAGAGAGATCCACCTGCCTCTGCCTCTTGAGTGCTGGGACTAAAGGCGTGCGCCACCACTACCCGGCACACACATGGGGAGCATTCAGACGTTCTTAACAAACCCTTTAGTTAGCCCATGGATGACATCTAATGCTCAGGAGTCTCTCCATGGCTGGGAGATGGCTCCATTAACATAGTGCCTTCTGTGTAAGCACTGGTATTCCATGCCAGGACTTTTTACACGCTGGGAAAACAGAAGAGAACTTACATTCAGTGGAGGAAGGAACTGTAATATGCTAGAGAGAGCTCTCAGCACTATCTTTTGTTCCCGCTAGAATCTGCCCACAGATTCCATGTACCCTTGCCCTAAGTGACAGGCGGCACTCGAACTCTGGAGATCAGTTTTGAGGTTGTGAGCACTGGACACAGGTTATTATCCAGCTGTGAGCACTCTGAACCATTGTTAGGACTATTTCCGCATAGTTATAAATATTTGAGGATATTAAGCTCCCAGGTTACGCATTGAGGCTATTATTTGAGCAATGGTTGGCTGCTGAGCTGAAAACGCAAACATCTTTCCATTCCTCCCCCTGGTGCACTTACAATACTTTATGGGATTCAAAAGAGAGAAAGAAAAAAAAAAAAACACCCCACACCACAACAACCTGGAAACCAAGTCAGTTGCTAATATTTCTAAATAGCTTTAAATACGAAAAGGAATGTGACCACTTTAGTTAATTGTGGTGGGGTTGCAAGGCATTTTTCTTTGAGGGTTAGGAAAGCAATTACCATCCAACTACCTACTTGTGCCTCCATTGTGATAAAATGTTCCCTCTAATGGGATCCACACGTCAAACAGTGAGTGGGTCCTTGCAGCCAGCACTCAGTGCTTCCGGAAGTGTTCTCACATGGGGGCGCCTTGGCATGCAGTCAGAGCTGTGACTAACTCTAAGCACCTGTCATGGTGCAGGGGATTCCTAACAGGAAATGGGTCCTTCCAAACAGAGGCTGGTAACTAGGGTGCCATGGAGAGCCATACTGTGCTACCTCTGCCTGGTGGTCCATGTGGTACTCGGAGAAACTGTCCGGACTTGGGCCCTTGTCATCTCAAACTGTCCTCATATTGTCCCCACTCCCTCCAGTCCTGGGAAACAGAGGACGTCTATCGTAGACACATCCTCAGTGTGTCATCTCCTGCCATCTACTCTGAAGCTGCTTGGCCACAGGTTCCACAGTTTCGTGAGGGTGACTCCTCATTCTCCACCCTCCTCCTGCACTGTCTCTGCAGGCCGCTGTTCTGTGCTTTAGAGCATCATGAAAACAGCTCTCGGGGTTCTTCATACTGTTCTCCCTTGGGAGCCCTTAATTCTGGGCCTTTGCTTGTCTCCTCTCCCATCAAAGGTCTGCCTTCATCTCGAATAATTGTTGCTGTGAGTCAGTCACACAGGTCACAGACCTCTCCATTCCCGCCCACGTCCAGACTTGACCTGGCATAGTCATAGCCACTAGAGTGACATCCTTACCCCACCAAAGCACCTCGTGCCTCCTTCATTCTCTGATCTACAGAAGTTTCTGGTCTACAGCTCAGCATTTTGTGGTTCCCTCATTTTTATCTGGGACTCTAGGGCCACCCATAGGTCTCCCCTCTCAGCATCTGCAACCCCACTTCCATTCCTCACAGCATCACCATCTAAGGCCTCTTGCCTACTGCCCCCCCCCCCCCAACTAGCTGGCCCAGATAGAATCCTGGCACCAACTTCCTCTATCCCCGAACAACAGACCCCGGTTCCTAGGGCTGCGGTGAGATACAGGACATTGGTTAATACAAGACTTTATTTACCTCATCAATCCCAGTGAACCCACAGAGGACAGCCGGAAGGAGGTGTCTCTTGGGATGCAATCTTGCTTCCAGCTGTTAAGGCCTGTCGTATATAAGGCATATAAGCTTACCCTGACAACGAGCCAGCACTGTTTTGAAAGTCCAAAGGCTCAAAGGTGGGACAAAGCAAGGCTCCATCTAGAAGGTTGTGTTTTTCACATGAGCGTCCAACCACCCTGTCTGGTTCCTTTTTCGCCCATCATGCTTAGGGAGGTAAAGGTGAAGAAATAGGATAAAGGACCCAGGCAGTCCAGGTGAACCAGGTGGATCCAGAATTCTCTGCCCAGCGCCCACTGGCTGTCACGACGAAGACAACGCCGGCCCTGCGCGCCCCCTGGAGGCTGTGAGGAGCACAGCAGGAGAGCGGCCTTGACCTGGGAGGGTCCTGGCATTAACTCCTGCAGGGCATCTAGGATGATGACCGCCATAAAAATGGGCAAGGACAGAGAAGAAACGTTTGGCATGAAAACAAATGCCCAATGAAACTTCAAGCAGACGTTTTCACAAGCAGGATCTGTCACAAGCCCCCACAAGCATCAACTCGGAGGGGGCGGTCCTTCTGAGCCTACAGATAATAAAGGGAAGGGCCCGCAGGCAAAACGACCTGTCCGTGACCACACACTAAGCGTCAGAACCAGTATGTGATCCAGCCCTGAGAACTAGAATCTATAGCCTTATTTGAGAGAGTAATATGAATTCATCCTTCCCATAGCCTTGGGCCAGGCAAGATTCTGCATGGCCTTATACTTATTCCTTTCTTGGGTCCTTGCTATCCTGATAGCTCTTGATGGAGCCTGGAATTTGAAGAGAGCGCCTAGTGTGTTGGCTCTGAGTAAGACAGCATGGACTCAGTCTAAAGCAGTGGTTCTCAACCTTCCTAATGCTACAACCCTTGAACATAGTTCCTCGTGATGTGGTGACCCCCAACTATAAGATTATTTTTGTTGCTAATTCATAACTAATTTCGCTACTGTTATGAATCTTAAGGTAAATATCTGCATTTTCTGATGGTCTTAGGTGACTTCTGTGGAAGTCACTCGACCCCCCCCCCACCCAGAAGGGACACTTCTCACAGGTTGAGAACCGCTGATCTAAGGTCTATGTGTCTTACTCCAGGGACAAAAGCAAGGTGAGAGAAGGGTCATGGGAATGTAACTCCACGGGAAGGTGACTCCACCAGAAGGTGAGCTTGATTCTTCCCCAGTATGGGCCACCTTCCAGAGGCCATTCCCTTCCCCCACTATTTTGGTCTCATGGGGCTCCTTTGAGACTAGATAAGTCACCCTCTGAAAACAGCCAGCTGGTCTCTGGACTCTGCTGTGTTTAGTGCTGACTGTCTGTTGATTCTGTCTTCTGCTGGGTTCCTCCATTTCCTGTTTAGGCCTCCTTATGCAGGAGTGTGCTTGTTTGCTGAATGAACCTAAGCTAGAGAGAGCCTGGAACAGGAACCAGGACAGGGTGAGGGCTATCTGGGGCCAGTGGATCACGCTCGTAATCCTAGAGCCTCAAGATCTCTCTCTTTCTCTCACTGTGTATGTGTATGTGTGCATTTGTGTGTGCTTGTGTGTGTGTGCGTGCACGCGTGTGTGTGTGCATTTGTGTGTACTTATTCTCTCCAGCCAACAACCATTTGGACCCCTCTACTCTCTACTCTAAGTATCTCTTTCAAGTCCTGAAGCTTCTGCTTCTTGCCACTCAGCACATCACAATCTGAACATCTTGTGGCCTCTGTCCTTCCTGCAGTACATACTTAGCCACCTGGTCTCGGGAGGTCATCATGTTCTAAGCCAGAACATATCCTCTGTCTCTGGGGCCCTGGTCCCCGAGAAGGGAGAGCACTAACAGTCGCTGTGGGTGATGTGAGCATCTCTCTCAGAGCATCCAACACAGCCCCAGATTATTCCCCCTCACTGACTCATTCTTGCGTTTCATTTGCTGACCTTTGTTACCGTTGCCTAGATACCTTTTTGGGTTCTTGAATTTCTCTTAGAGACCCAGCCTGGTGCCCTGAGGAAGCAAGCTTGATGGAAGAGTTATACACAGTTAAACAAACAATAATCACTTCCTTCTCCCTCTTTAGTCTCATCTTTCATTGAGAAACCAAGGGGAGAGGCGTATTTAATAAATGCCATCCATAGATCAGATAAGCACTCTCTGAATACTGTATTTCTTCCACAAACAGTGTCTCTCCTGCCCTCACTGAAGACCATGTGGTCAAGAGGAAATTGAATAAAGCCCTTTAATCAGCCGCGGTAGCATTCGAATCATTTAATTTAGGGTCTGACAACCACAAATTACTCTATTTTTCAGGCCAATTTTAGTCAACCAGGAGAACTGGCCCCAGTCAACTCAAGTTTAATAAATACCTAATGGTGGCAGTTTCAGGGGAAGGTTTTTCTGGGGCTTTTTTGAGGATAAACAAAGCTGAACTCCCACTGTGTGCAGACCCACCAAGAGTTCTTGGATAGGCTCCCTTCTGAGCTCCCTGTGGCTGAGTGTGAGCCCTGAGGGTATTGAGAACCAGCGCCCAGGGGCAGCACAGTGAGCTACAGCCTCTGCCCCTGGTGTTTTGTATTCCTGGCCCTGAGTTCTTGTGGCCAGGAAAACAAGTCACATCAAATTAGATGCAGACAGGCATGGCCTCTGGCATGCCACAGTCTTTTCAGAACCTTCTGAAAACCCTTCATTGGAAATAAAAAAAGAGAGAGAGAAAGATGTTTCTGAGACAGAACAACGTCCACTGGACTCCAAAGATGGCTGCTGCCACAATGCTGGTAAGAGGCAAAAGGCAAGATCTCACTTTCAAAATCAGTTCAACATACAGCATGAGCCCCCAACAGATACCTCCCCTAACTACCAGGCAGAGAAGGGTGAACAAGGAAGAACCCACAGGACCTCATTCTCCCCTCACTGTAAATGACAGTCGTCTGTACCAGAGAGCTTCTTTAAAACTGGCTCGCCCATTGTTCTCCCGCCATGCAAAGTATTTAGATCCTTGGGTCTATTTTCTGTTGCCTTACCAGATTAGCTGAGAGTGAGTAGCTTATACAACATAAAGGTTCTGTGATGAGCTTCTGGGGCTTGAAGGTTCTTCTTGACGTGGAAAGGCTTCCTCTCAAGGTTCCTCTTACTGCTGGAGACTATTTGCAGATCTCCAAAGTGGTACATGGTATTACATAGCAAAACGACGCAACAGGGGTCAGAGCCAAATTTATTTAGCAGATGCCTCTCAGAATAACCTATTACCCATTAACGCGATCCCTCACGACATGACCTAAATTTGATCTCTGGAAATCACATGACAGGACGGGAGAAGTAACTCTAGAGAGTTCCTCTGATCTCCACACACACCCTGGCTTGTAACACACATCACATGCACACACCAGGACTTGTAACACACACATGCACACACACACACCATGGCTTGTAACACACACAGACATAATTACACACAGACATACACACGGGCACACAAACACACGCACACCCTCACCCCCACCATGGTTTGTAACACATGCACAGACTCACACTATAACTTGTAACTGTAACACACAAACACACTAACATACAGACACACACCCCATGGCTTATAACACACACATAACCCCCTCCACATATCATGGCTTGTAACATACATATACCCCACACACACCAAAGCTTATAATGCATACACACATACAGGCACACACAGACACATTTACCACAGTTTGTAACACAGAGAGACACACACATACACACACACTATGGCTTGTAACACACAGACACATACACACACAAACACACACACACACACCATGGCTTGTAACATACAGAGAGAGAGAAAGAGAAACACACAGACATGTGTATTTTTTTAAATAAAATGTAATAATAATATTTGCTATTTATAAATAAAATATATCTTTTTAAAAAAGAATCTGGTACATCTAGGAAGCTATAAACTTTTCATGACATCCATTGTTTTAGCCTATCTTGGTGAGGGATGTGTTACTAAACAAACAGAGCTCTCAACAGTGGAGTTTACAGAGGGCGGGATGTCACAACAAGCATACCAGGGAATCTCCAGGAGAAAACCAGCTGTGAAATCCCTGTCCGCCTCCTGGGAACTGACCAGCCACAGGCAGCGTCTCCCCAACACTGGGCCTGGCGCCGTTCACATGTCTCGGGCTTTGCAGATGGAGGCTTGCTTCTTTTTCCGCTCTAGAGACAGAGTTCCTGCCAAGAGGATCTGGGTCAGTATCTGCGTGTGATGCTTAAACCAGTCAGTTCAAGAGCCTCCACCAATGAAGGAGACCCCCTACTCCTGGCTCCAGCATGAGTGACTGGGGAGACAGGGCAAATCCGTACAGCCTAGTCAAAGTCACACGTGGCGGGAGACTCTACCCAGAACCACCTTGGCAGTGCTGCGGACTGAATGTGAAGTGTCCCCTCAGGGGGACATTTGGACTCTTGTTCCCCAGCTGGTGGCACCATTTTAGAAGGTTGTCTCTTTGGTGGTGGCTCTTGGTTGGGTTCAGCCTTGTGAGCAGACTAGGTGCAACAGAACCTCCTGGCAGGAGCACCATTTCCAGAGGGGAACAAGAAGGAAGTCTCTACTTGCAGAGCCAGGAGGTGGATCCTCTGTGGAGGAAGTGCATTGCTGGGGACAGGCCTCAAGGTTTTATTTCCTGGGAGATCTGACCATCTGTCTGTCTCTGTCTGTCTCTGTCTCTCTCTCTGTCTCTGTCTCTCTCTCTGTCTCTCTCTCTCTCTCTCTCTCTCTCTCTCTCTCTCTCTCTCTCTCTCTCTCTCTCTCTCTCTCTCTCTCTCTCATTACATATTACATTTTGGTAATGAGTCAGGGTCTCACTATATAGCCCTGACTGGCATGGAACTCACTGAGATCCGTCTACCCCTGCCTCCTGTGTGCTGGGTTCCTGCCTACTCTTTGCTCTCACCAAGACGGGAGTGTGAAGAGCGCCAGCTGCACACTGCTGCCACCATGGGGTTGTCTGCTGCCATGCCTCCCCCTCGTTTTGTTCAATTTAATTCACATTGCTATTAAAAAAGTGGGACCCCCAGAAAAAAAAAAAGAGATGGAAACAAGTGGGCTTTTAAGAGACAATCGGGTCATGAGAGCTCCGCCCTCATCTTTACATTAACCCATTCACGGATTCATAGTTAATAAACGATTGTGAGACTTCACCTGCTAGGGAAGTTTGCTTTCGAACCTTCTGGGCATTCCTCTTGCGGTAGGATACCCTCCAGAACTCTGGAGACTGTCCCCACCAGCAAAGCAAGAGAGACCTCGGCAGATCCAATTCTTCAACTCCGCACCGTGCAGCCTTCAAGTTGCAAAAAGAAATAAACCATTTTTTTTTCCCTTAAACTGCATCTCGTCCTATGCTTGGTCAGGGTTACAGGTGAGGGGGTAGTAGAGCCAGACAGGGTATTTCTGTCCTGCCATCCTAGCACTTAGAAGGCTGAAGGAGGAAGATCTTAGGCCAACTAGGGTTACTCTGTAAGCTCAAGGCTGGCCTGGACTTCATGCTGTCTCAATAAAATAAAAGCTGCCTCAGGGGTGATGATGGTGGTGGTGGTGGTAGCGGTAATTGGGGTGGAGCTATGTTTAGTGGAGATATGTGTCCATGGCAGAGAGAAAAGGCTCACATAGCATTACAGAGGGCCATGTACCACAACACAGTAAATAAGTAAATAAGTAAGAAATGAAAATTGTAAAATTGGAAGTGGTGATGGGGACTCACGGGAAGGTGGCAGAATCCTTTGCACTCCCACCTCACTAGCCACCCTTCTGGCTACTGAGCCCTCAGCCTAGTTCAGGCCTAACTTTCCCAGCGAATCTTGGTTATGCCTTGTATCTTTATGTGCCCTTGAACCCCCTCCTCCATGTCTGAGCCTCAGACATGGAACGCTTGTAAGATGTAAGTGAGCTAATACATGCATCTTACAAACTACTTGGACATGAATTATCCCAGTTCCACTACATCCTTAACGTTCCTGGAAACATGGATGGACCCTACCCATCGTTCCACATCGTCCCTTTCCCTGAGTTTGAGGGAAACGGCATATGCTTTGCCAAGGTTGGGAATTTACAGCGCCCACTTTCCAGATACACTCAGAGCCCAGCACTCTGCAGATGCAGCACCGGGGGCTGACCTGACCTCCTGGAGCCCAAGTGGGATTGATGCTGCTCCTGAGCCCCCCCCAAGTGACACAATGAGAGGTCCAACGAGGTCCGCTCTCCCTAAGCCATCAATTGCTGGCCTTCCCCAAATGTCTCTGGGAGAATAAAGATCTGTGTCCTAACGTGAGGAGAATAAGAAGGAAGAAGGTGTCCCAGCCCGCTAAGGAATGTGGCTGGTGTGGCAGTATCTCAAGCAGGCGCCCGACAACGCCCCCTTCTGCAGCCCAGCTGGCTGTTTTGTCCCTTTAAAGGTTGATTAAACCTATTCAGAGAATAATTTTGGTGTCCTTTTGTCTGGGTGACTAAAGGATACCAGAACTGCTTGATCTGGAGGCAAAATAAAAGCAGTGTTCTAGGCAGGCCAGATGGCTCAGTGGGTAAAGATTCTTGTTGCAGAGCCTGATGAGCTCATTCAATCCC